>NC_133414.1:75142500-75742500 GCF_049350105.2 Macaca mulatta
AAGCCTATTGTCCTAGCTACTCGGGTGGATCACTTGAGCCCAGAAGGTTGAGGCAGCAGTGAGCCATGCACTCCAACCTGAGCTATATAGAGTGAGAACCCATCTCAAAAAAAAAAAAAAAAAAAAAAATTAAAAATGGAAGCAAAGAGACAAATCTTCCTTAAAGAATTTGAATTATTAAATATGAATATAAGAATAAATGAGGGAAATAGAAAATCAACATTAGAACACCATAGTTGCAATTGGTATGGGCAAGATCCACTAATAAATGCTATAAATCAGTGGGTAAAACTTTAAAATATTAGAATATTTGCATAGTTTCACAATATCTCTCCACTAATATTTATTAATTACTCTGGTGGCTATATCCTTCCTCTATGAGGTTTCTAAACACCATTCATTTTGTATTTACCCCCCACCCCCAAGTGTGGGGTGGGTTTAGTGATTCATTTCTAATGAACTGTATATGGAAAGGAAAAAATAGACAATGGAGAAACCCAATGGACACCACCTTAACTTGATGTTCAAGGTTCACACTAACAATAACAGACTGATACTATGTACACCTTGATGTGATACACTGAGAAAGCAAAATCACCTCAATGGTGGTATTCTCAAAAACCCATAATTTCAGTCTAATTACAAGGAAACAACAAATAAACTCAAATTGAAAGATATCCTACAAACTATCTGACCTCTACTCTTCATAAGTGTCAAGGTCACAAAAGATAGGGCAAGACAGAGCAACATGACAAAGAAATCACAAGTAGTATCCTCCAACAGATCCTGGAAGAGAAAAAGAATATTACTTAAGAAACTGGGAAAATAAACCTGTAGTTTAGTTAATGGTATTGTACCAATGTTAATTTAGCTTTGATGAAGATCCTACAGTTATTTAAGGTGTTAATATTAGGAGAAGCTAGGTGAAGAGTACATGGAACTTCTTTTTACTATCTTAGAACACTTCTATAAATCTAAAATTATTTCAAAATAAAACTATTTGGGCCAGGCGCAGAGCCGCGTGCATGCTCTCTCTCTCTCTCTCTCTCTATATATATATATATATATGTATATATATGTGTGTGTGTGTCTGTGTGTGTAGATATATATATTTTTATATATATATCCAAAAGATCTGAATATCTATCTATCTATTTATCTATCTAACTACCTATCTATCTATCTATATATTAGGCATGGTGGTGCACACCTGTAGTCCCAGCTACTCAGGAGGTTGAAGTGGGAGAATCACCTGAGCCCAGTAGTTCGAGGTTGCTGTAAGCCATGATCACATCACTGTCCTCCAGCCTGGGCAGCAGAGTGAGACCCTATCTCAAAAAAATGAAAACAAACAAACAAAATCCACCCCCCAAAACAAACAAAAAACTATTGATGAAAAAACAGTCACAATGAGATATCAATAAGTACCCATTAGTATTGGCTAAAATTATGACATCTGAAAATAGCCCCAAATGGTGTTGAGATAGCTGGCATGTGGAAAAAGACAAAATTGAGTATGGAGAAAACACTGTCCTATCAGTTCTTTATATCAGACCACTTTCTGCAATGATGGAAATGTTCCTTTTCACTATCTAATATGGTAGCCACTACCCATACTTGGCTACTGAGCACTTGATAGGTGACTACAATGGCTGAAAATTTTAAACTTTAATTTTTAAAAATGTATAGGTAAAGAGCCACATGTAGCTAGTAGCTACCAGACAACAATGCATTTCTAGGTCTTATTAGGAAATTAAGTGATAGAGGAACAACGCTACAAAAGGAAGCACTGAACCTTGTAGAACATTATGTGAGATAAATGTAAGATCTGGCTTCTCTGACAAACCAACAGAAAGCTAAAAAATGGAGGGGAGGGGTGGAAAAAGACTTACAGAAAGAAGAATCTTATCAGACATTACAACTAGATGACATCTCTATTGATGTAGAAAAACTATTTGGCAAAATTCAATACCTTTTTATAATTAAATTTTTAAAAGGCATAGAGGAAATCACCTCAACCCAATAAAGACCATATATGAAAAGCCGATGGGTAATATAATACTCAATGGTAAAAAACGGAAAGCTTTCCCTCGAAGACAATGAATAAAGCAAGGATGCCCCTTCTTGCCACTTTTTTTAACAGACAGGGTCTTGCTCTATCACCCAGACTGGAGTGCAATGGTGCGACCACAGCTCACTGTAACCTTGAACTCCTGAACTCGATTCTCCTGCCTTAGCCTTCCAAGTATCTAGGACTACAGGAGCATACCACCATGCCCAACACAGTAGTGCTGAAAGTTGTAGCCAGAGCAGTCAGTCAAAGAAAGAAAGAAAAGAAAAGAAGTGAAAGAGGAAAGAGGAGGCATACAAATTGGAAATAAAGAAGTAGAATTATTTCTTTAGATAACAAATCTTGTATGTATAAAAAGCCTAGAGACTGCACATACAAAAAAATCTGTTAGGAGGAATAAATAAATTCAGCAAAGTTGCAGGACACAAAATAAACATAAAACAACCAATTGTGTTTGAAAATACTAACAATGAACAACCCAAAAAGAAAATTAAGAACACAAGTATATTAACAATAGCATTAAAAATGAATAAAATACTTATGAATAGCCAAGAAGGCACAAGATTTATACACTTAAAACCATAAAACATTGCTGAAAGAAATTAGACACCAATAAATGAAAAGACATCCTGTGTTCATGCACTGGAAGACTTAATATTGTTAAAATATTCATACTACTGAAAGGAATGTACAGATTCTTTGTAAATGCAATTCCTATACAAATCCCAATGACATTTTTTTGCAGATATAGAAAAAAATTCTAAAATCTATACAAACTGCAAAGGCCCCCAAATAACCATAACAATCTCAAGAAAGAAAAACAAATATAGAGGCCTCAGAGTTCCTGATTTCAAAACATATTACAAAGCAACAGCAATCAAAACAGTATAGTACTGATAGGCCAAGCACGGTGGCTCAAGCCTGTAATCCCAGTACTTTGGGAGGCTGAGGAGGGTGGATCACGAGGTCAGGAGATCAAGACCATCCTGGCTAACAGGGTGAAACCCAGTCTCTACTATAATTGAAAAAATTAGCTGGGCATGGTGGCAGAAACCTGTAGTCCCAGCTACTTGGGAGGCTGAGGCAGGAGAATGGCATGAACCCGGGAGGTGGAGCTTGCAGTGAGCAGAGATCGCACCACTGCATTCCAGCCTGGACGACAGAGCGAGAATCCATCTCAGACAACAACAACAACAACAACAACAACACAACAACAACAACAACAACAGTATAGTACCAATAATGCATACAGGATAGTTTCTTTGAGAAATGGTGGTGGGAAAAACAGGATATCCACATGCAAAAGAACAAAGTTAGACCCTTACCTTATTGCATATACAAAAATAAAATGAATGAAACAATTAAATTTAAAATGTAAAACTACACAACTCCGAGAAGAAAACACTGGAGAAAAAAGTTTCATAGCAATGAATTTGGTAATAATTTCTTAGATAAGACACCAAAAGCATGGGCAACAAAAGGAAAATAAGATAAATGGGACTACCAAACTTACAAACTACTGTACAGCAAAGGAAACAACAGAGTAAAGAGGCAACTCATGAAGTGAGAGAAAATAGTTACAAACCACATATCCAATAAGGGGTCAATATCCAGAATATATAAGGAACTCCACAACACAGCACCCCTGAAAGAATCCAACTAAAAAAATTGGCAAAGGACTTGAATAGATATTTTTCAAAGAAGATACAGAATGGCCAACAGGTATATGAAAAGATGCTCAACATCACTAATCATTAGGGAAATGAAAATCAAATCCACAATGAGGTATCATTGCATACTCATTAGGATGACCACTATTTAAAAAAAAAAAAACAACAACAGAAAAATAACAAGTGCTAGTGAGGATGTGAAGAAATTGAAATCCTTGTGCACTGTTGCTGACAATGTTAGATGACACAGCCACTATGAAAACACTATAAAGTATCCTCAAAAAATTAAAAATGCCAGCAATCTCATTTCTGGAAATATATCCAAAAGATCTGAAAACAAGATATTGATGAGATATTTGCACACCCATATTCATCGCAGAATTATTCAAAATAGCAAAGAGGTGGAAGCAATCTAAATGTCCATCAGCAGATGTATGTATAAAGATGAATGTATAAAGAATGAATGTATAAAGAAAGATGAATGTATAAAGATGAATGTATAAAGAAAGATGAATGTATAAAGATGAATGTATAAAGAAAATGTGGCTGGGCGCAGTGGCTCACGCCTGTAATCCTACCACTTTGGGAGGCCAAGGCAGGCAGATCACCTGAGGTCAGGAGTTCGAGACCAGCCTGGCCAATGTGGTAAAACTCTGTCTCCACTAAAAATATAAAAATTAGTCAGTTGTGGTAGCATGCACCTTTAGTCCCAGCTACTTGGGAGGCTGAGGCAGGAGAATTGCTCAAACCCAGGAGGTGGAGGTTGCAGTGAGCCGAGATTGTGCCACTGCACTCCAGCCTGGGTGACAGAGCAAGACTCCATCTCAAAAAAAAAAAAAAAAAGTGCTATATATACAAAATGGAATATTACTTGGCCTAAAAAAAAAAAGAGACAAGGAAATCCTGTCATATGCTATAAGAAGGATGAACCTTGAGGACCTTATGGTAAGGAAGTGAAATAAGCCAGCCATAAACCATGATTCTACTTACATGAAATATCTAAAATAGTCAAATTCACAGAATCAGAGTGGAATGGTGGTTGCCCGGGGCTGTATGAAGGGGGCAAAGGGGAGTTACTGCTCAATGGCTACAGAGTTTTTGTTTTGCAAGGTGTTTGTACAAGAAATCTATTGTACACAATGTGCATACAATTAACATTACTGTACTTTACACTTTAAAATGGTTAAGATGGACTGGGCACAGTGGCATATGCCTATAATCCCAGCATTTCGGGAGGCTAAGATAGGAGGATCACTTGAGGCTACGAGTTTGAGAACAGTCTGGGCAACATGGCAAAACCCCAGCTCTACAAAAAATTTTAAAAATGAGCTGGGCGTGGTGGTGTGTACCTGTAGTCCTAGCTACTCTGGAGGCTGAAGTAGGAGGATCACTTGAGCTCCAGGAGTTCAAGATTACAGTGAGCTATGCTGTGCACTACTACACTCCAGTTCTGGGTGACACAGCAAGACCCTATCTCTAAAAAATAAATTAAAAGGTTAAAAAATATTTTTCTTTTGAGACAAGGGCTCACTCTATCACCCAGGCTGGAGTGCAGTGGTGCAATCACAGTTCACTGCAGCATCAAACTCCTGGGCTCAGGTGATTTTCTCACCTTAGCCTCCCGAGTAGCTCCGACTACAAGTGCGCACTATCACACCCAGCTAATTTTCATATTTTTTTTGTAGAGACGGGGTTTTGCAACATTGCTCAGGCTGTTCTCAAACTCCTGGGCTCAAGCAGTGCTCCTGCCTTGGTGTCCCAGAGTGCTGGGATTACAGGTGTGAGCCATGCACAGCCTAAAGTGAGAAACTTTATGGTATGTATTTTTGACCGTAAGTCTTAAAAACACAACTAGATCTCTCTCTATCTCTCTCTCTCTCTTACACACACGCACACCCACACATGGCCACATACACACACCCCTTGTCTAGATTACAATTTGAACAAAACAAAGCAACTGGAAACTATTATTACTGAGATGATATTTTAATATGGACTAGATACTTTAATTGAAATTTTAATATGAACTAGGTATTAGAAGATACTAAGGGGTTACTATTGATAACATATGAGGACAGGTAATGAGTACACAGGGATTCATTATGCTATTTATTTTTATTCTATTTTTGTGTGTATGAATAAAAGTTTTCTATAATAAAATAGATCTTTAGATCTGGATAGACCTTAGAGAGAATCCTATTCATCTTTCCATTTCAGAAGAGGAGAACTTTAGTCCCAGAAAGGTTATTAAACTTGCACATTATATAAATTAGTGGCAAAACTATGCCTAATAATATTTGAGACCCAATTTGCCATCTAATACTCTATCCAGTGTATCATACTGACTCCTTTATAAGAGGCTCTATTGATGAGCACAGAATATATATAATAAATTTTACTGATTCTAACTAGGTAAAATATTAAAGATCATGCCATTAACAATTATTTAAAACTGGCATGACAGCATGCTATATCTGAAAGGATCACTAGACATTACTTTATGAAGGTTTGGAGAGCACAAACTTATTAAAACTATAAAAGTCAAAGAGGTTTTGGCTTCACTGAATACTTCATCTCAACAACATCAAAAACAATCCCTAATGGGTAGTCTCAAAAATAAGAATGGCGAAAAAGTTAAGGCACAGCCTTTGTCTTTATGAAAACAGTGAGAAGAAAGAGACAAAATTATACATCTATCTACATTCCTAAGGGCCTTTTAACACTACTTGCTACAACACCATCTTCTCCCTCTTCCCTAGTCAGAATCATTGCTCACCCGGGACCCTTACCGAATAGAAAAGGGCACTTGAGAAGAGAAGTACAGTTGTGCTTTAACAGTGTAATAAAATACAAAAAGTTAAGAGGAGGAAATAGCCATACAGTGTATTGAGAACTAATGAGGAAATGTGGTATACAGGAAAAGACCTGGGTTTGAGAATTGGCTGTCAGTGACTAACGAGATTTGTGACCTCTACCTAGTTTCACAAAAATGTTCATTAAAATATTCAATAGAAATGAATTGAAATTGCAAAATCAACTATAATAAAAAAATAACATTTATATTCATTGTGATTCCAAGGCATAAAAAGATCACTTAACGTTTAATATAGAGATTTAAATGAAAATTAATATTTTCCTTATGAATTTTTTTGGGAAAATTAAACAGAGAAAAACAGGGACAAGTCTCCCATAATCTGACTTCTTAGAGATAAACTGAATAGCTTTACTATTAATTATCAACTACCATAAAAAAGAAAATATTTCATTTCATATATTATTCTACTATGAAATTATCTGGATAATTTCCACAACAACTTTTTATTGTATTGCAGCAATGAATGTATTAAGTCAAATTTTTTTTGTCTTATTCTTTAGAATTCTAAGTATTAATAACTGGGCAATCTGAACTATGAAATCAAAGACACAAAGAAAGCCCTGGAGATATAAATAATCTATAACTTCACATTAACACATGTGGTGGCTTTCTGTACTATCAACTCAGGATAGAGATGTCCAGAAATGGCAGTTCATTGTTCTTCACTGCATCAAGTCTGGAGTACCCTAGTAACTCACAGTTTCTTAGATATAGGCTTGCACCAGTAACAATGTGTTAAAAGGTTGTCCAAAAGGTAAAGAGACCACTAAAAGCATCCATGAATTTTGTTGTAATGCTATTACATGCCACCATCTTTTCTTTGAGGTCATTTATCTTCATTGTAATAGTTTAATATAAGAAATAATTTTTAAAAAAGATGGTGATAATTACACTGCTGGATCAATAACCTATACTTTAAAACTACAAAACTTTTATTTTTATCTTTTCCTTCTATATTATACAAAAATATCTAAAATATGTCATTTAGAATACATATATACATGGCAATACATGTATGATAAATTAATTTATCATCATGCTGTTCCCAGAAAGATCTGCAATTTCATAAATTTATCTAGATTTGTTAAAGTGGATTGAGATTTTTGTTTATTATATATAAATACCACTAAATCACTAAATGTCTGAGGTAACAGATATTAAATGAAGACATGACATTTCAGCTAATGAAGCAAAGCCATTTATCTTGAAATTTTCTTGCTACAGAAAGAGAAACCTTTAAAAATGGCCTTAAGTTTGCAAAAATCAGCAACTTTAATCTACCCACTTTCTTTTGACCTTTACACTCAACCTCAAAAAAATGTTCAGCAACATAAATTTGATCTCAAAAGGCTGCTGCAGATCTCATTTTCTGCTGTTTTTCCATTAGGTATTTATGGGACTTGTGAGTGCTACAAGGGACTAGTAAAACACCAGAGTAATCCTGCAGTTCCTGTGTATGAATTCAACTTTTCCCTTTGAGATGATAACTTTTTCCCGACTCTTGCCAAGGCCTTTTCAGATCCAAATTTAAAACTAAGACTATAGGTGTAATGTTCTTTTCAAGAGGTAGGATAGGTAAGTAGGGACTGAAGGCAGACGGAAAGAAAATTAAACAGATTTAGTAGTTCAACTATTGAAACAATAATTTTTTAAGCTATTAAGGTAACTTGTTATATATTTGTACTAATTGAAATCACAGCATGCTTATACAAGATAGAAACTGAATCCAATGAGTTCTGAAGTTTGAAGAGCTCAGCTGTATGCATGCCTTCTCTTAACTGCATAGGAAACCAGCTGCTTCCATTTATGACACGTATTGAACACACATGCTCCAGTACATCCATGACATAACACGCAACAGTATACTTTCAGACAAGTTTGCCAAGAAGGGGGAAGAGGGATACGAATACATTAGTGAGACAAAAAAAAACATTATACAGTGTATGTTCATTTTTTCGAATGTTAGGAAGGTAAGAAAATAAATTTTAAGTTGTGTTTTCACTAATATGCTTTAAAATACATTATAAAATACAAATAATAAAATCAATTTAAAAATCCATCTATCATAAACAGAAGTTTATCAAAGTCTAAGTCACAAGTTTGAGACAAAAAAATTATTAAATTAGTCAGTAAAATCTATCACTTATACACTACAGAGAAGGTACTACATTAGCCATGGAATACTCAACTATGAGACCAAGACTTTCCCCACAATTTATACAAAACTAGACCAAATTATCCCCATTTACCCTCTCTTGGTTAATGAAGTTTCCACCCTTGACTCATTTCCTCATAAACTATTCTTTAATCCAACAGCAATTTCTATTAAATCTACCTACACACTATATCCAGAGCCTGATTGTATCTTAACACCTCCATTGTTAATTCTCTAGTCCAAGTCATCATATCTCTCACCGGATTATTGCAATGACCTCCAAAGTGATTTCCCTATTTCTATTTTTGCCCCATTCAGTTTTGTCCATATAACAGTGAGAATAACCCTACTAAAATATAAGTCATGTTATGTTTCTCCTCCACACAAAACCCTCTAAAAGCTTTTGATCTTGTTCGGAGTCAAAACAAAACAAAAACAGTGAAGTCTTTATAATGACCTACAAAGTCTTATTTAATATGCCCCTAGACTCTTTCCCAGTGTAATTATATCTCCTACTTACTTTTCCCATTGCTCATTTTACTCTAGCCATATTAATCTCCTGGCTATTCCTTAACCATGCTATATTTATTCATTGATTGTTTTTCTCCCTAATATGTGCACAACTTGCTTCTTGAAATATTTTTAAACATCACTGGCTTGGGTGAGACTTTCCCTAATGATCAGATTTGAAAGTGTAACCTTTCATGCTACACCTGAACACTCTTTTCTGTTTTATTTTTCTCCAAGGTTCTTGTTACCATCTAATATACTAGATATTTTGTTTAAAGCATTACCCACTAAAAAGTAAGCACCCTGAGGACAGCAGTATTTACTTGGTCGCTGCTATATATATATTCACCACCTAGAAAAGTGGCAGGAATGTAGTACTCCTTTAATAGGAATAAAATAACCATGCAAAACAACCTTTACATTAAGTGCGTTTCAAAAAGTATCCTTTGAATTTCTGCTTCTATCTCTCTCTCTCTTTCTCTCTCTTTTTTTCATAAATAGTTGCCAAGGCTGTAGTGCAGTGACACGATCATAGCTCACTGTAGCAACAAACTGTTGAGCTCAAGTAAGCCACCCACCTTGGCTTCCAAAAGTGTTGGGATTACAGGCATCAGCCACTGTGCCTGCCCTGCTTCTGCGTGTCTTGAATAAAAATAATTAAAGTTTTTGAGTATTTGAAACAAATATACAGTAAAACTATAAAACAATATCATTCCATGAGTTGTGTACAGATTCTTATTTTATTTTTTTAAAGACATGGTCTTGCTATATCACCAAGGCTGGAGTGGAGAGCCACAATTGTGGCTCCCTGCAACCGCGACCTTTAAGGCTCAAGTGATCCTCCTGCCTTAGTCTCCCAAGTAGCTGGGACCAAAGATGCATGCCACCATGCCCAGGAAATTTTTTTTTTTTTTTACTTAATAGAGATGAGGTCTCCCTATGTTGCCCAGGCTGGTCTTGAATTCCTGGGCTCAAATGTTCCTTCTGCCTCAGCCTCTCAAATTATTGTAACAACAGGCATGAGCCACTGTGCTCAGCCAGATTCTTAGAACAAACCTTGAGCACACTCACATGATATCCTTACAAAGATGAAAATTTCTAGAAACTTGAACACAAAGGATATAGAAAAAGTTGAGTATCATGTATAAGATATGTCTTATGTGTACTGCTGAAATTTTTCTTGGTGGTCACTATTTATTTGTACAAAGACTTTACATATACGTATATAGTTTTGGAAAAATACAAGTAACATGTGTACAGGAATCTCTGAGTGTCTACAAGAATACCTCGATTCAAATTAGTCATAAAATCAAGAGTACTTTCCAATTCAGTAAATTTCCTGTTAAGAAGTTTTGCTTATGACATTTCTCTTATACTTAGGCTCTGTATGTTTTCAAATAACAATCTAATTTCTTTCTAAGAACATTTCCTTGCATCTTATTAATTATATTTACACCTTGCCTACTCCCTTACAAGGATTAAGGCAGTTTAGAAAGATGTAAAAAAAGGACAAGATACCATGACAAAAATTTGGTGGTAAAGAAGAAGAATCTGCACAAGGCAGGTTGTTTTTAGCCTCCTAACAATGAGAAAAAAGAAATTCAATGATACAATTAGAATTGTATGAAACAAGGGTCCCCAACCACTCGGACATGGACCAATATGAATCCATGGCCTGTTAGGAACTGGGCCACACAGCAGGAAGTGCAAGTGAAGCTTCATCTGTATTTACAGCCACTCCCCATCGCTCACATTACTGCCTGAGCTCCACCTCCTGTCAGATAAGTGGCGGCATTAGATTCTCATTAGAGTGCGAACCCTATTGTGAATTCTGCATGTGAGGGATCTAGGATGCACAATCCTTATGAGAATCTAGTGCCTGATGATCTGTCACTGACTCGCATCACCCCCAGATGGGACTGTCTAGTTGCAGGAAAACAAGCTCAGAGCTCCCACCGATTCTACATTATGGTGAGTTGTATAATTATTTCATTATATATTATAATGTAATAGTAATAGAAATAAAGTGTACAACAAATGCAATGCACTTGAATCATTCTGAAACCACCCCTCACCCACCACACCCTGTGGAAAAATGATCTTTCACGAAACTGGTCCTTGGTGCCAAAAAGGTTGGGAACCCCCCGTATAAAACACTGGTGAATCTAATAAATAGTAGATAAAGATTTTTTGTTTTAAAACTAGAAAAACAAAATAACCACTTATTAGATGGCAATTTCTCAAGAATTTTAGTTTATTTTTCCATATTTACTGATGAAATTTGAGTCATCACAATGTTGGAATTCCAGGAGACAGGTTTGAGATCTTCATAAAGCCTAAATCCCTAAAGGCTGGACATGCTGAAACGTTCATGTTTATTCTAAATTTTATATGAGAGTCATCTTTATGTGTATCTCTAAATTTAATCAATAGTGTATCATTAATATAGATTTCTGTCCTCATTTAGAGTTTATTTTTCATAAAAAGCCCAAGTTCTTATCATTCCAGAGGGTAACTGTTTATTTGGTACGTTGTAGGTAACAACAAATGCATGTCACATTGGATGCTAGACAGTTAACAAGAATAATTCACTACCTAACATCACAGCAAACATGAGTTAAAGTATGCTAAATTTTTGAATGCCAAGAGACTATCTTGTTCTTTCATTTTGAAGCTGATGATTCCACTGTGACTAAACTGTAAGACTCTACCTGATGGTCAAAACACAAAAATTATATGGATTTTAAAAACTAGATATGAAATATATATCTTATTGAATCACTTTCAGAAACTTCAGTAGTGAGTTCTAGGAGAAAATGTGGCTTGTGTACACATACACACATATATATAAATATTTGAAAATACTTTTTATACTTTTTTTCTCTGTAGGTTGATTTACAAAATTTTAGAAAAATTTCTTAAAATATACTCTTAGAGGTTTTAGATTTCCTGGGAGTACCAAATCAAAAAGTTTTTTCTTAATACTCCGTATAACTTCTAATTTTTCTAATTTTTTTCCATGTTCCCTATAATAGGTCAAAAAATCAGAGAAACTATCTAATATAAAGATCTATTAATGATATTATAAAACTATCCTAAGCAATGTTTTAAATTTACTGCTGCTTAGGACATGGTGCTCTGGTATAAAAACAAAACAACAAACAAGAAAGACATATAAAAAGACTATTCTCAAAACCTGCAAGGAATTTGTATAAGATTTAAAACAGACATATGCCTTTAAAGAACTTCTGAATGCAACAGTTAATCCACATAATAATTCAACAACCAACATAGATTCAAAGCTCTAACAGATACCATATGCAACCTGTAATAAAACCTGAGTCAAGATATTTCAGGCAACAGGATAATTTCATTTTCCATTTTAAATACCCACTTATTTTTAGTTAACTGGCCATAACAGCACATGAAAATGCTGTCATTATTGTATAATAAACTCTAGTACAGATAAGATATTTTATTACTAGTCAAGAAACTAAAATTTGGGGAGCATTATTACAAAAATGTTTTTCTATGTTTACTATAGAAGATATGCATACTGAATTTACCATTAATTCTATAAAGTCTAGTACCTGTAAAGATAAATCTAGCTTAGGAAGTAGATGAAATAGTAGGAGAGTTATACTTAGCCTACAAAATATTATGAATTCCAAACCATCAATTATATTAAATACCTACTATGTGGAAAGCTCTATGTCAGTTATAAAGGAAATAAATGTCTATAAGATGTAATGCTATTGTAGCAGAAATACAACATATTAATATTAGTATTGAGATAGGGAAGGGTCAGAGATATATCTAACATAAGTCACATTTCAAATCAGAATGAAATAATTAACTGAAATGCAAATACTATGACCAGGCTTTTTTCCTTGCCAAAATATTCAAACCCTTTGTTCTGACAATTATAACAATACTGGGCTACATAAGCCATTCAGACTAGTAAGGTAAGAAAGTTTTAAAATTGAAGCAATGTGCAGATAAAATCAGATGTTAGCTGAGTAAAGCAAGAAGTATATTTATTGCTTTCTGCTAACGTTTTTGAGACAAAGGAACAAATGTCTAGCAGCTGAACCAAGACAAGTTATGGACTTAAATGGCATTGTTTTTTAAAAAAAGTTCTATTTCTGGTTTCTTAAGTTTATAGTTGGTTTACCCTAAGGACTTGCTCTAAGTATTCCTTACGTTAATCACAGAAGATGTCCTGTAAATTTAAGGACAGAAAACTGGCAACCTCCATTAGCAGTATTTCAATATTACAATAGTGTCTTTTATTAGAAAACTCAGTACTCCTTATTCATTCATCTGCTAGACAGAACTTCCTGGCTAACAGTCCACAGTGACGACATAATTTCTGACAGAGACATTCTGAATAAAATGGAGACTACCAGGACTAATCATTACAGTTTTACTTTAAACATTTTCTTAAGCTATTTGTAATTCATGAATAAAAGAAACACTTTACTAGAACATACCTATTGTATGCTGTCATCTTAAAGGGAAAACTTAAGAGGAGAGGACACAAACAAAAAAAAAACCTTGCAAGTCTCATACTTGTTAGGGACAATCTTGCATATACTACAGTTAAATGCAGTATTTAAATTGTCATGGTGGGGGGTCAAGGTAAATAGGAGAATCTGGCCCCAGAAAGACAAAACCATTTACATTGAATATAAAATCATAACTGAACTATTAGAAAACTAAGTGTCCTTTAATAGGAATCGCTCCATCATTTGCATTATAAAAAATTAATGAAGTTAATAAACACCTTTTTATTCATATAAGGTATTAAAAGCAATAATACTACACGTGTGTGTAATAAAAAATAAAATCCACAAATTGAACATGTCTGAAATTTCACAGTTGCAGAATAGCAGGCTCATAAGCACAAGAAATGACCCCCAATCTCTGCAACCCAAATGAAGGTAATTTGTGTTTGTCTGTGTCATTAGGATAACACAGTTTACATCAAGAGGACGTTTTGGTACACAGAGAAATCACAACAAGAAGTTTTTGTTTATTTTTGATTTCAAAAATGTCTTATCTAGGGTACGACTAGGAGAATGACGCTCAGAGCACGCTCAATAGCAGGTGTTCTTTCACGTTAGGGTGAAGAAACAGTTTCCCATCTTGGGCCCGAGAAACAGTTGGATAGCCAGAGACAGAAACAAGCTTCCAAACCCAAATAACTTTCTAATTTGAAATTTGAAAATAAAGTACAGTGGTTCCTACTTCTTAAAGTGTGAGTATAATTACAGGGAGAAATACCCTTAGAGGAAAGCAATAAAACAAAGAAGTGATCACAGGTTTGGGTTGGGAACACATTTGGATACTTTTTTCTTTTTTAACTCATTGGGAGATAGGAAAGAACCAATAAAAGTTGGCATGGCAATTAAGCAAGAAAAAAAATGCCTTATTTTAGCAGTAAAAATGTTTGACTTTTGACTACAGAGAGCCTGATTTTTTTTCTTTTTTCTTTTCTTTTCTTTTCTTTTTTTTTTTTGAGATGGAGTCTTGCTCAATTGCCAGGCTGGAGTGCGTGGCGCCATCTCGGCTCACTGCAACCTCTGCCCCCTGGTTCAAGCGATTTTCCTGCCTCAGCCTCCCAAGTAGGTGGGACTACAGGTGTGCACTACCACGCCCAGGTAATTTTTGTATTTTTAGTAGAGACGGGGTTTCACCATGTTGGCCAGGATGGTCTCGATCTCTTGACCTTGTGATCTGCCCACCTCAGCCTCCCAAAGTGCTGGGATTACCGACGTGAGCCACCACACCTGGCTGAGCCTAATTTTTTATTCTAGTATTTACCAAACTGTGTCCTGCTGAACTCTAATGTCCTCTGAAATGTAAAAAGGTGTTCTAGGAAAAACCCACATTAAAGAAATCTGTTAAATTTTTGCATATTCTTACATTTTCCAACTGATTGGAAATAAAACTTTTTTTTTTTTTTTGACATGGAGTCTCGCTCTGTTGCCCAGGCTGGAGTGCAATGGTGTGATCTTGGCTCACTGCAACCCTCTGCCTCCTGGGTTCAAGCGATTCTCCCTGACTCAGCCTCCCAAGTAGCTAGGATTACAGGCACCCACCCCCGTACGCAGCAAATATTTTGTATTTTTAGTAGAGACGGGGTTTTGCCATGTTGGCCAGGCTGGTCTCATGCTCCTGACATCAGGTGATCCACCCACCTCAGCCTCCAAAGTGCTGGGATTATAGGCATCAGTCACCGTGCCCAGCCAAAACTTTTTTTCATAGAATGTATTTTAGGAAAAATTGCTTTTCACCATATGTTAAGGCAGAGTATATATGTGTATGTTTTAAAAATATTTTGGTAAAGTTTTAGCTAATTATTTCTTTTTATTTTCCATATTAAACCTTATCTGATCAAAAGAACTCTCTTGTAAGGGAAGAACTACTAAGTGAGTCTGTGGGCTAGTATTAAAGGTAAGGCAGATTAGTACTATTTCAGAAAGAAACAGCATAGAAAAGAAAGCTATTTTCTTTTATTTATTTCTTTCAGGAGCTGTGAAAAGTGAAAGCTGATAGTACAGGTATAGTGTATGGAATGGTCTGTATCAAACTAGATCTACATTACTTTATGAGAACTATAGGGCAATAATAAAATTTCCAAAGCCAAACTGAACGATAATATATATTTCTTTGGAAAAAGTCTCAGAAAATCCATTCATGAATGACAAAACAGAGAGATAACTTCCAACTAGGTGATGGTGGTAGTGATCTGAGGGATAAATCTGAAGTTAAATTTTCTTGGTTATCTATTTCAAAAATTCACAACTATTCTGCACTAAAATGTGTCACTGGGTCAGGCGCAGTGGCTCATGCCTGTAATCCCAACACGTTGGCAAGCTGAGGCAAGAGGATTGTTTGAGGCTGGGAGTTAGAAACCAGACTGGGTAACACAGAAAACCCCCGTCTCTGCAAAAAATAAATAAATAAAAATAAGCCTGGAGTGGTGATGCATGCCTGTGAGTCCAGATATTTGGGAGCCTGAAGTGAGAGGATCGCTTGGGCCTACTCAAGGCCGAGGACGCAGTGAGCCATGATCATACCCCTGCACTCCAGCCAGGGTGACACAGTGAGACCTTCTTTCAAAAAACGAAAAACAAACAAACAAAATTTAATGCACATTAAAAAATATTACTTTTCCCCAGTTTTACATTCAAGGAGATGTGAAATACCCAATCTTTTTCTTTTTCAAATTTTATTATTATTTTTTAATTGTACTTTAAGTTCTGGGATACATGTGCAGAACACACAGGTTTGTTACATAGGTATACACGTACCATGGTGGTTTGCTGCACCCATCAACCCGTCTGCATTTGGTATTCTCCTAATACTATCCCTCACCTAGTCCCCTACCCCTGACAGGCCCCGGCGTGCAATGCTCCCCTCCCTGTGTCCATGTGTTCTCATTGTTCAACTCCCACTTACGAGTGAGAACATGCGGTGTTCGGTTTTCTGTTCTTGTGTTAGTTTGCTGAGAATGATGGTTTCCAGATTCATCCATGTCCCTGCAAAGGACATGAATTCATCCTTTTTAATGGCTGCATAGTATTCCATGGTGATTATGTGCCACACTTTCTTTATCCAGTCTATCATTGATGGGCATCTGGGTTGGTTCCAAGTCTTTGCTATTGTGAATAGTGCTGTAATAAACATACATGTGCATATGCCTTCATAGTACCATGATTTATAATCCTTTGGGTATATACCCAGTAATGGGATTGCTGGGTCAAATGGTAGTTCTGGTTCTAGTTCCTTGAGGAATTGCCACACTGTCTTCCACAATGATTGAACTAATTTACACTCCCACCAACAGCTGCTCTCTGTACCTGTGGTAGAATTCGGCTGTAAATTCATCTGGTCCTGAGCTTTTTTTTTTGTTGGTAGGTTATTAATTACTGTCTCAATTTCAGAACTTGTTATTGGTCTATTCAGGGATTTACTTCCTCCTGGTTTAGTCTTGGGAGGGGGTATGTGTCCAGCAATGTATCCATTTCTTCCAGATTTTCTAGTTTATTTGTGTAGAGGTGTTTATAGTATTCTCAGATGGTAGTTTGTATTTCTGTGGGATCAGTGGTGATATCCCCTTTATCATTTTTTATTGTGTGTATTTGAGTCTTCTCTAATAGTCTAGCTAGCGGTCTATCTATTTGCTTAATCTTTTCAAAAAACAACCTCCTGGATTCAGTGATTTTTTTCAAGGGTTTTTCGTTTCTCTGCCTCCTTCAGTTCTGCTATGATCTTAGTTATTTCTTGTCTTATGCTAGCTTTTGAATTTGTTTGCTCTTGCTTCTCCAGATCTTTTAATTGTGATATTAGTGTGGCGATTTTAGATCTTTCCTGCTTTCTCCTGTGGGCATTTAGTGCTACAAATTTCCTTCTCAACACTGCTTTAGCTGTGTCCAAGAGATTCTGGTATGTTGTGTCTTTGTTCTCTATGGTACCAAAGAACTGCTTTATTTCTGTCTTAATTTCATTATTCACCCAATATTCATTCAGGAGTAGTAGTTGGGTGGTTTTCGGTGAAATTTTTTTTCTTTTTTCTTTTTTGAGACGGAGTCTTGCTCTGTCACCCAGGCTGGAGTGCAATGGTGTGATCTCGGCTCACTGCAGGCTCCGCCTCCCAGGTTCAAGCAATTCTCCTGCCTCAGCCTCTCCAGTAGCTGGGACTAGAGGCGCCTGACATCACACCCGACTAATTTTTCTATTTTTAGTAGAGACAGGGTTTCACCGTGTTAGCCAGGATGGTCTCAATCTCCTGACCTTGTGATGTGCTCACCTCAACCTCCCAAAGTGCTGGGATTACAGACATGAGCCACTGCGCCCAGTCTTTTTTTTTTTTTTTTTTTGAGACGGAGTCTCACTCTGTCGCCCAGGCTGGAGTGCAGTGGCCGGATCTCAGCTCACTGCAAGCTCCGCCTCCCGGGTTTACGCCATTCTCCTGCCTCAGCCTCCTGAGTAGCTGGGACTACAGGCACCTGCCACCTCCCCTGGCTAGTTTTTTGTATTTTTTAGTAGAGACGGAGTTTCACCGGGTTAGCCAGGATGGTTTCGATCTCCTGACCTCGTGATCCGCCCGTCTCGGCCTCCCGAAGTGCTAGGATTACAGGCTTGAGCCACCGCACCCGGCCTCACTGCGCCCAGCCTTGAGTGAATTTTTTAATCCTGAGTTCTAATTTGATTGCACTGTGGTCTGAGAGAGTGTTTTTTATGATTTCCATTATTTTGCTTGTGCTGAGGAGTGATTTACTTCCAATTATGCGGTCAATTTTAGAGTAAGTGTGATGTGGTGCTGAAAAGACTGTATATTCTGTTGATTTGGGATGGAGAGTTCTGTAGATGTCTGTTAGATCTGCTTGGTCCAGAGCTGAGTTCAAGTCCTCAATATCCTTGTTAATTTTCTCTCTCATTGATCTGTCTAATATTGACAGTGGGGTGTTAAAGTCTTCCACTATTATTGTGTGGGAGTCTAAGACTCTTTGTAGGTCTCTAAGAACTTGCTTTATGAATCTGAGTGCTCCTGTATTGGGTGCATAGATATCGAGAAGAGCAACCCCCAGACACATAATCGTCAGATTCACAAAGGTTGAAATGAAGGAAAAAATGTTAAGTGCAGTCAGAGAGAAAGGTCGGGTTACCCACAAAATGAAGTCCGTCAGACTAAAAGCAGATCTCTCTGCAGAAACCCTATAAGCCAGAAGACAGTAGGGGCCAATATTCAACATTCTTAAACAAAAGAATATTCATGCCTGTAATCCCAGCACTTTGGGAGGCCGAGGCGGGCGGATCACGAGGTCAAGAGATCGAGACAATCCTGGCCAACATAGTGAAACCCTGTCTCTAATAAAAATACAAAAATTAGCTGGGCGTGGTGGTGCACCCCTGTAGTCCCAGCTACTCAGGAAGCTGAGGCAGGAGAATTGCTTGAACCTGGGAGGCGGAGGTTGCAGTGAGCTGAGATCATGACACTGCACTCCAGCCTGGTGACAGAGTGAGACTCTGTCTCAAAAAAAAAGAAAAAGAAAAAGAAAAAGAAAAAGAAAAGAATTTTCAACCCAGAATTTTATATCCAGTCAAACTAAACTTCATAAGTGAAGGAGAAATAAAATCCTTTACAGACAAGCATGATCTTCCTGAGGATCAATCATGATCCTCCTGCCTCGGCCTCCCAACTAGTTAGGACTATAGGCACGTGTAATTTTTTAATTTTTTTTTTTTTTAAGAGATGGGGTCTTGCTATGTTGCCTAAGCTGGTCTTGATCTCCTGGCTCCAAGTGATCCTCCCACCTCAGACTCGCAAAGTGTTGAGATTATAGGCATGAACCACCATGCAAGGTCGAAAACATCTTTATAGCAAACATTTTGTTACTATTTCTTGTGGTTCATGCACTGTTCCATATAATTTACACACATTGTCTCATTTTATCCTTATACGGCAGATATTATTATCATTATTCCTATAGGCATGGTTCAGGATATAATACCCTAAAATATAGCACCTTGACAAATTGAAAATTTTAAGGTGAAGGAATGTTAGAAAATGGCAGAAGCAGGAAGGTCTCTCTGACCCCTGCCCTTTTCTCTAGAAAGAGATAATAAAACCTGGTAACCATTTTTTGACCTTTCCCCGAAGTAGGTCACAAGACCCTTATGTGAGTGGTACCCTCCCTATAAAGAAGCGTCTTTTCTCCAAAGACAAAGAGATAGAGGGGAATCCAAACAAAAAGGCTTTGCCAAGTTTCACCCAGTTTACTCCATTTACTTCATACCCTATCGTTTCACCATTAAACCTAATATAAAAAACACTCAGATTTAGCTGTTTCTTTGGGTCTTCATTTCCTTATGAAGGCTCCCATGTCATGTAAAACTTACACTTAAATTACATGTGTATACTTTTCTCTTGTTAATCTGTTTTTGTTATAGAAGCCCCAGTCATGTATATATAAGGAGGGAACGATATTTTTCCTCTCCTATACCTTTTTGCACATAAAGAGAGATTCAGAAGTTAACTGCTTAAGAAGTTAACTAGTAAGCAGTGAAACTTGGATTTATACCCTGCCTTCGGGGTATATCCTCTTATTCAATATACTATTCTTGCCTTAGTACGGCATAAAGTTACATTCCTACTAAATATTTGCTATTATTGTTATACATTTTTTAAAATAAAAAGTATAAAAAACACCAATATTTTTTGCATAAATGAGTAAGACATTCCATATACTCACTGCAATACTTCGAAATTTTTGCTAGTTATTTTGAATCCTCTCCAGTGATCATTTCTTCAAATCAAGCACACCAATGAAACAAACTGGATCAAGTACTGTAACAAAATATGCCACCAACAAACAGTAGGAAAACCACTGAAACAATTTTTTAAATGGGGAAAGAAAAAAGATATGTCAATGAAGCCAAAATATTTTAATCTAATCAATGTTGTCATATTCCTTAAGATTTAGGTGGCCTTTATTTAACATTCTTACTTATGACCTGCTGGAGAATGGTCCACTGACTGTAAAAGTTAAGGAAGCAAAAATATCATGGACATATGTTAGCTATGAGAAAAATTTAAGATATTAATGAAACTGTAATTTAGAAAAAGTTCTGTCTCATATACACAAAAAAGTTTACACTATACACTTTTTGAATTTTTTAGCAATTACTAATAATTTTTAGATTCAATTCTTATTGTTCTCCAAATTATGGCTTCTAGCATGAATGTTTATATACTTAAAGCAGCTCTTGAAAACACAAAACCAAAAGTTTCATTAGTCCTTTAAAAATTGTGGTAATTAAAATATTAAGTTATTGAATTACAAGTTTATATATTATTACTTTTAATGAAATCAATGAAATAATTGTTTCAATCCTTTCTTGTAGAATTTTATAGGATGGGGAGGGTAGAGAAAAGAGAGGGAAAGGAAATAATCATAAAATGATGAAGTAATTTTTAAAAGTAAAATCACTGAAATGCCACTGATAACTTCAAGTGAAATGCCATATAAAAGCTTTTAATTGCCTTAAATTTGTGAAAACCTACCTAGGAGATCAACAAATTCACATCAATGAACTGCATTATACTAATAAGAGACCCCTGGCCTCAAGCCAGGGAGAACAAACAAAATGAACCATTCTCACATGGCTGCAAATTATCTGAAAAGAAGAGAAAGATACAAAGTCAAAGTAACATGTTTGCATGGTGGGAAAAAGATCAAATATTGATCAGTCCAAGTTGAGGTAATTAGAGCCATTGTCAAGGAGATAGGATGCATGTTCTTAGCAACACAGAAATACATCTTTGTCTTAAGTGTTGAGTAAATTAACTATTCATTTGGTGGACTTTTATTTTAGAAATTCAATAAAACATCTGGATGGCACCAGGTATATATACATTTTAAATTTAGTATATTCTTAACTGTTTTAAAAAAAAATCTCATTTGTGAGATTTTTCAGAAAGATTTAAAAGAATTTGCTTGATTTTCTGTTAAATATTTTACTATCACCATGGTTTGCACAAATGAGCAAAATGTAAAATTACTGCAAAATGAGGATAATTTAAAAATTAGTACATTTAATTGTTTATCATTACAAATCTATAAAGTGTGGAGCTTATATAAGTTGTTCTTATTTTTATTATAGTAAAGCCTACACATTTCCTTTTTTGAGTATACTGCCACTAATCATTGTTGAATATTTCAGAGATTAAAGTAACATTTAAAAAGTGGAAAAGTCTTAATACTCTATGGCAGAAAGCAAACCAGAAATGTGTTTTACTACTTGTTCACAAAAAATCCTGGAGTTATTCTACTTATAACCGCTAAGTACATCTGGTAGTCCAATAGGGAAATGTTCACCCACAATTAACTTGCCATGAGAAATTCTTAAAAACACCTGAATATTACAGATGACTTCAACCTTTGGTAAAAATAAGAAAGAAAAATTAAAAAACAACAAAAACCAAAGGAAAAAATCACCTGAACATATTTCTAATTATCACATTTCTGGAGCAAAATGAAGCTCCCATTTATAAATTTACTAATACATATCCAAATGATTGTGTTTTTATATCAGTTTACAAATTCATGGCTTCAATGATGTTTAAATGAAAAAGAAAGCTTGTATGCTTAATCTCATTTCTTCCCACTACATTCATGTGTGTCAATCAGAGACAGACTTCCAAAATTCAGAAAAAGCAAATCATTGAGCTCTGAAGGCAGCACCACAAAGCCTCATTCCATAAATTTGGTACTACAGAAGCTGTAGGTGAGTAGAATAAATGCCTATTTTCATGTTCTAGCTAATGAAATAATCCAAATTTAGATAAAATTCTAGGTTACTCTAAAAATTCAAAATTCATTTATTTAAAAGATCTTTCATATTTTTGTTAATCAAGCCTGTTTTCTCTGTTGCAAATTTACTAAAATAACTGTTATTTGTTCAAGGGAGGCATATCTTTTAGTCATGCATTATTATACATGGCTTAATTTCTGTGTAATTTTGTGCACATCATATCTATACACTGAGAAGTTATAGTTTGTCTAACAGGAGCAAATACAACAGGCAACTGAAATGTTTCATCAATGTATCCGTTGTTTTTCAAGCCCACTTTCCCAAAATACCAAATACAGGAAAAAGTGAGCAAATAATTATTAATGTAATCATTATTTTTACACTGAGTTCTGCTACTATTCTATCAAAAAATACAAATTTTGTTTTCTTTCACTTTCTGGTATTTTGTTCCTTCATTTTAGGATGATTTTGTTCTATCATTCACTTCTTTGTAAAAAGAGAATGAATTACATCCATTTATGCCAAATTCTTTATCCCACTGGATCTTTCGACAGATGGAATGAAATACTCAAATAGTCATTTTAGTAGCTTAGCTACATATATGCTTTCCCACCTCCACCTTTCTTTCTGAAGTGCTGGCAGAAGTGGATCAGGTGTGATGAAAATGAACCACAAATGTGGATGTCACCTCAGAAAGATAGGCTTCATTTCCAACTTTTTAGTCACATTTCAAAGAATATAAATTATACTCATCTTTCATCATTAGCATTTTCCAAAATATAATCACCTAATACATGCTACCAGTGCTCCTAGGAAAGAACTCAGCAAATTGTTCCACTGGAACCCTGCTTTAATCATACCTTTGGGAAAAAGTGGAAAAGTAAATACACTGCTTTGCCTTTTGTTACCTACTTTGCAGACAATTTTACTGGCTAAAATAACAAGGCAATGTTTATCTTTCTAGTAATAAAATCACTAAAAAGCAATCAGGGCAGAATACTTTTTGCTCTCTCCCTCTCCTCACAACAAAATCTCTGCATGTCATTACTTGACTAGATATTATAAAATCAGAACCTGAAAAAAAATCATGAAATAAAAACTATTATTTTTTTCATAAAATCTCAGGCCAAATTCATCTAACTACTACAACAACAACAACAACAACAACAAAAAATAGGCAGCAGTCACAATTTTTATAAATTTTAAAAGCATGAAAACCAGAAAGGAAGCTCAGTTGTATTGTTTTTCCTTGGGCATTTTTCTAATATTTAATTAAGAAATGGAAAGATAGTGGGAAATATAGCAATTTCTATATATTAACAGACCAATGGCCTACAGATAAGATAGGAAGGTAAAAAGAGAGCATAGTTAATTAATCTTTAAGCCATTTATCTAATAAATCTTTAATTCCCCAACAAATATTTGTACTCAGTAGGATAAAACTACAGTTGCTTTCTTTCATATTCAACAGAAAAGCTATTAATACGCCTTGTTCTACAGAAAAGCTATTAATATGTCTTGTTCACTGGAAGATAACAAAGCAGAGGATTTTTATAAAGATTTTGAAACAAAATAAACATTAACTTCAAATACATAAAAACAGGAACATTAAAAAATCAGTGTACTGTTCCTTATTCAATCAAATGATGTATTTGAAATATTCTGGTTTTCTTATTCTCGGAGGTGATGTATTACAAAATTAAATTTGGATCTCTTCTGTATGCTGTTTTTAATTAATTCATCAAGCAGTATTTATTATCTTTTTAATGCAAGGCAATAAAACACCGAAGAGCAGACAAAACTGCATAATTCTTACCCTCAAAGAGTTTACAATCTAGTGGAGGAACAGAGGGAGATGAAATAGAAAAATGACTTTCTCCAATTTAGAAATTGGGACTGTATTGCTGTATTGATTCTTTATTTATTTATTTGAGAAAAAGTCTCGCTCTGTCACACAGGCTGAAGTGCAGAGGTACGATCACAGATCACTGCAGCTTCCACCTCTAGATTCAAGCAATCCTCTACCTGAGCCTCCCAAGTAGCTAGGACTACAGGCACATGCCACCATTTCTGGCAAATTTTTATTTTTTAATTTTTTGTGGAGACAGAGTTTTTCACTATGTTGCCCAAGCTGGTCTCAAACTCCTGGCCTCAAGTGACCTCCTACCTCAGCCTCCCAAAGTGCTGGCATTACAGATGTCAGACAATGTACCTGGCCCTGAGTCTTAATATTAATTTAGATACGTTGCTTTTGACTCTAAGTATAATCAGATCTGAATGCATACAACAAATCACACTTCAATACAGATAGCTTTTAAGTTATGTTTTTGCTCATTCCTCAATCTACCTAAACAACAAACCATTGTTGAACTTTTTCAATTACTGTGCCAGGCCATGGCAACACAAGGATAAATAACACACAATACCAGCTTTTAGAAAGTTCACAGTCTAGTGTTCTTGAGATCATCATTTCTTATCCTCTTAGTCACCACACATACTTCTGCCTCAATCTAAAGCATATGCATCATCCATGTTCCACCTCTTCAAAAAATACTTAATCAATGAATTCAGGGAAAATGCTTGAGACAACTTTAAGATGTTAAGATTTGAAAAAAAAATCAACATACCTTTGTTTCCTTTATAATTCTTGGCAAAATACTAGGCACTAAACAGATTCTCAAAAATAAAAAAATAAAAAAGATATAATTGGCCGGGCGCGGTGGCTCAAGCCTGTAATCCCAGCACTTTGGGAGGCCGAGACGGGCGGATCACGAGGTCAGGAGATCGAGACCATCCTGGCTGACACGGTGAAACCCCGTCTCTACTTTAAAAATACAAAAAACTAGCCGGGCGAGGTGGCGGCGCCTGTAGTCCCAGCTACTCGGGAGGCTGAGGCAGGAGAATGGCGTGAACCCGGGAGGCGGAGCTTACAGTGAGCTGAGATCCGGCCACTGCACTCCAGCCTGGGCGGCAGAGCGAGACTCCATCTCAAAAAAAAATAAAAATAAAAATAAAAATAAAAATAGGCCGGGCGCGGTGGCTCAAGCCTGTAATCCCAGCACTTTGGGAGGCCGAGGCGGGCGGATCACAAGGTCAGGAGATCGAGACCACAGTGAAACCCCGTCTCTACTAAAAATACAAAAAAAAAATTAGCCGGGCGCGGTGGCGGGCGCCTGTAGTCCCAGCTACTCAGGAGGCTGAGGCAGGAGAATGGCGGGAACCCGGGAGGCGGAGCTTGCAGTGAGCCGAGATCGCGCCACTGCACTCCAGCCTGGGCGACAGAGCGAGACTCCGTCTCAAAAAAAAAACAAAAAAAAAAAACAAAAAAAAAATAAATAAATAAAAATAAAAATAATAAAAAAGATATAATAGGCACAATACACAAAAATAAAGACCAAAATGCCCTGAACTTTCTATTTCTTTTTTCAAAAAGTATTTATCCTGAGATGGCTTTTTTGAGGTGACAACTTGACTAGGCTACAGACTCTAGTTATTCAATCAAATTCCAATCTAGGTGTTGCTATACAGGTATTTTTCAGATGTAATTAAAACTCCCAGTCAGTTGACTTCTAGTACTGGAGTATCCTGGACAATCTGGAGGGGCCTGATTGAATCAGTTGAAAGGCCTTAAAAGCATGGCTTAAGTTTCCTTGACAGAGAGAATAAATTCCACCTATGAATGACAGCTTCTGCCCATGCCCAGGAAGTTCAACGCTTTCTCCCCTTTCTGGTTGCCCGCCCTGTGGTTTTTGGACTGCTTAGCCAGTCTCCACAATGACATAGGCCAATTCCTCGAAATCGATCAAGCAACAAATAAATCTTATTCTCACTCTATCTTCCCTAATGAGTCTGTTTCTGTGGCGGAATTCTATTAATACAACCTCATTATTTCAAATTATATAATTATTATACTAATACATTTTGAAAGAATGTGTGCCTCTGCTTTTTAATTTGAAAAGTGGGCATTTTTTTTTTTTTAAAAAAGGCAGTATACAATCTGTTATGGGATGAGAGGGAAATAAAAAAAGCCAGCATATATTATTGTATGTGTATATATAACATATATACACAAGTATACATCTTGTATATAAGCGAGAACTGGTATAAACCTAAATAGGAATTCCTAAGGATTCTTGGCCTAAACGTCAGTTTTTAATTAAAGGAGCCCAGATGTAGAAAAAAGCAGTCTGTCAACATTATACTTTAGTTTTTTGTGTAACCAGAGCTCTTCATTAAGCATTGAGGAGTGTCATAAAGGAAAAAGAGAACATGGCTTAATGTAAAAGTCACTTATCTTCCTGGGGCAAGGTGAGAGTCTAGAAAGTCTGCATAAAAGATGAAGTTGCATGTAATAAACACTTATATAAAAGACACTATATGTATATACGCATTTATATGTACATACATACATACACACACACACACACACACACACACACACATATACAGGCTGCGTCGTTTAATCCTCATAACAATCTAATGAGGTAAAAATGATTCTTATTTCATAGATAGGAAAATTGAGGCTTACAGTTGTCCAAGGTCATACAGCTAATAGGTGGCATAATCAGCACTGGGAACAATCCCATCCTTTTTTTTTTAAGAGATGGAGTGGAGGGAAGTGCTCACTAGGTTGCCCCGGCTAGACTTGAACTCCTGGGCTCAAGAGATCCTCCCACTTCACCCTCCCAAATAGCTGGGTTTACAGGTGCACACCACTGCATGTGGTTTTAAACCTAACTCTTTTGTCTATGTTTTTGAGACAGAGTTTCGCTCTCTTGCCCAGGCTGGAGTGCAGTGGCGCGATCTCAGCTCACCGCAGCCTCCGCCTCCAAGGTTCAAGCAATTCTCCTGCCTCAACCTTCCAAATAGCTGAGGTTACAGGCACGCACCACCACGCCTGGCTAATTTTTTGAATTTTTAGTAGAGACGGGTTTCACCATGTTGGCTGACTTGTCTCCAACTCCTGACCTCAGGTGATCCACCCGCCTCGGCCTCCCAAAGTGCTGGGATTACAGGCGTGATACACTACACCCAGCCAAGTCTAAATCTTAAGCTCCAACTTTTTCTTTTGCACTATGTACTCTCAGAGGGAAATGACTTCTTAACGGTATATACATTATTCATTGAGAATTTACTATGTATCAGACCACTTTATTAAGCATTTTTTGGTGTTTTTTAAATTGACTTATCATTTTTTGAGGTAAGTGCTGTCTATCATGATCTCCATTTTACAGATGAGAAAACTAAGATAGGAAATTGACAAAGAGTAGTAGATTATTAGCCAAGCCTTCAGAATTATTTTAACTCAGTACCCTGGTATTAGAGAGTAGTCTATAATGAAGGGGATCAGAGTATGACACCCCCAAATATGCCACTTCAGCATAAGGATTATTTTGAACTACAGGCAATTAAAACAGCAAACATAGGAGGAGCTCTCTGTCCTCCCCTTTACTTCCTAAAAACAGGGCATGAATTTCCCTTCTGTAAAGGAAATTCATATTTGTAATGGCGTCCTCCTCTACAGTACCAGGAAGAGAATGAGCAGACTCTTCTCACTTGAGTCTGTATAATAAACCTTACTAAACAACCCTTACTTACCACTCATTTCTTAGTCACCTATCGTTAATGCCCACCCTCACCCCACCAGAAGTCCAAACCCCCATTTTGTCTAATCTCTTCTCCATACTTTATCACTCTTTGTTAAAATGGTATGTAAGCCCCTTGGTCTCACTGGCTTTTGGGGGTTTTCAATTCTTTTCTGTGAGGCTTCTCACATGCATACAAAATAAACCTTTTATCCTCCTAATTTTTTGTCAGTTTAATTTGCAGGCACCAACTACTGAACATAAGAGGGTAGAGGAAAAGTTTTTCCTCCTACAGTACCTGCTCTACCCCTCTTATGGAGGGATGAGGTAGTGGAGAGATGTTTAAGTAAATATAGCAAATAGTACAGCAGATATCAAAATATATTTGACAGAAATTATTACTGGAGAGTAGAAGATTTAAAATACTTTGGGTAAAGCATTATAAAAACAAAACAACTCCCAAAGCTTCCTAAGTGAAAATCAATGAACGAGAACCACGCAGTGATTTATAGACTAATAATATATTTTGGATTTTAAAATCAATGTTAACAGTTTGCTCAAAATCACTGTACTATCTAAATAAGAGCAAATACAATTGATGGAACTAGTTCACATGTCTTTTTAACATATTTCCAAGCTCTAAAACCAATAAGAAATGAGAACACTTGAAGATATTTGTCTCCTATATTTCATTCACTGTATGTACATGGGAATCATTAGCATAAAGGAATAAAATCAAATGTACAATTAATCACCCTCTCACTATTCTTTCAAATTAGTCTTATATCACAATACTTCTTAAAAGGATTTTATGGCTCCTAGCTGCTTACTGTATACAGTTTATACTCCTAAGCATGGAATGTAAGGTTCTTCTGACCCCATCCTATTTCTTTCCTATCATCGTCTCTCACTATTATTCCACAGGCAACCTAGTTTAGTATTTCACAATTTGATCCATAGGAGAGGTTCATAAGCTCTCTTTGAAAAATGGCTTGACTGGCAAATAGATTTTTTAAAGTTGCATATCATATCTCCCTCTTGGAAATCCAAAACGAACATCAGCGTATTAAGGTGGACAGGGGGCAGGTTGGAAGGGTTCCTGAGAGAGTAAATTAAATAAGGGTTACACAATTAGTGACAAGATTGCCCCCTCTCCTTCAACAAAAAGGGTCAAATAATTAGAATAAGAGATAAATTATCAGTCTTAAATAAGTATAAAAGAAAAAACTAAAGCCCTTTAAAGTATAGACTATTGATTTCAGCATTCAACTAGCAGAATCTATTCCCAATTTATTTATTGGGTTTTGGCTAACCAACTGTTTATTTGTTCCCAACTATTTATATGTAATAAAAATATGTTTAAGCTGTATGCTTCAATTAATTTTGAATCACTACTGAAATAATTAAAATCAAAATATTATAACATCCATTTATGTATTTAAGTTTAAATAGCTCGTTTAAAAAGAGTTAGATTCATGATAGAAATTCAATGTGTGAACAGCAATTCTTTTCAAAGAGGAAAACAGTTATAACTGTTTCATTTATACTTGATGTTTTCCATTAGCCTTTCTTAGATTTCTCGGTAAACAATTACTTGCACTCACTTTATGATTTAGGTAAGGCTCAATAGCCACTTCCTTTAAGTAAGGAAGCCAAGGTTAAGAGAGGTTAAATGCCTCAGCGCAGATCAGAGGTTGAACTACCTATGTAACTGTGGGGTTTTCAGGAAATACTTTACTCTTTCCTTCAAGCAGGTATAAATACACTAACACATTTGTTATTACAGACATTCCAGTAGCTTCTTTTATATTTCAACCACTTCTCTTCACTTAAAGGCACTTAAAAAGTATTATATAACAGTAAAGGAATATATAAAAGAATGAGTATAAAAGTATGTTATAAGGAATAGGAATTACTATTAATAACATCAGATACAATTTATTGCTTCATTAAATAAAATTGATATAATAATTGCCACTTAGTTATAAATGGAAAAATCCTTCATTTGAGGAATGAATAATAAGAAACATAAGGTGTTAATACTGAAATTAATTATAGGCACATTAATGACATTCACACTTGTTATTAACATGTTAATCACTAAGAACTCAAGATATGTCAAGCTAAGGGCAGCTGATTTTAACAGAAGGTCTTTTCAACAGAGGCTGTATATAACGTCTATAAATTTTGTTTGAGAATAGGGGGAGAAAAATTTTTTCGGTAAGAAATCTGGGCAAGTATGTAAAAATAAGTGTGCATATAATGAATTAATTCTTTATTAAAATATTGAATAATCTAATTACAAACCACTGTTTATATTTGTTTTTCTAAATTAGTTATTATGACATTAAAGAAATAAATTCTACCATGTTTTTATTCTTAATGCCTTCTTACTGCTTCTTTTCTAACCTACACCTTTAATCTTCTGCATGTATGTGCCACTAAAATCAGATGTTGTGAAATTATACTGTCACAGGAAAAACGGATTTTGTGATTTCTGGTGGGAAATAAAGCAGTAAGACAAATGAGTCATTATGGGAAAAAAAAATCTTATCTTTTAGGAAAAGTAATGGATCAAGATATTAATGACCATCACCCCTGAACTCACTGCTAGATGCTAAAGAAAAAGAATTTAAACTCCTTAATTCTGAAATAAAAAGAAATGGCTTTATTAAAAGACCAAACCCTCTTTTCCCACATTATAAATTACATGTTTACACTATACTCATAAGAAAGAGAAGCTGTCAGAGAGAAGCTGCCTTAGAGTATACTCCCCCAACCCCTTGCTACAAAATAGTGTCTATCCATGTTTACTTATTTAAATAAACACTTCAAAATACTCTAGAGAAGTAGGAACATTTAACTTGTAACAGGGAAGGCTACAGAAAAATTTAAAGGTATTTACTCTTTAAAGAAAAAGATTCACATTAGTTAAAAGATCAGTATCAAACAGGAGATGGGCAAGTCTACTTACTCCCAAGTATGTGTTTAACATAAAACGGACAACTCTGCCCCATTAAAATTCAAAACCTTGGGTTAGGATCTAGCTCTAGGAAAGACTTTTCTTCTTCTCTCGCTGCAGGTACTGGGTTTCCTACCTAATTAAGCCTTTATGAAAGAGTAATAATCAATTAGCCAGCATTTGTACAGGATATTAATTTCTGTAGGGAAATGCATTTTGCAAATAGACTTTGGACTATTGCTCATTTGGGCATAGCGGATGGTCTGACTGATGAAGCACCATAGAGTTAATCCTCCGAACAGGTAGGTCAGTTGCATATACCTGAAATGGAGGGACAGGAGATAGAACTGGTGATCTATAAAGCTCTGGTATGATTCTTTCTCACTGGCTTACCAACACATGAGCTTTATTCTAAATACTATAATGTATTTATCCAATAGGGGTTACAGTGGAGTGAATAATACTATCTTTATTTTGATTAAAATAAGAAATAAAATAGCAATAATAACACTTCTACATTATATATTTCTTCAAGAGGTTACATGCCCCTATCTAAATTCATGCCTTTCATACTATAAATTAATGTACATTTAAATATTAATCTCTTTGGATGCTTTGTAGTTAGGTGTGCCAAGTGGTCACAGTAGTCTAAAAGTTTTGTTAATACCATCTATTTTTTTTAAAAAAGCTTTATTGAGATCTAATTCACATATAAAATGCATCTATTTAAAGCATACAATTCAGTGATTTTTAGTATATTGACAGAGACGTGTAACCATCACGACAGTCAATTTTAGAATAGTTGTCGAACTCCCAAAGAAATTCTGTATCTATTAGGAGTGTAGCATTGTCCCACATTTTCAGCCTAAGACAACCACCAATATACCTTCTGTCTTTATGGATTTACCTATTCAAGACTTCTCATGAATGAGATCATACAACAGACAGCTATTTATAAATGGTTTCTTTCACTTAGCACAATGTTTTAAAGGTTTATCCATGTTGCAGCATGGATGAAAGTACTTCATCTTGCTTACTACTAAATAATATTTCACTGTGTGGATATAATACATTTTTCATTCAATTTTCTCAACTTATAACTGACAAAAATTACATTTATTCACAGCATAAAATGTGATATTTTGATATATGTATACATTGTGAAATGATACCACAATCAAGACAATTAACATATCCGTGAACTTACAAATTTATTTTTTGTATGTGGTAGAAGACTTAAGAGCTACTTTCTTAACAAATTTCAAGCATACAATACATAATTATAAACTATAGTTATCATGTTATACATTAGGTCTCCAGAACGTATTCATCCTATAACTAAAAGTTTATACCCCACAACCAAAATCTCCCCATCACTCCACCCACCCTTCTTCCCTCCCCAAACCACACTATCTACCCTGTTTCTATGAGGTTGACTTTTTTAGATTTCATATATAAGTGAGATCACACAGTATTTACATTTTTGTATCTGGCCTATTTCACTTAGCATAATGTCCTGCAGGTTCACCTGTGTTGTTGCAAATGGCAGGATTTCCTTCTTTTTTAAGGTTGAATAGTACTCCATTGTTTATATATACATATACTTTCATTATCCATTCACCTGTTGACAGACCCCTAGGGTATCTCCCTATTTTGACTATTGTGAATAATGCAGCAATGAACACGGGAGTACAAATATCTCTTCAACGTACTGATTTCACTTCCATTTATTTAATTAATTATTTATTTATTTAGAGACAGAATCTCGCTCTGTCACCCAGGCTGGAGTGCAGTGGTACGATCTCGGCTTACTGCAACCTCCACCTCCTGGGTTTGAGCGATTCTCCTGCCTCAGCCTCCCAAGTAGCTGGGATTATAGGCATATGCCACCATGCCCGGCTAATTTTTATATTTTTAGTAGAGATGGGGTTTCATCATGTTGGCCAGGCCAGTCTCCAACTCCTGGCCTCAAGTGATCTGCCCACTTCGGCCTTCCACAGTGCTGGGATTACGGGTGTGAGCCACCATGCCTGGCCGATTTCCTTTAGATTTATATCCAAAAATGAGATTGCTGGATTATATAGTAGTTCTGTTTTTAAATGAACTTTCATATTGTTTTTCATAATCTCTGTGCCAATTTACATTCCCACTAACAAGGGATCCCTTTTCTCCACATGATTTTGACTTTTTGATAACAGTCACAAGTTTAAGGTGGTATCTCATTGTGAGGAAGAGAAAAGTAGGGGGGTAATTTTTTTTTCTTTTTTTAAAGAGACAGGGTCTTCCTATGTTGCCCAGGCTGGCCTTGAACTCCTGGGCTCAACTGATCCTCCTATCTTAGTCTCCTAAGTAGCTAGCACTATAGGCATGTACCACCACCACTGGACCTAGCTTCACTGTGGTCTTTTGATTTGTATTTCTTTGATGATTAATGACATTGAACATGTTTTCATATACCTGGGTCATTTGCATATCTTCCATGGAAAATATCTATTCAGGTCCTGGGCTCATTTTTTAATTGGTTTGTTTTTCTGCTATTGAGTTGTATAAGTTCCTTACATATTTTGGATAATTAACCTTTTATCATATATGGGGTTTACAAATATTTTCTCCCATTCTGTGAGTTGCCTTTTCTTTTGTTGTCTCTTTTGCTGTACAGAAACTTCTTAGTTTGATATAGATACACTTGTTAATTCTGCTTTTGCTGCCTGTGCTTTTAGTGTCATACATAAAAAATCATTGCAAGACTAATGTCACAAAGCTTTTCTAATATGTTTTCTTCTGAGTTTTAAGGTCTCAGGTTTTATGTTTAAATATTTAATCCACTGTGAGTTAATTTTTGTGTCTCATGTAAAATAATGATCTAATTTTATTTATCCATTCAACAGTTGATAAACATTTCAGTCATTTCTACCTTTTGACTATTATAAATAATGCTGCCATAAACATTCATATACACACTTTTGTGTAAACACAGGTTTTCATTTTTCTTTAGTATAAATCTAAAAGTGGAATTGCTGGGTCATATGGTAACTCTGTGTTTAGCCTTTTGAAGAACTGCCAATATTTCCACCAGTGGTACATGAGGGTTCCAAGTTCTCCACATCCTTGTCAACACTTGGTATTATCTGTCTTCTTGATTATAGACATCGTGGTGGGTGTTAAGACGAAGCTCACTGTGGTTATGCCACTGTCTGATGGCTAACATTAGCATCTTTTCAGGTGCTTATTAAAACTCCTTGCTTTGTGTATATGTGTTTTCACAAAGTAGAGGTAAGGTCCTGAGTTTGTAAAAACTAAAATTAATACTAAAGTGGTGAAATTACAGTTAGCTTGTTACTTTTTGGAACTTAGCTGAGGAGACCTTCACATATACTAAGCACTTATCATTCTTGTTTATATTACAATAGATCTTATTCTTCCTAGAAGATGGGTGGTTCAGTAAAGATAGCACCCATGTTTTCTTCATCTTTGAATCGGTCACATTGCTTCACAGGATACGTATAGTAGGCAGACTCAATGAATGATGGTTAAATGAATAAGTTTAACATCTGATGTTATATTAACTTTATAATGCCTCCCTAAGATATACAATGGAAGAATACTATTTAACCTTCTTTGGAAAAATGAGGAACATATACAATTATGCGCTGAATTGGTACGGCCATTTGAAAACTCCAAATTTTGGCCGGGCGCGGTGGCTCAAGCCTGTAATCCCAGCACTCTGGGAGGCCGAGACGGGCGGATCACGAGGTCAGGAGATCAAGACCATCCTGGCTAATACGGTGAAACCCCGTCTCTACTAAAAAAATACAAAAAACTAGCCGGGCGAGGTGGCGGGCGCCTGTAGTCCCAGCTACTCAGGAGGCTGAGGCAGGAGAATGGCGTAAACCCGGGAGGCGGAGCTTGCAGTGAGCTGAGATCCGGCCACTGCACTCCAACTCGGGCGACAGAGCGAGACTCCATCTCAAAAAAAAAAAAAAAAAAAGAAAACTCCAAATTTTTTAATCCCAAATTTAGTTCTCAGTGTGCCTTTGACTAGGCCAGAGATTTTTCATGTTTAGATGATCTAAGTTTTAAAATATTAACATCTATAATAAAACAATATCTTTATTCTTATTCATGAACATAATGGTAGATCACTTATTTTAAACAAATAATGAGATATCATCTCATTAGGATATGCTAAAGCCTAACTTAATGTATTAATTGTAAAATAAGCATTCGGTGGAATCTTTTGTTCTTTTCAAGTATAAAAGGCAGAACTGGGAATAACTTTATTTCTATAATCCTACAGTATGGGCTATGAATATAGGCTGCAGTATTAGAGGACCTGAGTTCCAGCCTAAATCTGTCACTTATCAGCTGGGTGAATGTTAGCCAATTATTTAACCTCTCTAACCTTGAGTTCCTGCATTTTTCAAATGGATAACAGAATTTAACTCAGAAGGCTACTGAGAGAACTAAATATGTAATGTATTACTATGTGGTAAGCTATTATTATTCAAGGAAATATTGTAAATATGTCCAATGTGGAATCCATTTTCAAATAAAAAATTCTTTAAACAATACTAAGCCACTAGGATTAGTCTAAATGCCTTAGCTTAGAGAGGAATTAGGAAATAGGGATAGGAAAAATATATTATAGCTTTTGAATTTTATATTATTTGTATGTACCATATATTTAAAATAATCAACTAAGTTTAATTATTAACTATTAAGAGAAATACTTTATTATAAGAAAACTATTTCTACATTATAAGTTGTAAGGAGAAATTACATAACCTAATAACAGGGGCTTCTAAAATGAAGCATATATGCCTATTAGAAATTATGCTAGTCTATATGTTAAAATTAAATCAAGTTGGTTTGTAAGGAAAATCTGTGATTATTTCAAATTGAGACAATAATTTAAACATTAAAATAACATAAAATGATTTACATTAGAGATTTAATTATATGTGATATCCCTAGAATGTTTGCTTGATTTATCATATATTATAAAATGTATATTCAGGAAAATATTTGCTGATTTAACTAATCATTTTCAATATAAAGGTGAACTTTCCTTTGGAAGCCAAGACAGATTATAATCCATTAATATATCTTTCAGCGAAAAGGATGAAATCTTCCACTGGGTAGGCTGATAAACTCTTTCGTGTCAAAACTAAGCCTCTTTATCATGATAACCCAGAATAATAGTCGGCTGCTCTAGGCACTTTATCTACTTTACAGATGAAAAATCAGTTCTACTTTCATGGAATTAGATTAATGCCATAACAGGAAATACTTCTGGGGCTGAACTTGCTTCATGTCTTCAAAGCTGCCTGTAAATTTGAAGTACTTCCTGAACTCAAAAGATAAGACAGGAGAAGGAAAAAGAAAAACAGTACAGTGACCCTTTTACTGAAGGAAAATATTGCTTCCTGAAAAAGATGTTGAAAGCTACTTGCTAAGGGCATTATGCTCTAGAAAGCCTAGGGCAAGTCTGTTTTAGTGGAACATAAGGATTCTGGTCATATATCAGACAGTTGCTATAAATCTGTTCTTTCTATAATCCTTTTTGATAAACTTTAAGTCTTTCCAGTGAAAGCTAAAGTAATAACTTTCTCACCTTTTAGTACATACAGAATTGTTTACTCTTTTACATATGACATTTTACAAAGGATTACAGTTTTACACATTTGGAAAAATGCTGACTACAAACTCTAGAATTAAATTTTGGATCAGAATGCAGATCAAAGGCAGCGAATTCAGTTGACAATGTATCAGGTAGTCTGACATAAAAAATAGGCCACATTATCTAGAACATATAAAAGAGTTTTTTGAATGGTGATGATACTGAAGATGATATATATAGTAGATAATTAGGAGGAAAAGAATATTAGCTGTATGTATGCATTGAAACATGACCATATAAAATCAGAGATGAAAATAAAACTAATGATACAACCTAAAAAGAGGGGGTAAAGGAGGAAATGAACCCACCATGAAAACAACAAAGAAAATTTAGAGAGAGAACACCATCTATCAATTTATGCATATTGGGTTGCTCACAACATGCTCATCACTATAGAGTATACAAAATAATGATATTCAACAGATGCATACTAAGCACAATAAATACCAGGCACTATGCTGATTGCTAGAGGTAATATGGTTATTAAGAGAGGCAAGGCCAGGCGCAGTGGCTCATGCCCATAATCCCAGTACTTTGGGAGGCTGAGGCGGGTGGATCACGAGGTCAGGAGTTCAAAACCACTCTGGCTGGCTAACATGGTAATGCCCCATTTCTACTAAAGACACACACACACACACACACACACACACACACACACAATTACCCGGGTGTGGTGGCGGGCACCTGTAATCCTAGTTACTAAGGAGGCTGAGGCAGGAGGATCGCTTGAACTCGGGAGGTGGAGGTTGCAGTGAGCCAAGATGGCACCATTGCACTCCAGCCTGGGTGACAGGGGAGATTCTGTCTCAAAAAAAAGAGAGAGGCAAGGACCTTACCTTTGTATTAGCCAGCATTCTAGGAGGGTTTAAACAAGTTAATTACCAAATGGAGATAACTGCAACAAAGGAGATAAGCATGGTTATATAAGGTGGGGGTTGGGGGTTGGAGGGATATTACGACAATAGCTTATGGAGGAACAGGGAAAGCTATTTTAGATAGCTAACCAGAAAATGACTCTCTAAGAGGATGGCATTTGAGTTGAATGTTGAAGGTTATAAATGAGTCAGCCCTTAGAAAACAGTGAAGAGCATTCCAGGAAGAAGAAATAAGAGTGTAGGACTTTTGAGGGAAAAAAGTTTGGTTGTTAAAGGAATAATCAATGAGAAAGGAACTAGAATAAGATGATATTAGATAGGTAGGTAGGAGGAAAGCCATGTAAGACATGTAGGGCTTTATACACCATGGCAGAAAGTTTGGAGTTTATTCCATGAGCAATCATTGGCAGCCATGAGAGGGATTTAAACATCAAAGTGTTTTATGCTGGTTTGCATTTTTAAAGGGCCACTCCAGCTATTCTGTGGAGAATGGTTTGAAAAAAAGTAAAAGGAGATCAGTCAGGAGGCTATAGCAGTAGGGTAGGAGAAAAATACTAATGGTCTGTAATAGAATGGTAATTGCTGATAAAAGAAGAGTAAATGGGTTCCAGATATAAAGATAGGGACTTCTTGAAGGAAAAGAAAAAATCAGGATGATTCCTAGGGTTTGGCTAGGGCACATGAGTCAAACCCTACAGTGGTACCATATACAGAGATGTATTAAACATAAGAGAAACAGGAATGATACTTTATATTAAGATGTCTATTTGCACATAATAATCAAAATAACCAGTTGGACATTAAGCTAAAAATATACATTTGGAAATAGTTTTTTGGATGGTACTTTTGGCCATGAATCTAACTAAGAAACCTATGACAATGAATACATAAATACCAAAAATATATAAACAAATTACAGAATGTCAAACTTTTATTGGTTCAAATTTCTTCTTAGAATTGTTTACTGATAAACATTGTTTTTCACTTATAATATTGCTTCTATCTTGTCTTTTTTCACTTGCTTAGTGTTATCACCACTTTGACTATTTTGTTAATTTTATTTAAAAAGGCTTTAGATTTAATTCTATTTTCTTGTTTTCTATTTCATTACTTTCTGTTTTTGCATTTATCACTACCTGTCCTCCTTTATTTTTCTTAGTAGATTCCTTAAGATTTTCCATATGCAAAATGTCATCTACAAACAGGAGTAGTTTCACTTCTTCCCAATCTTAATGCCATTTCTATTTATTGCTTATTTGCTGTGGCTACTACAATTTTCAGTAGAAATTTGATTACCCCTATATCCTGAGATTGTCTCCTATGTTTTTCATAAGAGTTTTATCGTTTTATGTTTAAGTCTGTGATCCATTTACTTGTATCAGGTCAAGGGTCACTTTTTGGTCTTTTGACCACTTTTCACTTTTGATGTCAAGTTGCCACGGCAACATTTTGAAAAGGCTATCTTTTCACCAATTAGTTGGCTTTATACCTTTGTCAAAAATCAATTAAGCATATTTATATGGGCCTTTGAATAATTTTTAACTAGAATTTTTTGTTATTTTCTCACTAGTTGCCCTAAGGGTTACAATACACATCTTAATTTATAATAATCTACTTAAGAGTCATGGAAACTGGTTTTTTTTTTTTTTTTTTGAGATGGTAAATGAAGATTAAGAGGATGAAGACATTTATGATGATTCACTTCCACTTAATGAATAGTAAATATATTTTCTATTCCTTATGATTTCCAGGCTGGAGCGCAGTGGCATGATCTTGGCTCACTGAAACCTCCGCCTCCCAGGTTCAAGTGATTCTCCTGCCTCAGCCCCCCAAGTAGCTGGGACTACAAGCATTTAAAGAGTTTATTATATTAATCTTCTTATTTACCATTCTGGTTTTCTTCATTTCATCTTGTGAATTTAGTTTACCATCTGGTGTCCTTTTCTTACTCCAATAGAGCTTTGTTGCCATGCACCTCCTTTCTGCTGTTATCATCATATATATTACATTCTAATAAGTCATAGGGCCAAAATACAATTATATACAAATTGTTGTATGCATTTGCTTTTAAATAAGTTGAGAGAATAGTGAAGAAATATGTCATTATACTGTCTTTTGTAATTACTTACGTAATTACCTTTATTGATGCTCTTTGTTTTTTTGTGTATAGATTTAAATTGCTATCTGTTGTCATTTAATTTCAGCTTAAATAATTTTCTTTAGTATTTGTTGGTAATGCAGATGTTCCAGCAATGAATACTCTTAGATTTGCTTATCCAGGAAAATACTTCATTTTATTTTTGAAGTATTTTTGCTGGACATAAGGTTATTTGCTGATAATTTTTTTCTTTCAGCACTTTAAATATGTTATCTCATTACCTTCTGGCTTCATTGTTACTGGTGAGAAGTCAGCTGTTAATTTTGTGTTCCCCTGTTGTGATTTGCTGAGTTTAAGATTTTCCTTTTGTCCTTGTCAAATAGTCAAGATTTTGACTATTATGAGTCCAGGTGTGCATCTCTTTGCATTTATCCTACTTGGTATTCAAAGAGCTTCCTAGATATATAAACAAATGTTTTTCTATAAATTTGGGCTTTTTTTTGCCATTTTTCTTCAAGTATTTTTTTCTGCCTTTATTTTCAGACATAATAGTAGTTATAGCATAGAACTGGGCATGAAAATATCTCCCCATTTACTAACCACATGACTGTGGATAAGACACAACATTTTTTTGTGTCTCAATTTTCTTACATGTAAAGGGGGATGAATTATACCAACCATATGTCACTTAATTCATTGGATTCCTGTGAGGCTCAAGTTACATAATATATAATTTAAAAACTAAACATTAAATGAATTTAAAAGTATTTTTCCAAGGATTAAATGAATGTAAATGTATTTTCCCAAAGTGTTCATCTATAAACCTTTGATCTCAGTTCCATCTAGTAGTTATCACTCTTCCACATTGCATTATCAGTCTTCTGTTCTATCATATCTTCCTTAAACAATATACAAACTCAAACCTCTTATATCTTTAAGCAAATCTTCCCTCTCACCCAACACTCTTCATTTGATGTAATCTGCCTACTACTTCCATCTTTCTGGTGCTATAGTGATTCTTAAACTCTCTGAGGTGAAGGCCAAGTTAGTTTTTATCCCCCAGTTCAACACAGGCCCATATATGGTGCTACTGTGCATAACTAGTTTACAGATTATATATAAGCAACTTACCACAGGTGCTTTCCAACATTCAAAGTTGTCCATTCCATGTTCAATGAGAAATCTGATGATCGTGCACCAGGATGTTGGCAGTGTTAAATAAGATGTATAGGATCCCATTAATTTGGACTGAGCTCCTGCACTAGGCCCACCAGACTAAACCAAAATGGAGTCACTCCAGCTGAAGTTCCACATCACCAAGCTAAAACATAGTTGTTTATCTTACTTTCCAAGAAATCAGGAGAAACAGATAATAGCCAGATCCGTAAACAGACCAGTTTTAGCTGGTATAAGGAAGTCCCCTCTGCTTTAACCTTTATAAGAAAAGTAACTTTGGAAATGCCAATCCACGTTTTGTTTTCTGCTTTTGCTTTCCTCAGCCCTTTTCTGTCTATAAAGTCAACTTCTTCTGCTCAGTTTACAGGAATATTCATTCTATTTAATAGAATGAGGTTGTTGTCCAATTCTAGAATTGCAAATAAAAACCGATTAACATCTTTAAATTTGTTGTAATTTTGTAATTGCTGGAAGGGGGTGTAAACTTATTAAACAGTTTCCAAATAGTCTCAAATTTTATATTTCATTCATTGCAGACTAAGATCAAATAGTTCTCAGACTACACTTTTCTCTGATAATTTTTTTTCTATCACCAGTGGTGTAATCAAAATCCATTAGTCATTTTAGATAGTGATGACCTCCTATCTTTCATACCCATCCTTTTCTGTCTCCTCTGTTGATACTAATTTCTTTATTCACTATTTAGGAAGCATTCCTTAAGTTATTATTGGCATTCTTCCTGTATTGCAAACTCATTATGTATACAGACAATCATTTCTTCCTCAGGATTTACTAAAGGAGCCATGATTCTCTCAAGTCATGTAAAAGGGTAACCTCTACCTCATTTCACTCCACCACACACAAATATTCAATTCCAAGGGTCTTTGCATCCTTTTCTACTTTCTTACTTATATCAGCCTCAACCTAGACTAATATAACACCTTTCTAATTAATGTATCTGTAACTAATCTTCCTCACCTCCAATTTAAAGACACATGGTCAAATTAATGTATCGGGCATAGTTTTGATCATAGTAATTCCCTGCCTATTCAAAGTACTTCATTGTTTTAGCAATCCATACCAATTTCAAATTTTACCACTGTTACTCTCATATGAATCAACTTTGACAAGTCAACGATTCCTTTAATATAGCTGCAACTGTAAACATTGGTAAGTAGTTACTGAATGAATGGCTGACTTAAATGATTACTGGATACAAATAATTTTAAAAATAAAAAATCACTCTATAGTGTTTATATCATAACTATATACTTTTATATTACTATTCTTACTTTACGAAAATTATCCCATAACCAATGCTATTTTCACGTCTAATAATACTGCTGCTGGTTTTACTGTTGGATGAACTACATGCTAACCTCCTGCTGCTACTGAGAAATGCATTAAAGTAGGTCACGTGGTTTTCTTCATGTCAACAAATGATGGCTCAATTAGGCAGATAAGTATCTACAGCCCTCAGCAGAATCTTCAGTCCATTCTTAGCAGTTTAGAAAAGCACTTTAGTTAGCATTAGAGCCAAGGAAAGGAACACTTGTAATTCTCTAAGCATTCAATTAAATTTTTTTAATTCAAGACTGGCTATTGAATGTTTCCAAACAAACAGTGTGGAAGTAGACATTCATCATGAATGAGCACTCTAAAATCTGGTGTGTATGTAAATTTCTTAATGAATGAGATTATGACATTTCTGATACACTGTTTGCAGTATAAACACTTATGGATGATCCATTTTGGTAATTCTGTCATCAACAGACGATTCTATGTTGGTTTGCTAATTAATGGGCAGTGTTTGCTTGCATAGAGCCAAAGGCATTTCCAACTAAAAGATACACAGAGCTACTGCTGAGTCACTTTGTAAAGTAAAACCTTCCAGTTCATGAAAGGAAATCTCAGGAATGCAAAGTAAAAAAGAAAAATCATGAAGCAAAAAAGATTCCAGAATAGACAAATACCTGAATATTTAGACATCAGTTTATCTGCTCTTTTCTAAAAATTCAATCTACCGAATTAGATATTTCCCACCCTAAGAAATTAGAAGTAATTTTAAAAGGGAGGTTGTTTGAAGATGACACACTACCAGCTCCAGAGCTGGTAAAATTATTAAAATGTATATATAAGTACTCAAAATACATAACAATTTGAGTAACTTAAAAGCAAATAAATGTATACACTAGAAGAGACTCCCAGAATAGTCCTATAACTAACAGATATTATAGATGATGATCTTGTGTCATGAAGAAAACTGAATTGTATTCATGGAACTGATGAAGAAAGAAAGAATTACATCAATATTTGAAAGAGGAAAATTTAAAGAAGGGTTCACTTCGGCAATAAATGATTACAGATAAATGATACATTCCTAAACTAAGTTTCAATAATACTAACAGCAGTGCTAAATTTATCTCAACAACAAAAAAATACTACAATCATTTATCTCTATTGCCATTACAAGGATGATCAATGTGAGATATCCCTCAATAACATGGAAATAACAGATATTAATACTGCCTTTTAGCCAACCATCAAACCACTAAGTAGGATCAGATATGGAATATGGCCTGTCTGAATATATTAACAAATCTACAAAAGGATTATGTTGGGGGTTAGGGTAGTGTTGGTGCATTAAGAAAGAGAAACAAAAGCAAATGTTAGTGCTACTATTTTTTTTATTTTAAATAAAAATAAAAATTCTGTTGCTCAGGCTGGAGTGCAGTGGTGCAACCATGGATCACAGTAGGCTTGACCTCCTGGGCTCAAGGGATCCTCCCAGCTCAGCCTCTCGAGTAGCTGGGACCTCAGGCACAAGCCACCATGTCTAAATATTATTATTATTGTTATTTTGGTAGAGACAGGGACTTGTTATGTTAACCAGGCTGGTCTTAAATTCTTGGCCTCAGGGATCCTCCCGCCTTGGCCTCCTCAAGTGCTGGAATTATAAGCATGAGCCACTGTGTCCGGCCAACACTAGTTATTAAAGAAGAGCTCAGGAAGCCTTTTGTCTATGGACTTTAATTTTTTCAGGTCCCTACTAAGGAGATAAATATATCTTATTGATTGATTGATTAATTGAGACACAGTCTTGCTCTGTTGCCCAGGCTGGAGTGCAGTGGCACAATCTAGGCTCACTGCAACCTCCGCCTCCTGGGTTCAAGCAATTATAGTGCCTCAGCCTCCTGAGCAACTGGGATTGCAGGTGCCAGCCACCACACTTGGCTAATTTTCATATTTTTAGTGGAAATGGGATTTCACCATGTTGGCCACACTGGTCTCAAACCCCTGACCTCAAGTGATCCGCCCACCTCAGCCTCCCAAAGTGTTGGGATTACAGGCGTGAGCTACTATGCCCGGCCTCAGACACATTTAAAGACTGATTCATTCAAGTCCCCTTATCCTGATTCTGCAGTCGCCATTACATTCCAATGCAAGTTTGCCTAAAGGAAGAGATATGTGGATTAAGCAAAGACAAACATTTGGGCCCATGTGATAACTATATTTCCTACTACAAATAAATAAGGCAATCTATTGGTTTCTGTAATCATTCTCTTGGAAACTGGTAAACGGAATCATTCTTGCCTCCTTTCCTTTTCTCATATCCAACTGTCAGGCCATCAGAAAAATTTTTGTGAGCTCTTCTTCAAAATATATCTAGAATCTGAACCATCTTTAACACTTCCACCATAAATCTAAGCTACCATCATCTCTCACATGGACAGCCTCTTAATAGTTCCCTGTGATTCAACTCTTGCCCAACCACCATCTATTTTCTATATAGCAGCCACATCTTAGAGACCTTGGCTCATAGCTGCCTTGTAGAATTCATCTCCTTCCACCCGCCTTGCTCTGTCTCAAACACTCCAGGCATATTCCCTTCCCAAGGCCTCTGTGCTTGTCCCCTCTGCTTGAAATGTGCTTTCCCCAAACAGCTGTATGGCTGTTTTCTTCACTTCCTTCAGGCTTCTTCTAAATGTCAACTTAACCATCAAGTCGTTCTCTACTATTTATTCCCTACTATATAATGAGAGGTGGTAGAATGTAAGAATTAAAAGCTTAGAGGCAGCCTAAAGAAATGAAAATTGATGTTCCTCTTAAAAAATAATTTTTTATTTTTATAAAATGAGATGGGGTCTTGCTGTGTTGACCAGGCTGGTCCTGAACTCCTGGCCTCAAGCAATTCTCCCATTTCGGCCTCCTAAAGTGGTGGGATTACAGGTGCGAGCCATTGCGCCCAGTCAAAAATTGGTGTTCATACAAAAACTTATGTGCAAATATTCACAGCAGCTTTATCTGTAATAGCTCCAAACTGGAAATAACCAAGATGTATTTCAATAAGTGAACAGAGGGAAGTGGGTGGGCAACATGAAGGATCATTGTGGTGACAGATATATTCGGAGCCTTGACTATATCAGTATCAATATGATGGTTATGATATGGTTCTATAGTTTTACAAGGAGTTACCTCAAGGGAAACTGAGTAAAAAGTACATGAGCTCTCTCTGTATTATATTACTATTGCATGTGAACCTACAAATTATCTCAAAATTTAAAAAAAAAAAAATTAAAAAAAGCTTAGACCCAAGCCAGTCTGATGGATTCAAAATCGTGGGTCTGCTACTTATTAGCTGTGAAACCTGGAGAAAGTTAACACCTCTGTGCCTCTATTTCTTCATCAATAAAATAGAGGTAATAATAGTACCAATCTAATAAGGTTGTTTGAGGTAAAGGAATTACTATATGTAAAGATCTTAGAATGGTATGTGGCCCCGGAGTAAGTATCATATGAGTATTACCTACTATTGTTAATAATTTTAGAGAATAGTGTCTGCTATATTGTCCATTTTAACATATGCTCCCAACCGACAGTATAACAGTATAATAGGCACTGGATAAATATTTGTTGAATGAAAACATGAAAGCTCCTGACAGATGAATTTACTTTTAGTGTACTGATAGAATCACTCTTCTGGATATCCAAGTTTGAGAGTATCACTAGTCAAACATTTTTTCTTTTTATATTTGTATAACTGATTATGGCATACCATAAAATTTTCTATATTAGACAGTTCCTGCTCCTCTTCTGGTCATGAAAACTTTCTTAGCTCAAAGTCTATTAAAATTATACTGAACTTGATTGAAAGAACTGGTAGATATTTTTAAAATCTCTTCCTTCCCTACTCCCATGACAGATATGAATTATGATAATAAGACCACTTGACTAAAGAATATGCAAGTGTCTGCAAATAATTCTAACCATCTTTTTCATGCATACAAAAATTGCTCAGAATTAATTCTTAAAATTGGGATAGTTTGTTGCAAGTTATAACATCACTATATTAAACTACTATCATGTGTTGAATCTCAAATTGATTCTAGGGAACATAATTTAATGTTGTAAGAGACATAAAGTCAATGCAATAATGCATTTCATAATTAGCACAAAATCAGTTTCCTAACTGAATAGTTTGAATAATATTCAACTAAGAAGATTTGCTAAGTGTCTTTTATGACTCTCCACTATTAGTCTACTTTAAGACATTTTCCCCCCAAGTTCTCTGCAACTTTAGGACAATTTATCTAAACTTTTCCATTGGCAATCATTTCAATGTACAAAAAGTTCCAAAAATAAAAACACAGAAAATACCTTTATCCATTTTCATCTGTTGTCACATTTTTACCTCATTTTATTTATCATCTATGTTCAGTTGTATTCTTTCTTTTTCTGTATGTATGCATAATATTCTCTTGTGATTGAGTTGAGATACATTCTGGGCCAGAAACTGCATAGATGATGCTGTGTACTTCTCAGGGACAGATAAACCCATAAGGAGGCAAACAATGTTCATGAGACTCTCACTGGAGGTGATAATTGTGATTGCCCTGTCAACGTGTTGTCTTATTTCTCCACTGCATTGTGGCTGCTTTTCTCTTCTCCCGTACAACATTTCAAGATCATGTAAATATTCTGTTCTTCATCAACATGTCTGTCCTCTTAGATGTTACAACAATTTATGATTTTTGCCTGATCTAATCTTTAACATGATGATTGCAAAATGAGGTTTTCTTGTTTCATTTTTTCCCAACTCTAGCACAACCTCCACATTTGCTGGTCAACTTTGGACATGCCACTGTAAGCAAAATATCTTCATTTTCTATCCATCCACCCATCAGTGATTGGAATGGTCTTATAAAGTCCTTTATTTCCAACAGCCTATAATTCGTTACTGTATTTAATTATTTGATGCTCAAATTATCCTAGATTTGACCAGTGGGGAACTCTTCAAGCTAGATTCTGTATACTTAACAAACAACTCATCTTACTTTTTAGCATTTCCTTACTTTTTGGCATTACAACATGTTCTAGGTTCATCTTGTACCTACTCTGCCCTGGAGAGAAGCCAGCCATTTGAGTGAAGACCTTTGGTTTTAGTAGGCATTAGGGACTGAACTGTGCTCCTCAAAAGGTCATAATTAGGTACTAACCCTGTGAATGTGAGCTTATTTAGAAACAGGGTCTTTGGAAGTTAAGCTAAGGTCAGTGAATTAGTGGGCCCTAATGAGTGGATTACTCTGATAAAAAGAGTAAAATTTGGACAGATAAACATAGGGTGAATGTCATATGGCAATGAAGGCAGGAATTGAAGTTATACTGTCACAAACCAGTAAGTTCCAAGGATTAAGCACAACCACCAGAAGCTAGGAGAGAGGCATGGACAGATTCTCCCTCTGCCTCCCCAAGAAGGAACCAACCCTGCAAACACCTTCAGTTTGGAGCTCTGGCCTCCTGAACTATGAAAGAATAAATTTCTCTTAAGTTTGTGGTAATTTGTTATAGCAGCCTTAGGAAACTAACGGTGGGAAATAACGCTAGGTGCGTCACTACTACTTTTGTGACATTGATCCTTTGCTCTTTCAGCAACAGAGCCAAGAAATATATGAATGTCTCTTCACACACACACATATATATACATACACATATATAAAAATACATGCACACACATCAACAGATACATATCTACACAGAAATGTCCATATTTACACAGGCACCTCCAATGCAATTCATCTACACAGAGTTCTTACCTGTCTTCCTCCTGTCTATATGTTTGTCCCTTCTTCCATAGTGAGAACCCAGGCTCACTCATTAGTTCAAAGTCGTCTCTGATTTAGTTTGCCCTATCATTAAAATAAACCTATAAAACTGAGTTCAGGATGTGTTTGCAATTCTTCATTTCTCTCCCAGCCACCCCAAGCTAAGGACATATAGTTGAATCTGGTGTGCATAAATTAGTCCTCCCTTCTTCCTTCATTTCTTTCCCCTTTATCCCCCCTTGGTATGGACATAGTATTTATTTTACTTTAAAATTAAGTTTATCATCTGCAAACAGGGACAATTTGACTTCTTCTTTTCCTAACTGAATACCCTTTATTTCTTTCTCTTGCCTGATTGCCCTAGCCAGAACTTCCAACACCATGCTGAATAGGAGTGGTGAGAGAGGGTAGCCCTGTCTTCTGCCAGTTTTCAAAGGGAATGCTTCCAGTTTTTGCCCATTCAGTATGATATTGGCTGTGGGTTTGTCATAAATAGCTCTTATGATTTTGAGATACGTTCCATCAATACCGAATTTATTGAGAGTTTTTAGCATGAAGGGCTGTTGAATTTTGTCAAAGGCCTTTTCTGCATTTATTGAGATAATCATGTGGTTTTTGTCTTTGGTTCTGTTTATATGCTGGATTACGTTCATTGATTTGTGTATATTGAACCAGCCTTGCATCCCAGGGATGAAGCCAACCTGATCTTGGTGGATAAGCTTTTTGATGTGCTGCTGGATTCAGTTTGCCAGTATTTTATTGAGGACTTTTGTATCGATGTTCGTCAGGGATATTGGTCTAAAATTCTCTTTTTTTGTTGTGTCTCTGCCAGGCTTTGGTATCAGGATGATGTTGGCCTCGTAAAATGAGTTAGGGAGGATTCCCTCTTTTTCTATTGATTGGAACAGTTTCAGAAGGAATGGTAGCAGCTTCTCCTTATACCTCTGGTAGAATTCGGCTGTGAATCCGTCTGGTCCTGGACTTTTTTTGGTTAGTAGGCTATTAATTATTGCCTCAATTTCAGAGCCTGCTATTGGTCTATTCAGGGATTTAACTTCTTCCTGGTTTAGTCTTGGGAGAGTGTAAGTGTCCAGGAAATTATCCATTTCTTCTAGGTTTTCTAGTTTATTTGCGTGGAGGTGTTTATAGTATTCTCTGATGGTAGTTTGTGTTTCTGTGGGGTCGGTGGTGATATCCCCTTTATCAATTTTTATTGCATCTATTTGGTTCTTCTCTCTTTTCTTCTTTATTAGTCTTGCTAGCGGTCTATCAATTTTGTTGATCTTCAAAAAACCAACTCCTGGATTCATTGATTTTTTGGAGGTTTTTTGTGTCTCTATCTCCTTCGGTTCTGCTCCGATCTTAGTAATTTCTTGCCTTCTGCTAGCTTTTGAATGTGTTTGCTCTTGCTTCTCTAGTTCTTTTAATTGTGATGTTAGGGTGTCAATTTTAGATCTTTCCAGCTTTCTCTTCTCAGCATTTAGTGCTATAAATTTCTCTCTACACACTGCTTTAAGTGTGTCCCAGAGATTCTGGTATGTTGTATCTTTGTTCTCATTGGTTTCAAAGAACATCTTTATTTCTGCCTTCATTTCGTTATGTACCCAGCAGTCATTCAGGAGGAGGTTGTTCAGTTTCCATGTAGTTGAGTGGTTTGATTGATTTTCTTAGTCCTGAGTTCTAGTTTGATTGCACTGTGGTCTGAGACAGTTTGTTATAATTTCTGTTCTTTTACATTTTCATGTCCCTGTTTGCAGATGACATGATTGTATATTTAGAAAACCCCATCACCTCAGCCCAAAATCTCCTTAAGCTGATAAGCAACTTCAGCAAAGTCTCAGGATACAAAATTAATGTGCAAAAATCACAAGCATTCTTATACACCAGTAACAGACAAACAGAGAGCCAAATCATGAATGAACTTCCATTCACAATTGCTTCAAAGAGAATAAAATACCTAGGAATCCAACTTACAAGGGATGTAAAGGACCTCTTCAAGGAGAACTACAAACCACTGCTCAGTGAAATAAAAGATGACACAAACAAATGGAAGAACATACCATGCTCATGGATAGGAAGAATCAATATCGTGAAAATGGCCATACTGCCCAAAGTAATTTATAGATTCAATGCCATTCCCATCAAGCTACCAATAAGTTTCTTCACAGAATTGGAAAACACTGCTTTAAAGTTCATATGGAACCAAAAAAGACCCTGCATTGCCAAGACAATCCTAAGTTAAAAGAACAAAGCTGGAGGCATCACGCTACCTGACATCAAACTATACTACAAGGCTACAGTAACCGAAACAGCATGGTACTGGTACCAAAACAGGGATATAGACCAATGGAACAGAACAGAGCCCTCAGAAATAATATCACACATCTACAGTCATCTGATCTTTGACAAACCTAACAAAAAAAAAGAAATGGGGAAAGGATTCCCTATTTAATAAATGGTGCTGGGAAAATTGGCTAGTCATAAGTAGAAAGCTGAAACTGGATCCTTTCCTTACTCCTTATACAAAAATTAATTCAAGATGAATTAGAGACTTAAATGTTAGACCTAAAACCATAAAAACCCTAGAAGAAAACCTAGGTAATACCATTCAGGACATGGGCATGGGCAAGGACTTCATGTCTAAAACACCAAAAGCAACGGCAACAAAAGCCAAAATTGACAAATGGGATCTAATTAAACTACAGAGCTTCTGCACAGCAAAAGAAACCACCATCAGAGTGAACAGGTAACCTACAGAATGGGAGAACATTTTTGCAATCTACACATCTGACAAAGGGCTAATATCCAGAACCTACAAAGAACTCAAACAAATTTTCGAGAAAAAACAAACAACCCCATCAAAAAGTGGGCAAAGGATATGAACAGACATTTCTCAAAAGAAGACATGCATACAGCCAACAGACACATGAAAAAATGCTCGTCATCATTGGCCATCAGAGAAATGCAAATCAAAACCACAATGAGATACCATCTCACACCAGTTAGAATGGCAATCATTAAAGTCAGGAAACAACAGGTGCTGGAGAGGATGTGGAGAAATAGGAAAACTTGTACACTGTTGGTGGGGTTGTAAACTGGTTCAACCATTGTGGAAAACAGTATGGCAATTCCTCAAGGATCTAGAACTAGAAATACCATATGATCCAGCCATCCCATTACTGGGTATATACCCAAAGGATTATAAATCATACTGCTATAAAGACACATGCACACGTATGTTTATTGCAGCACTATTCACAATAGCAAAGACTTAGAATCAACCCAAATGTCCATCAGTGACAGACTAGATTAAGAAAATGTGGCACATATACCCCATGGGATACTATGCAGCCATAAAAAAGGATGAGTTTGTGTCCTTTGTAGGGACATGGATGCAGCTGGAAACCATCATTCTCAGCAAACTATCACAAGAACAGAAAACCAAACACCACATGTTCTCACTCATAGGTGGGAATTGAACAATGACATCACTTGGACTCTGGAAGGGGAACATCACACACCGGGGCCTATTACGGGGAGGGGCGGGGGGATGGCATTGGGAGTTATACCTGATGTAAATGACGAGTTGATGGGTGCTGATGAGCTGTTGGGCGCAGCACACCAACATGGCACAAGTATACATATGTAACAAACCTGCACGTTATGCACATGTACCCTAGAACTTAAAGTATAATAAAAAAATAAATAAATAAAATAAAATTAAGTTTATCAATGAGAACACAAGGATACAGGGAAGGGAACATAATACACAGGGGCCTGTTGAGGGTTGGGGGGCTAGGGGAGGGATAGCATTAGGTGAAATACCTAATGCAGATGATGGGTTGATGGGTGCAGCAAACCACCATGGCACATGTATACCTATGTAACAAACCTGTGCGTTCTGCCCATGCATCCCAGAACTTAAAGTATAATAAAAAATAAAATAAAATAAATAAATAGAAAAAATGAAAAAAAAAAACAAAAACGAATTAAGGGCCGGGCGCGGTGGCTCAAGCCTGTAATCCCAGCACTCTGGGAGGCCGAGACGGGCGGATCATGAGGTCAGGAGATCAAGACCATCCTGACTAACACGGTGAAACCCCGTCTCTATTAAAAAATACAAAAAACCAGCTGGGCGAGGTGGCGGGCGCCTGTAGTCCCAGCTAATGTAGTCCCAGGTACTCGGGAGGCTGAGGCAGGAGAATGGCGTGAACCCGGGAGGCGGAGCTTGCAGTGAGCTGAGATCCGGCCACTGCACTCCAGCCTGGGTGACACAGCGAGACTCCGTCTCAAAAACAAACAAACAAACAAACAAAAATGAATTAAGTTCATTTGTTTGTTTGTTTGTTAATAATTTTAGGTCCCTGTCCCAGTGATATCATTTTTATTTAACTGTTTGAATATGTTGGACATTAACATGCTTTCAAAAGTTGAAACTATGCCAAGAAAGTATACCCCAATATCCAAGTCTCACTCCCTCCCACATCCCTTCCACTTCACTTTCCCTTCTACCTCTTGTAACTAATTTTATTGTTTTCTGCTTTATCCTTCCTGAACATACACATTCTTTAATTCTCCCTTTTTCTTGTATGACAAGTAGCACTATGAGTATTTGTTTCTGCTTTTTGTTTCATGTGATATTTCCTGGAAATTACTCCATATAGTTATAAAAACAGATATCTTTTATCAACATAGTAGTCTATTGTATGTTCCAGATTATATTCAACCAATCTTCTAGAATGGGTCATTTATATGGTTTCTGATATTTTGCAATTATTAATAATGCGGCATGAATAACTTTGACAAAATTATTTCCAAATGCAATACAGACTGAATTTCTGAATTATACTAATCCCTATGTGTGCAGCATTTTATGTTTACTCTCATACATAATGGGGGCTGTTTTAAAGGAATAGTTAACGGCATGAGCAAACATTCATTATGTATTAACAAAAATCATATTATGAAATAGATATAATGCAAATTATATAAAAAAGTATGGAGACATACATGCACATAAAATGAACATATATGATAGGATTATGGATAATTTTATTTTATTTTATTTTATTTTTTTTTTTTTTTGAGACGGAGTCTTGCTCTGTCACCCAGGCTGGAGTGCATTGGCCGGATCTCAGCTCACTGCAAGCTCCGCCTCCCGGGTTCACGCCATTCTCCTGCCTCAGCCTCCCGAGTAGCTGGGACTACAGGCGCCGCCACCTCGCCCGGCTAATTTTTTTTTTGTATTTTTAGTAGAGACGGGGTTTCATTGTGTTAGCCAGGATGGTCTTGATCTCCTGACCTCGTGATCCGCCCGTCTCGGCCTCCCAAAGTGCTGGGATTACAGGCTTGAGCCACCGCGCCCGGCCAGGATTATGGATAATTTTAACATTCTCTGTACCTTTCTCTATTTCTCAAAAAAGAAAAATACATTAAATTTACAAACAAGAACAGAGACATCTATTTCTTTCTATATTTCCCCAAAAATAAAAATAATACATTATATTTACAAACAAGAACAGAGACTTCTATTTCTGACTAAACAGGTACCCTAACACAGGCCTTTTGCTAAAAATAACAACAAATGCTGGGTTAAAATAAAAAGAAAACAAAAGAATCTTTTTTTGAAGTATATTGCTGAGTTGACACAGAATACTCAAAAGGTTAAAACAAAGTAAAAATGGAAATCCAGGGGGATAGGCAAACACTTAGATGTCTTTCATTCTGAGGGATATGCCAAGCCCTGTGCATTGAGCTTCAGTTTTCACAGCCATGTACAGAACTGGCAGTGATACACTGGAGCCGGCTCGAGAAAGCTAACTGTACATATCTTTTCCCAACTCCACGTTCAATGACTTCAGGTTGGTATCGTGAAATCAGTCATAGTGTGAAATAGAAAAATGTGAGAAATTAGGATTTTTTTTTTTTTTGCCCTGGAGAGCCAGTTTTAAAATATTTACCAGGACACTACTGAACCCAAGGTTTAGGGGATAAATTCTAGGGTATATTAAAGATAGGAAGTCTAATTAGACTCTCCACATAAAGTTGGGATCCTAAAGAGCTACACACATGTTTAGTGTAAGAGCTGAATAGAATGATGTCTACCCTATAGAAAGAATAAGCAAGGAAATTAACCTCTTTCAAACTTGATGCTAGGTGGAGGTAAATACATCTTTTTTGAAAATTTAACCACAAGCCCACCCTCATGAAGGTTTATGGATCTGGAACTCATGTTACCTATGCAGCCCACAAAACTTTAAGCCCAACAGTTATTTGAATGTGTTCCCAGGTTGACAGTATCCCCGGCTTTTGGCAGATTCAAATGTAAATACTCTCTTTGGAAACATATCTTAATCTCAGTCTCAGAGATCACCACAAATAACGAATACAAGCTAACACACAGGAAAATAAGGCAGTTTGAGTAACAGCCAGAGGAAACAGAGACAGAAAAATCAGAACTGCATAAGCTTTAAATATTAGGCTAGGCACAAAATAGAAAATAAGTTTAATTTATTTAAATAAATAAGAGGATTGTATACATGAGAATGAAGTGAGTTTATCAAAATGATAAAGTAAACTGATTTCAGGGGAAGAAATGAAAATGGAAGTAATGATTATTATATAAAATTCAATGTCAGGTAAAACAGAATATGAGACACTGCTGAAGACACAATTAGCAATATCAGAAGATAGATCTGAAGAAATTATCCAGAACATAGCAAACATGACAAAAAAGGGAAACTATGTAAGAGGTTATGAGATATGATAGAACAGTTAGTGATACACATATGGTTAAGCTATAAAGAAAAGCATGGGAATCATAACCATAAAATGTAGGATAATAGTTACCCTCTGGGGGGTAACTGGAGAGAGGCAGGGGAATTATTTTTTTAATTTTTAAATTTTTTTTGAGACAGAGTTTTGCTCTTGTTGCCCAGGTTGGAGTGCAGTGGCAGGGATCTCGGCTCACCGCAACCTCCGCCTCCTGGGTTCAAGCAATTCTCTTGCCTTAGCCTCCCAAGCAGCTGGGAGTACAGGCATGTGCTGCCATGCCCGGCTAACTTTATATTTTTAGTAGAGGCAGGATTTCTCCATGTTGGTCAGGCTGGTCATGAACTCCCGACCTCAGGTGATCCACCTGCCTCGGCCTCCCAAAGTGCTGGGATTATAGGCATGAGCTACCATGCCCAGCCATATTTTATTTCTTTAGATAGGTGTTTAAGTACATACATGGTCTTTGCGTTTAAGTAAAATTTTTATTTGGAGATATCGCTGGGGGTCGGGGGAGAGAAGTGGAGCCTGTTTGAGCCCTAGCCCCAAGTAATGCTACTGCCCTTGAGTCGTCTTGGAGACACCCTCCCCAACTAAGTGCCTCTTTGCATAGCAATGGCTCCCGTCCCCATGCTCTCTGGTACCATGACAACTGGATGGGTAGTGGCGGGTCGGGCGAGGCACAGCACACAACCTAGTGGACCAGCCACTGGGAACAATGAGTCTGTGGTGGCCAAATCCAGCCTTGTTCTCCACTTTGTCAAGGGACAATTTCAAGAGTACCAGGACAGCATAATCAGAGCAGCGTTCCTTACACAGACTGTCTGCTTAGACAACACAATAGTGAAGTTTGAGACCTGGGGCAGCGCTGGACAGGAACAGTATGGTAGCCCGGCCCCCCTGTACTATGAAATCACCAAAAAAGATACATTTGCACCAGCCAAGAAACAGGTGAAGGAGCTAGAAAGGCACGCCAGCACCAGCATCGTCACTGTACTTGTGGGTAACAAGGCAGACCTGGCCAGCAAGAAAGCCCTGGAATTCCAGGAAGCACAGGACTATGCAGACGACAACAGTTGACTGTGGAGACATCAGCAAAGACTGCAATGAATGTAAATGAAATTTTCATGGTGATAGCTAAGAAGATTCCTAAAATTAAGCCCCAGAATGCATCTGGTGCTCCAGGCTGAAACCTCCAGGAGAACCACCCAGCAAGCAAGAGCCACTGCTGCAGCAACTGAGCCTCTCTTGCCTGCCCACTGCAACTACTTTCTCTGCCTGAACGACTAGACTGGAATCCATTCTAACCAATCGCACTCAGCAACTGGGGCCACCACTGGGGACAGGGGAAGGGGCCCACCATGATTTCTCCACATAATTTTGATCATGGGCCACAGTGAGTTATTCTACCTGCACCTTTCTGTACAAATACTAATTCAATTTTAAGTCTTAGATCACTTTTTAAATAATATTGATTTTCTGCTCTTCCCACTTCCTCCCCTTTCTATTGCTCTCCTACTTTTCCTTTGCTAGTAGCAGCCACATGCTCCTGTTCCCCTCACCCTTGTATATGAGGAAGGTGGGGTTGGAGCAACTACCCTTTCTTTGCCTCTTGCAGAATAGACTCAACAAAAGCATCCTCATCCATACCTTATTTGGCGTGGTCCTGGGTTCAGGTGATGGAGTAGCTAGGGAAGAGAGAAGCAGCTCTTCCTTCAGCTGGCTGTCATCAGGCTGCAGCCCTCCCCAACTCCTAACTCCCAGCTGGGAAACCACAGAATTGCCACAGCATTATTGTGACAGCCATGAACCCACTGCCCACAACTCCTCCACCCTCAGTCATCCTGACCTCTGGCACTAAGCCCTGTTCTGACCAAATCACAATGATGAGTATTGGGAAGTAGGCAGGTAAAGGGGGAGTAGGAAGGGATGGAACTGACTTTTTCTCTATCTTATATTGGATGTTTTTTTTCAACACGTAAACTATCAGTATCTTGTCAATATAGTCAGCCCATTGATCGACCTCAAATAATTTTTTTTTTAATTTGGGAATTTAGATATACAGAAAAATTACAAGTATAATATACAGACTTCCTGTGTACCCCTCATTCAATTTGTTCTAATGTCACTATCTTAGCGTCTTACATTACTGTGGCACATTTGTCCAAACCAAGAAACCAATGTTGGTGGATCATTGACTAAAGTTAAGACTTTATTTAGATTTCACCAGTTTTTACACTAATATCCTATTTCTATTCTGGACCTGATCCAGGAAACCATGTAACATTTAGTTGTCATGACTCTGTAGTCTCTTCTTGTCAGTGAGATGTTTATAGTCTTTCTTCGTTGTTCACAACCTTGACAGTTTTCAGGAACGCTCAACTTGTGTGGTAGAATGTCCATCAGCTGGGATTTGTCTGATGTTTTCCTAATGATTAGATTGAGGCTACAGGTTTAGGGAAAGAATATCAGAGAGATGAAGTTTCCACCTTTTCACACCAACATGACTTCCCATTTGTGATGTTAACCTTAATCACTTAGTTAACATAACTGTTTACCAGCTTTCTCCTATGGAAACAGTCAAGTCAGTATTTCGCTGTCTTCCAACTCAATTTTTGGATCTGACTCACTCAATCCAGCTCATACTCTCAAGGAGAAGGGAAGTAGGATCCACCTTCTGGAGGGGGCAATATGTTATTTGGAATTCTTCTGTCAGGGAGATTTATCTGTTCTCCTCCATTTATTTATTTATGCAATTTATACATAACACCGTGAACTCATGTATATTTATTTAATAATTTATCCTTAATCCAATGCTACATGTTTTATTTTGTTGCTCTAATTATTCCAGCTATGGCCATTGGGAGTTCTTTCACGTTGGCTCATGTGTCCCTTTTGGCATGCTTAATCTTTATTATTTTTAAGAAATCTCTTGCCTTCTGGCACTGCAAGATATTCCATGCTTATGTTGTATTTTCCCATCACCAGCCCCAGAATCAGTCATATTTAAAAGGAGTCCCGGATCCTTTTATTGGAGAATAGGATTTACAAACCGGGATGTGAGCGTTGGATGTGTTTGTGGCTACTGGGATATCACTGCTTCTAGGCCTTCTCAGTGAACACAGCTAGGAAACATATGCATGTATACTAATCCACATATACACATGTATCTATAATTATTTCTGCATCTATCCATCTACATATATTAAGCTAAACATGGGTAAATACTTATATCTCCAACTCTAATTCAGTACCACAGGTTTCATTCTGGCTCTCCCCTCTTGTTTATTTATCTATAACATCCCTTCCTGATAGTGAGAAATCTAGCTTCCACCATTCATCATCCATTTACTTATTTGTTCAACCCCAGGATACATGTAAAGGGGTTCAGAACTGTTAACCCATATCGTTATGAGAAACAAATTTACCAACTAGAATATAGTGTTTCTATAGTGTTCCTTAGTCATTAGCTTTACATTGTCCAGTCAAAATACCATTTTCCAAAGTTACTGAGGTCAGCTCCTTTTCCCCCCACCTACTCAGTGAAGTTATGCCATACATTTGTGATACAAGTAGATTCATTTGTTACAGCTTGCATTCCATCCTGAAATCCCTAACATTTAAAAGACCTGCATACATTAAAATTAACCCTTTGTGATTTACAGTTCTTTGGGCTTTAACAAATGCATAGAATCACATATCCACCACCATAGTACCATACGGAACAGTACATCACCCTAAAACTTGCCTTTTGTATCCCCTTTGTAGTCAACCACTTTTCTTTTCCATCATTTGTAATTTCAATACCTGAAACAACTGAAAAATTAGGATGCAAAAATTAAAAATCATGAGTCTTCACAGAATAAAACCTAAAACTGTCAGAAGAGTTAAACTGCTTAACAGTTAAACTGTAGGGAGAGTTACTACTTAAAAGTTATTGAGTTCTAGACAGGAGAACAAACATCTAAATTCTTTAATTAACTTTTTCGTGGTATTATTCCACAACATGCAAGATTATGAGATCAACTTTGAAGTTGTTCATGGTCAACAGAGTTGGATTCCAATCCTAAGCAACTATTTTCTGTATTTATAAAATATTTTTTCCAAGGATAGAACTTATAAGCTTTGATCATAAAAATGTTTTGAATTTTTAATTGTTTAAAATAAAGCCAAAACTATTTATTAAAAACAAAACCACAGTATAGTAACAAAAAAAAAAAAAAACCTACCTTACAGTCTATTCATTTGCTATATTAATTATGTGATTATTAGGTCTTAATAGATGTGGTATGACAGCTGCCCAGTTTCATAGATCTAAAGCACTCACTTTCAAGGACAGCTCTTCATGTAGACTAACAGATAAGAAAAAAACAATAAAAATGTCCAGGTAGCTTATTTGTACTGCCTCTTTCCCCTTCCCGACCCCAATCACCAGAGTACAAAAGTTTCCATTTTATTTACAATTAATAGTGTGCTAAGTCTACAGGTTTCACATACTACAGGTTTTGAGAATCATGTCCCAAAAGGCAGTATTATCTGGGGGTAAGTAGTTAACTATGTAGGGCTAAGCAATATAATCTACCTACTGGCAGTATCATCATCAGTTAAGAACTTTAAGATTTTAGCTTCCTTCCCCTGGTGGCAGTGTCTAGGGTGATAACTTTTAAAAAATATTCAGATAGCATCTTAAGGTTTATAGCTGCTATAGTCAATTATAGGTAAGTAATTTGGGGATAGAAGTAGATTTAAATGAAACAGAAGCAGATTTAAAAACTCTTCTAATGGAAGCACTTGGCTCCTATAGTTCTCTCTTTTTCTAAAATGCAATTACAACCATTACATCATTGTAAATTACATGCTGGGGTTATCTCAGTAGGTATCTGCCAAATGTAAAACTTACAGAAGGTCTTCAATGTAATAACGATGTTTTATCATTTTAATTACAAACTCTTTAAAAAACTCCCTAAAGTGTACCAATTGGGGTGGTCTAAATTAACAGTATCTTGGTAGCCCAAGGGTAGCAAAAATAGATTGAACTACAAAATTTCATCATACTTATAGCAGCTGTCTTCCTGCCTCTAGGAAGCTAAGTATTTAACAAAGCAGACAGCTTGGCATTGGCATCTGATTAGCAGTGTGTGCATTGTCAGATAGAATGTGCTTGGCTCTTTTGTTCCAGGGTTTGATTAGAAATCTGGAGAGCAGAGGCATCATGTAACTTCATTTTTAAAGCTTTTGAGAAAGGTAAATACACTGTGATGGTTCCTCTGGTATTGTACCTGAAAGACCAATTGATGCTTTTCTAGTAACATGCTTTATCACACCCTAAAAAATTTAAATAAGGGATTTTTTTGGGGGGAAAAATACTTCAAAGATTGAAATAGGCCAATCTTAAAATCACTTTAAATATTGTACATACCAAAAATATTTTTGCAACAGAGTGCTTTGCATATTGAGTCTTGCACTAAAATACTGTTGTTGGGGAGGAAGAATGGTCATTTTAGAGTGTGTAAATACAAGACTCTATTCCTAAATATATGAACAGTCTAAATGAAGATTCAGAATGTTTTTCTAAAACCACGTGAAAAGCTTACTGGAAAAATAACACTGTCTTATAAGAATTATATTATTTTGATGGAGGTGTCCAAACATTAAACTATAAAAGGGTGACTCTCATTACCTTTTCCTCACAAATTTCTTTGAAAATTTATTACAAACAATTGTGCTTACTGGCAGAGTTCAAAATCAGTAGAGTCCATGCAAACAATCTACTTCAATGAGAAGTACATTCTTTTACTCTATCAAATCCATCGGAGGTAATCAGACTGGATGTTTTATTCAACAGGGCTGAAGAAAATTGTTCTACAATAGGTTAATTCAAAATGGCAGCATAGAAAATGCATCTGTCAGTGGGGATCAAATTACAGGGCAAGCTCCTCTCAATGCTTAGAAAAACAAGTCTGCAGTTCTACAGATTATGTGCCTGTGTGTGTTTAAAGGGGTGGGAAAGGAGCTAAATATCTGAGCTAACCTCCAATTAAAGTCAATCATAAAAACAGCCAATTTAATGAGTGCGGATTTCTTTGGGTAATTATAACACCAACCACTTTTTTCTCTTTTAAATCTGTAATTCTGCCTTCTTGTTATTGCTTGCTTTGTCATTAATCGCCTCAGGACCTTGATTTCCTAGCAACAGACTGCCACCAAACATTTGGCTCCTGTTCAACATTTTCTTTGTGAAAAATGGCACTGCTGTTGCCGCCTGGGCTGCTGCAGCTAGACTGGCTGTGTAAGTGCTCTAATAATGTATTCCACTGGAAAAAAAATCACATGATACAGGGTGCAATGACTGAGCTCAGTTAATTACTGAGCTGGGAAGTTTATCTACAATCTAAAAGCTGTGTTGGGGGAAAGGGGACTAAGGATTGAAAAAGTGTTCCTTCCATTATCAATAACTTGCAGGTAACAATATACAAAGAAACATTTTATTTTGGGGAGTACAAGTTTAAGCTTATTTGGGAAAGAGTACAAAACACCAATGTTTCCAAAATGTTGCTTGATGAAATTTTCCTCTACAAACAGTCCCAAACACACAGAAGATTCAAAGAATAGTTTGCTAAAATTTTAAAAAGCAAAATAGCCTATGTATCTTTCAGCTGTTTCTTTCCTACTTAAGGCAAAAATTATTTGTATATATAAATATGCTATGAAGTAACAGAATGAGGTTTTCATTCACAACATGAACACCCAACACTAAGAATACAGAATTCAAAATGTTCTGATATATTGTGCACGTGAGTAAATATTTAACAATCTATAAGAGAAAAATATGCTTATGACTATTTTTGAAATTATTTAAGTGGGACTGAAGCAGTCAGGTCTCGTGATTGGAAACCCAAGAATAAAATAGATATTTTGCTTTTTTTTTTTTTTTTAAGTAGATTTACTGAGATTCTCCATGCCTTAGAAATCCTACCACCTCCCAGAAATGATAGTTATGGAAATTAACATGGCATGTCAGATATGGTTCGCTGATGCCTTGCTTTAGTTCTCAGAAATAAGGCTTTATAAGACTGGCATGTTTCAGGATTGCTGTCAGGATATGATAATTTAATATACCCAAGAGTACACTAAGAATTATGGAAGCATCTGTGAAACTAACAAGCCAGTGGACATACTGATTTTTACCAATGTGTCTACATACTATACAAAAAAACTTCCTACAAAGTATTTTCCCAAATCAGTTCATCTGAGGATGTGAAAACACTACAGTTTACCTTAAAACATCACAATCACAACCCTGACAGACTGAAATAAAAATGAAATTAGGGAATATCTATAAAGGAAAACTAAGCCTTAAAAAGTCTTCAGTTATATTAATGTGGTTAAAATGTACTGTTTTTGAAAAAGACAACAAAGGAATAAAAGATATTGGAATGATTTTAAGTAATTCTGCTTATTGCTGGCACTAAGTCTACAGCGTTTCACCTTGACTCTGATTCCCCACTTCATTTTCATAAAAACAAATTTTCAGTCAATATAAGAAAGGAAATACATATTTACAATGACAAAAGTTTTAGAAATGGGCTCAAAACTTGCAAATGATTAAAAACTACCACAAGAAGCCTATCAATCTACCAGGAAAACATCAGTTGACTTTAGTAAGTAAAATATTTTTAAAATTTAACTTAGTTTATTGTAGTTTTCACATTTAAAAAGTTAAACTTACAAGAAGCAACATATCTGTGAAAAAATATTATTAAGGATAAATAATAAAACATATAATGCTCATTTACTTTACTATATGTGTACTTCTCTGGAAAAGATGAAATAAAATATTTTTGGTGGACTATTCTACATTTGATATTTTATTTGATTTTTACTATTTCTGTAATACAAAATAATCTTAAATAATCTTGTCATTTATAGAATGAAGACAGAAACAAATACTTTGAAAGATGAATACAAAAAATGATTAGTTAGGACAGCAGAACTGGAAAGAGTTGAGAGACTGGACTGAAATTAGATGTTTGCAGTGAAGGTGTGATAAGGGAAAATGGGAAAGTTATAGAGAAAAGCATCCATGGACTTACTACAATTGAAAAAAAAAAAAAAAAAAACCTTGTGCCAGAAATCTGCATAGAGAACAAGATAAATAAGATTTTAAAAAGCAGCAATATATCTTTCAGAACATCTTCAACTATTTAGGATTTACTAAGATCCCTAACTAGTAAACCAGGACAACGTTAGTTAATACGAATGTGCTCTAGAAGTCTGGGGCTTCAAGAAGCTATTTCCAAGGTGAAGAAAGAAAACACACGATAGATTTAAGAGGTTAGAGTCAAAAGATCCCTATTATATAGATGAGAAACCAATACTGGTCTGAAAATGGGTAACAGGAAATATGGGTTCATACAAGAACTTGCCTTCCTGCTATGTACCAGAAAGGAAAAAGGTTGTTCTCTCATTTTTTCATACCAATTTACCAAATAGTTTTTTTAAGCTTGATGTACCATGTCATCCAGCCAAATCAGAAAAAAACTGGTATTTCAAAGAACTGACCCTCATGACCCTCAAACATGGTAGCACTACATATACATATGTGTGTGTGTATATATATATATTTATATTTATGAACAAAAGCTTAAAAGACTCTTTATAACACTTGCAATAGAGAAATAGGTAAGAGCAAGAGATCAAAGTAGACTTATTATGTCTTCCATTACATGCCAACAATAAAGACATAAATACATTATTTGTGTAATCAGGAACAATTGTATTGTTTGTAGTCATAATAACCAGATATCATTGAAACTATTACAAGAAATGTGGACATAAGATTAAATCCAGGGGGTATGGAGCATTACTGCTGATGGGTATAATGTTTCCTTTTGTGGTGATGTGAATGTTCAAAAATTAGATTACAGTGATGGTAGCAGAACTCTTTAAATACACTAACAGCCACTGAATGATATTTTTTAAATGAGTGAACTCAATGGTACATAAATACTTCAATAAAAGCTGTTAAGAAAGATTAAATTCAACTTTATCTGAAAAGACAGCAACAACAGAACATGTGGGGTAAATCATATTAAACTATAAAGATTCTATAATATGTTCAGTAAATATGTTGGAAGACAGATACCCTTCTGCAGACACTCAATTGTTTATGTCCAGTTTACACACAATTTCAAAGATATGACAACTAACACATAAAAATGTACACTGCCATCCGAATGTTTATAAGTTTTTCCGCTCTTAAACATGTTTATTAAAGAGATTTAGTAAACATTTCATTTTCTCAAGCAACTGCTGATTGGTCTAAAATACATAAAGAAAACAGAAGTGAAAATATTTCAGTGATTTGTTAATCCATTTGGGGCTCTGCATAAGTGCCTACTGTCTTAACAACTAAATGCTATACATATGCTTATTTTCTTACCATTCAGAGGCAATTAGCACATAGTGTGGTTTCCAATCTCACATAAAATTCCCAGACTTTGTTATAGTGCCACAAGTCCATAACACAAAATCTACCAATCTTTATCTTTAGGGCTCTAAGCTTCTATAACCAATACTATCCCAATTCTTCATAGTAAAAAGGTTAATCCGTGTAATGAAAAATTACATTACTTTAATATTCCTAAAGATTTCTTCTCAATCTTGGTAGGGAGTTTTACTTTTGGTAGCTGCCAAAAGTAAGACTTAAGAAAAATTATAGGAATAGAGGAGTACATTCTCCAATTTGGAGGAAGTCTTTCTGTATAAAAATCACAGTGTTACCCTAAAAAAAACTGGTATTAGAATTTTACTTATTGAAGAAAACAAATTCTAGAGAAATTAAAAATAAACACAAATAGGATTTCTATAATCACGCTCCTTTTTTTTTTTTTTTTTGAGATGGAGACTCTCACTGTCACCTAGGCAAGAGTGCAACCTCTGCCTCCCAAGTTCAAGCCATTCTCCTGCCTCAACTTCTCAAGTAGCTGGGATTACAGGCATGCGCCACCACAGCTGGCTAATTTCTATATTTTTGTAGAATGGAGTTACACCATATTGGCCAGGCTGGTCTGGAACTCCTTACCTCAAATGATCTGCCCGCCTTAGCCTTCCAAAGTGCTGGGATTACAGGCATGAGCCACCACGCCAAGCCTATAATCACACTCTTGTTGGAAAATTTATCCAGCAAAAATCAAAGATTCTCCCTACTAAGGTGGAAGTAACAACAGTAAATAATTTGTGTAACTTAATGAACATCAATAACATATGGAAAATGGAAAACATTAGAAACTGAACTCTAATACTAATGGTAAGAAATAGCAATAATTAAGTCTGTTTTGGTATGAGCATACCTTATTTTATTGCACTTCACAGATATCGTAGGGTTTTTTTGTTGTTGTTTTTATTTTTTTAATTTATTTTTATTTTTTTAACAAATCGAAGGTTTATGGCAAGCCTGCCTTGAGTAAGTCTATGGTGTCATTATTTTCCAACAGAATGTGCTCACTTGGATCTCTGTTATATTGCGGTAATTCTTTCAATATTTCAAACTTCTATTATATCTTTTATAGTGATCACTGATCTATGATATTATTATTGTAACTGTTTTGGGATGCCACAAACCACACCCATAGAAGATGGTGAACTTAACTGATAAATGTTGTGTTTTCACTGCCCTACCAGCTGGCCATTACCCCATCTCTCTATCTCTCCTAAGGCCTCCCTATTTCTTGAGACACAACAACAGTGACATTAGGCCAATTAATAATCCTACAATGGTCTCTAAGTCTTCAAGTGAAAGGAGGAGTTGCATGTCTCTCACTTTAAATCAAAAGCTAGAAATGATTGAGTTTAGTGAGGAAGGCATATGGAAAGGTGAGACAGGCTGAAAGCTTGACCTCTCACAACAAACAGGTAAGTTATCAATGCAAAGAAAAAGTTCTTGAAGAAAATTAAAAGTGAACACAGGAATAAAAGAGTGAAATAAGCTTATTGCTGACATGGAGAAAGTTTTAGTGGTCTGTATAGAAGATCAAACCAGGACAGCATTCTCTTAAGTCAAAACTTAATCCTGAGCACAGCCTTAACTCTTTTCAATTCTATTAAGGCTGAGAGGTGAGGATGCTATGCAAGAAAAGTCTGAAGCTAAGAGAGGCTGATTTATGAGGTTGAAAGAAGCCATCTCCATATCATAAAAGTGCAAGGTAAAATAGCAGGTGCTAATGAGTTACCCAGCTCTTGCTAGCATCATTGATGAAGGTGGCTGCACTGAACAACAGATTGTCAACATAGACAAAAGAGTCTTCTACTGGCAGAAGATGCCATCGAAGACTTTTACAGCTAAAAAGAAGTAAATGCTTGGCTTCAAAGCTTCAATCAAAGGATAGGACGATTCTTCTGTTAGGGGCTCATGCAGCTGGTGACTTTCAGTTGAAGTCAATGCTCATTTACCATTCTAAAAATCCTAGAGCCCTTAAGAATTATGCTAAATCTGCTCTGCCTGTGTTCTATCAGTGAAATAACAAAGCCTGGATGAATGCACACCTGTTTGAGTACGGTATGCTGAATTTATTTTTTATTTTTTATTTTTTGAGACAGTGTTTCACTCTTGTCACCCAGGCTGGAGTGCAATGGCGTGATCTTGGCTCACTGCAACCTCCACCTCCTGGTTCAAGCAATTCTCCTGCTTCAGCCTCCCGAGTAGCTGGGATTACAGGCATGCACCACCATGCCCAGCTAATTTTTGTATTATTAGTAGAGATGGGGTTTCACCATGTCAGCCAGGCTGGTCTCAAATTCCTGACCTCAGGTGATCCTCCTGCCTTGGCCTCCCAAAGTGCTGGGATTACAGGCATAAGCCACCACACCTGGCCAGTATCCTGAATATTTTAAGCCCACTGTTGAGATCTACTGCTCAGAAAAAAAGATTCCCTTTAAAATATTACTGCTCATTGGCAATGCATCCAAGGACTCTGATGGAGACATACAAGGAGATGAATGTTGTTTTCATGGCTGCTAAAACAACATTCATTCTGCAGCCCATGAATCAATGAGTAATTTTTGACTTTCAAATCTTATTTAAGTAATATATTTCATAAGGCTATAGCTGCCATAGTGACTCCTCTGATGGGTTCGGGCAAGGTAATTGAAAACCTTCTGAAAATAATTCATCATTCTAGTTGTCATTAAGAACATTCATGGGCTGGGCATGGTGGCTCACACCTATAATCCCAGCACTTTGGGAGGTCGCAGTGGGAGGATCACTTAAGCACAGGAGTTCGAGACCAGCCTGAGCAATATGGTGAAACCCTCATCTCTACAAAAATAAAATAAATGATGAGATGGGAGGATTGCTTGAGCCGGCCTGGGAGGTTGAGACTACAATGTGCAGTGATTGTGCCACTGCATTTCTCTGCTTGGGTGACAGGAGTAAAACCCTGTCTAAAAAAAATAAAGAGGCCAGACGCAGTGGCTCACGCCTGTAATCCCAGCACTTTGGGAGGCCGAGGTGAGTGGATCATGAGGTCAGGAGATTGAGACCATCCTGGCTAACACAGTGAAACCCCATTTCTACCAAAAATACAAAAAGTTAGCCGGGCGTGGGGACACGTGCCTGTAGTCCCAGCTACTCAGGAGGCTGAGGCAGGAGAATGGCATGAACCCAGGAGGCGGAGCTTGCAGTGAGTCAAGATCACGCCACTGCACTCCAGCCTGGGCAACAGAGCCAGACTCTGTCTTAAAAAAAAAAAAAAAAGAACATTCATGATTCATGCGAGGTGGTCAAAATATTAACATTAATAGGAGTTTGGAAGAAGTGGATTCCAACCCTCATGGATGACTTTGAGGGCTTCAAAACTTCAGTGGAAGAAGTCACTGCACATGTGATGGAAATAGCCAAGAGAACTAGTATTAGAAGTGAAGCCTGAAGACAGGACTGAATTGCTGCAAATAATACATAATAAAACTTGAATGGATGAGAAATTGCTTCTTATAGATGAACACAGAGAGTGGTTTCTTGACATGGAATCTACTCCTGGTGAACACGCTATGAACACTGTTGAAATGACAATGAAAAATTCAGAATACTGCATAAACATAATTGTTAAAGCAACAACAGGGTTAGAGAGGGCTGACTCCAATTTCAAAGAAGTTTTACTATAAGTAAAATGCTATCAAACAGCATTGTATGCTACAGAGAAATCTTTTATGAAGGAAGAGTCAATTGATGTGGCAAACTTCATTGTTGTCTTATTTTAAGAAATTATCACAGCTATCCCAACCTTCAGAAGCCACCACCCTGAGCAGTCAGCTGCCATCAACACTAGTGCAAGACCCTCCAATAGCAAAAAGATTATTACTCCCTGAAGGCTCAGATGATCATTAGCATTTTTTAGCAACAAACTATTTTTAATTAAAGTATGTAATTTTTAAAGGTGTAATGCTACTGCACACTTGAGAGTACCGTATAGTGTAAATATAACTTTTATATTAATTCAAAAATCAAAATATTCATGTGACTTTCTTCACTATGATATTTGCTTTATTGTGGCGGTCTGGAACTGAATCCACAGTATCTCCAAGGCATGCCTGTGTGCACCTCTACATGTTACATTTAAGCAAAGATGTCTTTGCTTAACTCAAATGTTAACACAGTTTGGGCTTTACTTGAAGTGACTGTCAAATAAAATTACTAAACATGAGTGAAAAAGATTCATATGTGTTAAGTGTCAGGAATTTTACACCAACATGAAAAGCTCCAAATAGAACAAACAACTCTACAGATTTTTTTTCATTTTATTCTCTGTATTTATAAATGAAATAGTTAAGGTCACCTGCAAGGACATTGTAAAATAAAGGCTTAAATATTCATAGTTAATCCCTAAAGAAGTTAATTAAGCAGTCCAGAATAGGATAGTTAAAAATTTGAGGCAAAAATGCAGGAATAAAGTCATATGGTGATCATATGGTGATCATCGATTTGACCAATATAATGGGAGTTCTAACACATAAGAGTTCAAAACTGCACTTGGAACAGTGATAAAAGGCGAGACACAGTTCAGCTATCCCACTTCTTTAATAATCTTAGAAGAATATTATAAATTAATAAATTCCAAAAATACTTTGAACTCTATTTAAATGCTATATATAAAGAGCTGTGACATTATTTAATCAACTGTCATTCACAGACTAGCTTAAATTATAAAAAAATCATTAGTTCACTTACTCTGCCCAAGTGTACTTATTGTAACAGCATAAATTATGTTACAAAGTCTTGTTCCATCGTCTAATAAGGTTTAAAGCTATCACTTTAAGTAAGTTTTTTGTTTGTTTGTTTGTTTTCAGACAGAGTCTCGCTCTGTTAGCCAGGCTGGAGTGTAGTGGCATGATCTTGGCTCGCTGCAACCTCTGCCTCCTGGGTTCGAGTGAATCTCCTGCCTCAGCCTCCCTAGCAGCTGGAACTAAGGCGTGCACCACCATGCTTGGCTAATTTTTGTATTTTTAGTAGAGATGGGCTGGTCTCTACTAAAAATTTTGGCCAGACTGGTCTCAAACTCTTGATCTCAGGTGATCCACCCACTTCGGCCTCCCAAAGGGCTGGAATTTCAGGCATGAGCCACTGCACCTGGCCTAAGTAAGTAATACTTGCCTTTTTAAAAAATATATTACTTCAATTTCTATTAGGTGACCATTACAAAACAACTTAATTCACTTTCACTGAAACTTTCTCAAATCTTTTCATGACAGAGCAAAGAATACTAGATGACATGTTCTAAATTCTGAGCATGAAATTTTGAGCAATCTTTTTAAATTTCTAGTCACATTTTAGTTTAACCATATCTTTTGGTAAATACTGCCAAAAGATAACCAAATCCTAAAAAATAGATATTATTTATTTAATTATAAATTCATTCTAACTTGTTAATTCGATGGACACAGACTACATTACTGACATGTAAAATTTCAAATATAGGATTTCTTAGATGAGATTTCTTATAATTTATCACACTGCCTCATTTTAAGGGCTTTATTGCTTTTAGATTACTGACAAAGATATTTAATTGTAAAAGAGTATAAATGAAAGTTTTACTAAGAAAAATTGTTACTCATGGAATAGGTATGAAAAACCCATAGGGCAAACAAAGCAGGAGATGTAAAACGTAAACATTTGGTAGTGATTCTTACTTGCCTTTAATATACATATATTTCTGTTTCTTTGTAAGTATGAATTCTATTATTTACCGCCAAGGCTGTACATTTCTTCATACCATGTTTCCTCTACTGACCCACAATCATACTTCCCTTACTCCAGAAGCAAACATTAGTGACATCTGAAAACTGCACCCTCACAAAAAACACATTCTCCAAAGCAGTAAAATTCTAGGCTGAAAACAGATAGAAGTGGTCAAGAGAGAGTTATAAATAAATGAAGAGAGGAAAAGAGAAGACCTGTAATAAGACATAGGAACTGAAAAAAATAATTTAAAAAAGAAAACAGGCATGAATGCTAAAGGAAAACTCACCACAAGTCTCATATTCTCACAAAGTTACTGACAAGATATGACATATTATTCTTTCACTTATAGTGTTTAATTTCTAATCCATGAAACAGGGTACAAATTTGGCTGACTTTGTTTATGCAGGGTAAGTCACAAGGTACTGAACGTTTGTTAAAATCTATTTCTTAAATATATTTTTAATACCTAAAGTTTAAAATTTTTCCCATTCATAAGCCTAAACTTGCAAGGTGATTAGTTCTTTACAGTGTTATTTGAAACTGGGAACCTTTTTTCCTATCCTAAAGAGATGTTATTTGAAGTAATGAATAGATTTCTAAACAAAATCCCACTGGACTCACAATGTAATTCAAACACTATGCAGAGATGACTAAGAAATTACAAAAAATTACAATACTAGTAATTACACAAAGACGAACAACTATATCTTAGCTGAGAGCTTTCACATTTATTTTTAAGTGATAAAATGGTATCTACAACATTTTATAGAGTCTAGAATAATATTTGAGGGAATTTTGACATTAAATCAACCTGAAGATGAATTTAAGATTACAACTGATACTATAACAATATGAATTTGAACTGTGCAGGTCAACCTATACATAGATTTTCTTCTTCCTCTGCAAACCTCTGAGACATGAAGGCCAACCCCTCCTCTTCTTCCCCTCCTCAGCCCACTCAACGTGAAGATGACTGAGATAAAGACCTTTATGATGATCCATTTCCACTTAATGAATAATAAATATATTTTCATTCCATATGATATTATAACATTACCTTTTCTTTAGCTTAATTTATTGTAAGAATACAGAATATAATACGTATACAAAATACGTGTTAATCAACTATTTACATTATCAGTAAGGCTTCCAATTAACTACTATTAGTAGTTAAGTTTTTGAGGAGGTAAAAGTTGAATGTGGATTTTCGAAAGGGTCAGTGACCAGAACCCCCACACCGTTCAAGGGTCTACTGTACTTTCTTACCACAACTTGCAATTTCCGCTTTTACTCAAATATTCCCCATAACACATTTATCAGTGAAGGTTATGGTCATTTTCTGACACTCCAATAGGTCAAGTAAAGGAGAAACAATATTCGGGGACAAGAAAGTTAACTGGGAATGAAATATACAGTTTAAAATGAATACAATGTTCCAGGAAAACAGTACAGAATTCCCATAGAGATAAATCATAGTTATTATCAAATTCAAATTCAGGCTGGGGGCGGTGGCTCATGCCTGTAATCCCAGCACTTTGGGAGTCCGAGGTGGGTGGATCACTAGAGGTCAGGAGTTCAAGACCAGCCTGGCCAAAATGGTGAAACCCCATCTCAACTAAAAAAAAAAAACAAATACAAAACTCAGCCAGGCATGGTGGTGGGTGCCTGTAATCTCCGCTACTGGGTAGGCTGACACAGGAGAATCATTCAAACCCAGGAGGTGGAGGTTGCAGTGAGCCGAGATTATGTCACTGCACTCCAGCCTGGGCAACAGACCAAGACTCAAATTTGAATAATAAAAATTAGGCAATCTTGAAAAAAAAAGCGAGTTACCTGAAAAAGGGAAAAACCAAAATCAACATAGAGATTTACACTTCCAATCACTATGAAGGACCAGGGAGTAGATTTATATTCCCATCTTAAACAACTAACAATGAACAAAATATATGAAAACACAATTTTCAGGCATTGGATAATAAACAAAGAAGGGGCACAATAAGGTAAGTGCTACAATTACTCAAACTTACACCTTGAATAGAGTTCCCAGGCTGCAGAAGGAAGGAAGAACCTAAATAGAGTCAAGTAGTTTCCATTCAGGGAGGCCAAGCTGGCTACCACATGCTGGGGCAGAGTACTGGAGAGGAGAGAGCTGCTTGAAGAAGAAAGAGGTGGAAAGTGAGAACTCAAGATATGCAAGGGATTCCTCTGGAGTCTTCAGTACACATGTATGAGGAAAGAACCAATACCCAGGTAATCAGAAAAAACCAGTAACGAGGTAATCAGATTAAAAAAAAGTGATAGAATTAGTAGACATGGATATTAAAACAATTGTTATAACAACATTCCGTAAGCACATGACAACATGTAGAGCCATAGCATGAGTAAAAGAGGCCCAAATCAAGGTTCAAGAGATGAAAACTATAATGTCAGACATAAAATGTCAACTGGATGAGATTAATGGCAGATTAAACATTGTAGATGAAATAATTAGTAAACTTCAGAGTAATAGAAATTATTCAAGGCCGGACGTGGCAGCTCATGCCTGCAATCCCAGCAATTTGAGAGGTCAAGACAGGCAGATCGCTTGAGTTCAGGAGTTTGAGACCAGCCTGAGCAACACAGAAAAACCTGTCTCTAGAAAAAATACAAAAACTAGCCAGGCATGGTGGTGCACTCACTCCTGTAGTTCCAGCTACTTGGAAGGCTAAGGCGGGGGTTTCATTGACCCAATATTGCGCCACTGCACTCCAGCTTGGGAAACAGAATGAGAATTTGACTGAAAAAAAAAAAAAAGAGCGAGCCCGGGCGCAGTGGCCCATACCTGTAATCCCAGCACTTTGGGAGGTTGAGGCAAGAGGATCATGAGGTTAGGAGTTCAGGACCAGCCTAAATGATATGATGAAAAACCATCTCTACTAAAAATACAAAGATTAGCCGGGCATGGTGGCACGTGCCTGCAGTCCCAGCTATTAGGAAGGCTGAGGCAGGAGAATCGCTTGAACCTGGGAGGCGGGGGTTGCAGTGAGCCAAGATTGCACCACTGCACTCCACCCTGGGTGACAGAAAAGACTCCATCTCAAAAAATAAAAATAAAAATAAAAAAAGAAAAAATAGGGGAGAGAGTAATTATTCAAAACAAAGAACAGATAGAAAAACAAAAATATTGAAAACAGAATCACTGAGACATGGGTCAACTACAAGTGGCTTCTTCTTCTTCTTCTTGTTATTATTATTATTATTATTATTATTATTATTTTAATTGGAGTCCCAAAGGTAGACAGAGATGGAAAGAGAAAATATGACTACAAGAGTTTCCAGAATATGGCATAAGGAGGAGAACTGTAGTAGATTCCAGTGAGTTGAGGAAATAGAACTGAGAGTCTGGGAATTTCAGAGCAGTTAAGAGCTGAAAGATCACAATATCAGAGAACAGAAAGATTTACAGAGAAACCTGGAATTCTGTAGAGGGTCTTTTCTTAAATATATACCAGGTCAGTACCTGGGAAAGAAACATCCAAAAGTATTAAGAGAAAAAAAAAAAAAAAAAGAGGGAACAGTACCTGAGGCACATACACATTTGGAAATAGTGACTATTTCCAAGACCTAGAGCAGGAAATCTCACTATTTTTCTCATTAAAGTCTCCAACGTTTTTGGCACCAGGGACTACTTTTGGAAGACAATTTTTCCATGGAAAGGGTAGGAGGCATGGTTTCAGGATGAAACTGTTGCACCTCAGATCATCAGGCATTAGTTAGATTCTCATAAGACACATACAATCTAGATCCCTCGCTTGTGCAGTTCAAAATAGAGTTTGTGCTCCTATGAGAATTCTCTGCTGATCTGACAGAAGGTGGAGCTCAGGTAGTAATGTTTGCTGGCCCACCACTCACCTCTTGCTGTGTGGCCTGGTTCTTAACAGGAACTGATACAGTTGCAGTACCTGGGATTACAGACTCCTTAGTGCTCTATGCCATGGAATACTAAGAAAAGTCTTGCCCTAGCAGTAGGAAATATTTAGCTTTATTTATTTGATGAGATTAATAGCAGTTCAGGTATTATAGAAGAAAATATTAGTAAAATGGAAGGCACAGCAAAGGAGGTATGCAAAATAAAACACAGAGAAAGAGACAAAATAAAAAAAAGGGTATCAATGAGTTATGAGACAACTTCAAGTGGCCTGAAAGGGTCAGAAAACCAATTTGAAGATATATAATGGCTGCAAATATTCCAAAACTTCATAATAAAAACTAAAAACTCATAGCTCTAAGAAGGTAAACAAAACCTACACATAAGAAACATGAAGAAGAATACACTAAGGCCCATCATAACTAAACTGATCAAAATCAATAATTTTCTGTGTGTGTGTATTTTTTGTAGGGATGAGTTCTCACTATGTTACCTAGGCTATTCTTGAAATTCAAGCCTCAAAAGCTATCCTCCCATCTTGACCTCCCAAAGCACTGGGATTACAGGTGTGAGCCACTGCACATGGCCTCATACAGAAAATCTTAAAAGCAGCAAAATTTGGGGAATTGGGGACGTGAAATATTGAAGAACAAAAGAATGTCAGATTTCTTATCAAGAATTATGCAAGTAAGATGGCAATGGGGTAACATTTTTCATGTACTGAAAAACTGTCAAACTAGAACTGTATATCTGGCACATAAAGATATTTTCAAACATACAAAAGCTGAAAGAATTTATTACCAACAGATCCAAATACAAGAGATGTTAAAGAATGCCCTTTAGGCAGAAGGAAAATGATACCAGATGGAAATCTAATTCTAACCAAAAGGAATGAAGAGAACTAGAAATGATAAATACATGAGTAAAAATATGCTTTTTCTTATTAAGTCTTTAAAAAATATATATTTGACGATTTAAACAAAAATAGCAGCAAGGTTATGATGTTTATAATATACATGTAGAAGTAAAATGTATGTATTATAAGTTGTGAGACATATATTAACATAGCTGATTAAAAAAAACAACAACAACAATTAGGCTGGGTGCGGTGGCTCATGCCTGTAATCCCAGCACTTTCGGAGACCGAGGCGGGCAGATCACAAGGTCAGGAGATCGAGACCATCCTGGTTACATGGTGAAACCCCATCTCTACTAAAAACACAAAAAATTAGCCTGGCGTGCTAGTGGGCGTGTATAGTCCCAGCTACTCGAGAGGCTGAGGCAGAAGAATGGTGTGAACCCGGGAGGTGGAGGATGCATTTAACCTTAAATGTAAATGGACTAAATCCCCAATTAAAAGAAAAAGACTAGCAAATTGGATAAAGAGTCAAGACCCATCAGTGTGCTGTATTCAGGAGACCCATCTCACGTGCAGAGACACACATAGGCTCAAAATAAAGGGATGGAGGAAGATCTACCGAGCAAAGGAAAACAAAAAAAAAGCAGGGTTTGCAATCCTAGTCTCTGATAAAACAGACTTTAAAACAACAAAGATCAAAAGAGACAAAGAAGACCATTATATAATGGTAAAGGGATCAATTCAACAAAAAGAGCTAACTATCTTAAATATATACGCACCCAATACAGGAGCAATCAGATTCATAAAGCAAGTCCTTAGAGACCTACAAACAGACTTAGACTCCCACACTATAATAATGGGAGACTTTAACACCCCACTGTCAACAGTAGACAGATCAACAACACAGAAAGGTAATGAGGATACCCAAGACTTGAACTCAGCTCTGCACCAAGCAGACCTAATAGACATCTACAGAACTCTCCAACCCAAATCAACAGAATATACAGTCTTCTCAGCACCACATTGCACTTATTCCAAAACTGACCAAACAGTTGGAAGCAAAGCACTCCTCAGCAAATGTAAAAGAACAGAAATTACAACAAACTGTCTCTCAGACCACACTGCAATCAAATTAGAACTCAGGATTAAGAAACTCACTGAAAACCACACAACTACATGGAAAGCTAACAACCTGCTCCTGAATGACTACTGGGTACATAACGAAATGAAGGCAGAAATAAAGATGTTCTTTGAAACCAATGAGAACAAAGACACAACGTATCAGAATCTCTGGGACACATTTAAAGCAGTGTGTGAGGGAAATTTATAGCACTAATGCCCACAAGAGAAAGCAAGAAAGATCTAAAACCAACACCCTAACATCACAATTAAAAGAACTAGAGAAGCAAGAGCAAACACATTCAAAAGCTAGCAGAAGGAAAGAAATAACTAAGATCAGAGCAGAACTGAAGCAGATAGGGACACAAAAAGCCCTTCAAAAAATCAATGAATCCAGGAGTTGGTTTTTTGAAAAAATCAACAAAATTGATAGACTGCTAGCAAGACTAATAAAGAAGAAAAGAGAGAAGAATCAAATAGACGCAATAAAAAATGATAAAGGGGATATCACCACCAATCCCACAGAAATACAAACTACCATCAGAGAATACTATAAACACCTCTACGCAAATAAACTAGAAAATCTAGAGGAAATGGATAAATTCCAGGACACATACACCCTCCCAAGACTAAACCAGGAAGAAGTTGAATCCCTGAATAGACCAAAAACAAGCTCTGAAATTGAGGCAATAATTAATAGCCTACCAACAAAAAAATGTACAGGACCAGACGGATTCACAACCGAATTCTACCAGAGGTACGAAGAGGAGCTGGTACCATTCCTTCTGAAACTATTCCAATCAACAGAAAAAGAGGGAATCCGCCCTATCTTATTTTATGAGGTCAGCATCATCCTGACACCAAAGCCTGGCAGGGACACAACAAAAAGATAATTTTAGACCAATATCCGTGATGAACATTGATGCAAAAATCCTCAATAAAATACTGGCAAACTGAACCCAGCAGCACATCAAAAAGCTTATCCACCACAATCAAGTGGGCTTCATCCCTGGGATGCAAGGCTGGTTCAACATATGCAAATCAATAAACGTAACCCATCATATAAACAGAACCAAAGACAAAACCACATGAGTATCTCAATAGATGCAGAAAAGGCCTTTCACAAAATTCAACAGCCCTTCATGCTAAAAACTCTCAATAAACTAGGTATTGATGGGACATATCTCAAAATAACAAGAGCTATTTATGACAAACCCACAGCCAAAATCATACTGAATGGGCAAAAATTGGAAGCATTCCCTTTAAAAACTGGCACAAGACAGGGATGCCCTCTCTCACCACTCCTATTCAACATAGTATTGGAAATTTTGGCCAGGGCAATCAGGCAGGAGAAATAAATAAAAGGTATTCAATTAGGAAAAAAGGAAGTCAAATTGTCCCTGTTTGCAGATGACATGACTGCATATTTAGAAAATCCCATTGTCTCAGCCCAAAATCTCTTTAAGCTGATAAGCAACTTCAGCAAAGTCTCAGGATACAAAATCAATGTGCAAAAATCACAAGAATTCCTATACACCAATAACAGACAAACAGAGAGCCAAATCATAAGTGAACTCTCATTCACAATTGCTTCAAAAAGAATACCTAGGAATCCAACTTACAAGGGATGTGAACGACCTCTTCAAGGAGAACTACAAATCACTGCTCAACGAAATAAAAGAGGACACAAACAAATGGAAGAACGTTCCATGCTCATGGATAGTAGGAATCAATATCGTGAAAATGGCCATACTGCCCAAGGTAATTTATAGATTCAATGTCATCCTCATCAAGCTACCAATGACTTTCTTCACAGAATTGGAAAAAACTACTTTAAAGTTCATGTGAAACTCAAAAAGAGCCTGCATTGCCAAGACAATCCTAAGCCAAAAGAACAAAGCTGGAGGCATCACGCTACCTGACTTCAAACTACACTACAAGGCTACAGTAACCAAAACAGCATGGTACTGGTACCAAAACAGAGATATAGACCAATGGTACAGAACAGAGCCCTCAGAAATAATACCACACATCTACAACCATCTGATCTTTGACAAACCTGACAAAAACAAGCAATGGGGAAAGGATTCCATATTTAATAAATGGTGTTGGGAAAACTGGGTAGCCATATGTAGAAAGCTGAAACTGGATCCCTTCCTTACACCTTATATAAAAAAAATTCAAGATGGATTAAAGACTTAAATGTTAGACCTAAAACCATAAAAAACCCTAGAAGAAAACCTAGGCAATACCATTCAGGACATAGGCATGGGTAAGGACTTCATGACTAAAACACCAAAAGCAATGGCAACAAAAGCCAAAACAGACAAATGGGATCTAATTAAACTAAAGAGCTTCTGCACAGCAAAAGAAACTACCATCAGAGTGAACAGGCAACCTACAGAATGGGAGAAAATTTTTGCAATCTACCCATTTGACAAAGGGCTAATATCCAGAATCTACAAAGAACTTAAACGAATTTACAAGAAAAAATCAAACAACCCCATCAAAAAGTGGGTGAAGGATATGAACAGACACTTCTCGAAAGAAGGCATCTATGCAGCCAGCAGACACATGAGAAAATGCTCATCACCACTGGTCTTCAGAGAAATGCAAATGAAAACCACAATGAGAGACCATCTCACACCAGTAAGAATGGTGATCATTCAAAAGTCAGGAAACAACAGGTGCTGGAGAGGATGTGGAGAAATAGGAATGCTTTTACACTGTTGGTGGGACTATAAACTAGTTCAACCATTGTGGAAGATAGTGTGGCGATTCCTCAAGGATCTGGAACTATAAATACCATTTGACCCAGCCATCCCATTACTGGGTACATACCCAAAGGATTATAAATCATGCTGCTATAAAGACATATGTACATGTATGTTTATTGTGGTACTATTCACAATAGCAAAGACTTGGAAACAACTGAAATGTCCATCAATGATAGACTGGATTAAGAAAATGTGGCACATATACACCATGGAATACTATGCAGCCATAAAAAAGGATAAGTTCATGTCCTTTGTAGGAACATGGATGAAGCTGGAAACTTCTGAGCAAACTATCACAAGGACAGAAAATCAAACACTGCATGTTCTCACTTATAGGTGGGAAGTGAACAATGAGAACACTTGGACACAGGTTGGGGAACATCACACACTGGGGCCTGTCATGGGGTGGTGGGAGCGGGGAGGGATAGCATTAGGAGAAATACCTAATGTAAATGACGAGTTAATGGCTGCAGCACACCAACATGGCAAAGGTATACATATGTAACAAACCTGCATGTGGTGCACATGTACCCTAGAACTTGAAGTATTAAAAAAAAAATTAAAAAGTAAAAAAAAAAAAAAAAAAAAAAAAGTCAGGCACAGTGGTATGCACCTGTAGTTCCAGCACCTCAGGAGGCTGATGTGGGAGTATTGCTTGATCCCAGGTAGTCAAGGCTGCAGTGAACCATGAGTGTACCACTGCACTGCAGCCTAGACCACAGGGCAAGATGCTGCCTCAAAAAAAAAAAAAAATTAAGGCCGGGTACAATGGCTCATGCCTATAATCCTAGCACTTTGGGAGGCCAAGGTGGGTGGATCACTTGAGGCCAGGAGTTCGAGACCAGCCTGGCCAACATAGAGAAACCCATCTCTACTAAAAAAACCCACAAAAAACTAGCAGGATGTGGTGGTGCATGCCTGTAGTCCCAGTTGCTTGGGAGCCTGAGGCACAAGAATTGCTTATACCTGGGAGGCGCAGGTTGCAGCATGCTGCGATTGCACCACTGCACTCCAGCCTGGGCAACACAGCAAGGTTCAGTCGCAAAAAAATCAAAAGTAAAAATATAAGTTAAGAATATAAAAGAAGGAAATACATAATGTAGAAAAATTAATGGCTCCAATGTACTATTCTTTTTCGTAAGCCTTTCCTGAATAAGTCTTACAGGTCTAATTTAAGAAATATTATTTTTCCTTTTCTTTTCTTTTTTTTTGAGACAGGATTTTGCTCTGTCGCCTAGGCTGGAGTATAGTGGCACAATTATAGCTCAATGTAACTTCTAATTCCTAGGCTCAAGTAATCCTCCTGCCTCAGTCTCCCAAGTAGCTAGATCTACAGGTGAGTGCCACTATGCATTGCTAATTTAAAAGAATTTTTTTTTGGCACAGATGGGGTCTCACTATGTTGCCCAAGCTGGACTCAATCTCCTGGCCAAAAGCAATCCACTGGCTTTGGCCTCCCAAAGCACTGGAACTATAGGCATAAACCACCATGCCTCGTCAGGAAATATTATTTAAGTGAGGAAAAACAGACATATCCCTTAGATAATTCTAAGGTGAAGAGAACCTGAGACTTATGTTTTCAAAAACATAATTACCTAGTCACCATAACCAGTAGTCAATAATTACTTGCTAACAAAGAATCTGAGAAGTTGGTTTAAACATGGAAAAACTGAGTTTACATGGCATAAAATGAAACATTTATTATGAAAGATAAAAAATAAATTTTAAAAGATCTTGACACTGTATTTAAACCCAAAGAGGATGCTGGTGTATCCATATTCAATTTTAGCTTTTCAATCGGAAAGGTTTCCAGTGTGAACTTACTCAGTGAATTATATGGTGAAGAAAATGAAGAAGAAGGTTTGCAATTTTCTTAATATTCATTAAACACTGCTAGTTTAGAGACTAGTGTGAAGAAGTAGAGCTGAGTACGTAGATCTGGTTTAGCTTATGTGATGCAGACAGATGTTTTAGTTACAGAAATTTGTTTAATAGATAAATTGAGTTGCTTCCTTAGATCAAAAACATTTTAGAATTAAAGAGCCCCCAAAACTTTAACTTCTTAAACCTCATTAGTTTATGATGATAATGTAATGAGACTGCTGACCTCATAGAACCAGAAAGTATGGGGCAGCCCATTTAATTTATGGTTTGACCATATGCTAAGAAAAAACTAGACTAGACTACATCTCATTTCAGGATGCTCTGAAATCAAAGGGAATTACAGATTTGTAAAACCTGCAGTGTCTTTGTGGAAATAACATTATATTTCAAAAGGAAGTTCACAGATTTCAATGAATACGAATTATGCTCTTAGTTAATCACCAAGAAAATATTTGTTAAATGTTCACTAAGAATATACAGCATCCCAAGCATCCAGTATGAGTCTACTATTTTCAGAACTATTTTGGAATAAGCCAAGCTATGAGAAGAGTATAGATTTATCTGGCAACATAAGAGATCATTCTTTTTATGAAACTGCTGAAACAGAAGCTACAAGCTAACACCTGCATCACAGATAACAACTGAAATCCATTTTGTTATTTCTTCTAGCTGAATACACCACCCAAATGTCAAAAATAATCCCATTTGCCTTATTAATTTGACCAAAGCTGATCACTTTACGCTGTACAAAATTGCACATTAGGTATAAATATTTAACACTACTATAAAACTCTATTCACCCAAATATGGCTAGATACAATATAGTGCATAAATGCTAAAACTATAAGTTGTCTGCAAGTTGAATCTATACTTTCATAAAAGTTCCATTCACCCAAAGTTGACCAGACATGTTATACTGTATAATCATTATAACTATGAGTTGTTTGCAAGTTGGCTCACAATTCAGGATTGAACAAATATATACTGAAACATAGAAGACTGTAATTGTCAAGTTAAATATACTTTTTCATCAGAATACACTGTCTTAGTTCATAGTCAACAAATATAAATAAATTATGCCAAACTCTAAACATGGTGCTTTTTGAAAATCAGACTTTCACGTGTAAGATGGTTTGAAATAGTACATAAATCCCCCCTAAAGAATCACGCTACAAAAAATATAGTAACAAGATTTGAAAAATGGAATGAACATGAGACCAATTTGAGAAATAAAATGAAATGGAAATGATAAAGGGGAAAAAATATTTAATCCTTGAAATGTTTTTCTCACATACTGGCAGAAAAGATAGTATAACTTTCCGTTATATAATCTTCTCAATGTAAGCATTTATTTGACAGTTATAAAGGGGTAGGATTTGGTATACAGAGGAATCAATAACAATGTTGTAAAGCCTAGAACAGTGCACATAAACATGCTGTAGGAGACATTAACATTAGACTCAAAGAAATAATTATATTTTCAATAAACATGTTCCTACTAGTAGGATAATCAATTTTTATGCATCTTACCAGCTATTTCACACAGCTCAGGTAGTGAAATGGCAGCAGCTGTTATACCAAATCCATATATTACATGCATATGAGATGCTTTTAATTTTTCATAGGTATCTACTTATTTGTGTATAGCCACATTTAACACATATTAAATAAAAACAAGGTAATCATGGGGTGATTAATTCAGAAGAATTTTTGGTACAGTCCTATTTTAGAAATAAATTCTTAACCAATTATTTTTATGTCAGAAGACTTAATAATTCAAATAACACCCTGCCCTTATTCCCAGATTTAAGAGATTTGTCACGATCAATGTTTTTGAAATATTAAATTAAGAGGTGTCATGGTAATTACTATGGAATAAATAGCAATTAAGTTTTTTAGGCAAATCAGCTCAAACTATTTGCAGTGAATATATATACTACTAATATTTTTCTGCACAATGCAAGTTGCCTACAAATGTAAGATGTAAGTTTGTAGAATTATTTTAAAATATATTAGGAAATTGATTTAACATAGAATTCTGCACTTGGTTGGGAAGCACCTATGCATAATGTATCCAAAAATAGGTAGACATGAAGATAAATAATACAAATTATGTTACCCATAGAAAGATAATTATTTCTGTTCTATATTCACAATAGTGAATCTAACATATGCTTTGAGATAGGTAAATAATTTGCACGGTAAATAAAAGATAATTACTTTAAAATATATATCAGACAACAACTATAATCCATCATGTAAATATGTACCAGAGATTTGAATTAGGTAAGTACTTACTGCTATATAACAAACTCTTGCTTTTTCTACCAACATCCAATTTTTCTCCAGATCAAGATGTTTTTCCTTTTTATAACAATTGGCAGCAGCAAGATTAGCTACGAGGGACCTAAAACAACCAAAGAATAAGCAAGTAATATTATAGCCAAACTTAGCATATATTTCTATAGATAGTTACCAATATTTTTTGCAAATTTTACAATTTACAGTTTAATTCTTCAAAACTGATGTTATTGATTTTTAAATAAATATAAATACTAATTTTGTTTTGAGAACTTTCTGAGGCATCTATGATAATTTTTGTTCTAAACAACACCTGGTATTCTGAGAAAGAAATTGGCATTTAAGTTGCCTTTTGATAGTAAAATAGGACCTACTTTTTACACCTTAATAGTTCAAAATGCAGTTAAGAAATAAAGCTAACTCATTATATAAAAAGAAATCTATGCAACTAAAAACATTTTTTATAGTAGAAAAATATCTTGATAAAAATAAATATCAACATACTATAATTGTCTATTTAATCGAAGGCTTTAAAAGCCAAGTATGGAATTAATTTCACAAAAGACGCTTACAAATGTAGACCATATTCACTAAGAGGAATTAATTTGTAAACCATTATATTCTAAGGACTGAAATCAATTAGAATTGTTTTCTACAGTTGAAAAGTCCCTTGACTGATCCAGTTTTAGAAATAGAATATCTAAGCAGGATACTGCATTTAAAATCTTGCTACAGGTTGGGTGCAGTAGCTCAAAGTTGAAATCCCAGCTCTTTCAGAGGCCAAGGCGGGAGGATTGCTTGATACCAGGAATTTCAGGTCAGCCTGGGCAACACAGCCAGATCCCATCTCTACAAAATAATTTTCAAAATTAACTGGGGGTAGTGGTGCAACACTTAATAGTCCTAGGGACTCAGGAAGCTGAGGTGGGAGGATTGCTTGAGTCCAGGAGTTTGAGGCTGCAATGAGCTATGATCATGCCACCTGCACTCCAGCCTGGGCAAAAAGGCAAAACCACATCTCTTTAAAAAAAAAAAAAAAAAAAAAAAAAAGAATAAATAAAAAATAAAATCCTGCTACAAGTGTCACTTGGTTTGTTTAATTAAAAATAAATACAATAATTATTTACATTATGAAATAATACAAATACTTTCCTTCCTCATACTGCTTCAGAATTTAAAAAATTACTTGCCAATTTTTCTCTTTTTCTTATTAAATTGTAACAGTTATAGCTTATAAAAAAATCTTATCATTTCAGACTTTGGTAAAATGTTCGATTACACTGTTAAAAAAAAAAAAAAAATCTCAATTCTCTTCCAAAACGTCTTTCCACTCATCCATCTGCCAATTTACTACTAAAGGATACATCTGTTTATGTTCAAGTAAACAAAGGAAAGAAAGAGTAATATGCATCAACATATCCAAATACAAAATAACTATATTACAAACTTAAGAAAATTTAGACCTAATTTATAAAAATATTTTAGTAATTGTGACTTTAGGAAAATTTTGACAAAATGGCTACTAAATAAAAGCAAACACTTCTGGTACCAGATACTAAACTCTATTTTGATAATACAATGACTTTTTGATGGGAAACTACAGTTTCTCCAAAAGAAAAATAAAAGTATCCTTTTTTATTTTTTTGAGATGGAGTTTCGTTCTTCTCGCCTAGGCTAGAGAGCAATAGCTCCGTCTTGGCTCACTGCAACCTCTGCCTCCGGGTTCAAGAAATTTTCTTGCCTCAGTCTCCCAAGTAGCTGGGATTACAAGTGCCCGCCACAACACTTGGCTAGTTTTTTTGTATTTTTAGTAGAGGTGGGGTTTCATCATGTTGGCCAGGCTGGTCTCGAACTCCTGGCCTCAAATGATCCACCTGCCTTGGCCTCCCAAAGTGCTGGGATTACAGGCATGAGCCGCCCTGCCTGACCAGAAAAATATGAGTGTTCTTATTATCCCAATGTATTTGATTCTGACTTTGAAGAGGAAGAACCTGGATCAAGAAAGATACTGAATTACCCAAACACTTCGATTTCTGAAATTTTTTGTTTTGTTTTTTGTTTTTGAGACAGGGGCTCACTCTTTTGCCCAGACTGAAGTACAGTGGGTGGCAAACCCCAGTCCACCGCAGCCTCAACCTCCGGGACTCAAGCGATCCTTCCACCTCAGCCTCTCGAGCAGCTGGGACCACAGGTACATGCCACCATCCCCAACTAATTTTTGTATTTTTTGTAGAGATGGAGTTTCGCCATGTTGCCCAGGCTGGTCTTAAACTCCTGAGCTCAAGTGATCAGCCTGCTTTGGCCCCCTAAAGTGTTAGGATTACAAGGTGTGACCACCATGCCTGGCCAATTTCTGAGTTTTTGATAGTGGCAGCAAAGGTTACCGGACCTATCCAAAAAAATTGATCCAACTGTATTAGCTTCCAGAATTTAGATAATGATTTAGATACTGAAGATTTCCCCCCAATTTTTGATTCCCATATCATCTGAACAATATCACTATAACTATCAAATTAGTATAAAAGTTAAGTTTTTGACATCTAGGAGATCTTACATTATCATAACTGTTCTCTCTCTCTCTTTGTTGTTGCTTTGTTTTGTTTTGAGACAGAATCTTGCTCTGTTGCCCAGGGTGGAGTGCAGTAGCGCAATCTTGGCTCACTCCACCCCCCAGGTTCAAGCAATTCTCCTACCTTAGTCTCCTGAGTAGCTGGGATTACAGGTGCACGCCTGGCTAATTTTTGTATTTTTAGTAGAGACAGAGTTTCACCATGTTGGCCAGGCTGGTCTCGAACTCCTGACCTCAGGTGATCCACCCGACTCGGCCTCCCAAAGTGCTGGGATTACAGGCATGAGCCACTGCACCCAGCCATAACTGTTCTTTAAGACAGCAATTTAGCATACCAAAACAATTTAGTAATATTACTGTAGCCTAAGTGATCTCAGAAGAAAATTTGACCTACTTCTCATGAATGGTAAAACTTTGCACCTACAGATTAAGGCTGGCCTTGGGAAAACTAAGGGCAAAGGTCTAAACAAGCATATTTCAACACTTCTAGTTTTTTTTTTTTAATCTTTGAATCCCATATTTCAATGTTTACTGAAACCTTAAAATCATGAAGTTCTCCTGCATATAAAAAACAAAATTAAAGGAAAAGTCTGAAAATGCCTTTCATACCCTAATAATTTTTGAATACTGTATTTTGGTTATTCAGTAAATACTGTGCTTATTGATCCCCAGTCTCCAGAATAGTCCATTCCTTAATATACCTCTGCTGAAGGTCAAGTAGTGAGCAATAAAATGGCTAAATAGAAGAAATGGAGCAAGATGGTGGTGGAGAGGAGGAAGGAAATAAAGGAGGATGAAGAGAGAAAAAAGGAAGGGAAGATGGGAAAAGAAAGGAGATAGGGAATGGAAGAGGACAGACCACATATTTCCAACTATAAGTAATGCAAAATTTCTAGTGAATCACTATTTAAAAAGAGGTCATCTTTGATTATTCCAACAATATAATAATTGGTAGGGCAGTTATTTTGTTTTTCCCTTGCAAAGGGGAAAAAAGCCTGTGCTAATATGGTAATAACGTTAGCAAATCATGAATACATTGAAGGATTATCTCCATTTGGGAACAAAGGAACAATCAACCAACACATGGAGGGGCCTGACAGAGATATTTCAATTTCATATAAAGAATACTTTTCTAATAAGTAAGGGTGTATAGAACTATACTTGGTTGCTTCGTTAGTGGTATATTACCCATGACTGAGTTTATTTAATATGAATGAATTACTATTTGCCAGAAATGGTTTAGATGATCATTCAGATGACTAAGTCATATGAGCCTGAATGGAATGTTGTATTTTATATACATAAAATACATACACACACACACACACACACACACACACACACACACATACACACACTCTCTCTCTCTCTCTCTCTCTCTCTCTCTCATTCTAATATTCCAACCTCAGGATATGGTGAAAAGAATATTCTTTCTAATTCAAGTTTTGCAACAAATTAGCTACAAGGCATTGAGCAAGCTATCTGCCTTTTCTGATTCTAATTATAAAAAGTAGAGGCTAGACTAAATAATCTCAAACTTTTATTCCACATGCCTCATGATTTCAACTGCATGTTTAACAAAAGTAAATTTAAAAACAACACAGGAAAACTGATATAAGGAATAAGCATTTATCAAACATTAAAAGGAATTATAAAGTCAAAATTCCAAATTTACATTGGAATTCAGATTTTACCAGTGTTAAAATAGCCAATTAGTATAGTGCTTCCCTTGGAATTACACCGACCTGTTGTCACCAGTGATGCATGCAGCACAAGTTCCTGTGGGCTGCTCATTCTGCTCATAGTAATGAGCATCTACATGGGCTTCAGCAGCTTTTCTCTTCAGGATTTCCCCAAATTTATCTATCCCAATGCATCCAAAAAATGTTGCTGCTTTGTGTGGCTGTTGAATCATCCACTGTAAAACAGGAACATAAATAATTTAATGGGTCAAAAAAATGGTACACATAGTTCAGCATTCTGCCACGGATAGTGATGTGAAAAGAATGCTTTGTGAGAAACTGTGGCTGTTATGAATGGAATTTCAATTCTGTGCTATCACGATTAAAAAAAAAACTTGATATAACAACCATGTAATATCTTATACTGCATTGGGGAGAGAAATTAAGTACATAGAGTGGTTAAGGACTCAGCAGCTAAAATCATACAGACCTTAAGACAAATGCTGGCCTGATATAGGAAAATAATAGTGGGTCCCAATATAAGAAGTCTAGCATTGTCATAAAAAGAGCAGAATCCATCTTGATTGCAGACTGTCTGGGTTCAAATCTTACTTCTGCCACTTACTAACTGCATGAGTTAGAGTATGTTAGAGCATATCACTTAACATTTCTCACTTCACTCATGTTTAAAGTGGAGATATAATTACAAATACATCTCATAAGGTCGTTGAGGATTAATTGAAATGATGTAAATTAATGTACATGCATTGCTGAGCAGGTACCCAGCACATAGTAAACAACATATATTAGCTGTGGCTGTTACTATGATTGTCATACTTATTGTAGTAATTCATACATAAATTAAGCTAAAACATGCTCGTATCTAAAAAATTCTTCTAAAAATTCAGAAATAGTGTTATAGTTCTAATTACAAATATCTCATTTTTTCATTAAAGTAATTATTATAAATTTTAATGACAATGGACTTCTTGTAAGAAGCATACATTTCACAGATTTGAACATTTGACCTTTCATAATTAGCTCAAATCCCTGAGGGTTCTAATATTCTTTAGTGATTCCATAGCTAACACCTATTTGGTTTTGAACACTTAGAGGTAGCAAAATAACCTACAAATAATCTATATACAAAGTCAAAAGACATCAAGATAAAGTTTTATAAAATCTGTTCTTGAATATTTGGAATAGAAAAGAAATACATGCATATTTGAGAGGTAAAAGGATGAGGAGAGGAAAAAAGTGACAAAGATAAAACTGTAGGAATGAGATATAGTAACAGCTTGATGATCAGCAATCCCAATTCTAGAGACTCATCCACAATATAAAACAACACATATATAAGTATTGAGATGTTATTTGTAATGCAAAATGTTGGAAACAAACTAGAAGTCCACCCGTAGAAGATCAGTCGATTAAACTACGGTATATCCATGTAACGGAATACCACACAGCCATTCAAAAACCCCAACAAAACAATGGAAAACAAGGAAAAGCTCTGTGGAACACTCCATCTATATAATTTCCAGGATATTTTGTTAACTTTAAAAAAAAGTCAAGTCTCAAAGGTATAAAAGCTTTGTTTAAAAAAGAATAAAACTTAATATATATTATTTTCAAATATGGGGGATAGCTTCAGGACATTGGATTTAGCAATGATTTCATAAATATCACACAAAAGCACAGACAACAAAAACAAAAATAGATAAATGTGATTATATCAAGCTTAACTTCTGCATGGCAAAGGAGACAACCAACAGAGTGAAAAGACAACTTATTTCCAAACCATATATCCAATGAAAGGTTAATATCCAGAATATATAACAAACTTCTAAATGAACAATAAAAATACAAATAACATGATCTTAAAATGGGCAAAGGATTTGAATAGACATTTCTCCAAAAATGGTATACAAATGGCCAATTTGTATATAAAAAATGTTCAACATCAGTAATCATCAGGGAAATCAAAACCAAAATGAGATATCACTTCATACTGATCAGGACGGTCACTACCGAAAACACAGAAAACAAAAAATGCTGGCAAAATATGGAGAAGTGAATGAACCCTTGTGCAGCGTTGGTGGAAATGTAACATGGTGCAGCCACTACGAACACAGTATGGAGCTTCCTAAAAGAAATATTAAAAATTAAATTAACAAACAATCAAGCAACCTCAATTCTGGGTATACAGTCAAAAGAATTCAAAGCAGGATCTCAAAGAGATATTTGCATGTCCATGTTCACTGCAGCAATATTCATAAATGCCAAGAGGTACAAGCAATCCACACGTCCATCAACAATTAAAGGATAAAGAGACAAAAGAAGGAAATCCCGTCACATGCTACAACATACATGAACATCAAGGACTTGCTAAGTTAAATAAGATCTGTCACAAAAAAGACACATATTGTATGATTCCATTCATAGGAAGTAGCTGAAGTAGTCAAAATCACAGAAACGTAAGTAGAAAGTTGGTTACCAAGGACTTGAGGGAGGGAAGTCGGAGAATTAGAGTTTAGCGGGTAGAGTTTCAGTGTTGCAAGATGAAAAAGTTCTAGAAGTCAACTATGTAACAACATACATATACTAATTGGTACATTTAAAAATGGTTAAGATGGTAAAGTTAATGTTATGGTTTTTATTACATAAAAGAGAATGTATGTGTATGTATATACGTGTGTGTGTGTGTGTGTGTGTGTGTGAGTGTGTGTGTATATATATATTTTCTTGCCTCGAACTCCTGAATTCAACAGATCCTACCAGCTCAGTCTTCTGAGTAGTCGGGACTACAGGTGAAAGCCACCTCACTCAGCCATATATATTCTTTTAGTATAGATACTATACTATATACATACATTAGAATGTATATATAATTTTGTGTTTGCCAATTTTATAAAAAGAAACACAGAAAGAATAAACTAGAAATGAAAAATGATTTTCTATGAGAGTGACTGGGAAAGGAGTAGAGGAATAGGAATAGAAGAGTTCTCTGAATATAGCATTACATTCAAATTTGACTTCTGAAACATGAAAATTTTGCATTTTCAAATAATAAAATTTAATTTGAATTTCAAATTCCATTAGAAGAAAAACAAATTATGAAGTTGAATATAACAAGAATGAAAAATCAAAGAAGGTATCAAATTGTAACATAAGTACATAGAAAAAATAATGTAAATAATTTTTCAGTATGCTCTTATGACAATACAGTCTTGATGGAATATATTATAAGGAACAAAAACAACAAATAAACTTTATTTAGTAGGTTTATTATTGGTTATGTTATTGGTTAAACTATTTTGTGTGTACTGTAGGATAGAGCAAATGAATATAAAGTTGATGCTGTTGGGAACTAGGTTTGCTGAACAGGATAAGGAAAATACAAATATGAAATGGGGAAAGGGAAGAAGGTTCTATGCAAGAAACCTGAGGGATGCTATCTTAACCATTATCAATTAGCATTATCAATAAACCCATAAACCTTATGATGTGATGCAATGGGATATACACAGTGTCACTTACGTACTATTATTGCCTAAAATAATGAGAATAAGTCCACAAGGTGGCACATATTACAATCAACTGGGTTGGACTCTTAAAAGAAGAAAATGCCTTGACCAAAAAGATGAGAGGAAAGTATATTAAAGAAATAGTACTAATACATGTAATGTGTGATTCTTATTGGATCCTTGACTGAGAATAAAATTAAACAGCTATCAAGGACACTATCAGAATAACTGCTACATCTGGAATCTTGATCATACATCAGAAAACAGTACCAATGCTTAATTTTTTGAATAAGGAATAAATACTTCAAAATGATTCTGAGGAAAATACACACACATATATTTATTTAAAGAGAGAACACAAATGTATTGAAATGTTAACAATTGGTGGATCAATGTGAAGGGTACAGAAAAGTTCATTTTACTATTCTGTAAGTTAGAAAATGTTCAAAATTAAAAGGTGGGACAAACATACTATAGCTAAATCATTCCTTTAAGGAATAACAATAATTTAAACTTAATTTATTCCATTTTGGATATTATCACTCCATTTATCAAAATGAGTAAATAACATGAAGTAGTTAATATTATAAAATGTCTCAGTATAAATGCCTAACTTAAAATACTTTATTCTACAATTAATGAAAGTATAAATTTAACAGAGAATTTCTAGGTGTTATTAAACTTAGTGAAGAAAGTATAAATTTAGAAAATTTCTGTGTTATTCTATAATTTACTTTTATTTATCTATAAGGTATGATTAAATGATCAATCATGTCTATAATATATAGCAAAATAAATAAAACCAGAGCCAATAGCAACTTTTACTACGATTACTTAAATAATTTGTCATCAAAATAATAGCAAACTTTGTTCAGTGAAAAGAAAGTCATTATTATATAATTTAGCCTAGTTATAATCAGAGAGTCTACATGTTCAAACTACAGTCTGAAATAAGGGCTATATCTTTTTTATTTATTTATTTATTTATATTATACTTTAAGTTCTAGGGTACATGTGGATAACGTGCAGGTTTGTTACATATGTATACCTGTGCCATGTTGGCGTGCTGCAACTCATGGTCAGGCTTAAACCTGATTTACTAACTACTCCATAATCAGGATTTAAATGAATTGAAATATTTCCATTACAAATAAATATTATTTGAACCTGCGAGGCAAAAATTCATAAATAGTAGAAATATTCAGCAGCTTTGCTATCCTTTTAGTATCGAATATTTCAACATGGGAAACTGCCTGACATTCTATTTCTGGTATTCAGATATTGACAAAATGTGAGAACTTTGCTTTTGATCACTGATTTCCACTCAAAAGTCATTCTAAAACCAGAGTTTAACCAGCCTAAAAACACAGGTTTTTAACAGCCATTTAAAAAAAAAAGAAGCCATGTTAACTGCTTCAAAGCATTTAATAATCTGAGTAAAGATGTTATAACTGAGAATGAAATAGATTTTTAAAAATCACTTTAGGAAAATTTAATAAGTAATTTGCAAAGATTTCTGTTAAAATTTTAGTACATCTGTAAACATCTAAAACACAATGTTTCACCAACATGTAACTAATCTATTTCTTACCATTTTGATACTCAATCAACACACATTTAATGCATGTCTGCCAGGGAATAAAAAGATAAAAATGATGATATTCCTAATACAAAGTCACAACTACTAGATTTTGATTCTCCAGGATGGAGATTCAACCTTGTTTATAACCTTTGATTATGTTCCTTCTTTTAGCTAAAATAAACTGCCCACCTTCCCTTGGTTCATAAATGTACAGTACACCTTAAAAACTTTAACTTCTGCTCTGGCCATAAGTGATTAGCAGGGTCTAGAATTACTATTGCACTCTAAACTAGAAAACCAAAAGGAAACACCTACAGAATTTTCAGACATTGAATAACAGGCATGGTAGGACTATGATCTCTGATAGGAAAGAAACAAGGTGTGCCCTGACATCATGCAGGCTCTCTGCCAGGAGGTAAGTTCCACACCATGGAGAGGGAGAAAGAAGGCAAACAGAGCCTGGCATTCTCACTAAAATGAGGGGACAGAGATAAGTATTCAAGGAGAGCCAGAAGACTAGAAATTGTAAAAAAGATTTTCAGAGAAGAATGAGTTGAAATCTACAGAGTAACCCTTGAGGCTATGGCTGGATACCAACCTGTGTATGTTTAAGGAATATATGTAAAATCATAAGGAATCCACATGAATGCTCTAGAATTAAAAGTAAGTTAATCAAGGTCTCAGACCTTAAAATGAATATACAAAAATCTAATGTAGTTCTATAAATTTTCAAAGAAGAGTTGAAAATTAAAATTAAGAAAACAATATTTATAATACCACCAAAATTGAAATACGTAGAAACACATCTAACCAAATATGTGCAAGACATATACGCGGAATACTACGAAAGATTGCTGAGGAAAAAAAAACAATTTATATAAACAAAGAGCTATATTACATACATAGGTTTGAAAACTCAATATTCTTAAGACATTAATTCTCCCCAAATTGATTCATAAGTTCAATGAAATCCCAACCAAACTCTCAATGGATTTTTGAGGATATCAAAAAGTTGATTCTATAATCAATATTAAAGTCAAAGGAACTAGAATAGCTAAAGACTAGGAGGTATGTGGGTGTGAGAAAAACTAACACTGCTAAAAGTCAATTTCTTCAAATATAAAATGTGGGTAACATCACCTATGATCTTTTAAGGATGTAGTAAGAATTAGAAATTTACAAACAAGGCAGGTAGCAGTGGCTCACGCCTGTAATCCCAACACTTTGGGAGGCCGAGGCAGGCAGATCACCTGAGGTCAGGAGTTCAAGACCAGCCTGATCAAAATGGAGAAACTCCGTCTCTAAAAATACAAAAAATTAGCCAAGCGTGGTGGCGCATGCCTGTAATCCCAGCTACTCAGAAAGCTGAGGTAAGAAGAATCACTCGAACCTGGGAGGCAGAGGTTGCGGTGAGCCGAGATTGCGCCATTGCACTTCAGCCTGGGCAATAAGAGTGAAACTCCCTTCAAAAAATAAAAATAAAAAAAAAGAAAGAAAGAAAACTAAATAAATAAAAAATAAATAAAAAGAAATTGAGTAATAACCCATGCATTGTAGTAGAGTATGGGGTTTCTATTATTATATTTGCATCACTTTTATACAAAGACGGAAAGGGCTCTCATTATACTTTAATAATTATACCTAACTGGAGGAATAGGAAAACCACAGCCATTATTGGTAACTTCAAATAAATACTTCAATTAGTTTAACTTAAACAGCAATAGTAAAAAAGCATATTACTAGAAAATACCATGAGAGAGATTAATTGCAGTGGAGGGGAGGGGATGAGGAAAGGCCTCCAAAGACAGGTAGCAGCATCAACTGGTCTTTGAAGGACAAGTATGATCTTCCAAAATGGTTACAAACTAGAAAGAAAAAAGAGTTGTACAGCATACAGTACATGCCTCCTTTCCTATGTTAGAAATTTTATCATGGTGCCCCTAGGATGACAGAAAATCCACTTATTAAATAATTAGTTTCAGCCAAAAGTGTTTATTTCCTAACAATTTTGTACCTGTTAGGCACTGCAAAATTCTCAAACCTTGGAATCAGACTGGTAACCATCACCCTCATTTGTTTCACACTGATTTGGGGGCAGTATTTGTTTTTTATCACAGAAATCGTCAAAGATCCAGTTTTGCAGAGTATAATGCCACCAAAAGGAATGTAGTAATCTAATGTTAAAACTGAAATACCAAGCTGGGTGCAGTGGCTCACACCTGTAATCCCAGCACTTTGGAAGGCCAAGGTGGGTGGATCATGAGGTCAGGAGTTCAAGACCAGCCTGACCAACATGGTGAAACCCCATCTCTACTAAAAATACGATAATTACCTGGGCATGGTGGCATGCACCTGTAATCCCAGCTACTCAGGAGGCTGAAGCAGGAGAATTGCTTGAACTCGGGAGGCGGAGGTTGCAGTGAGCCAGGATCATGCCACTGCACTCCAGCCTGGGTGACACAGCGAGACTCTATCTCAAACAAAACAAAACAAAAACTGAAATATCTAGAGCTAGTGGTTCATGCTGTGTCTGATAGATGTCACTGTGTTTACCTTGAAATTCTGAAATACCCTGAAGACTCTCTGTGTGTTTGCTACAGCACCCTAAGGGGACTTAGTGCACAGATTGGGAAACAAGAATATAGTATTAACAAAAACAATGAAAAATAGAAATAAAAGACTATTAGGAGTATAGTGACAGAGCAACTATATGGGAGAGAAGAGACAATTGGGAAAGGTAGATGTAGGTCAGATCATTAAATACCACTTCAAGAAATTTAGGCAACATTCTGAGGGTAGAAAGCAACACATGAAGGTTTTCGAGCAAAGAGTACGATGAGAAGAGATGATGGTTCATTAAGGTAAGGAACCAGAAGGAAAAAATTTACAATTGAATTTAAATAAGGCCTAAATAAATGATATATTAAACTTCATAACAAGAGTCTTTAACAACATATGGAAAGATTTCTATTAATATTAACTTTACCTTCAGGGCAGATTTCCCTTTTATTACCTAAATGCAATATTTAGGACAATATAACTGACAATGATGCCCAAGAGGCAGTCACTTCTGAGATAATGCCATATGCTTTAATTCAATTCATAATAGAATGATGAAGAAGGACACCTAGATACTAAAAGAGTTGCAAGAAAAGACAAAGACATGAAATTTTATACAGAAAACTCCATGAGGCATCTCAGAAAAACTGTAAAGCACAACTAAAAGAAATTAAACGTCAAAACTGAGAAATAGCAACAAGCAGACTGCAAAGGATGATGAGGAAATCAAAACTGAAATAGATTGATTAGGAAAATATCAAATATCACATAACTTACAGGATAAATTCTCAGATGATTACAATACCACCAAGTGAGACAGGGTAAAACACAAGATTTTCATAAATATTAATAATTCATTCTCACTGAATAACTAGTATGTTATGCTTCTTTCCTTAAAAAACTGCTCCATTGCCCCTGCTGGCAAGTATCCTATGAATAAAAATCAATTTCTAATAATCCTGTTCTTTCCCCTAAATAGTTCTATTGTTATTTTTGTTAGTAAATATCTGTTAACATTCTCAGAACAGATTTGGGGAATATTAGGCCTAGCAGAAAAAAATAAACGTTAGACTCAGATATATAAGTTCATCCAGCCATGTGCTGGTAAACAAGCTACTCTTTCAGAGATTATGTTTCTTGTGGAATTATTGTGAGGACTGAATAGGATAATGTAAGCAAAGTGTTCAAGGCACTGCCTATTGCAGAATACAGATGACGATGACAACAGTGCCCTGATACTATGATAAAATGAAGAATTTTTAGTGTATATTCATTCAATTCATTCCACCAATATTTGTTGCTCACCTATTATTTGTTGGACATTATTGTAATTAATAATGGATAAAGAAGTCTTCTCTATCTCTTTTGTAGGCTTCTTTCCTTCTTCCCATCCCTTAGCATTTCTCAGGCCTGGATTCCCAGGTTACCTACAATTCTTACCCTATATACTTTCTCTGGATATGATCTAATCTACTCTCATGGTTTCAATTATCATCTATATGCTGAGACCCCCTCATTTTTAGCTTATACTTGTCTTCATATGACTGATCTGAATATCCAAATACCTACTCAACCCTATTTTGCCTATTGACACATTTTTACTCCTGCCTCTATTAACACCACTTTAGTACAGGCCACCATCTGCTCTCAATTAGACTACTATAAAAGTCTATTTTAAAAAAATTTATTGAGATATATTCATATAACCATACAATTTGCCACTTTAAAATGTACAATTCAGTTGTTTCCTGTTTATTCACATAGCTGTGCAACCATCAGCACTAACTCCAGAACATTTTCATTATCTCAAAAAGAAACCTCTACCCAATGGATATCATTTCCCATTCTGTCACTTCATCCTCCCAACCATGCAACCATTTGCAAAAGCTTCTTAAATCATCTCCCTGCTTTTAGTTCTCTTTTTCTCCAATCCACTGCATTTTGAGTGCTCTTCGTAAGATGTCCTTCAATCGTTACCTAAGTATCTTAAGCAAGGTTCAACATAAACAACTTTATGATTGAACCATTAACTTCCTCTCCAAGTTCATCCTAAGCATTAACACTCTTGAATGCAATGTTCCAGTACACTGAATACTTCCTTCTGTTTCTGTTTGTTCTTTCTAGCTTCCTACTTAGGTTTCAGGTTTCACTTACTTAGACAAGGTTGTCCTAAACTCTGTTCTGTATGCCCATTGTCATTTATTTTTTATTTTTTTGAGACAGAGTCTTGCTCTGTCACCCAGGCTGGAGAGCAGTGGTGCGATCTCGACTCACCGCAAACCTCTGCCTTCCAGGTTCAAGCAATTCTCCTACCCCAGCCTCCCGAGTAGCTGGGATTACAGGCACACGCCATCATGCCCAGAATATTTGCATTTTTAATAGAGATGGGGTTCCACCACGTTGGCCAGGCTGGTCTCGAACTCCTGACCTCAAGTGATCCATTCGCCTTGGCCTCCCAAAGTGCTGGGATTACAGGTGTGAACAACTGTGCCCAGTCTATATGCCTGTGTTTTATGTTGCCTCAACAAACTGTATCATTCCTATCATAGAATTAATTCCACTTAAAGGTAATTTGCTGTTCAAGACTGTTTTCTTGGCTTCTTTAAAAGAGTTGTAGGGTGTGTTTCCAAATCTAGAAGAGTGTCTGCTACATTCTATGCAATTAAATAATTGTCAAATAAGTGAACAGGAAAGCCAGGATTCTATCTTCTTAAAACTTACAATTTAAGGGTACATAAAGCTTACATACAAGATATGTTACTATTTATTACAAGAGATTATATATATAATAGGAATTACTGCAGCACATGCAAGTAGCACCTAACTCAGTCTTTGCAGAGTGGCCAAAGAAGACTTCCTAAGATAAATATGAGAAACTTTATCCAAGCTGACACTTAACTACAACGGAGATCTGGACACACTACCCCAAAATATGGCACTTGATATACTGAAAATTTTAAGCTGAAGGAATTTGAGAACAGCAGGTGCAGGAAGGACTTTCTGATTTCCTCTGAAGCAAATCATAAGACCATGCATGTGAGAGGATGTTTACTATATGCAGAAAAAAAGAACATCCTTATCTCAGAAGATGGAAGGACATGAGATGAATCTAAGCAAACAGGTCTTGCTAAGGTCCCCTCGGTTTACTACTCTTATTTCATATCCCTTTCTCTCCTATTGCCTTTCCCTTCCACTCTTCATAAAACCTAATATAAAAATGCCCAGGTTTAACTGTTTCTTCAAGTCTTCATTTCCCTCCATGTTACATAAAACTTAGAATATAAATTAGTGTATTTAATTTTTGTTAATTTGTCTTTTGTTACAAGGGTCTTACAGCAGAGAACTTAGAAGGAAAATATTTTTCCTCCCTCACAACTACAAATAGGAATTAGGGGATATATGAGGCTTATGAGGGATAGCTAATTTTCAGAGGAAGAATAATGGCAGAGAGGCTGAGAAAGAGAGAAAGAAAGAAAGAGAGAGAGAGAGACTGACTATTGGAATTAGAAAACTAAAAGTTCAGTATTCCAAAACGTCTTAGAACCAAAATGCATATAATCTCTTACTCAAATCTGTATTCTAAAGATACAGTATTTCCTAAAGTACAGAAGAAAAGTATGCTGAATATACTCTATCTGGAGGTATCATTAACAATATAACCAGTAATAAAGGTTAAAGGTTCAGCATAGAATCTGGCATAAGGTTGGCAGAGAGTAAATTTTATTTATTATTATTACTGTTGTAATTATTGTAGCAGTATCACTAACACTGTTATTGTTACTTCTATGTCAAACTGTTAGATATCTAGAACACTAAGGAGTATGAATCTTATTTTCTAAGCTTTGTTAGTCTGCTTGAAGTCCAAGGGCCCCTATCATTGCAGGGTATATGCGGCGGGGTGGGCGGGGGGGAATCCAATGAACATCCTGAAATTTTAAGGAAACTTTGATGTGTTTTTCAAGAGAGGATTCACAGATTTCATTAGATGACTAACAGGGTCTAGGCCACTACACCAAGGGGAGGTGAGGGAAGAGTGTAGGCAGAACCCAGATATAGCCAGTGAGGGAGCCTTTTTCTTTTCAAGAAAAAGAGCAAAAAGATTATAGAACTGCATCAAATTAAACAAGAAACTCATTTAATCCAAAGCTATTTACCAAAATTTTAAAATCCTATTATCTTATAATTTTAAAAAAATTATATTACTGAAACTTTCACTCAATTTCTTAAGATTAACAGAAATGGGTTACAAAATAGCATGGACTTATTCCAAAGGTCTCCAAAACTAGGGATAAAAAAAATAACACAGCACCTGGTATGGTGTTACAATAGGTGTCAAATTTTTATTCAATGTGACTTTCATCAAAACAAAAGAATAGGCTGTACATAAAATAAGAAAGAAAAATCACCAAGGAAGTTTATTGTGGTAACTTAAAACCAGGACAGAACGGTGAGAAAGGGCCAGGTGCGGTGGCTCACACCTGCAATCCCAGCATTTTGGGAGGCTGAGGCAGGCAGATGGCTTGAGCTCACAAGTTCAAGACCAGCCTGGGCAACGTGGTAAAACCACATCTCTAGAAAAAATAAAACATTAGCCAGGCATGGTGGTGTGTACCTGTAGTTCCAGCTACTCAGGAGGCTGAGGTGAGAGGATTGCTTGAGCCTAGGAGGTAGAGGTTGCAATGAGCTGAGATTGCATCACTTGCACTCCAGCCTGGGTGACAGAGTGAGACTGTGTCTCAAAAAAAAAAAAAAAAAAAAAAAGAGAGAGAGAGAGAGAAAAAAAAGAAAAAGAAAAAGAAAGGTGAGGAAACGAAGAAACCTTTAGAGAAACAGTGATCTTTAGACATAAGAATCTTTAGACATAAGTGATCTTTAGACATAAGAATGTCATGGCCGGGCGCGGTGGCTCAAGCCTGTAATCCCAGCACTTTGGGAGGCCGAGGCGGGCGGATCACGAGGTCAGGAGATTGAGACCATCCTGGCTGACACGGTGAAACCCCGTCTCTACTAAAAAATACAAAAAACTAGCCGGGCGAGGTGGCGGGCGCCTGTAGTCCCAGCTACTGGGGAGGCTGAGGCAGGAGAATGGCGTGAACCCGGGAGGCGGAGCTTGCAGTGAGCTGAGATCCGGCCACTGCACTCCAGCCTGGGCGGCAGAGCGAGACTCCGTCTCAAAAAAAAAAAAAAAAAAAAAAAAAAAAAGAATGTCACTCAAATGCATCTGCCCAGAAATTCTACAAAATCCACAGAGAAGCATGCCAACTAATAACCAAAGAATAAGAAAAGAATTGAGAAAATCCTTCTCCTTTACTATTTCTAGTACACACTTTATAAAAAGCAAAATCCCTCAAGGCAGTAAACATCTGCCCATCAACACTTATCAGCAGCAACATCAAAAACATAAGGCAAAGGTCAAGTCAAAGTTTATTGACGATGATGAACTATGACAGCCTCTATTAAATTACCCCTTCCTTCAAGGTGTGTGTGATCAAAGCAGCAAAGATATTTTCACTCAGTCACATAACAAGCCATTTGTTGAGATTGAAACATCTGGTCAATATCTCCTAACACTGCAATTTCATGCACAGTTAGCATTAGGGCACATTTCTTCTACTCTTCTTCCAGGGTCCATAAGGGTGGCACATATGGCTGATCATTTCATTCAAAAAAGATTCAATTCAAGGCATTACACACAATCGTCTGTGCTTTATGGTGTTTTAAGTCTACCTGCCATAGTATTCCATCATCATTGCTGACTGCTGTTCTCTTCCACTATAAAAGCCTGCAAATATGACAGAGCACTTAAAGCTTAACAGCTTTCCTCTACCGGAGTTAGCAAGCATTTAAGGCAAAGGAATCTATAAAGCGGCAGGTCGTTTTCTATTGTCAAGAACTCCCATTACATGAAACTATTTACCATTTTATTTACCATTTAGCAAAAATATAGTACAGATTAGAAAAGTAATTTTTAATGTCAAATCAAATACTTAACTTTCTGCTTGACAGATCTATCAAAGTACACTCTTTTGGCTATAATTTTAAGTTATAATAAACAATTTGAAAACAATATCATAAAACATTTAAAAATTTAATATTAACATATATTAACAGATTTTTTTTAACTTGACAAAGAACGATTCTATACCAGAGAAAATCAGAATGTTACAATTTTATCAGTCCCATACACTGAAAATTTTCCACTTGAAATTCATGCATTTGTTGTCATGGTAACAGAGCCCTTTCTTAAACACTTACAGTAGTAAACTTGAACTCACACCATAGATTTCTCTTTTTCCCTTTCTTCCTTTAGTATGATACCTTCAAAAGAAAAACAGGGTGAGGGTGTGGGACAACTTTAAAGCTATTGCTTCATATTTCCTTTGACACGTATCCCTGACAGGTAGTATGACTATCTGAGTATAATTATTTTCTGAAATTTAAGATTTTGCCTAGAAGCTAATAGCTAAATGAAGAATTTTTTTTTTTTTTTTTGAGACAGAGTCTCACTCTGTCACCTAGGCTGGAGTGCGGTCGCGCGATCTCGGCTCACTGCAACCTTTGCCTTCTGGGTTCAAGCGATTCTCCTGCCTCAGCCTCCCGAGTAGCTGGGACTACAGGCACGTGTCACCACGCCTGGCTAATTTTTTGCATTTTTAGTAGAGACAGGGTTTCACCATGTTAACCAGGATGGTCTCAATCTCCTGACCTTGTGATCCACCCGTCTCAGCCTCCCAAAGTGCTGGGGTTACAGGTGTGAGCCACCGCTCCCGCAGAAGAACTATTCTTTTTGTGATAAAGAAACACAACCACCTTACAATAAGGAACATGCAATGACTGATTAAGGAAAGCGAGTATCAAAATACCAAGGTTAAATTAAAATCTAAATTAGGTACAATGTCCAGGACTGCTACTTCAGCATATAATATAAATATTTTGTTTGTTCATTTGTTCATTAATTGAGTCAGTCAATCCAATCTAATGATATTTATAAAGATAGTTCTAAGGGTCAGGTACCATCCTGTTACTTAACCACAAACTTGAACAAGTCAGACTGGTCCTTATTTTCATGGAGATTCCACACAAAATAAAATGCAAAGCAAAGCAAACAAAAACATTACGCAGAAATAAAATGTATAATTGTAAGAAATGCTATGAAGAAAAAAATGTTTGAGAAAGATAATGAGTGGGAGTGGGGCAAAGAAGTAACCAATTATTTTTTTAGAGATGGAATCTCACTCTGTCACTCAGAATGGAGTGCAGTGGTACAATCATAGCTCACTGTAACCTTGAACTCCTGGGCTCAAGTGATCCTCCCTGCCTCAGCCTCCTGTGTAGCTAGGACTACATGTGCAAGCCATCACACTCAGCTAATTCTTCAATTTTTCAGAGATCAGGTCTCGCTATGTTGCCAAGGCTGGTCTCTATCTCCTGGCCTCAAGTGATCCTCCTGCCTCAGCCTCCCAAGTAGCTGGGATTAAAGGCACTCAGCTAAAATCTATTTTAAATAGACAAAAGGACATTTAAACTGAGACATGAAATATGCAAACGAGCTGACTGGGTAAAGAGTGACCTTAGGGTTAGGGGAAGTTTCCAGAGGGAGGAGCAATGCAAACCATCTGAGGCAGGAAAAACTTTGGCATATTAAAACAATTTAACACCAGTATGGCTAGAGCTCAGGGAGATGAAAATCGTTAGCAAAATATGCAGGTTCTAGATTGTGCGGGCCTTGTTGGTTATATTAAGAAGGATGAATTTTATTCAGTATACCACTGAAGGATTTTAATCAAGAAGGTGAAATTATCAAACATAAAGTAAGATCACTTTTGCTACTGTGTATAACTGGATTGGAGAGGCAACAAGACCAGTTAGAATAGTGTTATTCACATACCACATCCAGTCCATTTGAAAAGCCTGTCCTCAAACTATTTCCAGATTTCAACCACTTTTCATTAACTCCACTGCTACCACCCATCCAAGTTACCATAACTGCTTGCCTAGACTTTTGCAATGATTTCCTAACCTCTCTGCTTCCATCCTTGACTCCATGCACATAGAGCTGTCCTTTTTAAATGCAAGCCGGAGTATGTCATTCCTTTGTTCAAAACCCTACAATGCTTCCAACAGCACTCACTAAAAAGCAAAAATCTTTATAATAGTCTATGAGGCCCTACAAGTTCAAGCCACTTCCCTTTACCTTTTATTGCCTAACTTCATTGTCTACTATTCTCCATTACTCTGCTCCAACCACTGTGAACTCTCTACAGGATTTTAAACAATTTTTAAAATTTTTATTTTATTTTAGAGATGGGATCTTGCTATGTTGTCCAGGCTACATTTGAACTCCTGGGCTCAAGCAATCCTTGCATCTTAGCCTCCTAAGCAGCTAGGACTACAGAAGCACACCACCGCACCCAGTCCCTACTGGATTTTGAAACACACCAAACATGCTCTCCTTTAGCAAATGCCAACCCCTTTACTGAACTGGATTTCCCCCAGAAAGCCATATGGATCCTCACTCATCTTGAAAGTCTTTACCCAAATCTCACCTTCTCAATAAAACTATTTAACATTGTAAAGTGTTCCTTCTGTTCCAACATTCCCTATGTCACAAACACTCTTCTAATGCATCCCGGAATCTGGCATCATAAGTATTGGATAAACTGTATCTTAAAAGATCAATGGAAAGAAATTATAGTATTATTTCAATAGATACCAAAAATTTATGCTGGTGATATTCAAAACATACCACTAAAACAACATAATTATACAAGAAGAAAATTATACTAAAATAAATATTAGCTATTTGTGTTATTGTAGGATACATATTATCACTGCTATTTTTAAACTGTTATGGCCTATATAATTACATCCTAAAATTAAATAAAGGCCTAAAATATGAAAAAAGGTAAAGCACAATATCACAATCTGCAAAAGATATGGAAAAATTAAAAAATAAACATCTGCTTTCTTTTTTTGAAGCAGAATCTCACTCGAGTGCATTGGCATGGTCATAGCTCACTGTAACCTCAAACTCCTGGGCTCAAGGGATCCTCCCACCTCAGTCTCTCATAGTGCTGGGATTACAGGTGTGAGCCACTGCTCCCAGCCCAAATATGTAGTTTCTGATTATTATGGGAAGTGATTCAATCTTCATTATAAACCTATGAGGTAGATACATGATCTCCATTTCATAGATTGAAAAAAAACAAAAACAAAAACTGAGGCACAGAAAGACTAAATAACCATCCTGGGGTTTGATTTGAGACACTTCAACCCCAAAGCTCAAGTGTGACTATTCTATACTAGTCACTGAAGAGGATCAGTAAAAAAATTATTAGAAACAGTTGTGAGATAAAGTAAACTCCTAAGTGCCCCAACCTACTGAATAGACGTCTATGGGCTAAGGAGGTCCCAGAAAAACTTTAAAAATGAAGTTTCCTGGCCTTGATGAGATAGGAGGTTCGTCACGTCTTCCTCTTCCTCACTACCTGTCATTAGACTTTTTTTTCCTACGAGTTAAACAAAAACCAGCCCTGGAAAAGAAAGAATGGAAAATTCTTCCACTGACCAACTGCCTGATGTTGTGGCCAGATTTCCCTCCCTTTTCATGGTTTCGACATGACTGCTGACCAACTTACAAAGCAATCCTTCCTGATAAGTGACAATTGACCATGGACTGGTCAGTTTACAGAGAATGTGCACCAAGTACCTTTGAGTCCTAAGTCTCACCTTTGATGTATAGAGTCTGATTTTACTGCATTTTTAATGTTAAGTCTCCATTCCAAAGCGAACATGGGACACACGTAACATGTTATGTTTGCTCATCATGCATACATGTGACCCCTTTCATGAATATTCATAGCTCCTCCTATAACCTGTTAAACATGTATGCAGCTAACCCAGTTAGTATAAAACTCCTCTCTCACCCATCCTCTTTGAAATGCCTACTTTTGATCTAATCCAGAGGCTGCGCTTCCCAGCCTACAGGTTGTAACCCTTCTCAGAAATAAAGTTCTCTTTTCCAGATTTACAGATCTCATGATTTTTAAGTTGACGCAGTAAGGAGAGTTTGGTCAGATGTCCAGTTACTAAAACATATGCTTTAAAAATCTTCTCAGATACCAACAATAACGTATTAGAAAAACAGTAAGGAAAATGTTCTATATACAATAGCAGAAAGAAAACCAAACAAACAAAAAACCTACACCTGAACATAGTGATTAATCTCAGCATCATTAAAAGCGGAACAACCAGATGTGATGGCTCACAGATGAGATAAAATGGAAATGATGGAGCATCATTTTAAGAAGATTCTTGCCTAAAGAAATGAAACCTGAGTTTAACCAAATCTCTAGCTCTAACTCTCAGCAAATACTAAATATGAAGCAACTAACCAAATTCAGAAAGTGAGATATTCTCCTGGAAAAATAACCCAATTTCTCTTTTTAAAAAAGGCAAATGACAGTAAAGAAAAAAAGAAAGAAAGAAAGAAAGAAAGAAAGAAAGAAAGAAAGAAAGAAAGAAAGAGAGACAGACAGAAAGACAAGAGAGAGAGAAAAGCAGTAATAATAAAAGACACAAGGTACAAATACAGTGTTTGAATTCTTCTTTAGATGTTGATTCAAATAAACTTACTGTAAAAGGCTATTTTTGAAACAATTATGAAATGCGAATCTAAATTGGATATTAATAACATTAAGAAATTACCACTGTGAATAATATGATGGTGGGTTTTTTGAGACAATTCTCAGGCAATCTGGAGAATTTGAGGATGAAATAAGACATCTGGGACTTGTTTTATAGGAGAGGTACTTAAATCAAGTTTGGCAACTGTAAATAATTACTGAAGCTAGATAGCTGGATAACAGGAACATGGAGTTCATTATACCTATTATTCTTTCTCTGTGTATGTTTGAAATTTTTGATAATAAAAAGCTATGAAATAAAAAATTAAAATGAAAATCTTGATATATGATAAAAAAACAAAAATTTACCCTAAAAATGTTGTTTCTTCCCAAAGAACCTACAAAGTCCAGTGTGATATTTTGAAAATATCAATATGATTTTTAAATTCACGTGGAAGAATAATAAGAAAGTACCTACCTTCTGAAATAGATGAGTAATAATGATGGGATTAAGGGAGCAGTTTACTACGAGGTATTAAAATGTATTATTTGTTAATTGCTTTTGAAACAATTTGGTACTAATACAGAGCTCAACAGAAAAATACAGAGTTCAAACATAGACCAAGTACCTATGGCAATATAGTATTAAAATAAAGGTGATTTTTTTTTTTTAGATGGAAATGAGGGAATTAGTACATTAAGCTGGCATAAAGATAGAACCATTTTCAGGGAAAAAAAGAAAAGTTTCTCCTGTCACACTTTAACCAAAAAATCTTTAACCAAAAGTGTAAAAACAACAACAGCAGCAGCAACAAAAACCCCATACAAATGAAAAAACAAACCAAAACAAAACAGAGCTCATAAAGGTATTAGAAAATTCAACCACTTATTTTAATAACAGACAGAGAAAGATTTCCTAACTATGGCACATACACTGAATACTACAAAGAAAAATACTGATAGCTTAGACTTTGACATAAAGTAAAGATACCATAAAATCTTTGAAGAAGCCCCCTTTGCCACTCTCCTGGTGCTGCTGAGGTAGCACCAGCAGTTAAAAAAAAAAAATGGCTCTTGCCATTCCGGCCTCCCTTGTCTGACTCTAATAAGATACTACAGCTTTGAGCCTGCCTATCGGCCAAGTGTAAATAGGTACTAACAACTGTATCATGGTCCAAAATGCTCATTGTGAAGACAGGTGAATCAAATGACAATTTCCCAGGCATATCCACATTTCTGGAGAGTCCATATTTTAGCCTGCCTACATCCATTCTTGCATAACTACAATTTTTTTAAAAGAGCAATGATATAAACACTAACAAACAAGAAACATATATATTCTCTAGAAGAACGGCAAATGAAAATAATGAGAAACCATTTTTTATAATTTGACAGGCAAAGTTGTCATTTTTATATGAAAAAAAGCAAAAGGCAATATCATTTATGGGGATGGTAATGCATCTTTTTTTAAAAAATCTGGCAACAGACATCTACAAACAATATTGGTAATTAAGTTTTCATAGGATAATTAAAATGAATAGAGTTCTTTCACAAAAAAGATTTATATGCAGAAAGTGTAAGGGGAGTCTGATTCATACCTCAATTATAACATCATCAAAATAAAAGTATTACTGAGCACCCACAATAAAATTAGGCACTTGTTAATCCAAGAGACTCTTATTATATCTAAAAGTACTCTGTGAGGCAATACAAGCACAAATAAAGTCATCAGAAGTTCATAGCTCTAGTGGAGGAGTAAGCATGAAAACAAAATACAAGCAGTGTTATAACAAAGGTACGAACAAAATACTTGGAAAGCACCAAAGAATATGGGGCATAATGAAAAGGTCAAAGAGTAAATGACAGATACGCTGGTTCTTGAAGTTTGAAGATTTTACCAGGCTGAAAACAAGAAAAATAAACTAAAGTGAATTATAAATAAACTCATACGCACAAAAATACAGAGACATGGGCAGGCTTTCTCTGAATTTAGTAAAAGATGGGGCCCATAATAGCATATTTTATGAAGGACTAACTGTGCATGACAATGACAAGCAGGCTGGGATCAGAGAGTTACATGATAAATCTGTATTTCAGAAAGACAATTAGGCAACAGTGTACGGAAAACTAACCAAAAAATGGGAGATAATTCTCCCTGGGTCTCTGAAAATTATGATCATGTAAAACTCATATCCACCAGCGAGGTTCCCAATGCTTACAGACTATTTTCTTGTTTAATAGTGATATTGACAAATGAGACATTTTACATTTGTAGGATATGCATAATTTAAGGAACAAAAACTCTGCAAATGATCAATGTATCATGGTAAAAAATATCACATATGGGTAAAATCCATTTGAAGGGTAAAACAGCCCAATAAATATATATTCTTTATTTATCAGCTTCTTAAGACATAATTCACATACTACACAATTCATCCCTTTGAAGTGTACAGTTCAATGGTGTTTAGTATATTTCGAGTTGTACAGGCATCACCACATCAATTTTAGAACATTTCTCAACACCCCCCAAAAAAACCAGTTCACTCTTGAGTCACCACTTGCAAAAATCTCATCCTCACAAGTCCTAGGCAAACACTAATTTATTTTCTGTCTCTAAAAATATGCATGTTCAGGCCACTTCTCAGACACGGAATCATAAAACATGTGTGCTTTTATGACTGGCTTCTTTCATTTAGCATGATATTTTCAAAATTTGCCCATGTTGTAACATGTATCAGTACTGCATTTCTTTTTTGTCAAATGATATTCTATTGTATGGATATTCCAAATTTTGTTTATTCACTTATCAGTTAGTAACACACTTGGGGTGTTTCCATGTTTAGGCTATTATACATAATGCTGCTATAAACATTTGTGCAAACATTTTCATTTGTCTTGTGTATACACCTAGGAGCAGAATTGCTGTGTGTGGCAACTCTATGTTCAAATATTTAAGGAACTGCAAGATTCTTTTCCAAAAAGGCTACACCATTTAACATTCCCACCAGCAATGGCTTAGGGTTCTCCAAATCCTTGCCAAAACTTCTGTTCTTCTGATTATACCCATCATCCTAGCAGGAGTGAAATGGTATCTCATTGTAGTTTTGATTTTAATATACCTGACAGCTAATTATGTTGAGAATCTTTTCATGTGCTCCTTAGTCATTTGTATATCTTCTTTTGGGAAACTGCCTATTCAGATATTCTGCCCATTTTTAAAAGTGAGTTATTTGTCTTTTCATCATTATTGAGTCTAAATAATTCTTTATATATTCAAGATAAAATAGATATGTGAGTGCAATTTTCTCCCATTCTGTTGGTTGTCTTTTCACTTTCTTGATGGTGTCCTTTAAAGCACAAAAGTTTCAAAACTTGACAAAATCTAATTTATGTATTCTTTTCTCTTATTGCTCATGCACGTGACCTATCTAAGAATCATTTGCCAGCCCATATCCTATGCCCGGTCATAAACATGTATCCCTATGTCTTCTTCTAATGGTTGCAGTTTTAATTCTTACAGCTAAGTCTTTAATTCATTTTGAGTTAATTTTTACATATGAGATAGGGGTCCAGCTTTTTTTTTCCATATGGATGGGCAGGTGTTCTAGTACCCTTCATTGAAAAGACTATTCTTTATGCCATGGCACACTTATAGAAAGACAGGTTACCATAAATGTGAAGGTTTATTTCTGTTCTCAATTCTATACCATTAATAGATATGTCTATCATTATGCCAGAACTACATATTGGTATGGCTTCATCATACGTTTTTTAATTGGGAAGTGAGAAACACAATTTTGGTCTTTTTCAAGATTGTTTTGGCTATACTGGGTCCCTTGAATTTCCATATTAATTTTAAGAGCAGCTTGTCAAATTGTGCAAAGAATTTAGCTGTGATTTTAGTAGGAAATTTAAATTTATTTTAGATCAATTTGGGGGAGAACTGCCATCCTAAAAATATTAAATCTTTTCAAAATATCAACATTTAATGTCTTTCCATTTAGTTTCCTTTAATGTCTTTCAATGTTATGTAGTTTTTAGAGTATAAGTTTCACACTTCTGTTGTTATATTTATACTTAAGTACATTATTTCTTTTTAAGATATTTAAATGAAATTGTTTCATAACTTCATTTTCAGTTTGTCCACTAATACTGTGCAAAAATCCAATAGATTTTTCTATCTTGGTATTTTATCTGTCAACCTAGCTGAATGCATTACTTTTTTTTTTTTTTTTTAAGAAATTGATGTTTATTTTCCATCAACCTTATTTCCATGTTGCTTAAGAGTGTGTGCAAGAACAGCTTAAGATCTTCCAGTGGTTGCTCCTACCCATTCAATGGCCTGAGCACTGGGAGCTGCGGACCAGCCTTCTGTGGCAGGCTGAGCGCTCCAGTCTTCAGTAGGGAACTGATGAATAGGTGCAGAGGGTACCTGCACACCTTCAGACCAGTCTGCAACCTCAGGCTGAGTAGCAGTTAACTCAGGAGCTGGAGCAGTCCATTCACCCTGATATTCCTCCTTGGTCACAGCCTTTTCAGCAGCAGTCTGCTCTGCTTTTTCAATCTCTTCAGGATCTCTGTAGAGATCAGGCATGAACTTCCATGGGTATTCATGGGAAATGGTGCCACACACACGCAAAACTTCCTGGGCCGGCATCCACCACAGCAAACCCACTGAGTGAGCTCCCTTTTTGTTGCATGGAATGGCAATGTCCACATAGTGCAGAGAAGAATCTGTGTTACACAAATCAGTGGTAGATAGGTTAACATAACATGCCTCTGTGACAGGTTGGTTGTCAGCCCTGGGGTTAGTAACCACAAGAAGCCGTGGCTCCTGGAAGGCTGCCTGGATGTGGTTAGTGAAGATTCCAGGACTGAAGTGGCCAGCAACTGGAGTGGCTCCAGTGGCAGCAGCAAACTTCAGCACAGCCCTCTGGCCAATATTCCTGGAGGATAATCTAACACTGACATCAGCAGGGTTTTCATTGGCAACAATGGCACAAGCTGCCAGCAAAAGCTTCTCCCAGGTCCTCTTCAGATTTATGTGGATGCCATCACTTTTCCTCATAGAGATGTACTGTTCCATCTGGAAGCCAAGATTGGTACCATCTAAGCGGGTTCCTGCTGCAAGGAACTTAAGGACATCCTCCTCCTTCATTTGCAGGACATCCTCCTCCTTCATTTGCAGGACATCCTCCTCCTTCATTTGCAGGACATCAAGGGCTACGGACATGGTGAAAAGTTTCGCTTTAAGCTATGATGGGAATCCAGAACGCCATATGGACCCCTATGTGGGTAGTGTGAAAAGTCATTTATTACCTCTAATAGATTTTTAGGGGACTCCTTAAGATTTTTGTTTTGTATATAAGATCATGTTATCTACAAACAGATACAGTTTTACTATTTCCTTTCCAATATAAAAGCCTTTTATTTATCCAGTTAAAGTGTATGATTCAATGATTTTAGGTATAATCATACTTGTGTAACCATCACCACAAATAATTTTAGAACATTTTCTCACCCTAAGAAGAAACCTTGTACCCATTAACAATTACTCCTAAATCTTCCCATCTTTTTCCAATCCTAGACTGATTTCTCCAACATGTTTCCAACATGTAAACATAGCGCACTTTAATTTTTCCTTTCCAAACCCCGAAGTTGCAGTAGCTAGTACATACTTATAAATGATTTCATTGAAAACTGATCTTTCATCATAATGTGTTGTTTGAAAAGGAAACATCATGATTAAAAACACAGGAGATGATAAGTAAAGATATCCTGAAACTAACAGTATAAATACATGTCCACAATAAAAACTGCAAAAGCCTACTTTGAACTCACCGTAAAATTATTCTACGTAATCAAAAATATTTATCAAAAGTATACTCTAGCCTGGGTGCAGTGGCTCACATCAGTAATCCCAGCACTTTTGGAGGCCAAGGCAGAAGGATCACTTGAGCCCAGGAGTTCAAGACCTGGGCAACATAATGTGACCCCATCTCTAAATTTTATTTTTTTAAAGAAAAAAATTTATATGATAAAAATATTGATCAAATATTTATAATATTTAAAATACTCTGCATCAAATCACACATATTTCAAACTGCCAACAATGATCTAGAGGGCCAGCTATATATCAGAAAGCCTGTAGAAATCAGGCAAAAAGGTAAAAAAGATGCTGCTTTCTCAAATTTTAGAGGGCTAACTGAAAACATTAAGTTAGTAGTCAAATGTATTTAACAAGGAAAGCAGATGGTCAATGTTATGACTATTTAAGCTAGTTCTGATTTCCTGATAACAATAATTGATACATAGGAGGTTATGGGAGAACATCTATACCACATTCATAACTTTTCAGAGATGTTCAGTACTTTTTAGAGATGGATTCATCCTAGGATTAAAAATGTAAATGACGAGTTAATGGGTGCAGCACACCAACATGGCACACGTATACATATGTAACAAACCTGCACGTTGTGCATATGTACCCTAGAACTTAAAGTATAATAAAAAAAAAATTGAGGTGAGTTCAGACAACTCATTTACTGTCATATGAACATAAATTCCTTTAGTTTGTTTTCTAATATGTTTTAACAGTAGTATGGGGATTTGAATTAACAAAATTAACTGTACATATTTAAGGTGTACAACTGTTTAAATTTTGGCTTATGTATATAGCTGATATACAATTAATCAATTTTAAATGGATCATTCTATTAGTATCATACGTAAGGAAACTGTTCACTTATTTTCATTTAGTAATGTTTTTACAGTTTTCAGAGTAAAGGTCTTCCAGATCTTTTGTCAGATTTGTCCCCAAGTATACTGTATTATTTATGTGATAGAAAATATTTCTTTTATTAAATTTCAATTTCAAATTTTTTTTCCTAGTACAGAAAACTACACGAGTTTTAAGTACTGATCTTATATTCTGCAAGTGTGCTAAACTCAATTATTCATTCTAGTACCTTTTTGTAGATTCTACAGAATAACATACATAGATGATCATATCACTGAAGTATAATGATTGATTTACTTCTGTTTTTTAATCTAGAAGCACTTCTTTTTATTGACTAATTGCACTGGCTAGAACCTCCAGTACAATATCGAACAGAAGCAGTGAAAGCAGACATCCTTATCTTATTCCTGATCTTAGTGAGAAAGCATTCAGACTTTCACCAGTAAATATAATGTTACCATCGGTTCTTTATAGATGCTAATTATCAGGTTGAGGAAGTTCCTCTCTATCACCAGTTTCAGGAGTGATTTTATGAGGAATGGATGTTGGATTTTATCAAATGCTTGCTCTGTGTCTTAAGAGATAAACACACAAATTTTCTTTAATCATCATTTTAGATGGAGGATAAGTACAGTACTTGTTACTTCATGTTATCAAAAGCAGAGAGCTCCAACTTCCTTTAGATTTAATGAATAAAAAATACTTTGACTTCATGAATGCAATCAACTATGCAAATATACAACTTATATTTGTTAGATAAAGAAATCTTCTAATTTTTTTTGTGGTACTGCTCTGTCTCTGAGGCTGGAGCACAGCGGCATGATCATGGCTCATTGCAGCCTCTACCTCCCAGTCTGAAATAATCCTCCCACCTCAGCCTCCTGAGTAGCTGGGACTACAGGCATGCACCACCACACTTGGCTAATATTTGTAATTTTTGTAGAGATAGAATTTGCCATGTTGTCTTGGCTGGTCTTGAGCTCCTAGACTCAAGCGATCCGCCTGCCTCGGCCTCCCAAAGTGCTGGGATTACAGGCATGCTCCACCATGCCAAACTAGTAACTCTTTACCTACAATGAATTAGTAGACTCTTAAGTAAAATGGCTAAACTCAGCATAAATGGTTATCAACACCCTGGAGCAAAATACAGTACTATAGCCCAATATACTGTATGATGAACAATACGAATATTTCAGACAGAGGCCGGGTGCAGTGGCTCATGCCTGTTAATCCTAGCACTTTGGGAAGCTAAGGCAGGCAGATCATCTGGCCAACATGGTGAAACTCCGTCTTTACTAAAAATATAAAAATTAGCTGGGTGTGGTGGTGTGCACCTATTGTCCCAGCTACTCGGGAGGCTGAGGCAGGAGAATCACTTGAACATGGGAGGCAGAGTTTGCAGTGATCTGAGATGGGGCCACTGCACTACAGCCTGGGCAACAGAGTGAGACTCTGTATAAAAAAAAAAGAAAAGAAAAGAAAAAAGAGAGTATTTCAGACAGAAACCTGAAGTAGATTAGTGAATTCTGGTAGAGCTGGAGTGTAAATAAGACCATGAAACCACTAACATTTATCATGGTTATGTCAGAAGTATCTGATGTGTGATACTATGAAGTGATAAATGACCGAGTCTCTATGTATTAGCCTAGAAGAAATTTCTATGTTTACCCTAGAAGGAATTTAGAAACATTAAGTTAAAAAAAACAAAAACAAAAAAACACTGCAAAAGGTTAACTAGAGCTGGGCATGGAGGCTCACATCTCTAATCTCAGCACTTTGCAGGTCCAAGATGGGAGGACTGTTTGAGCCCAGAAATTCAAGACCAGTCTGAGCAAGAGAAACCCTGTCTCTACAAAAAATACAAAAATTACCAGGCATGGTGACATGTGCCTGTAGTCCGAACTACTTTGGAAGCTGGGGCAGAAGAAGCACAGGAGGTCAAAACTGCAGTGAGCCATGTTCATGCCACTGTATTCCAACCTGGAAAACAGGTTCTGCCTCCTGCAGAATTATTGTTCCTGGGAAAAAGACAGGGTTAGTTTCCTGCAAACCTCTCCAAACAACATCTTTGTCAACCAATGCCAATACATAATTTCTAAAATGTATGTTTCTGTTTAAAGATTCTGTATTTTAATGATTTATATTTATATCTATATAAAATTATATTTAACTATTTATACAGACATTGATACTTCATATTTGAGTTATTAACAATGAACTCACAGTCAACAGTAATGTAACTCATGCCTGAACCAAGTTTGTCTATTACAGACTTTTATTCTCTAAGGTGTGTCACAGCCTTCTTATGCTTAGAAACACTAGACAGCATATCTGCACTATGCTCGGGATTTTTTTAAACAGAAAAATCAACAACAAAAAAATGTGATTAATATGTCACTATATATGCATTGAAAAGGACACTTGTTTACAGTATGACAGTTGAAACAACAAGGCAAACCATTACCTTCTTTGACCTCAGAGAGGAATGAACACATAAGGTGACTCAAATTTTTTGCTTCTCCACATATGTCTACAAATGACTATAAAAGCACCCTGAGTACTGGTTTTGGATTTACAAGTACATTTTAGTGAGCAGGTAAACTCACACATGCAAAGCTTCTGAAGAATGAGAATCAATGTATAATGTGATCCACCATGGCCTTTATCAACATTTTATATCAGTGGCTCTTAATCATTTTTTGAGTTTTAGATTCTTTTGAGAATATGATAAAAATTATGTATCCTCAGAAAAATTCACACGTTAAAAAACTGTAATTTCATGGACTTACGGACCTCCTGAAGTCCATTCCAACTGACAATCCATGAAACATAGTTTTAAAGTGCCAGCTTTAAAGACTCTAGGCAAAGACATTTTTTAAAGTATTCTTCAATAACCATTTTAGATATAAGCCATTGCTGAATGTGCTGAATATGAACTCTTCATATTTACAAAATAGTCACTGCTATACATTTTCTGAATGTATAGTGCAACAATGATCAGGGTTTATCAACTAAATTAAAAGTGGTTTCATAGAGGATATAACGCATTTGCAGTTTTCATGATTTCTAGAGCAAATTTTTCTTATGGAGTACTAAAGAATCTACAGAACATAAGGAGAAAAGCAAGATATAAACTATTTTAGAGCACTCTTCTTGCTTCTTAAAATGCTCCAATTTGGGGGAATGAACACATACAATATGAGGTCTCATAGCACATTGATATTTGGGTGTTTTTGTTTTGCTTTCTGAGACAGGGTCTCGCTCTGTTACCTAGGCTGGAGTGCAGAGACACAATCTCGGCTCGCTGCAACCTCTGCCTACCGAGCTTAAATGATCCACCCACCTCAGCCTCCCAAACGGCTGGGACTACAGTGTGTACCACCACACTTGGCTAATTTTTGTATTTTTTATAGAGATGGGGTTTCACCATGTTGCCCAGGCTAATCTTGAACTCCTAGACTCAAGTGATCCACCTGCCTCGGCCTCCCAAAATGCTGAGATTACAGGCATGAGCCATGTCCATATGGCACACTGATAATTATATCAGATTTATAATTTTTTTTGGTTCTCTATATATGACATATCTACAAATGTTGATTGTAATCCAGTATCTCTTCAGTCTCAACGAAAATTTTATTTGAAAGACTGCTAAAGAAAATTTTATTTCACATTTGCAACTGACAAATTAACCTAGCAATTGTTTGGAAGTATCAACAAGAAAGCAAAAAATATTTTTTTAAAAAAGTAAACATGACAGAAACAAGTATCAGCAATTTGTTCAATATCAACCAATGAAGGCTACTTAATTGGCAGAGGAAATGACACCCTTTTTATAATTGCATTTTAGGATATAAAGAAATGCAAAGTAGAGTGTTCTATATTAAAACTTTCAAGACGTACTGAATATTTCAATATAAAGATTTAAAATACTATGTTTTAAGTACAAAGGGTCCAGAGATGCTGATAATATTCAAGTAATTATGAAAAACAAGACTATAATAATAGATAACTTCAAAAGTCAAAATATGGCTCTGCTTTGATAATCATTAAACCTGGCAAGGTTCCAGGTCTGATCACTTAAAAGGTATTTCTTGGTTAAAAATAAAAATCATATAAAAAAACGGGAAAATAAGTTGAATATACACTTCTCTCAAAAAGATGTATGCATGGACAACAAGCACATAAAACATTTACAATATCATTAGTCATTAGGAAAAGGCAAATCATAAATACAACGAGATATAACTTTATACCCACTGAGTTAGATATTAGTAGTATTTAAAACTGGAAAATAAAATAACAAGGATTAGTGAGGATGTACACAAACTCGAACCCTCATAAGTTGCTGGAGAAAATTTATCTTGTTGCAGATGTTGTGGTAGACAATTTTTTAAAAAAGTTAAATATAGAATTACCATATGACCCAGCAATTAAACACTCTTCACAGGTATTTGCCCAGAATAAATCAGCCAAAGCGTTTAGGTAAGACAAAGAAATAAAGGGCATCCAAATTGAAAGAGAGGAAATTAAATTAGCCTTGTTCCCAGATGAAATGATCTTATACTTAGGAAAACCTAAGGACTCTACAAAAATGAATCAAAATCAGGCATTCAAAAGGCAGAAACAATTCAAATGTCCATCAGTTGATGAATGAATAACAAATGTGGTATAGCTATACAATGGAACATTATTCAATCAAAAAAAAAAACGAAGTGCTAATATATGCAACAAAATGGGATGCACCTCCAAGACATTATTCTAAGTAAAAGAACAGACAGAAAATGTCACATATAGTGATAATTTCATGCATATGAAACCTCCAGAATAGGTAAATCCATGGACACAGAAAGTTGATGAATGGATGAAAGGGGCTAGCCGGAGGGGATAATGACAAATGACTGCTTGATGCATACGGAGTTTCCCTTTGGGGTGATGAAAACTTAGAACTACTTAGAAATTATGGTTGCAGAGCACTGTGAATGCAGTAAATGCCACTGAATTGTATACTTTAACATGATTTATTTCACATTATATAAATTTTAAATCAGTTTTAAAATTTTCTTAAAGATAAGGCTGTTTTTAACCTAAACGTTAACATTAATTACTGAAGCATTGTAAGGAAATGATACTACAAAATTTGTTTCTTAGTAGGGTTTTCAGTAGCTCCGTGGAACAGAGACTGGAGGAGAGCCAGACTGGATGTAGAGAGAACAGAGGAAAATTGTTCTGTAATCTAAAAGAGAAGTGAATAAACTGGAGAAAGGGAGAAAAAAAAGTGTCAGGAAAAGACTGTGAGAAGTAGTGATGGCTAGCGTAGATTCTGTAAAACTCCCAGGAAGCTAAAAGAGAAGAAATCACAAGTAGTACCTGACACTCCAGCTTAGTGTTAGAATCCATTGGAATTCATTTGAAAGAGGCTGCTAGAACACACACACACACACACACACACACACACACACACATATGCCATAGCCTTTGCCTAAAGATAAAGGAAAGGAAAGGAAAACATTAGAAGAGCTGTAAGAGTAGGAATTGCCAGCTGTGGAAAAGGAAGAAGAGGAGCCAGAAAAGAAGAAAAACCTGAGGGAAAAGGTATCATATAAGCTAAGCAAGACAGAGGAAAAGTTTCAGAGTTATGGTAAGGTCAACACTGATAAATGCCAGAAATAAGTCAAATAGACAAGAACTGAAAAGTGTTCACTGGATTTGGCAACTAAAAGTTCATGGGTGACTCCTGCCCACTGGATTTTAAAAACGTGGTGAGAGCAGCTGAATACATCAAAGATAAAGAAGTGTGAACTACACTGTCAAGAAATTCAGCTGAAATGAGGAGAAGGCAAATGTTGGAAAGTTTGCCCATTTGTTTCAATATTGGAATAGGAGCACATTTACAACAAAGTTAGCGAAGATCAAGAAGAGAATAAGGTTTGAGATTAGACACAAGGCATGAGAAGAAAATATAGATAAAAGGTTTTAAATATAGAAGGAAAGAAGGGAAAGACCTATTCCTCAAATATAGGTAGCAATAAGAAAGTACAGGTGTGAATGTAATTAAGTGTGGTTATGTATAATGCACCAAAAATACTTAATGATTCAAATGATTGCTTACTAGAAGAAGTTGAAAAGTTATCTCCTATGGGTGTGTCTCTGAGTCATGAGACAAGGGTCTCCAGACTCCATGCCACAGATCCCAAGGGAGGCCCCAGACTTAGCTCCAGCTCCTCCTGCTGCAATAGGGGATGCATCCTGTCTGTGCAGAAACAGGAGCCTGCTGGGAGATGGGTGCCATTTGAGCTAATGAGACAGGCACACCAACCTCCATCCCACAGCAGATCCTCAGGTGGTCCATTCTCAGCTCTGACCCTTCTTGCTGCGGTCTGAAAATAATTCTGTGCAGAGATCTGCCAGAAGAGGGGCATCTGTCTGGGTAAACAAGACGGGCTCTCCAGATTCTGCAACACAGGAGATCCTGAGGGAGCCCAGTCTCAGCTCCAGCCTTTCCTGCTGCAACCAGGAAACTATCTTGTTTACAGGGTCTACCGGCCAGATGCATGCTCAGATCAGGTTCTCCAGCCCCCATCCCACAGCAGATCCTGAGAGGGTCCAGTCTCAGATCCAAACCCTCCTCCTGCTGTTAGGGAACTCTCCTGTCTATGCAGGGACCTGCTGGGAGACATACACCCATCTGAGCCAACATGACAAGCACATAAACCTCCATCCAACAGTAGATCCCAGGGTGGTGCAGTTTCAGCTTTGGCTCCTCTCACTGCAGTTGGAGAAGTATGTGCAGGAACATTCAGGGCGATGCACACCCCTCTGAGCCAAGACCAGGTTCTCAATCCTCTGTCCCATAGCAAATCCTAAGGGGGCACAGTCTCACCTCTAGCCTCTCCTGCTGTAGTCAGGGAATAATTCTATCTATGGAGGGACTTGCTGGGAGACACAGGCCCAACTGGGCCCATGTGACAGGCACATCCATATGAAGGGGCCAGTCGTGGCTCCAATCCCTCTTGCTGCAGTCAAGAAACTGCCCAGATTATACTGGGACCTGTCGGGTGATGCATGCCAATCTGAGCCAATGAGGTGAGCCAATCAGCCTCCTTCCCACATTACATTCCAAAGAGGCAGTGTCTCAACTCCAGCCACTCTCTTTGTAGTTGGGAACCTATCCCATCTGTGCAGAGATTTGTTGGGAGGCATACCCATCTGGACCACTAGGAGAGTCTTCTGGCCTCAGGTGTCTGGATGGCATTCCCACACAGCCCAAATACCTTCCTTGGGTCTTTCTGAGGTCCATCTGGGCCAGAAAGCTGTGTCAACCTTGGAGCCCTTGCAGGACTCAGCAAACCTGGGCCTAAAGCATCCTCTAGTACTGAGATGGCTGTAATTGGTCAGAAGCTCAGGGAATGCAATAATCAGTCAGCTTTAGAATTCCTGGAAGGCCTCTTGAAGAAGGACAGACACAAACAAAGTCAGGCTGGGAAGACTAAAATAAATTACAAATCCTTCAATGCACAGACATCATCACACTTTTAAAGCACTAAGAACATTGAGGGAAATACGATCACACCAAAAGAACAAAACAAGGTACTACAGACTAATCCCAAAGTGACAGAGATTTGTGATCGCTCCAAAAATTTAAAATACCTCTTTGAAGGAAGCCCAAATAACTTAGAGAAAACATGAAGAATCAATTCAGAAATTTATGAGAGAAATATAACAGAGACTGAAATAACTTTTTTAAAAAACCAAAAATTCTGCAACTAAAACAAAAATTAATGAAGTGAAAATCGCAATAGAGAGCAACAGAAGCAGAATTAATCAAATAAACAAAAGAATCAGTGAGCTCAAAGAAAAATGATTAAAAATATGGGGAAAAGAAAAATAAATAAAAGCAAGAAAGCTTACAAAATCTATGAGAAGTCAAAGAAGAACTGAGAAAGACAAAGGGGTAGAAAACTTACACGAGGAAATGATAACAGAAAACTTTCCATATCTGAAAAAAGATATAAATATTCAGGTAAAGTAAGGTCAAAGATCACTAATTAGATTGAACACAAAGAAGATGACTCTAGGACACATTATAATCAAACTCACAAAGATCAAAGACACAAAGAAAAAATTCTGAAATCACGGAAAGAAAAGAAGTAAATAACATGTAAGGAAGATCCAATATGCCTGGTAGCAGACTTATCAGCAGAAACCTTATAAACCAGGAGAATGTGGAACAATATATTTGGAGTGCTGGTGGGGAAGAAACTGTCAACCAAGATTACTGTGCTCAGCACAATTATCCTTCAAAACTGAAGGAGAAATAAAGACTTTCTTAGACAAACAAAAGCTGAGGGAATTTATCATAATGAGACTTGTCTAATAAGAAATACTTTAAAAACTTCTTCAAACTGGAAGAAAGGAACACTAAAATGAGTGTTACATTAATACTGTATTTGCAGTGTTTAAAACACTAATATCTGTAGTAAGATGACTAAAAGACAAAACTATTAAAAATAATAACTACTAAATAATAACTAATAATAATTTATAATAAATAAATAATAATTTTAATAATAAACTTAAATGAATAATAAATTTAACATTTAATAATGACTATTAAAAATAATATCAAAGTTAAGTTGGTTATCAGTTTTAGATACTTGCTATAACTACAGGATGTTTATTTATAAGCCTCATGGTAACCACAATGCAAAAATGGATAAAAAGCAATAAATTAAAATGTACTCTTAAGAGAAAATCACCTAACCACAAAGAAAGACAGTAAGAAAAGAAGCAGAAGAAAAGTTAAAAACAACTAGAAAACAAGTAACAAAATAAGAGTAGTAAAACCTTATCTATCAATAATACTGAATATAAATGAACAAAACGCTCCAATTAAGACATAGCATAGAAAAGGCATGGTGGCTCACACCTGCAATCCCAGCACTGGGGAAGGCCGAGGCGGATGGATGATGAGGTCAGGAGTTTGAGACCAGCCTGGCCAACATAGTGAAACCCTGTCTCTACTAAAAATACAAAAATTAGCCAGGCATGGTGGTGCATGCCTGTAGTCCCAGCTACTTGGGAGGCTGAGGCAGGAGAATTGCTTGAACGAGGGAGCTGGAGGTTGTAGTGAGCCGAGATCACACCACTGCACTCCAGCGTGGGGGACAGAGTGAGGCTCCATCTCAAAAAAAAAACCAAAATAAAGACACAGGGTGGGTGAACACATTTTAAAAACAAGACCCAAATACATGCTGCCTACAAGAAACTCATTTCACCTATAAAGACACATAGATACTGAAAGTGAAGAGATGCAGAAAGATATTCTATTCAAATAAAAACCAGAAAAGGGCAGGAATACCTATAATTGTATTAGGCAAAATAGACTTTAAGTCAAAAACTGTAAAAGGGACAAAGGAGATCATTATATAATGATAAAGGGGTCAAGTCAACAAAAGAATAACAATAATAAATATATATGCACCCAACAACAGTGTATCCAAATATATAAAGCAAATATTATTAGATATAAAGGGAAAGAGAGAGAGAGCATGAGAGAGAGCGAGTGTGAGTACACAGGAGCAAGAGCAAGAGATAAATACAGTAATAGTAGGGGATTTCAATTTCCTACTTTCAGCTATGGACAGATCATCCCAACAGAAAATCAATAAACACTGAAGTAAAAAACTATACTCTAGATCAAATAAACCTAAGACATTTACAGAACATTTCATCCAACTGCCTCAGAATACACATTCTTTTCATCAGGACATGAACATTCTCCAGGAGAAATCTTATACATTATTAAACTAGAAATATACATTATTAGACTAGAAATATAAGAACATCAGTGTTCTTATACAAAAGAAACATAAGGTGTTCTTATAAGAAATATAAGAACATCAGTGCTTAACTTCAAACAGTGAAGTTAAACTATACGCTAGAGCAAATAAACCTAATAGACCTTTACAGAACATTTCATCCAACTGCCACAGAATACACATTCCTCTCATCAGTACATGGAACATTCTCCAGGAGAGATCTTATACTTCTAGTCTAATACATTAATTAGACTATATTATATTAGAACTGATAAATGAATTTAGTAAAGTTGTCAGATACAAAATTAACATACAAAAGTCAGTAGAATTTCTATACACTAAGAGCAACCAACCTGAAAAAGAAATCAAGAAAGCAAACCACTTACAATAGCTACAAAAAAATAAAATAACTAGGAAAGAAATTTAACCAAGCAGATGAAAGATCTATACAAGGAAAATTATAAGACACTGATAAAAGAAACTGAAGAGAAAAGGAAAAAAAAGACATCCCATGTTCAGGAATTGAAAGACTATTGTTAAAATGTTTTTTTCTATTAATTACAATTTTTTTTTCTTTTACTCAGAGATAAGATCTCTCTCTGTTGCTCAGACTGGAGTGCAGTGGCATGATTATAGCATACTGCAGCCTTGACCACCTGGGCCCAAAGGATCCTCCTGCTTCAGCCTCCCAAGTAGATGGAACTACAAGTGTATGCCTAGCTAATTAAAAAAAATTTTTTTTTGTAGAGACGGTCTCATCATGTTGCCTAGGCTGGTCTTGAATCCCTGGCCTCAAGCAATTCTCCCGCTTCAGCCTCCCAAAGAGCTAGATTACAGGCATGAGCCACCATGCTCGGCTTTGTTAAAGTATCTTTACTAACCAAAGTGAGCTACAGATTCAATGCAATCCCTATGAAAATAACAAAGGCATTCTTCACAGAAATAGAAAAAACAAATCCTGAAATTCACATGGAACCACAGAAGACCCCAAATAGCTAAAATAATCCTGAGCAAAAAGAGAAAGCTGGAGGCATCACACTACACAAATTCAAATTATATTACCAAGCTACAGTAACCAAAACAGCATGGTACTGTCATATAAATAAATATACAGACCAAAGATATCCATATGGAGAAGAATAAAACTAGATCCTCATGTTATACCATGTATAAAAATGAACTCAAAACGGATGAAAGACTTAAATGTAAGACCTGAGACTACAAAAGGGAGGCAGAGACAGGAGGATTGCTTGAAGCCAGGAGTCAAGGTTACAGCAAGCTATGATTGCACCAATGCACTCCAGACTGGGTATCATAGACTCCCTAATCTCTTTAAAAAAACATGATTTTAGTCACTGTAACTTATTCTGCTATTATCCTAGTCTCTTTTAGCATTATGTACAATTTGAAATAATTATGACTCAGAGTATCATTTAAAAATTATTCAATATTTACAAATTCTGTATGCTACTAAAATTTTTCTTAATTAACTATGTTTGATTCATCTGCACTTCCAAAATGTTGCTATATTTATGAATGGATCTGGAGAGATGTAGTATTTGTTGATGATAGCTTTTTTAAAAAATTTATTTATTTATTTATTTATTTATTTTATTATACTTTAAGTTCTAGGGTACATGTGCATAACATGCAGGTTTGTTACATATGTACACTTGTGCCATGTTGGTGTGCTGCACCCATCAACTCGTCAGCACCCATCAATTCATCATTTACATCAGGTATAACTCCCAATGCAATCCCTCCCCCTTCCCCCCTCCCCATGATAGGCCCTGGTGTGTGATGTTCCCCTTCCCGAGTCCAAGTGATCTCACTGTTCAGTTCCCACCTATGAGTGAGAACATGTGGTGTTTGGTTTTCTGTTCTTGTGATAGTTTGCTGAGAATGATGGTTTCCAGCTGCATCCATGTCCCTACAAAGGACACAAACTCATCCTTTTTTATGGCTGTATAGTATTCCATGGTGTATATGTGCCACATTTTCTTAATCCAGTCTATCACTGATGGACATTTGGGTTGATTCCAAGTCTTTGCTATTGTGAATAGTGCCGCAGTAAACATACGTGTGCATGTGTCTTTATAGCAGCATGATTTATAATCCTTTGGGTATATACCCAGTAATGGGATGGCTGGGTCATATGGTACTTCTAGTTCTAGATCCTTGAGGAATCGCCATACTGTTTTCCATAATGGTTGAACTAGTTTACAATCCCACCAACAGTGTAAAAGTGTTCCTATTTCTCCACATCCTCTCCAGCACCTGTTGTTTCCTGACTTTTTAATGATCGCCATTCTAACTGGTGTGAGATGGTATCTCATTGTGGTTTTGATTTGCATTTCTCTGATGGCCAGTGATGATGAGCATTTTTTCATGTGTCTGTTGGCTGTATGAATGTCTTCTTTTGAGAAATGTCTGTTCATATCCTTTGCCCACTTTTTGATGGGGTTGTTTTTTTCTTGAATTTGTTTGAGTTCTTTGTAGGTTCTGGATATTAGCCCTTTGTCTGATAAATAGATTGCAAAAATGTTCTCCCATTCTGTAGGTTGCCTGTTCACTCTGATGGTAGTTTATTTTGCTGTGCAGAAGCTCTGTAGTTTAATTAGATCCCATTTGTCAATTTTGGCTTTTGTTGCCGTTGCTTTTGGTGTTTTAGACATGAAGTCCTTGCCCATGCCCATGTCCTGAATGGTATTACCTAGGTTTTCTTCTAGGGTTTTTATGGTTTTAGGTCTAACATTTAAGTCTCTAATCCATCTTGAATTAATTTTCGTATAAGGAGTAAGGAAAGGACCCAGTTTCAGCTTTCTACTTATGGCTAGCCACTTTTCCCAGCACCATTTATTTAATAGGGAATCCTTTCCCCATTTCTTGTTTTTCTCAGGTTTGTCAAAGATCAGATGGCTGTAGATGTGTGGTATTATTTCTGAGGACTCTGTTCTGTTCCATCGATCTATATCTCTGTTTTGGTACCAGTATCATGCTGTTTTGGTTACTGTAGCCTTGTAGTATAGTTTGAAGTCAGGTAGCGTGATGCCTCCAGCTTTGTTCTTTTGACTTAGGATTGTCTTGGAAATGCAGGCTCTTTTTTTGGTTCCATATGAACTTTAAAGCAGTTTTTTCCAATTCTGTGAAGAAACTCATTGGTAGCTTGATGGGGATGGCATTGAATCGTAAATTACCTTGGGCAGTATGGCAATTTTCATGATATTGATTCTTCCTATCCATGAGCATGGTATGTTCTTCCATTTGTTTGTGTCCTCTTTTATTTCACTGAGCAGTGGTTTGTAGTTCTCCTTGAAGAGGTCCTTTACATCCCTTGTAAGTTGGATTCCTAGGTATTTTATTCTCTTTGAAGCAATTATGAATGGAAGTTCATTCATGATTTGGCTCTCTGTTTGTCTGTTACTGGTGTGTAAGAATGCTTGTGATTTTTGCACATTAATTTTGTTTCCTGAGTCTTTGCTGAAGTTGCTTATCAGCTTAAGGAGATTTTGGGCTGAGACGATGGGGTTTTCTAAATATAGAATCATGTCATCTGTAAACAGGGACAATTTGACTTCTTCTTTTCCTAACTGAATACGCTTTATTTCTTTCTCTTGCCTGATTGCCCTAGCCAGAACTTCCAACACTATGTTGAATAGGAGTGGTGAGAGAGGGCATCCCTGTCTTGTGCCAGTTTTCAAAGGGAATTTTTCCAGTTTTTGCCCATTCAGTATGATATTGGCTGTAGGTTTGTCATAAATAGCTCTTATTATTTTGAGATATGTTCCATCAATACCAAACTTATTGAGCATTATTAGCATGAAGGGCTGTTGAATTTTGTCAAAGGCCTTTTCTGCATTTATTGAGATAATCATGTGTTTTTTTTCTTTGGTTCTGTTTATATGCTGGATTACGTTTATCGATTTGCGAATGTTGAACCAGCCTTGCATCCCAGGGATGAAGCCCACTTGATCATGGTGGATAAGCTTTTTGATGTGCTGCTGGATCCGGTTTGCCAGTATTTTATTGAGGATTTTTGCATCGATGTTCATCAGGGATATTGGTCTAAAATTCTCTTTTTTTGTTGTGTCTCTGCCAGGCTTTGGTATCGGGATGACGTTGGCCTCATAAAATGAGTTAGGGAGGATTCCCTCTTTTTCTATTGATTGGAATAGTTTCAGAAGGAATGGTACCAGCTCCTCCTTGTACCTCTGGTAGAATTCAGCTGTGAATCCATCTGGTCCTGGACTTTTTTTGGTTGGTAGGCTATTAATTATTGCCTCAATTTCAGAGCCATGATAGCTTATTTAAAACTCTAATACCTTTGTCTTTCCCTTGTGGCCAAACACAAGAATTCCTAGCTCTGAGGACGAAAAGTTTTGTCAGCTTTCTACATCACTATGAGAATATATCTACTTATGTGGGTATGGAGGAGTTTCTAGTATAAAACTGTATTCATAAAGAAATAATCCATATGCTTTTACATAAACTTTATTCTAGATTTTCAAAACAGAATCAGCTATATTACTTTGGTCACAAACTTCTTCACACACAATCTAGTAGGTACCTTTGAGAATAAACTTTGAAATAAATAAGTGGACCACAGTTACTTTGTATTAGACACAGATAATATCAAATCAACTGTTCTACATCACAGTGAATTTTAGAAGTCTATATTAATGCTAAGTTAATGCATTTCCCTTAAAAGTTCCACAAGGTTAACTTACAAAACACAAGGTTAATAATATCAAAAATACAGCAAAAAGCCTGTCACTTGACATAAATATTTTTGGATATGAGGTAATTTCATAACAAGTATAAAGATATGAAATAATTTTGCATCTGTTGCAATTATGAGATAAATTTAGAATTTTTGAAATTTTATTATTGTGACTAAATTGTTCACTAAGTCCATTTCTTTAGTTTGCATGACAATCGAAAGTACTGAGAAAAATTATTAATTAAAAAATTCTAGAAGCATTTCTTTCCTGTGGGCATTATTAAATGGAGTTTTTAAGTCAATACTTCATTTTTATCAAGGTCATTACACTTTTATTTTTCAATATATTCTGAAATATATATATATATATATATATATATATATACACACACACACACAAACTCTGTTCATATAAATATAATTTCGCCACTAGATATCCCAGCCTCAATCTATCACTTTTTTTTAGTTTAACATATGAGGATTGAGGGAAAAATATTCAGACTGCTCATTGATCACAGATTATAGGCACATGCAAATGTGACATAAAACATTTATCTACTTATACTAAATACTAGTCATTAGCACCATATTTTCTACTTATATTTTATCTGTCTATGTAAGGAAGGAAGCATAGAAAGGGCTTTAGGTTTACAAACAGACCTACGGTTAAATTGTATGAGCCAGAGTTAAGTTAACAAACCACAAAGGGCTAGGCATGGTGACTTATGCCCGTAACCCCAGCACTTCGGGAGGCCGAAGTGGGTGGACTGCTTGAGCCCAAGAGCTTGAGACCAGCCTCGGCAACATGTAAAACCCTGTCCCTTAGAAAAGAAAAAAAAAAAAAATCACTGGGTATGGTGGGATGTGCCTTCAGTCCCAGCCGGGAGGATCACCTAAGCCCATGGAGTTTGAAAGTTTGAAGGCTCAAATGAGCCTTGATCGCACCACTGCACACCAGACTGGGTAACAAAGCAAAACTCCATCTCAAGACCACCACCACCACCACCACCACCCCACGAAGGTCTGATATTTAACTGTTTTTCAATCTGCTGCTTTCCCTCTGCATACACATACGCACGGACACACAATGACATAAGGACACAAGAACTGTGGATCAGAAACAAAGACAATTTATTGCTCGTAGCAAAAGCAGCAGCTAGAACAATATATTTAGGCCAGTTCCCTGAGCTCCAATCTCCATGAGGCAATGCAGTAAGGGATGAATGTTGCTAGTGCATACAGTAGAGAGCATCACAGGAGAGTAACCCCCAAATTAAGGAACTCTGATCTTACATTGGTTTGCTACTCTGCTCTGCCCCAGAAAGATTGCTCATTACACTCAAATATTAGCAAATCTCCTCTGGGAAGGGGAAGAGAAGTTATTTTATTTTTATTATCCTTGGATGTCTCCAGGGAGGGACATGTCAGTAGTTTTACGGTCTTGAAATTTCTCCTTATACAATTGGCACTGTAAATGCCTTTCCTTAGAAGACTCAGACTGTGCAGGAACATGAGAAATCCATGAGCTGTCTCCCAACACTCTGGTTCCCATTTGTAAATGGGATTAATAATGTATACATAGAAGTTATACTGAAGCACTGTAACGTTTAGATGTAAGGGTGACTAATGTACAGAAAAATTAATTATTTGAGACATTGGCTGTTGGAATAGACTTGCTAGAGATGTACTGAACAGGAGTGTTTTTGATTCTCTTGGTACAAAATGAAGAAAGGAAAAATCCTACTATCCATTTATAATATACCATCCAATTTATAAAATGGGTATTTTATAAAATAATCCAATAATATCTACTGTACAAACAGAATTTAAAAATAACCCTTCATTTATTCTAATTAATCTATTTCACAGTGATTTTAATGCTGCAGAGTGTGATCCACTAGTGGAAGATATGAGCTGTAATTGGTCACAATCATCATTTAAAAAGCTAACAGAATATCAAGGTGCAGTGGAGGTATTAACAATATGAATTCTTCAGTGAAATATTTCAGACACATACACACACATACACACACACAGAGGTATCCTTGGTAGCAACTTGTGTTTCTTACCATGGATTGATTGGTAAATATGCTCATTTGCTTGTATAAATAACATAGATAAGTAGCACTATGCCTGAGAATTGAAAACTTAAAAATAGCACCTAATGTTTACCAACAAACACTTAAGAGGAAATCTGAGTTTTTAAATATAATGAAAATTAGAAAAGATACAGACCAATTGTCCAAATTTCAACTGTAGACAAGATAATAGAAATAAATAACAACAGGAAAATAAAAGCAAATGGTCCTGAATGAAAAGGGCTAAATATCTTAATAAGAAAGTTAAACACTTTTAAAATTTTTCCAAATGACAATATGCTTTTCTGTTCAGTCTCGGAAAATGCTATCTGTAAATCTTCCTCAACTCATATTATCCCACAGAGTACATTTCTAGCAGATGCTAAGTATTAAAGAAGATAAAAGCCATGTGGAACAAACACTACCCCAAAAGGGCTTACAACAAAATTAAGTTAAATATTACTCCATACACATTATATCATTAGTTCTTCATTGCACAAAGTTAAGTATATACTTTATGTACTATCTGAAATATTTTGCTTCTATCCCTTTGGGTCATTCCATTATTCCTCCAGGCAGCAGAGAAGTTTTTAAAAAGTTAACTTAACTTATACACACATACATATTCTGTTAACAATTCCAAGTAATCTTGATTAGGAAGCAAGTGCTTTTACTAATAGTTGGTTTATCTTACAAGAATATTAGCAGAAAAACACTTCATGATACGTATCTTGCCATGTGAGTTTGGCCAAATGATAAACTCTTCAGATAGACATATAAAATCAGAAAAGAGCAGGTGCAGTGTCTCATGCCCGTAATTCTAGCACATTGGGAGACCAAGACAGGAGAAGACAGAGCAAGACCCTGTCTTTAAAAAGAAGGAAAAAAATACTGACCCCAGTACAGACAAATATATGGAATGAATACTTGTAATGAAGTTTTAGTGATATACCACACTCTGCTTAATGTATTATAAATGCATACAGCTCCAATAATCATTATCCCAAAGAGTGGAAGCAGTGAGTGTCAGTGAGAAAAAAATAAAATATCCAGCAACTCAAATTTAATTTAAGTGCTAATTGATCTTTCTGTTTAACTTTTTTAAGATAGATAATAGATTAAAGTGGAGTGATGCCATGAAATATTGGAGCTATAATAGACCTTAAGAATCATATAACAGATCAAGTAAGCTGAATCATTTGCCCAAAATGACTTAGTTGCTTGGTTGGCAGAACATGGAGTAGACCCTCCACATCATGAGTTTCCACCAAACCTGGTGGTCACTTGTTATGACTGTTTCTATCATCTAATATGTTGACAAAGTTTTCCTTAAGACTATAACAAATAGATGTATTCCTCTAAATAACCATAAAGGAGTTGGAGTTTATCATGGTTACCTTAAGCAGTATTCCAAAGCTGATATGTATTCAAAACCAATACTTGTTTTAACAATTATTTAAGGACTTCATGAATAATTATCAAAGAATGTTAAGGTTAAAGGAAAGGTTTCATGGGGGAAGTTTCTACTGTTTATGAAGGAATTGTGTAGGGGTAACAGAGACACAATTTTTCTATGAAAAAATGCAAAGAGTTACTGGAATACTTCTGTGAGTCATTGAGGCTGTGCAGGTGATTCTTATCAGGGCAGCATAGGATCTACTACACTGAAAATAAGATAAAAATTGCTATCTGACCTCAGACAAGAACTTATTCCACATGCTCAAGACAATGAGTTCACCTTCTCCGATTCTTACACACATCTTCCCTTCAACAGTAGTAATCAGTAGAGAGACTAATCAAAGTCAGTGATTTCGTTGCTTGTGTTACAATTCGTATACCAATTTGTTGAATACTTATTTTTAAAGGCAGTTTTAAACTGATGCTTTTTCTTAATTCAGAGTGATTTAGAGCATTTTAAAGCTATACTTCCAATCTATGACTTTCTGTAATTCAGAAAGGATTATTTAAATTCTCAAGGAACTCTATATGCAAAATCTGAACTGAACTTTTTTGTTTCTTTTTTTTCTTTGAAACAGAGTCTTGCTCTGTCACCCAGGCTGGAGCACAGTGGCGCAATCTCAGCTGACCGCAAGCTCCACCTCCTGGGTTCACGCCATTCTCCTGCCTCAGACTCCGGAGTAGCTGGGACTACAGGTGCCTGTCACCACGCCTGGCTAATTTTTTGTATTTTTAGTAGAAACGGGGGTTTCACCATGTTAGCCAGGACGGTCTCAATCTCCTGACCTCATGATCCACCTGCCTCGGCCTCCCAAAGTGCTGGGATTACAGGCGTGAGCCACCGCGCCCTGCTTTTTTTTTTTTTTTTTTTTTTGAGACGGAGTCTGGCAGTCTGGCTCTGTCGCCCAGGCTGGAGTGCAGTGGCCAGATCTCAGCTCACTGCAAGCCCCGCCCCCCGTCTGGGATACATGTGCAGAACGTGCAGGTTTGTTACATTGGTATACATGGGCCATGGTGGTTTGGTGCACGTATCAACCCATCATCTAAGTTTTAAGCCCTGCATGCAATAGGTATTTGTCCTAATCCTCTCCCTCCCCTTGCCCCCTACCCACCAACTGGCCAAGGTATGTTATGCTCCCCTCCCTGTGTCCATGTGTTCTCATTGTTCAACTCCCACTTATGAGTGAGAACAATGGGTGTTTAGTTTTCTGTTCCTATGTTACTTTGCTAAAAATGATGGTTTCCAGCTTCATCATGTCCCTGCAAAGGACATGACCTCATCATTTTTTATGGCTGCATAGTATTCCATGGTGTCTATGTGCAAGATTTTCTCTATCCAGTCTATCATTGATGGGCATCAGGTTGGTCCTAAGCTTTTGCTATTGTAAACAGTGCTACAATAAACATATGTGTGCATGTGTCTTTCTAGCAGAATGATTTGTAATCTCTTGGGTACATACCCAGTAATGGGATTGCTGGGTCAAATGGTATGTCTGGTTCTAGATCCTTGAGGAACTGCCACGCTGTCTTCTACAATGGTTGAAGTAATTACACTCCCACCAACAGTGTAAAAGCATTCCTATATCTCCACAACCTCACCAGCAACCGTTGTTTCTTGACTTTTTAATGATCACCATTCTAACTGGCCTGAGATGGTATCTCATTGTGGTTTTGATTTGCATTTCTCTAATGACCAATGATGATGAGCAATTTTTCATGTTTGTTGGTTGCATGTCTTCTTTTGAGAAGTGTCCATCCATATCCTGCACCCACTTTTTGATGGGGTTGTTATTTTCTTGTAAATTTGTTTAAGTTCCTATAGATTCTGGATATTAGACCTTTGTCAGATGGATAGATTGCAAAAATTTTCTCCCATTCTGTATGCTGCCTGCTCACTCTAATGATAGTTTCTTTCGCTGTGCAGAAGCTCTTTAGTTTAATTAGATCCCATTTGTCAATTTTGGCTTTTGTTGCTATTGCATTGGGTGTTTCAGTCATGAAGTCTTTGCCCATGGCTATGTCCTGAATGGTATTGCCCGGGTTTTTTTCTAGGGTTTTTATGGTTTTAGGTTTTACATTTAAGTCCTTAATCCATCTTGGTTACTTTTTGTATAATGTGTAAGGCAGTGATCCAGTTTCAGTTTTCTTCATATGGCTAGCCAGTTTTCCCAACACCATTTATTAAATAGGGAATCCTTTCCCCATTGCTTGTTTTTGTCAGGTTTGTCAAAGATCAGAGGGTTGTAGATGTGTGGTGTTATTTCTGAGGCCTCTGTTCTGTTTCATTGGTCTATACATCTGTTTTGGTACCAGTACCGCGCTGCTTTGTAGTACAGTTTGAAGTCAGGTAACATGATGCCTCTAGCTTTGCCCTTTTTGCTTAGGATTGTCTTAGCTATACAGGCTCCTTTCTGGTTCCATATGAAATTTAAAGTTGTTGGTGTTTTTTTTGTTTTTTTTTTTTTTAACTCTGCGAAGAAAGTCAACGGAAGCTTGAGGGGAACAGCATTGGATCTATACATTACTTTGGGCAATATGGCCATTTTCACAATATTGATTCTTCCTATCCATGAACATTGAATTTTTTTCCATTTGTTTGTGTCCTGTCTTACTTCCTTGGGCAGTGGCTTGTGGTTCTCCTTGAAGAGGTACTTCATGTCCCTTATAAGTTGTATTCCTAGGTATTTTATTCTCCTGTAGCAATTGTGAATGGGAGTTCACTCATGATTTGGCTCTCTGCTTGTCTATTATTGATGTACAGAAATGCTTGTGATTTTTGCACATTGATTTTGTATCCTGAGACTGCTGAAGCTGCTTATCAGCTTAAGGAGGCTTTGGGCTGAGACAATGGAGTTTTCTAAATACACAATCATGTCATCTGCAAACAGAGACAATCTGACTTCCTCTATTCCTATTTAAATACCCTTTATTTCTTTATCTTGCCAGATTGCTGTAGTCAGAACTTCCAATACTATGTTGAATAGGAGTGGTGAGAGAGGGCATCCTTGTCTTGTGCTGGTTTTCAAAGGGAATGCTTCCAGCTTTTGCCTGTTCAGTATGATATTGGCTATGGGTTAGTCATAAATAGCTCTTATATTTTGAGATATGATCCATCAATACCTAGTTTTTGAGAGTTTTTAGCATGAAGGGATGTTTAATTTTATCAAAGGACTTCTCTGTATCTATTGAGATAATCATATGGTTTCTGTCATTTGTTCTGTTTATGTGATAGATTACATTTATTGATTTGCTTAGGTTGAACCAGCCTTGCATCCCAAGCCGACTTGATTGTGGTGGATAAGCTTTTTGATGTGCCGCTGGATTTGTTTGCTAGTATTTTATTGAGGATTTTCACATGGATGTTCATCAGGGATATTGGCCTGAAATTTTCTTTTTCTGTTGTGTCTCTGTCAAGTTTTGGAATCAGGATGATGCTGGCTTCATAAAATGAGGTAGGGAGGAATCCCTCTTTTTCAATTGTTTGGAATAGTTTCAGAAGGAATGGTACCAGCTCCTCTTTGAACCTCTGGTGGAATTCAGCTGTGAATCTGTATGGTCCTGGGCTTTTTTTGGTTGGTAGACTATTAATTACTGCCTCAACTTCAGAACTTGTTATTGGTCTATTCAGGGATTCGACTTCTTCCTGGATTAGTCTTGGGAGGGTGTATGTGTCCAGGAATGTACCAATTTCTTCTAGATTTTCTAGTTCATTTGTATAGAGGTGTTTATAGTATTCTCTGTTGGTAGTTTGTATTTCTCTGAAAATAGTGGTGATATCCACTTTATAATTTTTTATTGTGTCTATTTGATTCTTCTCTCTTTTCTTCTTTAATAGTCTAGCTAGCAGTCTATCTATTTGGTTAATCTTTTCAAAAAACCACCTGCTGGATTCACTGATTTTTTTCAAGGGTTTTTCATGTCTCTACCTCCTTCAGTTCTGCTGCGATCTTAGTTATTTCTTGTCTTCTGCTAGCTTTTGAATTTGTGTGCTATTGCTTCTCCAGTTCTTTTAATTGTGATGTTGGGGTGTCGATTTCAGATCTTTCCAGCTGTCTGAAGTGGGCATTAGTGCTATAAACTTCCCTCTTGACACTGCTTTTTGTGTGTCCTAGATCCTGGTACGTTTTCTCTTTGTTCTCATTGGTTTCAAATAACTTCTTCATTTCTGCCTTAATTTCATTATTTACCCAATATTTATTCAGGAACAGGTTGTTCAATTTCCATGTAGTTGCGTGGTTCTGAGTGAGTTTCTTAATCCTAAGTTCTAATTTGATTGCACTGTGGTCTGAAGACTGTTACAATTTCCATTCTTTTGCATTTGTTGAGGAGTGTTTTACTTTGAATTATGTGGCCGATTTGAGAGTAAGTGCTATGTGGTGCTGAGAAGAATGTATATTCTGTTGATTTGGGGTAGACAGTTCTGTAGCAACCCCATGTCTATTAGGTCCACTTGGTCCAGAACTGAGTTCAAATCCTGAATAACCTTGTTAATTTTCTGTCTCATTGATCTAATATTGACAGTGGGGTGTTAAAGTCTCCCACTATTATTGTGTGGAAGTCTAAGTTTCTTTGCAGGTCGCTAAGAACTTGTTTTATGAATCTGGGTACTCCTGTATTGGGTGCACATATATATTTATGATAGTTAGCTCTTCTTGTTGCATTGATCCCTTTACCATTAAGTAATACCCTTGTCTTTTTTGATCTTTGTTAGTTTAAAGTCTGTTTTATCAGAGACTAGGATTGCAACCCCTGCTTTTTTTTTTTTTTTTTTTTTTTTGCTTTCCATTTGCTTGGTAAACATTCTTCCATCCCTTTATTTTGAACCTATGTGTGTCTTTGCAAGTGAGATGGGTCTCCTGAATACAGCACACCAATGGATCTTGACTCTTTATCCAATTTGCCAGTCTGTGTCTTTTAGTTGGGGCATTTAGGCCATGTACAGTTAAGGTTAATATTATTATATATGAATTTGATCCTGTCATCATGATGTTAGCAGGTTATTTTACACATTAGTTGAAGCAGTTTCTTCATAATGTCATTGGTCTTTATATTTTGGTGTGTTTGTGCAGTGGCTAGTACCACTTTTTCCTTTCCACATTTAGTGCTTCCTTCAGGAGCTCTTGTAAAGCAGGCCTGGTGGTGACAAAATCCCTCAGCATTTCCTTCTCTGAAAAGGATTTTATTTCTCCTTAGTTTATGAAGCTTAGTTTGGCTGGATATGAAATTCTGGGTTGAAAATTCTTTAAGAATGTTGAATAATGGCCCCCACTCTCTTCTGGCTTGTAGGGTTTCTGCAGAGAGATCTGCAATTGGTCTGATGGGTTTCCTTTTGTAGGTAACCTGACCTTTCTCTATGGCTGCCCTTCATTTCAACCTTGGAGAATCTGACAATTAGGTGTCTTGGGGTTGCTCTTCTTGAGGAGTATCTTAGTGGTGTTCTCCATATTTCCCGAATTTCAGTGTTGGCCTGTCTTGTTAGGTTGGGGAAGTTCTCCTGGATAATATCCTGAAGTGTGTTTTTCAACTTGGTTCTGTTCTCCCTTTCACTTTCAGGTACACCAATCAACCATAGGTTTGGTCTTTTCACATAGTCCCATATTTCTTGGAGTTTTTGTTTGTTCCATTTCATTTTTTTCTCTGATCTTCACTCCTTATTTCAGTAAGTTGATATTCAATCTCTGATATCCTTTCTTCTGCTCGATCAGTTTGGCTATTGATACTTGTGTATGCTTCATGAAGTGCTCGTGCTGTGTTTTTCAGCTCCGTCAGGTCATTTATGTTCCTCTCTAAACTGATTATTCTAGTTAGTAGTTCCTATAACCTTCTATCAAGGTTCTTAGCTTCCTTGAACTGGGTTAGAACATGCTTCTTCAGCTCAGAGGAGTTTGTTATTACCCACCTTCCAAAGCCTACTTCTGTCAATTCATCAATGTCATTCTCCGTCCAGTTTTGTGCCCTTGCTGGAGAGGAGCTGCAATTATTTGGAGGCAAAGAGGCATTCTGGTTTTTGGAATTTTCAGCGTTTTTGTGCTGGTTTTTCCTCATCATCATGGATTTATCTACCTTTGATCTCTGAGGCTGATGACCTTTGGATGGGGTTTTTGTGTGGGGGTCCTTTTCGTTGATGCTGAGGTTGTTGCTTTCTGTTTGCTAGTTTTTCTTCTAACAGTCAGGTCTCTCTTCTGCAGGTCTACTGCAGTTTGCTGTAAGTCCATTCCAGACCCTGTTTGCCTGGGTATCACCAATGGAGGCTGCAGAACAGTGAAGACTGCTGCCTGGTCCTTCCTCTGGAAGCTTCGTCCCCCACCAGCCTGATGCCAGCCAGAGCTCTCCTATTTGAGGTGTCTGTTGACCGCTGTTGGCAGTTCTCTCCCAGTGAGATGGCACAGGAGTCTTCCCAAGTGGGTCCCTGACTTGGGAAGGCAGTCTGTCCCTAAGCAGAGCTCAAGCACTGTGCTGGGAGAATCCTCCTTGTCAGTATTAGTTGTTCTCTTCAGAGCCACCAGGCAGGAAAGTTTATGTCTTCTGAGGCTGCGCCCACAGCCGCCTCTTCCCTCAGGTGCTCTGTCCCAGGGAGATGGGAGTTTTATCCATAAGTCCTTGAGTAGGTCTGCTGCCTTTCTTTCAGAAATGCCCTGTCCAATGAGGAAGAATCTAGAGAGGGAGTCTGGCCACAGCCGCTTTGCTTCATTGTGGTGAATTCCACCTGGTTCAAACCTCCCGGCTGTCTTAGTACTGTCAGGGAAAAACCACCTACTCAAGCCTCAGTAATTGCAGATGCCCCTCCCCCTACCAAGCCCAATGGTCCCAGGTCAATTTCAGACTGCTGTGCTGGCAGTGAGAATGTTAAGCCAGTGGTTCTTAGCTTGCTGGGCTCCGCGAGAGTGGGACCCTCTGAGCTTGGCTCCCTGGCTTCAGCCCCCTTTCCAGGGGAGTTAACAGTCTCGCTGGGGTTCCAGGCACCACTGGGGTATGAAATAAAAACTCCTGCAACTAGCTCAGTGTCTGCCTAAACAGCCGCCCAGTTTTGTGCTTGAAACCCAAGGCCCTGGTGGTATAGGTACACGAGGGAATCTCCTAATCTGCAGATTGCAAAAACCATAGGAAAAGCATAGTATCTGGGTCGGATAGCACAGTCCCTCATGGCTGCCCTCAGCTGGGGGAGGGAGGTCCCCCGACTCCTTGCACCTCCCAGGTGAGGTGATGCCCCACCCTGCTTCTGCTCACCCTCTGTGGGCTGCAACCACTGCCTAACTAGTCCCAATGAGATGAACTGGGTATCTTAGTTGGAAATGCAGAAAACACCCGCCTTCTGTGTTGGTCTTGCAGGGAGCTGCAGACCAGAGCTCTTCCTATTCAGCCATCTTTTTCTTTTTTTTTTTTTTTTTGATACAGAGTCTCACTCTGTCACCCAGGCTGGAGTGCAGTGGCATGATCTCAGCTCACTGCAAGCTCCTGCCTCAGCCTCCCGAGTAGCTGGGACTACAGGTGCCCACCACGCTCGGCTAATTTTTTGTATTTTTAGTAGAGGTGGGGTTTCACCGTGTTAGCCAGGATGGTCTCAATCTCCTGACCTCATGATCCACCTGCCTCGGCCTCCTATTACAGGCTCGGCCATCTTAAGTATTGAAAATAAATGGTTTTTCTCTTCACTGGTTGTCTTTACTTTGTGAGGCTCCTGACTCCACAGCTTCTCTTCTTCAGTTCACTCCTGTTATGGAAGTGTAGTGGCACTCTAAAGTCTGTGTCCTTAACTAGCCAGCTTCATGGCTAAAACAGCCTTTAAGTGCAAGGGGAAAAAACCTCAGGTATTTCCCAAATTGGTAGCTGCAGAGGGGCTCGATCCTTACTGTAAACTGAACATTTCAAAAACAAGATTGCTTTTTCACATTATGAAACCCTTTCAATCTTGCATTTAATTGATTCTACTGTTCTCTTTCCAGTTTTAAAATATTTTTATAGAAAAAATCAAAATATAAGAAATGTAACTCAAAAGTCCAACTGTTAAAACTGAAAATACGAAAATTTAGATTAGCTTACATTAATTACAAGCTAATTAATTAATTACAAAGGATGAGGCCTACATACATTGTAAGTATACTGTACGATAAGTGTAAAACCCTGATCGATATAGGCATTCTATCAATAATATTAAAATTCAGTGTTCACTGAAGCAAAATCACTACTCTTTTTGGTGATGATATGTACCATGGCATTGGGAAAAATATATATATATGAACTTTGGATTCATTAAAAAACAGAAATTTTGGACAGGCACTGTACTTCCAGCACTTTGGGAGGCTAAATCAGGTAGATCACCTGAGGTCAGGAGTTCGAGATCAGCTTGGCCAACAGGGCGAAACCCCATCTCTACTAAAAATACAAAATTAGCTAGGTCATGGCATGCACCTGTAGTCCCAGTTACTCCAGGGGCTGAGGCACAAGAATCGTTTGAACCTGGGAGGTGGAAGTTGCAGTGAGCCAAGATCACACCATTGCACTTCAGCCTGGGCAACAGAGAGAGACTATGTCTCCAAAAAAAAAAAAAAAAAAAAAAACAGAAATTTTAAATGCAATGAAATGTAAGCTCATTCAAATGTTTTTCTCAAAAGCCATAAAAAACAAACTATTCTAATATACAAACTAGAATACATTTTATGAAATAGTGAAATAGTCTACTGATTCCACTCAAATAAGATAATGGGACTATACTTTCACATTTTCTTATCAATAGTTCTAATAATTATACATAAAAGACAATTATGTGGGTCAACAGGGGACACACTGTAGATACAAAATTACTAACAGATTGAAAGTACAAGGGTGGAAAAATATATCATGCAGGGTGGATGTGGTGGCTCGCACCTGTAAACCCAACAATTTGAGAGGCCAAGGCAGGGGTTTCACTTTGAGCCAAGAGTTCAAGATCACCCTGGACAATATAATGAGACCTTGTCTCTGCAAAAATTTAAAAATTAGCCAAGCATGATGGTATGCACCTGTAATCCCAGCTACTCAAGAGACTGAGGTGGGAGGATCATTTAAGCCTGGGAATCAGAGGTTCCAGTGAGTGGCAACCTCTGCTTGCCAGTGCACTCTAGCCTGGGCAACAAAGCAAGACCCTATCTGGAAAAAAAAAAAAAGACATATTATGCAAACAACACTGACAAGAAAGACAAAGTGGTTTTATTAATGTCAGAAAGAATAGCCATTAAACAAATTAGATTATTTATTAGATGAAATAGACAAATACTTAGAAAGGCACAAATGACTAAAAAATTCAAGAAAAAATAGGTAACTTGAACAGACCTATATAACAAGAGATTAAATTAGTAATTAAGAAACTACCCACAAAGAAAAGCCTAGCCCCGAATGGCTTCACTGTTGAATTCTAATGAACGTTTAAAGAAGAATTAGATAAAGCGGCTGCAACACTTGCCCTGATCCTGATCCTCCATCCTCAGACTCGACTGGCAGTGTAGGCCTACAGCCTTGTACTGATGTCAGATGTGAGAGCCTGTGCTTAAGAAATCACATCTCACTGAAGACATTCAAACAAAGGTTGGAACACTACTTTACCAGAACAGAAAGGAAACTCATGCATCAGAAAAGGTGACTAATAAATGTACCAAAAGAATATGGGTGCACAAATACCAGAACCTGATCAGATTAAACAGTTTAAGGAATTTCTTGGGACTGACAATAAACTTACAGAAATCTGCTTTTTGGACTGTGTTAAGACTGCACAAGAGATGTAAAACCTGAAGAGACCAGCTGTTCAGAACACTTTATGGAAATATTTTTAAATGACAAAAAGAATATCCATGAGACTTCAGGAATATCATATTCAGCAGAATGAAGCTCTGGCAGCCAAAGCAGGACTCACTGGCCAACCATGATAGAGAAGTCCTAGATTGCCAACAGCTGCTGCACTGGAAATGAGTATGCATCTGATACAATCCCCAGAAAGCAGTAGCCACCTTGTTAAGCCATCTGTCATGAGTTTTTGGCAAATGGAAACCACTGGAGAAACCAGTGATTATTCCTATTTACCAGGAATAATCAGAATAGAAGGTCTTATTGTTCAATGAAATAAGATGCAACATTTGTTGATGCCTTAAGATTCAGCAGCATGATCACTTGATTAGAAAAATAAACAATTGCTGCTTGTTTTAAAAAAAAAATACCAATTCTCCACAAACTCTTCCAAAAATTAGAAGAGAGAAGACATCTTCCAATTCATATTATGAGGCCAGTATTACTATGATACTCTAAAATCAGACAAAGTCACAAGAAAATAAAACTACAGACCAATACTCATGAGAATGATGCAAAAATCCTCAACAAAATACTAGCAAAACAAATCCAGCAACATTTAAAAATTATATATAACATAACCAAGTGCAGTTTGTCTCAGGAATGCAAGGTTGATTTAAGATCCAAAAATCAATTAATTCAATGCATCATATCAATAGAATAGAAAACAAAATTACATGATCATCTCAACAGACATAGAAAAAGCATCTGGCAGCCAGGCATGGTGGCCCACGCCTGTAATCTCACACTTTGGGAGGCTGAGGCAGGTGGATCACAAAAGGTCAGGAGTTCGGGTGGATCACAAGAGGTAAGGAGTTCGAGACCAGCCTGGCCAACATGGTGAAACCCTGTCTCTACTAAAAATACAAAAATTAGTTAGGCGTGGTGCTGGACACCTGAAATCCCAGCTATTCGGGAGGCTGAGGCAGGAGAATTGCTTGAATCTGGGAGGCGGAAGTTGCAGTGAGCCAAGATCATGCCATTGCACTCTAACCTGGGCAACAAGAGCAAAACTCCATCTCAAAAAACAAGCAAACCAAAAGCATTTGGCAAAATCCACTACAATTGACTCTTGAACAACACTGGTTTGAACTTCACAAATCCACTTACACAAGTATTTTCTTCCACCTCTGCCACCATTGAGACAGCAAAACCATCTCCTCCTCTGCCTCCTCAGCCTACCCAACATGAAGACAATGATGACTTTTATCATTAAATATTTCCACTTAATAAAGAGTACATATATTTTCTCATGATTTTCTTAATAATGTATTCTTTATATGATACATATATAAAATATGTGGTAATTGACTTTATGTTACTGGTAAGGCTTCTGGTTAACAGTAGGCTATTAGTTGACAAGTTTTGGGAGACTCAAAAGTTATACATGGATTTTAGATTATGCAGTGGGTCAGCACCCACAATCCCCATATTGTGCAAGGGTCAACTGTACTGTTTCAAGATAAAAACACTAAAAAAACTAGAAATAGAAGGTAACTTCCTCAATCTGATAAAGGGCATCTAAGAAAACTGCAGAGAAACATCAAACTTAACAGTGAATGATTAGATATTTTCCCCCTCTATGCGAAACAAGACTAGGGACATCTCTTCTTGTCACTTCTGTTCACTCTTACACTACAAGTACTGGTCACAGCAATTAAAGAAAGGGAAAAAAAGTTAAACGCTTCCAAATTAGAAAGAAAGAAGGAAATAAAACTATATTCACAGATGACATGGTTTTGTACATAGAAAATCGTAAAGAACCTACTAAAAAATAGTACAGCTAAAAAAGTTCAGAAAGGCTGCAGGATACAAGATTAATATTAACACACACACACACACACACACACACACACACAACTGGGCCAGGCACAGTGGCTCATGCCTATAATCCTAAAACTTTGGGAGACTAAGGCCAGAGGATTGCTTGAGCCCAAGAGTTTGAGACCATCCTGGGCAACATGGCAAGACTCTGTCTCTAAGAAAAAAATTAAAAATTAGCCAGGCATTGTGGCACATGTCTGGTGGTCCCAGCTACTTGGGAGGCTGAGGCAGGAAAATCAGGTGAGCCCAGGAGGTCGTGGCTGCAGTGAGCCATGTTTGTGCCACTGCACTTCAGCCTGGGCAACAAAGCATGAGCCTGTCTCAAAAACAAAACAACAACACACACAATTGTATCTCTAAGCCATCTGCAACGAATAATCTGAACATAAAATTAAGAAAAGAATTCCACTTACAATAGCATCAAAAATAAAGTAATATTTGGGAATAAGTTTTCTTTACAGTGTAAAATTTATACTCTGAAAACTACAAAACATTGTTGCAACAAATTAAAGGTGATCTAAATAAATGGAAAAACGTCCCACATTCATGGAAAATTTTATTAAGATTGGCAATATTACCCATTATGGATGTAGAGATTCAACGCAATCCCTATCAGAATCCAAGCTATACTCATTGCGTAAACTGACAAACTGACTCTAAAATTCACTTGGAATTGCAATGGACCCAAAACAGTCAAGGAGGTAGAATTGAGTGGGTGATAGCTAATGTATATGGGGCTCTTTTTGAGGTGATGAAAATGCTCTAAATTTGATTTATCTCAATAAAGCTTTTAAGTAGCATGAAAACAAAGAACAATTTAATTTCCTTATGGGAAGAAAGACTCACAGAAAGGTGCCAAGAAGTGATATCATTTGTACTAAGTATATGTTTTACTATTCTCTAAGTCTTTAAAAATTTGAAAATACACACATAGCAATAATTAACCATAATAGTACAAATTTGAGCATGCTGGGTTTGAATTACATATTGCTATACTAAGGATGTTCGTAAATGAATTGTCAAGACAATTTTCAATACAATGGCAGCCGAATAAATAAATACACAAAATACCAAGAACAGGGATTTGTATTATACAAGCAAGTACATGAAATAGAAAACTACCATGAGAGCCAACATACAGTGGATTTAGGATTAAGGAGGTATAAACATATTAGAAATCTTTGAAGAAGTTAAGAAGGACAGCAAAAGAAAACAAAAACAGCAAGAAGTAAGTTAATGATTGCAAAAATCCTTTTTTTTTTTTTTTTCTGAGACGAAGTCTTGCTCTCGTTGCCCAGGCTGGAGTAGAGTGGCACAATCTCGGCTCTCTGCAACCTCCGCCTTCCCGGGTTCAAGCGATTGTCCTGTCTCAGCCTCCTGAGTAGCTGGGATTACAGGTGCCCACCACCACGCCCAGTTAATTTTTTTTTTTTTTTTTTTTTTGTATTTTTAGTAGAGACGGGGTTTCACCATGTTGGCCAGGCTGGTCTCAAATTCCTAACCTCGTGATCCACCCACCTGGGCCTCCTTAAGTGCTGGGATTACAGGGGTAAGCCACCACGCAGATATACTATGGCAAGTGTAAGAAACTTTAGTATAAACATTGTAAAAATGCAAGTCTAAATGTGAAGGAAACAAATCTAGAGCATCACTTTGAATATACTTGTTATAGTATACTATTAAGGAGAAGAAAAATAACTTTAACTTTGAATGTAACTGTAGCACAATGAAATGAGAACAAGTGTTCTTCAATCAAGCTAATAATAAAATTTCACTCTAAGTTTCTGACATAAAGGATAATGATAGATGTCTAATGAATAGTTAATATTGAAATCATTAAGAAGTATTTTCATATTTTATGAGGTTTTTAAAAAAGTATGTCAGAGTCAATGTTCCAATGCTCCAATAACATTCTACATATTGTACTATTCCTGATATAAATGTACTTGCAAATGGGCAATAAATTTGCCAGCCATTTTAATCTTTCAAAATTAAGTAAAGTTGGTAATACGCAGCATGCTATATAGATAATTAAAACAGTAAAAAAAAAAAAAAAAAAGTACACTGAATGAAAAACAAGTCTCTCACAAACAGCAATTCCTCAGTTTTCCTCCACTGGTTTCCAGTTTCACATGTGTTCTTACTGAATTTCTATTTATGTTATTTCTTGACTCTATTCTGATGCCCAGATCTGTCAATATATAAACACATAATATACACACACTGAAATATACACTGAATTTTCCAAAACAATCTAGGTTTCTATTCTTTTTAATCAAAGCAAATGCTATGTATGGCTTCATTTTAATTTCTACTTGCTTACAAGTTTGAACAGTAATATTCAGAGTTGTCAAGTTAGGAAGCAAGATATATCACCTGAAACTTGGTTTAGACAACATTTTAAAAATTAAAAGTCATCAGGTATATAAATCAAGATTGTCATACTACTCAAAAATTATATGGGAATGTAAGGAAACAACTGACTTTTTCTCATATAAACAATACTAAATGCAGACACACAATGAAACAATAAACACAGTTCTTTAGATTTGTAACTGGAATTTCACACCTTTTCCTTACCCTAATCAGAGTTGAATACTAAAATTAAATAAATGTAAATTAATAGGCTATTTTAAAATCAAACTAAAACCAATTTATAGTAACAGAATACATTAATATTAACTCAAACAGTTTAAATTCCCTCCTATGTACATGAAAAATGGCCCTTCAAAATGGAAGGGAATTTCATCATCTGGTTTAAAAATAACAATGAAATAAAGAGCAGCACAGACAAGACTACTTTTGGCCTCTGGCTTCTTTCAATATAGAAGTATTATAAAGAAAAGAGTAAGCCAGTGTTGATATAGTAAAGAAACCTCCACTTTAATAACTCATTTTTTTTTCAGGAAAAGAAGTCTGCAAAATCTGTGAAAGTGATTTATCTTCAGGTGAATAAAATGAACACCAATTGATCTTTACCTAGGGAATGACTCTTCTTCCACCAGTTACAAACATATCTCTGTTAAATATCACTAGAATAGGTTGGGTAATTTCATGTTTTGAATAATTTATTTGCACACTTAATATTTAGGATTGATTCTAAAGTTTTATGTCCAACACCACAGTTTCAATTGGGCCATTAACTTGTTCATTATTTCAACACTTTTTGCATCTGTAAAATGAGTCCACCTTTGTATGGGACCATCATAGAAATGACACCAAACACAGATTTGGTGGGTGAAAGAGGTATGTCAGAGGTAAGATGACCATGAAAAAGGGACATATAAGTTGAGATATGTGAAATGGGCACAAATTGGTAAAGTGAAGGAAAAGAATGTTATATGCAGAGGAATCTGTATGTTTATGTCAACAAGATATATGATCACCAAACATTTCACTTTATAGCAAAGAATTTTGAAGAAATCAAGACTGTCTTCTAACTTAGTGTATAAAGTGGATCATTTTGAAAATAAAATCTACTTTACTTATATTGGTTATCCTAGAAATTCTGTCAAGAGGCTAAAAAAGGAATTTAGGCCAGGGCAGTGGCTCACCCCTGTAATCCTAGCACTTCAGAAGGCCAAGGCAGAAGGACTGCTTGAAGCCAGGAGATTGAGACCAGCCTGGGCAACATGGCCAGACCCCCATCTCTACAAAAAATAAAAATAAAAAAATTAGTCAGGCATGGTGTCATGCATCTATAGTCCTAGCTACTTGGGAAGCTGAAGCAGGAGAATTCCTTGAGCCCAGGTGTTTGAGTCTACAGTGAGCTATGACTGTGCCACTGCACTCCAGCCTGGGAAATGGAACAAGACACTGTCTCTTAAAAGAAATTAAAAAAAAAAACTCCCCAAAGTAGACATTACATGCATTCTTCTTAGTGTGTGTATACTATTCTGTAAAATCTTATCAGCTGTAAAGATTCATGTACTCACCAGCACAATTAAGACACAGAACTATTCCACCAACACAAAGAAGCCCTCTCCTGCAACTCCCTTACAGTCATACCTATCCCCTTCTCCCACATTATCTCTAACTCCTGAAACAACAGGTCAATTTTCCAAAACTAATTTTTTTTATTTAAGTAATACTATATAATTGGAATCATACAGTATGTAACATTTTGAGTTTAGCTTTTTTTTACTTAGTGTGATGCCCTTAAGATCTATGGAAACTGCTGACTGTACCAGTAATTTATTCCTTTACAAAGCTTAGCATTCCATTGGATAGATCCCTCACAGTTTGTTTATTCACCTGTTGAAGGTTATCTGGATTGTTTCCAGTTTGAGGCAATTGCAAATTAAGTTGATATAAATATTTGTGTAGCAAGTTTTTACATATACATAAATTTCCATTTCTCTATGTTAAATACTCAGGAATATGATTGCTGAGTCATATGGAATATTTATCTTTAAATTTATAAAAAATGCCAAACTGTTTTCCAGAGTGGCTGTGTCATTTTCTTATCAGCAACAGATGAGAAATCCATTCATTCTGTATTCTCACCATTTTTTACTTTCGCTATCCACATATGTATGCAGCGGTATCTTGTAGTTTTAATTTGCACTTCTCTAATGGCTAAGAATATTGAAAATATTTTACATGGCTTACTTGCTATTACATATTCATTTTTATCATTTAAGTTTTCATTGTTGTTGTTGCTGTTGTTATCCTAGAAATTCTGTATAAAAGCTAGAAAAGGAATTTAGGCCAGGGGCAGTGGCTCATGCCTGTAATCCCAGCACTTTAGGAAGCTGAGGCAGGAGGACCCCTTGAAGCTAGGGTCTCGCTCTGTCACCCAGACTGGAGTGTAGTGGTGCAATCATGGCTCATTTAAGATTCTTAAATACATTTACAGCCCAGCGTGGTGGCAGGCACCTATAATCCCAGCTACTCGGGAGGCTGAGGCATGACAATCACTTGAACCCGGGAGGCGGAGGCTGTGGTGAGCAGAGATTGCATCATTGCACTCCAGCCTGGGCTACAAGACTCCGACTCAAAAAAAAAAAAAAAATCATCTGAAGAGGGAATACACAATAATATCTTCAAGTTCACAGTTAGTAAGCTCTTCTAGCTAATAGTAAGACAACACAGATTAATATACAAAAAGCTAATGAAGCCAGCTGTAGTAATAAAAAGTAGAGGAGTGTAAGTATAGAAAATTTAATTTACTTAGAAATGTCATTATAGAGATGATTTGATTAAAGCTATTCACTTTGATAACCCAGGAAAGGCACTGAAAATTCACAAGGCATGAGTCAGATAATGTCAGTGCCCCTGCAATATCCTTTGGACCTAACCCTTTCCCACCACTCCAAATTACTTCCAACAGCCAGTATCTTCCTCTGTATGCCTCAGGGCTTTCCTCTGAATGGCTGAATGCTACTATGCCCACCATAGCACCAGGTGGGTGCACTGTCCTCTGTATGGCAGTCCACAACCAGTAACAGGAAATATACTCACTCTCTCACACTTCAGGTGAGTTAATCCCGAAACTAAATTTGACACTGACTTTCCCAGAATTATCCCACAAGATAAAGCTCCAGCAACCTATTGTGGTAGTTTAGTTAGTAAGTCTTCATTAGCTGTCTTGCTTTCCTTGCATCAGTTCTTGCCTGTTACATACATCTCCAAAGTAGGCATTGTTCTAAAATCCTTGCTTCAGGTTCTGCTGCTGAGAAAACTTATGTATGTTAAACCACCCACCACAATAAAATAACTCTCATTAAAAATCAAAAATACTTGGAAGCAAAAGGTAGTGACAATAAATAAGACATATATATATATAGTAGGCCCACCATATCCACGGGTTCTGCATCTGCAGACCAACCAAGAGCAGATCAAAAATACTTGGAAGTGGGGGAAATGGATAGTTGCTGAGTCTGTACTGAACATGTACAGACTTTTTTCTTGTCATTATTCCCTAAACAATACAGTATAACAAGTATTTACTTAGCATTCACAGTGTATTAGGTATTATAAGTAATCTAGGGATTAAAGTATATGGGAGGATATGCATAGGTTATGTGCAAATATTATGCCATTTAAGGGACTTGAGTATCCATGGATTTGGTATCCACAGAGGGTCCTAGAACCAATCCCTCATGGGCACCAAGGGATGACTATACTTTCCTTTCTCTATTTACTTTTTCTATTTATTATTATTTCATAACTCTCTTCAATTATAAATTAAAAGCATTTCCCCTGCATATCGAAAACCTAATTTCTAATATGTCCATTACATTAAAATTAACAGTGCAAAATTACAGATGTCTACGACTACAAAAAATATCGACTTGTAAAATGCAATAATTTCAACTTCCATGATTAGACAGCAAAACAAAAAAACCAAACACATTAAGCTACAGTAATCAGAGAAGTATGATATTGGAGAAAGAAGAGATCTATCATATAGATCAATGAAACAGAATATGGAATATAGATACACAACCACATAATTGATTTTCAAAAAAGTACAAAGGCAATTAAAGAGATTTAAATAGACTTCGGGAAAGAGTAATGGATCAATTGGATATCCACATGCCAAAGCAAAAAACAATAACCAAAGACTCTGTTACAGACCTCACTCAATATACACAAAAATTAACTCAAAATGGATCACAGATCTACATGTAAAAAGTAAAACTATGAAATTTCTAGTAGAAAATATAGGAGAAAATCTTTCTGACCCTGGATTAGGCAAAGAGTTCTTACATGACACAAAAGCATAATCCATTTTTAAAGTACATAAATTTTTAAGAACTTCTGCTCACTGAAAGACATTGTTAGGAAAATGAAAACACAAGCCACTCACTAGGAGAAAATATTTGCAAATCACACATCTGATAAAAGTCTTGTCTGCAGAACAGATAAAGAATTCTCAAAACCCTGTAACAAAAATAAACACAATTTTTTTTTTAAAAAAACAGGTAAACAGTTTGAAGAGATACTTCTTCAAAGAACATATGCAGATAGCAAATAAGCATATAAAAACGTGCTTCACATAATTAGGGAAGTAGAAACAAACAATGAGATACTCCTCTCCCCCTTATAATTGATATAGTAATAAAAATTGACAATATCAAGTGCGGAAAGGATGTGGAACCACTAGACTTCTCATATATTACTAGTGGGAATGTGAAATGGCACAGCCACTTTGGAAAGGAGTTTAGCAATACATCTAATAAAATGAAAATTTATGTTAACACAAAAACATATAAATATTTTTAGCAGCTTTATTCATAATCACCAGAAACAACTCAAATATTCCTCTAGAGTGGACAGAGATACAAAGTGTAGTACATCACGATGATAGAAAACTACTCAGCCATTAAAATTTAAAAACTATTGACAAAGCAAAATGGATGAATCTAAGATGAACTTATGTCAAATAAAGTCAGATTCAAAGGCTATGCACAACATGATTCCATTTGTGTGTATCAGCACCTCAGGAGAGCTGGAGAAAGCTGGGCTGCTACGTTCTGGCACAGCCAATGGCAACGAGCCAAAAAAATAAATAAAATAAAATAAAGAACAGGTCTGTAATCACTTACTGTGATAGTATAAGAGGTTAAACTGGAGAAAGTGCCAGTTACCCCCCATTCCATTTTCCCCTGTGGCATGGCACACTGGTCCACAGGGCAGGCAGACCAGTACAGATGTGAGGGCTGCCTCACTGCCAAAGGGAACCCCCAACAAAAGACTCTGGTAGTTTTATAGACCCAGGAGTCGAGTGAAGGCTAGAGAAGGAAGGGTTAGAAACAGAAAAGTGCAAGTCATAGTAGAGAAAGAGTTGGTGTCTTGCCTCTTTTCCCCAATAAAGTCTTGACAGAGACACTTAAGGAAAGCCTCCCCAAAAGAACCACATAAAGAGGCCTCTGAATGATGGCACCTAGGCTAGGAATGCAGATATGTGTAAGAGGATGACTGGATCCTTGACTGCAATTCCCCTCAGAGACTATAAAAGTTTTGCACCAAGTCTGCTCTGGAGACCAGTCTTCCCCCTATGAAGCCTGCCAGAAAAACCTCTGTAAATGCTTTATGATTGGACCTAAAAAATCACTCATAGGTTGTTGACTAGAAGCAGGAACCCTCAATACAAGTCACTGGAAAAGGTAAAACTATACAAACAGAAAATTATGGAGAATGGGATTTGATTTTACCCTATTTAATAAAGCTAACACAAAAGGCTCTTAACTAATTCATGGATGCAGGCAGAAGACACAAGACTCCTCAAAGAAAAAAATACTTCATTACTTATGACAAAGCAGAAGAACATCAGCATATTTGCATCAGTTCTCCTCATTCCAAGTCCTTTGGGGATGCTCAGATGGATGCTATGCATGAAGTGAGTTTGCATCAGCAAATGAGAAGCACTGAACTTGGGGAATCACCAATTTTATAGCAAGCAGTAAATAAGCTTGCTCTTTGTCTGGGAAGAGATGTTATCACATGTCTCAAGTTTATCAGCTGCACATATAATCCTAAGAAATGTCCCAGGAAAAAAGGAAATCAGAGCCTCACAGTCTTCACAAGCAAGTGAGGAGAACTGTCTCTGTCAACAAAAACAGAGCAGGGATTGCTAAGGGCTGAAGTGGGGGAAAGGAAGACTACAAAGGAGACACAGGGAAAGTTTTGGGGTGATGAAACTATTCTCTATCTTACTTCTGATACTGGTTGCAAGACTGTGTGCATGTGTCATAACTTGCAGAAACATACACTACAAAGACCACTTTTTTATATATAAATTATAACTTAAAGAGGAAAAAATACTTTTTTTTGGAAAAAAAGTATTTTTTTTTATAAATAAGTTTTTTTAAAAGAATTTCTTCTCTAGAAAATAGTAAATCTTCCCTAAAAAAAAAAAAAACAAAAATATACCCAGGACCCTGTGGTACCATCCCTGGTGTCCCTTTCTGCATATGTCTACTTTCAGTTGCCAACTACTTAATGTTTACAGTATTCATTTAAAGTTAATTAATTATACTGTCAGATATGCTTCAACACCTATTCAAGCATTAAATCAGGACTTATCATTTCTAAATCTTTTCTTTCTTTTTTTTTTCTTTTTTTTGAGATGGAGTCTCGCTCTGTCGCCCAGGCTAGAGTGCAGTGGCGCGATCTAGGCTCACCGCAAGCTCCGCCTCCCGGGTTCATGCCATTCTCCTGCCTCAGCCTCCCAAGTAGCTGGGACTACAGGCACCCGCCACCACGCCGGGCTAATTTTTTTTTTTTTTTTTTTTTTTGTATTTTTGGTAGAGACGGGGTTTCATTGTGTTAGCCAGGATGGTCTCGATCTCCTGACCTCGTGATCCTCCCACCTTAGCCTCCCAAAGTGCTGGGATTACAGGCGCGAGCCACTGTGCCGGGACAATCTTTTGTTTCTTACAACAGTTTTTGAGAAAGAAAACAGATAAAATTTGCAAAACAACAGATTAAAAATTAGTATAGTTTACTGCTGCCTTTCAGCTCTCTAAATCAAGATATCAAAAATAAAACAACATTTGGCAGGCATCCCTTCACACTCCCCGCCATGGATATTAACCCACAAATAAGATAAACCCTCAAAATTATTAAATTGCCATTGTTCATGTTTCTCCTATTGACCGATGATCTAAACTCTCATTTTAGTAAGGTTCTAATAGAATGGAACATCTGTTTTATGTTACATGGGAGGCAGCAAAATTCTTCCTCTCTGACCGGATTATTAATGCTCATACCTTCTATGGTGTTAGACTTCTCATTCGTATCCCTGCACTAGCTCTCTAAAGTACAACATACCCCCTAATGTAAAACATTTTCCTTTTAACTGTGCAATACTGTAGATGCCATATTTTTAATGTGACATGCTGGTATTTCTTTTTTAAAACCACAAATGCATTTCTTATTCTCAATCACAAATTTAAATTTCCTGTGTATTCCCAGCCCACTAGGCATTTTTGTTTTAAAATAGCTGAAAAAATAGATGATTTCAATTTTTTGATTTGTCATCTCATTTTACATAGACCTCTTTCCAAGTAACTGTTAGAATGGAAAGTGAAAAGATATTTAGCTTTTAATCCTTTTTCTATAAAATCAATGTAAGCTTAAGAAAGACTGTAAAATATTTCTACTTCTTAAGACGAATAGTAGTAAGTCCATGCCACATCTAAAATGATCTAAAATAATACATTATATTCAATTTAAGCAAAATAACCTTAATAAGAAATTCTTCCAGTGTTCAAGCTTAAAATTATTTTAACATGAGTGTTTTCATTTTTAAAAGTCATCAAAATCTGACATATATTCCTTATTTCAAAGATTTACACAAATACTTAGCTGAAACCATCTTACATTTCATTGGTTAAATTACGATAAAGTAATACTCTTCAAATGGAGTTGTATTTCTAATACCTTCGGTTTTTCTTGTTGTGCAATATTTTGTTCATTATGAACAGATTCTGACAAAATTGAGACAAATTGCATCACTACTGATGACTCTCAATTAGGTCTTCAGTTCATTTCCCTTGCCTAACTCTAAAAAAGCTACATATGGTTTAAACCACTGGTACTTTTTACTTTCTGCCAATACACAAACCATGCTTTTTTGTGTTGAAAACATTCCCATGAATAATTATACTAGTCTCCAAAGAGACCAGATGGTAATAAATTCTACAGCAGATCTGGAAGCTTTCTCTAAATTTACCTTTTTATAGTCTCACTATCATAATACAGTTCTTTGTGCTATAGCTTAGAATAGCTATGGCTAGACATAGAAATGTGAGTAAACTTTGTACACAAATAAAAAAATACAATCATTTCAGGGTCTTTCATAACTACATACACCTCTCATCTAATATTATCATCAACAACTTTTAAGAGAGCATCACCTTGATAGAGTATGACATTACTAATCAAATTATAAAATTTTTACATTTGCAAAATGTTACTATGAAAGTAAAATTTGTCTGGGCACAGTGGCCCATGGCCGTAATCCCAGCACTTTGGGAGGCCTAGGTGGGTGGATCACTTTAGGTCAGGAGTTTAATACTAGCCTGGTCAATAGGGTGAAACTCTGTCTCTACAAAAAAATACAAAAAAAAAAAAATTAGTTGGGCACAGTGGCAGAAGCCTGTAATCCAGCTACTTAGGAGACTGAGGCAGGAGGATTGCTCAAACCCAGGAGGCAGAATTTGCAGTGAGCCAAGATCGCGACACTGAGCTTCAGCCTGGGCGACAGAGCATGACTCCATCTCAAAAATAAAACAAATAAAGTAAAATTTAAGAAATATGATCCAGCTAGCTACAGCAAATGGTATGAAGTTAAAGAAATAGAAACGTTGGCTGGGTGCAGTGACTCACGCCTATAATCCCTGCACTTTGGGAGGCCGAGGCAGGTGGATCACCTGAGGTCAGGAGTTTGAGACCAACCTGGCCAACATGATGAAACCCCGTCTCTACTGAAAATACAAAGAATTAGCCGGGTGTGGTGGTGGGCACCTGTAATCCCAGCTACTCGGGAGGCCTGAGACAGGAGAACCACTTGAACCTGGGAGGTGCAAGTTGCAGTGAGCTGAGATCGTACCACTGCACTCTAGCCTGGGTAACAAAGGCGAAACTCCATCTAAAAAAATAATAATAATAAATAAATAAATAGAAATGTAGACTAACGTTTACTAGTATTGCCACTGATTCTATTTTGTTATTCTTCTGGAAAACATGAATAAATTATTCTGGCCTTGCTATTTCAATGGAAGTAAAATAACTTGCACAATCTTCATTATTTATATTAATCATAGATCACTCCATTTTACTTAAGAGTATCGTGTTTGTGAGAAAAAAAAATCAAAAGAGGTTTTCAAAACCAGAAGCATTATTCGAAACTTTCAAAACACATTGTGGTATATAAAATTAAATTTTAGGCATTTCCTTCCATCTGTAAGAAGCAAAACACAGCCATAGTAGTTTATTTTCTACTTTTATACCAGTATACTGGTTGCAATACTGGTGTAAAATATTAGCTGAATAATTTTTGGCATAAAATATTCTTTTTTTTTTTTTTTTTTTTTGAGACGGAGTCTCGCGCTGTCACCCAGGCTGGAGTGCAGTGGCCGGATCTCAGCTCACTGCAAGCTCCGCCTCCCGGGTTCACGTCATTCTCCTGCCTCCGCCTCCCGAGTAGCTGGGACTACAGGCGTCCGCCACCTCGGCCGGCTAGTTTTTTTTTGTATTTTTTAGTAGAGACGGGGTTTCACCGTGTTAACCAGGATGGTCTCGATCTCCTGACCTCGTGATCCGCCCGTCTCGGCCTCCCAAAGTGCTGGGATTACAGGCTTGAGCCACTGCGCCCGGCATAAATTATTCTTATAGCTCAAAACAACTATGTATAAAAGAAATGAAAACAAAAAAGAAAAAAGTTCAAATAGAAACAGGAAATACAAATTGGGGTGGGAAGGTACAGGGACTACTGAAAACAGGGATTAAAAACAATGTCTAAAAGTTATTGTATTATTTTAATAGTCATTGTTGCTTCAAAACATGGTGACTATAAATAAGAAATACTATCTCACATAGTTTTGGTGGGTCAGGAATTTAGGAGCAGCTTAGTGAAACAGTTCTCTCTTGGGGTGTCTCATCAGGTTGTAGTCGGTTAAGTAAGGCAGGGCTCCAGTAATCTGATGATTTGACTGGGGCTGGCTCACTCATATGGCCAGCATATTGGCGTTGGTTGCCGCTGGAAGGCTTATGTTCCTGCCCATGTGGACCTCTTCATAGGTTGACTGCGTATCCTCAAGACATAGCAGTTGAATTCCCCATTATGGGTGTCCCAAGAAAAAATAATATGGAAGTATTTATGCCTTTAACGATCTAGCCTCAGAAATAGCACACCATCATTACATACATTCTACTTATTAGAAGCAAGTCGCTAAGTCTGGGCCATATTCAAGAGAGGGGAAATTAGGTTCTACCTTTTCAATAGGGACGTATTAAAGAACTTGTGAACATGCTTTTAAATAATTTTTTTTAACAGACAGGGTGCCACTGTGTTTCCCAGGCTAGAGTACAGCGGCTATTCACAGGAGCAATCATAGCATACTGCAGCCTCAAACTCCTGGCCTCAAGTGATCCTCCCATCTCAACCTCCTGAGTAGCAGGGACTACAGGTATGCACCACCATACCTGGCTTTCACTTTTCATATTAGAGTAGGTGACAACTGTTACATAAAGCAAAAACCCACATTAGATTAAAAAAATATATATATATAAATAATTATTATTTGGTTTTGAGACAATGTCTAGCTCTGTTGCCTAGGCTGGAGTGCAGTGGCAGAATCATGGCTCACTACAGCCTCAACCTCCTAGGCTCAAGCAATTCTTGCACCCCAGCTTCCTGACTAGCTGGGATGACAGGTATGCACCACTGTGCCCTGCTAATTTTTTTTATTATTATTTGTAGAGACAGGGTTTTGTCATGTTGCCCAGGCTGGTCTTGAACTCCTGAGCTCAACTGATCCTTTGGCCTTGGCTTCTCAAAGTGCTGGGATTATAAGCATGAGCCACCACACTTGGCCTATTATTCTTAAAAGAACAAAAAATTTATCTGATCCACTTAATGATACATATAATTGTTCATATATAGATAAATCATATACCATCTTCATAAAGGAAAGTCATTAGTACTGCTTTTATAAAATTAAATCTAAGTTTTTCTCTTATTTTGACAGAGCTCTAATTTCTAAAATGCTCATAAATTTTCAGTTTTCTGCTACATGTATTAAAATACATGCCACCTGCAACCCACTAGCTACTTGTTCTAAAACCATAGTTTCCCAGTGGTCACCTAACATCCATCCATCCAACCAATCTTCTTCCTTGTTTGAAAATTCCACTGCATACCTACTAATTTTTATGCAAAGATTTTTAAATGAAAATTCTGGTTAATAGGTGGGCAACAGTTACTACCAAGTGAAGTCTATAAGCCAAGGTGTATGGACCTCTACATAGTGGGTTGTAAATGCTTGATATGGGAAGAATTCAAGAAGGAGAAAAGAATGAGAAAGAGTTTCGTGATAGTCCCAAGTTCATACTTGCCCAGCTTGGCTTAATTCTACAGCACATCCTTCTTGCGGCAAATCACTGTGGTATGTTACAATCTAGACTATTGGGATAATAAAGTAAAAAACCAAAGTATCTCAGCAGCAAAAGTACCAAAGAACACAAATACTCTAAAAACATTTTTCTTTAAAAAACATGGCACAATGATGTTAGCAAAATGGAAGGGTAGGAATTTTTGTCTGGTTCTCTATACCCTATAGAGTTTCAATTAGTGACTTCTCAGTGGCAAGACGACTACCCTGGATCTCTTGGAACTCAGGATGATGTCTCATTGTACCACAGAGCTGAGAAAAATCTGGGAACAGTGTATTAGTCCATTTTCACACTGCTATAAAGAAATATACAAGACTGGGTAATTTATAAAGAAAAGAGGTTTAATTGACTCACAGCTCCATATGACTGGGGAGGCCTTGGAAAACTTACAATCACGCTGGAACACAAAGGGGAAGTAATGACCTTCTTCACATGGTAGCAGGAGAAAAAGACAGAGTGAAGGAGGACCTGCCAAATACTTATAAAACCATCAGATTCATAAGAACTTACTCACTATCATGAGAACAGCATGGGGGGAACCACCCCCATGATCCAATCACCTCCCACTAGGTCCCTCCCTCAACATGTGGGGATTATGGGGATTGCAACTGGAGATGAGGTTTGGGGCGAGGGACACAGAGCCAAACCATATCAGATAGTAAGGGAAATGGTGCTTTGACTGCAACACTCTTCCCCTAAGCCCGCATATGCATAAGTCCCCTGGATGCAAGTTTCTATGGTAGAAAAAATGATTGGGAAGTGGGTATTCGGCCTATTGTAAGCATAGTATATAAACCTTTTATATCTTTAATATGAAGATTAAAGACAAAACTATTAAAAATAATTATAACTACAACAATTGATAGTGGGATATGCAGTTTTAAAAGTTGTAAGTTGTAACATCAAAAATTCAAAATATGTGGCTGGACGAGTTGGCTCATGCCTGTAATCCCAGCACTTTGGGAGGCCGAGGCAGGCAGATCACTGGAGGTCAGGAGTTCAAGACCAGCCTGGGCAAGATGGTGAAACCCCGTCTCTACCAAAAATATAAAAATTGCCTGAGCAAGGTGGTACACCCCTGTAATCCCAGCTACCTGGGTGGCTGAGGCATGAGAATTGCTTGAAACCAGGAGGTGGAGGTTGCAGTGAGCTGAGATTGTGCCACTGCACTCCAGCCTGAGTGACAGAGTGAGACTATCTCAAAAAAAATTCAAAATACGAGAGAAAAAGAGGAGTTAAAGTACAAGGTGTTTATTAAACATTTTTAGCAATCAAAGTTAAGTTGTTACTAGTTTAAAATAACCTGATATAAGCAAATATCAATAAATCTAAAGGGAAAGATAGAGTATAAAATAATCATAGTAGACAACTTTTTTTTTTAACTTTTATTTTAGGTTCAGGGGTACATGTGCAGGTATGTTACATGTGCAGGTTGTGTCATGGGGGTTTGTTTACACATTATTTCATCACCCAGATACTAAGCCGAGTATGTAATTGTTACTTTTTCCGATCTTCTGTCTAGTAGGAAACTTCAGCTCCCCACTTAACAATAGAAACATTATTCAGACAGAAAACCAAAAAAGAAACATTAGGTTTAAACTGTATTCTCCACCAAATAGGCCTAACAGACATTTACAGAACATTCTATCCAGCGGCTGAAGATTACACATTCTTCTCAACTGAACATGAAACATGCTTCAGGATAGAGTGCATATTACGCCACAACGTAAGTCTTAACAAATTTCAGTTCAAAATCATAGATTATCTTTTCTGATCACAATGTCATAAAACTAGAAGTCAATAATAAGAGGAAAATCAGAAACTCTACAAGTACATGGAAATTAAACAACATGGTCAATGAAAATATTAAAGAGAAATAAAAAGATTTTTTGAAACAATGCCAATGGAAACAAAGCATAACCTATCTGATACAGCAAAAGCAGGTCTAAGAGGGATGTTTGTAGTAATTAACACATAAATCCCCAAAGAGGAAAGATACAAACCTAATGTTGCACCTCAAGGGACTAGAAAAACAAGAACAAGCCAAACCCCAAATTAGCAGAAAAAAATAAATAAAGAGAAGAAATAAATGAAATAGAGATCTAAAAACCACACAAAAGATAAATACAACAAATAATTAGGTTTTTGAAACGATAACCAAAAGCAACAAACCTTTAGCTAGACTAAGAAAAAAAGGAGAAGATACAAATAAAAAAGTGAGAAACAAAAAAGGAGACACTACAATTGGTCCCAGAGAAATACAAAGAATTATAAGAGACTCTCATTAACAATTATATACCAACAAACTAGAAAATCTAGAAGAAATAAATTTCTGAATACATATAATCTACTAAAATTTAATTATGAAGATATAAAAAATTAGAACAGACCAATAAGTAAAGAGATTAAATCGGTGATAAAAAGTCTCCCATCAAAAAAAAAAGAAAAAATGCCTAGGACCTGATGGCTTCACTGCTGTATTCTATCAAAATTTTCATTTTGTTTTTCTAAAGAGACAGAGTCTTGCTCTGTTGCCCAGGCTGCTGTACAGTGGCATGATCAGAGTTCACTGCCGCCTCCACCTCCTAAGCTCAAGCAATCTTCCTGCCTCAGCCTCCCAAGAGGCCTCCCAAGTAGCTGAGACTACAGGTGTGTACCAGCACACCAAGCTAATTTTTTTTTTTTTTTTTTTTGGTAGAAACAAGGTCTCACTATGTTGCCCAGGTTGACCTCGAATTCCTGGCCTCTTGCAGTTCTACCTCAGCCTCCCAAAGTGCTGGGGTACTGGTGTAAGCCAACACACACGCAGCCCTACCAAATATTCAAAGCAAAACTAATACCAATTCTTCTCAAATTATTTTTAAAAATTAAAGAGGAAGGAATTCTTCTAAACTCATTCTACAAAATCAGCAATACCCTGATACCAAAACCTAACAAGGACACAACAAAAATAAGAAAACTACAGGCCAATGTCTCTGATGAACCTCGATGGAAAAATCCTGAACAAAATACCAGCAAACCAAATTCAATAGCACATTAATTTTGGGAGGCCAAGTAAATAACTTGAAGTCAGGGGTTCAAGACCACCCTGGCCAACATGGTGAAACCCTTCTCTACTAAAAGCACTAAAAGCCAGGCATGGTGGTGGGCGCCTGTAATCCCAGCTACTCGGGAGGCTGAGGCAGGAGAATCGCTTGAATCCAGGAGGTGGAGCACCTCTGCACCCCAGCCTAGGTGACAGAGTGAGACTCCGTCTTAAAAAAGAAAAAAAAAAAGCCAGCACATTAACAAGATAATTCACCAGGATCAAGTGGATTCGTCCTATGGATATATGAATGGTTCAACATACACAAATCAATAACTGTGATATATCACATTAAATGCAGGAAAAAAACATATAATCATTTCAATAGATGCAGAAAAGCATTTGACAAAATTCAACATTCCTTCATGTTACAATTATCAACAAATTGGGAATAGAAGGAATGTAGCTCAGCACAATAAAGGCCATAGATGAAAAACCCAAAGCTATCATTCTGAATGGGGAAAAAGTGAAAGCTTTTCCTCTGAAATCTGGAACAAGACAAGGATGTATACTTTCACCTTTTCTATTCATCATAGTCTAGAAGACCCAGCCAGAACAATTAGGCAAGAGAAAGAAATAAAAGGCATCCAAATTGGAAAGGTGGAAATTAAATTGTTCTTGTTTGCAGACAACATGATCTCATATGCAGAAAACCCTAAAGAATGTACCAAAATACTGTCAGAACTAATAATCACATTCAGTAAAGTTGTAGGATACAAAACAAACATACAAAAGCATGTCTATACATCAACCACAAACTACCTGAAAAAACAAAAATCAAGTAAACAATTCCTCTTAAAATAGTTATAAAAATAGCTAAAATACCTAGGGATAAATTCAACAAAGGAGGTAAAAGATCTCTAAGATGAAAAGTATAAAACACTGATGAAAGAAATTAAAGAAGACACAAATAAATGAAAAGATAGCCTGCATTCATGTAATGAAAGAATTAATAATGCTAAAATGTTCATACTATCCAAAGTGATCTACAGATTCAAAGTAAACCCTCTCAAAATGCCAATGACAATCTTCACAGAAATAGAAAAAAAAATTCTAAAATTCATATAGAACCACAAAACATCCCAAACAGCAAAAGCAATCTTGAGCAAAAATGACAAAGACACATCATGCTATCTGACTTCAAAATGATCCAGCAATTCCACTTTTGGGTACACATTCAGTGGAAATGATTAAGATATATCTGCACTTCCATATTTATTGCTTTATTATTCACAACAGCCAAGATATGTAATCAACCTAAGAGTTCATCAGGCAATGAATGAATGCGGTATATATACACAATGCGGTATATATACACAATGGAATACCATTCATCCACAAAAAAAAAAGAAAAAAATCCTCTCATTCGTGGTAACATGGAGGAAGCTGGAGAATATCATGTTAAAAGAAATAAGCCAGGTACAAAAACAAATGCTACATAATCTCAACTCACATGTGAACTATAAAAAAGCTTATCTCATAGGAGAGTAAAATGCTGTTTTTCAGAGGCTTGGGTAATTAGAGGGGTAGAAGGATGGAGAGATATTGGTGAAAGAATCTAGAATCACAGATATGAATAGGTTTTTGATAATTGTTTAAAGGCTGTGCACAGTGGCTCACACCTGTAATCCCAGCACTTTGGGAGGGAGAGGCAGGAGGGTTGCTTGAGGTCAGGAACAACATCAGCCTGGGCAACAAAGCAAGATTCCATTTCCACAGAAAATTTACAAGTTAAAAATTAGCTGAGCATGCTGGCACAGGCCGGTGGACCCAGCTACTCGGGAGGCAGAGGTGGGAGGATCACTTATGCTTAGGAGTTGGAGGCTGCAGTGAGCCATGATTGTGCCACTGCACTCAAGCCTTGAAGACGGAGCAAGATGCCATCTCCAAAAACAAAAATAATTGTCTAGAATAGGCAAACATATAGAAACAAAACTAGATAAGTGACTGTCTGGGGCCCAGGGGTTGAATGGAAAGAAGATGAGGGGGTGAGAGAGAAATGGGGAATGACTACTAATAGTTATAGAGTTTCTTCATTTGATAATGAAAATATTGTGAAACTGACTGTGGTGATGGTTGCACAGCTAGCTAAATCTGTGAACTAAGAGCCACAGGGTCATACATTTTAAACAGGTGAATTGTATGTGAACTATATTCCAATAAAGTTATTTAAAGAAGAAGGAAATGTGTATTAATTGGAATGTAAGTTAGAAAATCAATACAATTAAATATTTTCTTTGCTTTCAAAAACGATGGCAGCTGACAGTACCACTGTATAATTTAAATGGCAAAGACCATCCTTGTGAACCAATTAACAAATGAGACTCTTTCAGAAAAATTTGAGTTCAATTTTCATTTCAAATAAACGAATATACCATCCATAGGACAAAAAAAAAGTTTCTGTTGTGTCTCTGCCAGGCTTTGGTATCAGGATGATGTTGGCCTCATAAAATGAGTTAGGGAGGATTCCCTCTTTTTCTATTCATTGGAATAGTTTCAGAAGGAATGGTACCAACTCCTCCTTGTACCTCTGGTAGAATTCAGCTGTGAATCCATCTGGTCCTGGACTTTTTTTTGGTTGGTAGGCTATTAATTATTGCCTCAATTTCAGAGCCTGCTATTGGTCTATTCAGGGATTCAACTTCTTCCTGGTTTAGTCTTGGAAGAGTGTAAGTGTCCAGGAAATTATCCATTTCTTCTAGATTTTCCAGTTTATTTGCGTAGAGGTGTTCATAGTATTCTCTGATGGTAGTTTGTATTTCTGTGGGGTCGGTGGTGATATCCCCTTTATCATTTTTAATTGCGTCGATTTGATTCTTCTCTCTTTTCTTCTTTATTAGTCTTGCTAGTGGTCTGTCAATTTTGTTGATCTTTTCAAAAAACCAACTCCTGGATTCATTGATTTTTTGGAGGGTTTTTTGTGTCTCTATCTCCTTCAGTTCTGCTCTGATCTTGGTTATTTCTTGCCTTCTGCTAGCTTTCGAATGTGTTTGCTCTTGCTTCTCTAGTTCTTTTAATTGCGATGTTAGAGTGTCAATTTTAGATCTTTCCTGCTTTCTCTTGTGGGCGTTTAGTGCTATAAATTTCCCTCTACACACTGCTTTAAATGTGTCCCAGAGATTCTGGTATGTTGTATCTTTGTTCTCATTGGTTTCAAAGAACATCTTTATTTCTGCCTTCATTTCGTTATGTACCCAGTAGTCATTCAGGAGCAGGTTGTTCAGTTTCCATGTAGTTGAGCGGTTTTGATTGAGTTTCTTAGTCCTGAGTTCTAGTTTGATTGCAGAATTTTAGACCAATATCCCTGATGAACATCGATGCAAAAATCCTCAATAAAATACTGGCAAACCGGATTCAGCAACACATCAAAAAGCTTATCCACCATGATCAAGTGGGCTTCATCCCTGGGATGCAAGGCTGGTTCAACATTCGCAAATCAATAAACATAATCCAGCATATAAACAGAACCAAAGACAAGAACCACATGATTATCTCAATAGATGCAAAAGGCTTTTGACAAAATTCAACAGCCCTTCATGCTAAAAACGCTCAATAAATTCGGTATTGATGGAACGTACCTCAAAATAATAAGAGCTATTTATGACAAACCTACAGCCAATATCATACTGAATGGGCAAAAACTGGAAAAATTCCCTTTGAAAACTGGCACAAGACAGGGATGCCCTCTCTCACCACTCCTATTCAACATAGTGTTGGAAGTTCTGGCTAAGGCAATTAGGCAAGAGAAAGAAATCAAGGGTATTCAGTTAGGAAAAGAAGAAGTCAAATTGTCCCTGTTTGCAGATGACATGATTGTATATTTAGAAAACCCCATTGTCTCAGCCCAAAATCTCCTTAAGCTGATAAGCAACTTCAGCAAAGTCTCAGGATACAATATTAATGTGCAAAAATCACAAGCATTCTTATACACCAGTAACAGACAAACAGAGAGCCAAATCAGGAATGAACTTCCATTCACAATTGCTTCAAAGAGAATAAAATACCTAGGAATCCAACTTACAAGGGATGTAAAGGACCTCTTCAAGGAGAACTACAAACCACTGCTCAGTGAAATAAAAGAGGACACAAACAAATGGAAGAACATACCATGCTCATGGATAGGAAGAATCAATATCGTGAAAATGGCCATACTGCCCAAGGTAATTTATAGATTCAATGCCATCCCCATCAAGCTACCAATGAGTTTCTTCACAGAATTGGAAAAAACTGCTTTAAAGTTCATATGGAACCAAAAAAGAGCCCGCATCTCCAAGACAATCCTAAGTCAAAAGAACAAAGCTGGAGGCATCACGCTACCTGACTTCAAACTATACTACAAGGCTACAGTAACCAAAACAGCATGGTACTGGTACCAAAACAGAGATATAGACCAATGGAACAGAACAGAGTCCTCAGAAATAATACCACACATCTACAGCCATCTGATCTTTGACAAACCTGAGAGAAACAAGAAATGGGGAAAGGATTCCCTATTTAATAAATGGTGCTGGGAAAAGTGGCTAGCCATAAGTAGAAAGCTGAAACTGGGTCCTTTCCTTACTCCTTATACGAAAATTAATTCAAGATGGATTAGAGACTTAAATGTTAGACCTAATACCATAAAAATCCTAGAGGAAAACCTAGGTAGTACCATTCAGGACATAGGCATGGGCAAAGACTTCATGTCTAAAACACCAAAAGCAACAGCAGCAAAAGCCAAAATTGACAAATGGGATCTAATTAAACTAAAGAGCTTCTGCACAGCAAAAGAAACTACCATCAGAGTGAACAGGCAACCTACAGAATGGGAGAAAATTTTTGCAATCTACACATCTGACAAAGGGCTAATATCCAGAACCTACAAAGAACTCAAACAAATTTACAAGAAAAAAACAAACAACCCCATCAAAAAGTGGGCAAAGGATATGAACAGACATTTCTCAAAAGAAGACATTCATACAGCCAACAGACACATGAAAAAATGCTCATCATCACTGGCCATCAGAGAAATGCAAATCAAAACCACAATGAGATACCATCTCACACCAGTTAGAATGGCGATCATTAAAAAGTCAGGAAACAACAGGTGCTGGAGAGGATGTGGAGAAATAGGAACGCTTTTACACTGTTGGTGGGATTGTAAACTAGTTCAACCATTATGGAAAACAGTATGGCGATTCCTCAAGGATCTAGAACTAGATGTACCATATGACCCAGCCATCCCATTACTGGGTATATACCCAAAGGATTATAAATTATGCTGCTATAAAGACACATGCACACATATGTTTATTGCAGCACTATTCACAATAGCAAAGACTTGGAATCAACCCAAATGTCCATCAGTGACAGATTGGATTAAGAAAATGTGGCACATATACACCATGGAATACTATGCAGCCATAAAAAAGGATGAGTTTGTGTCCTTTGTAGGGACATGGATGCAGCTGGAAACCATCATTCTTAGCAAACTATCACAAGAACAGAAAACCAAACACCACATGTTCTCACTCATAGGTGGGAACTGAACAATGAGATCACTTGGACTCTGGAAGGGGAACATCACACACCGGGGCCTATCATGGGCAGGGGGGAGGGGGGAGGAATTGCATTGGGAGTTATACCTGATGTAAATGACGAGTTGATGGGTGCAGCACACCAACATGGCACAAGTATACATATGTAACAAACCTGCACGTTATGCACATGTACCCTACAACTTAAAGTATAATAATAATAAATAAATTTTAAAAAAAAAAAGAAAAAAAGAAAAAAAAAAAAGTTTCTGAATTCCAATTCCAAAATAAAATAAAAAGGAATAGAGTTTCATCCCCTTGATGAAATTATGTCCCATTGCTTGTAGTATTTCTTACTGAAGGTTTATTTGTTTTGCTTTTAGACAGAAAAATACAATTTCAAATTGTACCCATGTTTAATATTATACCCAGGAACACTGCATGACATTAAGGTCCACAAGAGTAGAGATATGTCATTCTTTTATGAAGTGGGTAACTGTGATATGTATAGATTTATACTGGACAACTGCAGAGCACAACCATAACTGCTGAGACAGAACTAAAAGCATGTCATCACTAATAGTAGTAAAATAATTTCTTAATATAATACATAAAAAAATGTAGGAAGAAAGGAAGAAGAGGGGAGGGAGGAGGAAGGATAGGAAGAGAAGGGAAGAAGATGTAAGGAACGGAGGAGGAGGAAAAAGAAGGGAAGGGGAGAGGAGGGATGAAGGGAAAAAGAGAGAGAAAGGAAAGGAGAGAGACAAGGAAAGGAGAGAGGGAAAAAAAGGGAGGAAGGGAAAAGTGAAATACTGATTTTTCTTTACATTAAAGAATCTGATCTAAGTTAGAATAATTTCACAAACACATCAAAAGTATTATAATTGAGGACAGCAAGCCACTGCTTCCTTCATCTTATTTTAGCTACGAAAAGTTTACAACCTAATTTGAAAAGGGAGGAGCTCAGAAAGGCAAACAAAGAAGAGTATTAATTCATATTTAAACTTTAAAAATTATAAGGAGGTATCAAAATTTGAATAGTCAACCTTATTTGTAGGGCTTATGTTACTTAAAATTATTCATTAATCATAAAATTGACAGAATTAGTACTTACTACTTTCTTAAATGACAGAAAGAATTGATGAGACTGTGTTGCATCACCTTCTGCCACATCCTGCTATAATTATAAATACAGTTGTACTACTGACATTTCTACAACTGCTCCAGGTGAAAGCATTTGAACAGAGAATTCTCTTTGATCACTTCATTGTCATTTCTTCTTTTTAAATTTACATCTGGACTGTTCCAATGCACAGAAGTACATCTCATAAAAAACCTTTTAACCTCTAACTAGCTTTTCTAGGTAAAATAGGTCACAAAAGAGATAATCAGATTTTTTTAAATACAGACAAACTTTAGACTAACTTTTTTCAAAAAAGATCTCGAAATAGATAAACAACATGAGTCCTTCGATTTAAATCAGTTTTAATTTCTAAATACCATAACTCAATTAGTAATGTTACACCAATTGGTAGTTCTTGAAATATCAGCTTTACAATTTTGAGTTCAATGTTTCTATTTCATTCAAACATAATTCCTAAAACTTTTGTTTAGTGTTTTTAGAAACTCATTTTACATAGCATTTTGGAAAGCTTTAAAATACAATTATGAACACTAGTTTATTATGTGATGTTTTACATCAAGAAAATAATTAAAAGCATCCCCCTGAGATGTATAAAACATAAAACACACGACATTTAGGCAGTCCTCTCAAATTTTAATTAAAAATGAAACAACAACATGGTTAAAATTTTACTGGAAGTTAAATACAAATATGGAGGCTTATCTAACTGGAAGAGACATGAAAAACTGCAAGACTGAATGTAAGTCAATAATCATAAAAGCAGATTAGAAATTATAAGACAGAAATAAGGATCTGGTAATTTGAGAGGAGACCAAGCTAATGTCTTGAGGATCGTTTGAGCCCAGGAATGCAGGACTAGCCTGGTTAATATGGCAAAACCCCATCTGTACAAAAAAGTAAAATATAAGGCGGGTGTGGTGGTGTGCACCTATTGTCCCAACTACTCAAGAGGCTGAGGTAGGAGAATTCCTTGAGCCCAGGAGGTCAAGGATGTGGTGAGCTGTGATCGCACCACTGCACTCCAGCCTGAGTGACAGAGTGAGACTCTGTCTCAAAAAAATAAAAAACAAAATAAAATAAAATAAAAATCCATATAGCCTCAATATGATAATAATTACAGGAAAAAAGTGATTCAAATGATTACCTGCTTATATTCCAGTTAACAAAGGATAAGATGGTATTTAAAATTTCTGAGATGCCCAGAATATACCCCAAGATGGCATTTTAAAAATAAATTTTAAAATACTATAGATAAATTAAATTGAAGGAAGCTTAAAAACAACTGAACCTAGAACTTAAATAGAAATACCTCATGTAGCTCACCATCAGGCTTCTGAAAAATTCAATGAGTCACATAACACTATAAATCTCCAAGGAACAAAAAGGTATCTAGGCACCAAGGAAAACTGTCATCCCTGGGAAGCATGAATGAAAGAGTCCATTTACTGATAGCTGTATTTAAAATGATGCATATTCGACACTCTCTCTGACAACCTACAATTACTCCCAAATTGAAGAAGACAGTAAGAAGTGAAGAAAACAAGTGAAACACTACTCAAAATCTCTCACACTTAGAGAAGTAAAAATTGAAGTCTTCTCAGGATGACAGAAAAATCTCCAGTAACAACAGCAAGCTGAGGTTACTAGTTAGAACAGTAGGGTTCTATTTCTGCTTTGCTTATTCACCATGGTGTTTTTTTTCTATCTTATTTAGTCAGAATCCTTATCATTAAACAATCTTCGCAGACCAACATATTAATTATGAGAATGCCAGAAGGAAAACAGAGAAAAAATAAAAGAAAAAAATTTGAAGATATAATGGTCCAAAACTTCCCGACTTTAATAAAATGTATGAATCTACACATCCAAGCATGAACTTGAAGCATCAATTTAATAAGCTCTAAACATGATAAACACAAAAAGATTCACACCAAGACACATTATAGTCAACTGTTGAAAGACAAAGAAAAGGAAAGAATTTTGAAATAAGTGAGAGAAAAGCAACTGGTCCCAAGTCAGGATTCTCAATAAGATTAAGAACTAATTCTCATCAGAAACCATGTAGGCCAAAAAGCAGTGAGTTGACATATTTAATGTATTAAACGAAAGGCACTGTTAACCAAGAATTATATATCCAACAAAACTACCCTATAATAAAGGGGCTATTTAAGACATTCCCAGATAAACAAAAGCTAAGACAGTTTGTTAACAATAGACCAGCCCTACACAAAATGCTAAAGAGAGTCCTTCAGGCTGAAATGAAAGGACATAGTAAATATAAATGCCAGTATCACTGAACTTTTGGTTTGTAATTCCTTTTATTCTATATGATTTAAAAGGCAAATGAATAAAATAATAATTATAAATCTGTGTTAATGGGCATGCAATACACAAAGACATAATCAATGAGAGTAATAATATATAAGAAGAGGATGGAGATGTAAAGGAGTAGTGTTTGTATATTATTGAAACTACATTGGTATTATCCAAATCAGGTTGTTATGAGTTTACAATGTTAATTGTAATTTAAATGGTAAATAATAAAAGTAACTAAAACATATACAGGAAAGAAAAGGAAGATGGTATCAAAAAAGAACACTACCAAAAATTAACTTATTGATGTTTTATGACTTAGATACAAAAATTTAAAAACACATAGTTGTTATGGGCTGAACTATAAACATCCCTCCACGGACCCTCCTGCCACTATTCATATGTCGAAGCCCTAAACTCCAGTATCTCACAATGTGACTACATTTGAAGATAGGGTCTTTAACAAGGTAATTAAATTAATGGAGGGCAGTAAGGTAGGCCTTAATCCAATCTGACTGGTGTTCTTATAAGAAGACATTAGGACACGCAGACACACTCCAGGGGTACATATGTACACAGAAACCACCACGCAAAGAGGCAGAAAGAGGGTAGCCATCTGCAGGCCAAGAAGCAAGGCCTCTGAAGGAATCAAGGTGTCAACACTTTGATCTGGGACTCCAACACTGTGAGAAAATAAATCTTTGTTGTTTAAGCCATCTAGTCTCTGAAATTGTTAAGAATGCTCTAGCTAACTAATATTGAACTTATTCATAATCATATATTATTCTGCATTATTTATTTCTGTCACACTTTAAAAAAAAATAATGTAACTATAGTTGGATTAAACATTTTACCAATATTGAATTAAAAAGAACAATGGCATGCTTCTTTTTGCCTATGAAATAATAAAATATTTTTACTTTTATGTTTCCTTTCTATACTTCACTAGAGCCATTAGGTCAATCCTTCTTGTATGTGTGGTGAAACTTAACACACAGTCAAAGGTAAAATCCACTGTGACTTACACCTCTGATGCATCAAGCCCACATTCTTGGTATCAATCCAATGCAATGACATTAAGCTAAATATCCTCTCAACAAAAGCATGTAAACAGAATACTTAGGATTTTAATTACTATCAATAATAGGTGTTTAGATATAGGAATTAGTTTATGGTTCTATAAAAATTATATCCATCTATCTTTTAGCTAAATGCATGTTTTGGCATTCCAGCTCCTTATGAATCACATCCCTTGTGTTTACAGATTCATTATATAGGCTTATCAGTGTTCAAAATGTCCATCATTTTAAAACACTCTGAAAGACATTGGCTATCATCCTAAGTTAAATTTCTCTTTCTTGCAGAAATGGTTTTAAAACACCTGAATTTGAATTTGTGATGTCAAAACTGGATTTTTTAGTAAAGAAACTGAAAAAAAGTTTTATTTAACCTCATTGCTCTTTTCTGTGACTTTTTTACTTGAGTTCTGAAGCACTCTTAATATAAAAATGAGCCATTTGGGCCAGGTACAATGATTCACACCTATAATCCTAGCACTTTGGGAGACTAAAGCAGGGGGATCACTTGAAGCCAAAAATTCAAGACCAATCTGGGCAACATACAGAGACCCTGTCTCTACAACAAATAAATTAGCCAGGTATGGCACGGTATGACTGTAGTCCTAGCTACTCAGGAGATGGAGGAAGGAGGACTCTTTGAGCCCAGCAGTTCAAGGCTGGAGTGAGCTATGATCACACCACTACATTCCAGCCTAGGCAACAGAGCGAGAGAGAGTGTCTCAAAAAATATATATAATAATAAATAAATAAAATTATTTGTGTGGTTTTTTTTTTTTTTTTTTGGTATGTGTTTTTTCTAGCCTACTTGTGGCCTCTTCAAAAACAGAAACAAGCTGGGCACCGTGGCTCACGCCTGCAATTCCAGCACTTTGGGAGGCCGAGGTGGGTGGATCACAAAGTCAAGAGATCAAGACCGTCCTGTCCAACATGGTGAAACCCCGTCTCTACTAAAAACACAAAAATTATCTGGGCATGGTGGCACATGCCTATAGTCTCAGCTACTTGGGAAGCTGAGGCAGGAGAATCACTTGAACCCGGGAGGCAGAGGTTGCAGTGAGCAGAGATCGCACCACTGCACTCCAGCCTAGCAACAGAGTGAGACTCTGTCTCAAAACAAACAAACAAACAAAAGAAACAGAAACCCCAAAAAAATATCTTTTTCTATAATCTTGTTTTTCCATTCTCATTCTCAATGTGCTGCCAAATCAGAGAAGGGCATTCCTTTGGTCCCATATTTTGTTAATATTGTACTGCAAGGTATCTATGTCCAGCAACAAAAATAGCCATCTTTTAGGCACATATTCAAGGAGGTCATTTTCTTCCATTTATTTTTCTTTTTGTAGAGACAAGGTTTCAAACTACTGGAATCAAGCGATCCTCCTGACTTAGCCTCTCAAAATGCTGGGATTACAGGCATGAGTCACAATGCCAGCCTTTTTCCATTTCTTTCAAGTCAAAAATCACATTAAGCGCTTCCACAAATTTTTTAAAAACTGGCAACATAACCAAAAGTGTTCATTAAGAAAGCATCAATGATCAAACTTAAGCAAGTCACACCCCTTTTTAGCAGTGTTATATACATGCTGTGCAGGATATTGAGCAGATAAGAACTTTTCACTTTCATTAGTAAGCAGTTCAGACCAAACGAAATTTACCAAAATTTACATTTGTACTGTACATCAAATAAATCTAGAATTGTACTTGGACAAGATATCAACAATATTTGTTTTTGTTGCCTATGGTTTCATTAAAATCTTCAAGAACATGATTTGACATATCAAAATACCTAAGAGCTTTGGGGACATTTTCTTGTTGACATAATTTGTCATATAACTTGATATACGAAAGTATGATTACTAGTAAGATCTCACATAGTAAGTTACCCAAAACTTCAAATTCCTTTTATTACCTTGCAAAAGACAAGAACAAATAAACCATTACTAGAATACATTGTTAGAATGAATGTGAAATATTGTGGCCGGGCGCGGTGGCTCAAGCCTGTAATCCCAGCACTTTGGGAGGCCGAGACGGGCGGATCACGAGGTCAGGAGTTCGAGACCATCCTGGCTAACACGGTGAAACCCCATCTCTACTAAAAAATACAAAAAACTAGCCGGGCGAGGTGGCGGCGCCTGTAATCCCAGCTACTCGGGAGGCTAAGGCAGGAGAATGGCGGGAACCCGGGAGGCGGAGCTTGCAGTGAGCTGAGATCCGGCCACTGCGCTCCAGCCTGGGAGACAGAGCGAGACTCCGTCTCAAAAAAAAAAGAATGAATGTGAAATACTGTAAAAAGTGCAAAAGAATAAAAGTAGGCAATGACTGCTTTATTATGAGACCAATATCAGGGAGAAAGCTGAGGGAGAACTTAATTATATAATAATAAACTTTTAGAAGGCAGAAACTGATGAAGATCCTCAAGAAAGGAGACAATCAGTGAACAGCTAATAGCCTCCCTGTATTAGTTCATTTTCACACTATGGTAAAGAACTGCCTGAGACTGGGTTATTTATTTATTTATTTATTTTTATCTTTTTTTTTTTTTGAGACAGAGTCTCGCTCTGTCGCCCAGGCTGGAGTGCAGTGGCGCGATCTCCACTCACTGCAAGCTCCGCCCCCGGGTTCATGCCATTCTCCTGCCTCAGCCTCCCGAGTAGCTGGGACTACAGGCGCCCGCCACCGCGCCCGGCTAATTTTTCGTATTTTTAGTAGAGACGGGGTTTCACAGTGTGAGCCAGGATGGTCTCGATCTCCTGACCTCGTGATCCGCCCGTCTCAGCCTCCCAAAGTGTTGGGATTACAGGCGTGCGCCACCGCGCCCGGCCAGAGGCTGGGTAATTTATAAAGAAAAAAAGGCCACGGCGGGCGGATCACGAGGTCAGGAGATCCAGACCATACTGGCTAACACGGTGAAACTCCATCTCTACAAAACATAGAAAAAATTAGCCAGGCATGGTGGCGGGCGCCTGTAGTCCCAGCTACTCGGGAGGCTGAGGCAGGAGAATGGCGTGAACCCGGGAGGCAGAGCTTGCAGTGATCCAAGATCGTGCCACTGCACTCCAGCCTGGGATACAGAGTGAGACTTCGTCTCAAAAAAAAAAGAAAAAAGGTTTAATTGACTCACAGTTTAGCATGGCTGGAAAGGCCTCTGAAAACTTATAATCATGGCAGAAGGCAAAGAAGAAGAAAGGCACCTTCTTTACAAGGCAGCAAGAATGAGAAATGCTGAGCAAAGGGGTAAGAGCCCCTTATAAAGCCATCAGATCTTGTGAGAACTCACTCACTATCACGAGAACAACATGAAGGAAACTGCCCCCATGAGTCAATTACCTCCACCTGGTCTCTCCCTTGGCATGTGGGGATTATAGGTATTACAATTCAAGATGAGATTTGGGTGGGGACACAAAGCCTAACCATATCACCTCCAGTTCTAGTAGGAGAAGAGACTGAAAACTGCAAAATGCAAAACGTGCCTTTATAAATTAAGGCTTTAGTAAATTATCCTTTTTTTTTTTTTTTTTTTGAGATGGAGTCTCACTCTGTTGCCCAGGCTGGAGTGCAGTGGCATGATCTTGGCTCACTGCAACCTCTACTGCCCAGGTTCAAGCTATTCTCTGCCTCAGTCTCCCAAGTAGCTGGGATGACAGGCATATGCCACCACACCTGGCTAATTTTTGTACTTTTTTAGTAGAGACGGGTTTTCACCATGTTGGTCAGGCTGATCTGGATCTCCAGACCTCAAGTGATCTGTCCACCTCCAGCTTCCCAAAGTGCTGGGATTACAGGCGTGAGCCACCGCGCCTGGCCGTAAATCATCCTTTTTCTATTACTCTGGAAGTTCATAAAGTGACCACCTGGATGTTTTACCAAAAACAATACAAATCAATTGACCAACAGAAAGACTCAGGCCACTTCATATTAACGACCACCTTAAAGATTCATTTTTACAAAAGATTTGAAAACTATGATTAAATCTGAGCTTGGAAGTATGTGGAATAATCATACTATATGTCTAAATCAACTAAGAGTTACTTGAAAAGAAATCATTCTGGATTTTGTCAATTTTCCACTTTTCCAGTTCTTGAAGTTAATTAGAATTCAAAGGGAATGCATTAATCAATAAAAAAGAAAAAGAAATCTAGTATAGCAGAAATGACACATGATTGCAATGAGCAGAAATTTGAGCTAGCTTCAAACTGCAAAAGTAAGAACGAGTGGTATGTAAAACTTGTTCATATCTTTCAAAGCTGGAAGATTAAGAAGATCACTAACTCTCTCAATCAAGATTAGGTTAAACTGGTAACTCAAAGAGTATATGCCTAACGAGTTTATTCAATTACTCATTGGAAGATATGGGAATAGAGACAGATATACAGATATATTAAAGATATACCCCGGTATAGATATAACGATGTATATACATATCTACCAACATATCTGTCTATACATAGATATTCAGGTATGAACATATGCATATATATTTATGTATATAGATATCTATATATAATACAGAGCAATTTCTACTATCTTGTGGCAGAAACGTCCTTTCTAAGGAGGACATGCAGGAAATGAAGAAGCCATAAAGTTTAATTACATTAAAAACTTTGAAAGTTACATGAAGAACTAAGGCACCGTACAAGACACTGTAAGAGTTAATGTACACATGACAAAAAATAAATACTTTCAACTTATAAAAAGGAATACTATCTATAAAATATGAAGAATTTCTATAAATCTGTAACATATGAAAAATTATAAAATGATAGTGAAAGGAAACAAGTAATTTAAGAAGAAATGCAAATGAACAATAAACATATCAAAAGTTCAAGCTTACCAACAGCCAAAGAAATAGCAATTAAAGTAACTTTTGATTAGATGTGCAATGACTACTAAAATCCCAATTCAAATGAACAAAACTATATTCTACAGCAACACAATATAAATGGAAACAATTATGCAAAATAGACATGGGTCTAGAATCATTTTGAATCCTTTTAACTTTTAAAATAAGTAACCAACCTGAGCCACTTTAATTGAGTTCTGGGTAGAGCCACCAGCATGATACTCGACTTTGAATTTTTTCACGAGTTCATCAAACCTATAAGGAAATCACAGTAGAAAAGAGTAAGTTACCTTCTGTGAGTTGCCACAATGTAAACTTTTCTGAGCAGAAGAGTATTAAAACACAAATAGTAAAATGTTTTAATTGTTTAAGTATATTGAATAAATGAATTGAAGTATCTTATAACAAAAATACTGAATTTCCACATTTAAGAAATGTTTTCCATAAGTGTACAACTATAAGAACTTAAGAATTTAAAACACAGACTGTCCATAATTAGCCATTAAACTAAACAGAAAGTAAAAGTAATAATTAATAGATTGCCAAATGGAGGTCACATGTGGCAAATTGGTTAAGTCAAAATCAGAATCCCAGTCTCAGAACTACTTGTTACTACAAACATACAGAAATCAGTGTGTATTTCTCCTCATTCCAGACAACTAAGAGAGTTTTCTATAGAAACTAAACAAAATTTCACTTAATGTTACCCTTGGAATCAGTTCAAGAAGTATGAAAATTATAAGACCTTACACTTCAAAAGAGATGATGAAGCATATGTTCATTTCCTCTTCCACATCTTACTAAATGTCAAAAAATATATTTTATATATAAAAATAAACAAAAGTATAACAGCACTGCCTGTAAAGCAAGGAAAGAAAGATGCCACAAACAGACCTATCTAATTATATGAAAAGATGCAGCTAGAGAATGACACAGTTTCTATGCACTAACTTAACAATTATTGAAAAATTTTTGAAAAATAAATAGTTGGATGGATTACCTGAGCAATCAAAATATGCATGGGTAAAAACTAAGATAAAAATAGAGAAGTTGAAATTTTTAAAAATACCAAAAAAGTAGACAGAAAATATAAGAGATTAAAAATATGAGATAAAAATTAAAAGGTGCAGAGAATTTATTAGGTGGTCCGAGATCTATTTAACAGGAAATACAGAAAGGGAAAATAAACATTATGAAGAGTAAGAGAGAAATGTTGGGGGGAAAAAAGGTGAAACATAAATATGGTCAGATTTTTCCAAACATCAAACAGTTTTACAAGGGATTAGGGACTAGGACCCCATACTTGGACACATTTTGTGTAATCTCTCATATTAAGATAAAACCCTAAAAGCATATAAAATGAAAAATAATAATTACCTTAAAAGGAATAAAAATCAGACTAATACTAAACTTCTCAAAGAATACCAGATGCTAAAAATATAATGGAGTAACGAACGTATTCTATGCTGAGAAGGGAGGAAATTTTTGAAACTAGAAATTTTCAATATGCACTCAAATTATCAGGTTAATAAGGCAAAGCAATATTTAATAATCCTTTATCCTATGTGGAAAAAATTACTAAGGAGATGTGCCAAACTCTCCCCCCAAAAAAACAGAAGAAAGATGGAATGAGGTTAAAAGAAAAGGAGGGTGATATACGACTTTGAAAAAGAAAGCCATAAAAAAGTTAAAAGTGCCCATCATACATTATTGCAAGCAAAATTCTCCCTTTTATGGAGAAGACTCCATAAATATCTCAAATGTTAAAAATCAAGTTTTTAAAAAGGTTTTAAATATATTGTTGAAGTCATAAAGTCAATCAATAAAAAAATCAAACCAAAGCAAATATAAGGAAGAATAAAAAGGCAAAACAGTGTAAGTGCACTACATTCTTCATCTTCCAGTATAGAGTTCACAGACATTGTATAAACTTAATTAAAAATAAGCATAAATTCATTATTTAGATTTATAATGTTAAGCTAAAAACATTACCTTTTCTTTTTTTTTTTTGAGACAGAATCTTCCTTTGTCACCCAGGCTGGAGTGCAGTGGCGCAAACATAGCTCAATGCAGCCCCCATCTCCTGGGCTCAAAGGATCCTCCCACCTCAGTCCCCCAAATAGCTGGGAATACAGGTATGCGCCACCATACTTGGCTAATTTTTTTTGTATTTTATTTTGTAGAAACGGGCTTCACCATGTTGCCCGGGCAGATATCAAACTCCTGAGCTCAGGCGATCCTCCCACCTCAGCCTCCTAAAGTGCTAGGATTACAGGTGTGAGCCATGGAACCAGGGCCTAAAAACATTAACTTTTAACAGTATTTGCATCTCTATGGAGTTGATATAAAAGGATTTTTTTTTTTTTTACTGGTGTTTATAGTTTACTTTCGTTTTTTATAAATTTCTCTAGGATAATTTAAAAAAATGTGCAAAATTTAAGAAGTGTCTGTGTAACTACTACTCAGGTTAAGGAAAAAAAACACTGAACTGACTTAGAAAATTCAGTATCTTATATATATCTCTCATATATAATATATACATATATACACACACACACACACACAAACACACACACTCTGTCTCTCTACAAGTGTCCTTACCCTGTTGTTCTTCACGAGTACTTTGGCCGTTCTTGGTTCTTTGCACTTCATATAAATTTACAACTAGTTGTCAAACTCCAAAAACCAACTTGTTAGGGTTTTTTTTTTTTTGAGACTGAGTCTTGCTCTGTCGCCAGACTGGAGTGCACTGGCGCAATCTTGGCTCACTGCAACCTCCAACTCCCTCGTTCAAGCAATACTCCTGCCTCAGCCTCCCAAGTAGCTGGGACTACAGGCGCATCCCACCATGTCCATCTAATTTTTCTATTTTTAGTAGAGACGGGGTTTCACTATGTTGGCCAGGATGGTCTCCATCTCTTGACCTCATGATCCACCCACCTCAGCTTCCCAAAGTGCTGGGATTATAGGCGTAAGCCACCGTGCCCAAATTGTTAGAAAATTAGTGATTGCACTAATTTTCTATATCTATGCTGGGAAAAGTGATATATTTCCAATATTACATCATCTAATCAATGGTTACAGTATCTCTCAAAGTTTCATGTTTGCCACAAAGCCCCCACATGTTTTATTCTGATCACTACTTCATACTTCATATGTTTTAATACTATTATGATATTGTTTAAACTTAATTTTTATTTGTGGCTGATATTTATAAACATTCTTTATATCCATTTTTTCAGCCAAGTTTCTAATATTTAATTAACTCCAAAGATTTATGTGTTTTTAACAAATTAAACATAATTATCATTTGTGAATAAGGACAATTTTTTCCTTCCCTTTCTTGCGTTAGTACAAAGACTACAAGCTCTAGGATAATATAAATAGAGAATAAACAATAGTAGGTGGAAATGGGCAAATTTAGTCTTGTTCTGAATTTTGGCCTGAAAAATCCTGATGAATAGCAGAATTAGTCGATTTTCCAAAATTAGAAGTCTTCAAATAAGCATTTAATTTTCTACCTTGATGTAGTTTTAACTATGCGTATATGTTGCTTCTATTAAAGTATTAAGCATTTTTAAATGTTACAGATTTAAAATAGATTTATGTCTATGGTATTTTCCATGTTATTTCAAATGAGAAATGTTAATTTACAAAAACTTATGTGCAATATAATCCTTTTTTGTGTAAACAAAATTATCCAATATACATGTCTACTGAAAAGAACCTGGAAGAATACAACCAAAGTATTAACAGTAGTTATCGCCAAATTAGGAACAATTATGGCTCTTTTATACATCTGTTTAAATTGTGCAATAAGCATATAAACTGTTTTGTAATGAAAAATCAACTTCATTTTATAACAAAAGAACATAGCAATTTTCCATACAATTATTTTAAAAGAATTATATATAGAACAAAGCTGGATAAAAAGCAAGAGCAGAGAAAGAAGTGATTCTGAACAAAAAAGGCAGAGAAAGTTTAACATCTGAATTGAAATTTGACATTTAAGGGAAAAAAAAATATTCAGGGTTGAGGGTGAAACAATAAACATGGCGTATTCAGAAAAACCAGTTAAACACAAACAAAATGCAGGTCAAAATCAAAGTAGTAAAAATTGACAAAGAAAAGGTAGTAACTATCAGGCTAATAAGTGTAGACATTATTCTAAAGGCTACTAGAAATTATTAAACTCTATTTAGCAATAGTGCGGAAAGAGCACTTTTTAAAAATGGTAACACTACAGGACAGAGTAAAGAGAAGCAGACCACCTGCCTTTAGAATAGCTCATATGAAAGACCAGATAGAGAGACGAGACCAAACTAAGGAATCATTCTGAAGTTGAAGATATAGGATGTGATAAAGAAGTGTAACATGTGGAAGAGGGATGATAATTCTGAGGTTGCTAGTTTGGATAACGAGTTGGATGGTGTTAGAAAAGAAATACAGGAGAGCAGAAAATCTTAAGAAGGGAAAGGAACTCCTAAGTAGCCAACTAACAAACCAAGAAATATTTATCTTCAGGGAACTGATTGTACTGTGGCAAGACTAACAGGTGTTTAAGGATGAAAGAGTTTATGGTATCATTACATTTTATGGGAAACTTCTATATATTTTCCTTACAGGACTTTTTCCATAGGGAATAAAGTATGGGAATTTTAGGAATTTATAGATTCCTTCTTACTTTCTCCTTTTGGTTGACATTCTTTGCCTGAATGGGGTGGCCATATAAACACCTCAATCAAAAGCCTGACAGAATTGGAAGGACAGTACCTGATCCATTTTTCTACCACAAGCCTACTATAGTAATTATCATTGGAAGAAATTTAATAAACCTTGTAATATTATAATTATTTATACGTTACATTATTACAGGAAAAAATTATAACTTATAAAGATATGAATATAGTAATATTAAACAAATGTACAAAATAACACTAAAAATAAGAGAAGCAAATTAAGATAAAGTTGAAAGAACACAAAATGTAAGACATAAACATTTATAGTTTATAAAAGCTGAAATATAATATGGGATGTCCTTATAATTGTTCAACAAAATGATCCATAAATTCATTCAATGTAATTATTTTGTCTTTAAAAATTAATATACTGTCCTCCCACCTGTCTAAAACACAGGTCTAGGATGTCTGTTGGACTTTTTCTTTTCAAGAGTGATGGTGTTCGTTACCGATCCACACTTCATACACCCCTCTCCTTTTTTTCAGTCTCTTAAACCTCCCCGCTACCTCTGCTCTCCAAATGTACAGACAAAGCAGCAGAATGAATACTGGAATATCATGTTTATAACTCCGCTTATAAGAGACTTGAATTCTTACTATGTTCTGTCTCCTCGCAATTCTGAAGGTACATCTTATTTGTGACTTTAATTGTATCTGTTGTTTTGAGGAAGATGAGAAAGTTTAGATTCATTATCCTCTAAGTCCAGTTTAAATGGCTTTTGATGGTATAAGTGGCAGGCTAAAAACTGGAAGATCAACACAGTAATCAAGGATATATTAAGACCATGTAAAATAAAAATAGAAATATGTAGAATTAAATACCTTGTTGTTGGAAACTGAATTACTTTTAAATAAAAGGCAACTATTGTCAGTTATATTTAGGATGCATCTAGAAAATGTATCCTGAAAAGCTAGAAAAACAATAGAAAAAGTGAAGAGAACAATAAGGAATACAAAAGGGAGAGAAGAAATTTTAAAACACAAATAGCACTGTAATTTCTATTGTGTCTTTTTTCTCCTTACCTAACATGAAGAAATAAAAAAGATTCCATGATTATACCCTTCAACACAGCATCCTATATGAATAAAAGTACTTATAAATAAGAAATAAGAAGAATTATGAACAGGAAAATGTCCACAAAACCAACACTTTACAATTTCTAGTTCTATCTAAGGGCAATTGCTTTCCATTTTCACAGAAACTAAAGCGACTAAGTTATTTCAAACTCAGGGGGAAGGGGGAGTGGGAGGGAAGGAGAGAGAGGGAACAAGCATATGAGATTGTGCATGTGCTCAGCATATTATCAGGAGAAGAAGACCTCACGTTGTGTTAACATCAGCACAGCGTAAAAACATTAACAATTTTTGAACATTTCATAGATTGACATATGAAGAATAGGACATGTGATTAAAATCTTTACAATGAAATTCCAAAAATTTAACTTCCTTAAGAAAGCATTCATAACTGCCAAGTAGAATTCGAAGTTCTTCCTTAAACTTCTCATCTAAACAAATAATAAGTTAAAAACATAAGTAATTCTAAACAGGTTATACTTAAGATTAAATGTTAATAGAACAACACAGGCAAGGGAATCGACAGGCAAACTGTAAAATTCAAAGCTTTGAAATCTTTTACTGCAAATGTTTGGTGAGGTTTTAAAAAACTCAAATGTCAGTTTGTTAAAAGCCAAACTAACATTTTCCACATGTGTTTATATTTAAGCATATTTTTACAAGATGGAAAACGTAACAGTTATTCAAAACTAAGGTTAAGCTATTAGTTCATAAGGATTATAATTTGAAGACATTTCTTGAACCTCCAATTTTATTTTCTTTGATAAGAAAGCAATTTTAAGCATGTATTGCTTAGATAAGCCCTTATTCAACTCTAACATGTTTAAAGGTTTAATTATTCCCATTTATAACTCTGAACGTGAAGATCATTGTTCCTAAGATAATCAAATATACTGCTGAAAAGCACTTCGTATATAAGTATAGATTATTAAAATAAAATGAATTATTCCTAAATTTAGATGCATGATACGTGCATTAGGTTTCTACCCACTGTAAGAACACAACAAAATTTCACTAAACCAATTTATGATTTTCATTAAATAGTAACTGATTGACATTTAGTTTTAAATCACAAAAAGAAAAAGTTATATGTAAGAAAAAGAAAAATACTGCAGGACAGTGGTTCTCAAAATTAGATGGGTAATCTCATGGTAAACCTAGAGCATCACCCACACGTCCACAGACAGGTACTTCCAAAACACAAATTATATACTCCAACTCCCTTACTGGTTTGCTTTCAGCTGTTATTTCTACCAGAGTCCATGGTTTATAATGGGTCTGAGTTTCTCTGATCATAGAAATATTCCAGAAACATATGTAATAGATATGGAGAGAGAGTAGTTAAGCAATAACTAGCTAATCATTTCTCTCTACCAAACTTCAAAAATATCACTCATCAGAAATACTCAAACATCTAAAATCTCTTATCAAAACATAACATATGGAACTTCCGATTCTGGGTAGCATATACTGCATCACAGCCAACGTTCGTACTGATGACACCTAGGAAGGCCATATAAATCATAAGTCACATTGTTAATGGTACCAAAGAGCTCTGAAGCAACAAGCACAAAGTGGACAAATTTCCAGAGAGGTGAGACCTGTTCACAGGGGCAGGCCAGAACTAGCAGTTTTTTGTTTCACCTGCCAACATTTGCAGCCAGAAGCATGAAGACAGAGAAACAAAATTTGACATTTCCCAAACCTAAAACACAGAGCTAGTTTGCCCCAAAACACATTTGCTGAATTCTGAAGCTGAATGCTAAGTTAAAGAGGTTAACCAAAATAGTTCCAAAAGCAGAAAGTTCTCTGAGTCTAGCAGTGCTTACAAAAGACAGGACAAGAAAAGAGCAACTAAAAACATAATAGACAAGAAATTAAAGCCCTAAAAGGAGTGGAGAATAAAAATAAGGATCCATGGCACATTTCCACTGGGGTTTGGGGGGAAGGATATACTTATACTGGTTACATGTGAAACCTCAAAATTCACACTTTGTGCTTAGCAGAAGATAACGATAAGGAAGGGGGCAATAGGGGGAAAACAGCAGGGAATTTAGCAATTACATAAGGCTGAAGTAATAACATTGGAAACTGAAAACCTAAAACAAAAGATCATTTCCCCTTTGACATAATTGCCAAATTTTGAAGGCAGACAGAAATTAAGCTAGACACCTCTGAATTAAGCTGGAAACCTCTGAGGTCAGTTTGGTACCCTCATTCTGGTGGGCTGTTTCAGAGCTGAGACCACTGGTCTCAATTTAAAGTCCTAGAGGTTCAGGCTCTAGGAATAGAAGCAAACAGGCTTGACTGAACTATCAACACTGAAAAATCAACTTTGACCTAGCTTAACCCTTAATTTTTATTAAGGTAATATGCTCTCCCCTCACTCCGTATCAGCCTCATACAGAAAAGAGTGAACACTCTGGTAGAAGATACAATCTGAAGAATCTACAATTTGTATATACAGTATTGGTAAATAATAATAAACTGAAAGTTATAACAAGAGGTAAAATAATTTGACTAAAATGCAAGAAAGAAAAAAGCAAGAGAAGAGTATCTGCCTACTACTTAGACCCAGACATGGTTATAGTCACAGGAAGTATGTGCAGAGCTGGGAAAATAAAGCTCCAATTCTCTGGCTGGATTACCAAAGCAGAGAGCTGCAGGGAACCACAAACTACTAGGACTCTTCAGACAACTAGAAAAAGTGAAAAGACTCAGCAAAGAAACAGAAGATAAAGAAGATAAAATAAAAATATTAGAACTTTAAAATTCAATAACTAGAAATTTAAAAATAACCAGATGGGCTTAATAGTAAAATGAAGAAGACTGTTAAGAATCAGTATAGTTAAAAATAAATCAATAAAAGTTTTCCAATCTGCAGGACAGAAAAAGGATTTTTTTAAAAAAATGAAAAAAGACTCAGACCTATAAGACAATACTAAAAGATCTAAATTTGTGCATGAGAAACAGAAGAAAAAAAGTGCAGTGCAGAAAAAGAAAATTGAAAAAATAATGACTTGACCAGGCATGGTGGCTCACAACTATAATCTCAGCACTTTGAGAGGTCAAAGCAGGAGGACTGCTTGAACCCACGAGTTTGAAACCAGCCTGGGCAACATAATGAGATCCTACTTCTACAAAAAAATAAAAATAGCCAGGCATAGTGATGCATGCCTGTAGTCCCAGCTACTCAGGAGGTTGAGGCAGGAGGATCACTTCAGTCCAAGAATTTGAAGCTGTAGTGAACTAAGATTATGCCACTGCACCGCCTGAACCACAAAGCAAGACCCTGCTTCTAAAAAAGGAAAAGGAAAGAAAGAAAAAAAATGGCTTTAAAATTTCCAAATTTGATTAATGATATACTCTTAACAGATTCAAGCTCAGAAACTCCACACAGGATAAGCAAACACAAAATCCACACTCATACACAAGAGAAGAACACAGAGAGTGGAACCAAGGGATACACCAAAATTTAAGTGGAGAAGGTACCAGCAAAGAGGGATGGAAACAGCCCACCTGTCAGAAAAAAGAGCTAAGGGAGGGGAAAAGCTGTGGGGGTAAAGGAGGAAGAAAGGAGCAGAGGAAGGAGGGAAGGGGATAGATCCAACATGGCCAAATTCCTCACTACAGACATATAAGATCAATTTGATATCAATATATAATTTCCTATAGTGGAGTCATCAGGACAGGCAACATTCCTCAATGGTTAGAAGCAAAGGCTCTGGTGTCAGATAGACCTAGCTTTAATTCCATATTCATCTAATTGTATGACATGGGGCAAGTACGGCTGGCCCTCCATATCCATAAGTTCCACATCCATGGATTCAACCAACCATAAATTGAAAATATTTGGAAAATATGTACTGAATATGTAAATAGTGTTTTTTCCTTGACATTATTCCCTAAACAACAGAGTATAACAACTACTTACACAGCATTTACATTATATTAGGTATTATAAGTAATCTAGAAATGATTTAAAGTACATAGGAGGATATGCATATGTTATATACAAATACCACAGAATTTTATATCAAGTACTTGAGAATCCTTGGATTTTGGTATCTGAGGAAGTTCCTGGAACCAATCCCCCATGAATACCAAAGGACAACTGTACTTTAAGTTCTCTGAGATTAGGTTTCCTCATTTGTAAAACATAGCATTAAAGACTATTTCTTTTTGTGTTCCACAATATTTAAGCATAATGCCTGATGGATAATGGGTACACAGAAAAAAAATTGATGAATGAATGGTTGAATGAACAAACTAAAGAAGGATTAAATGAGAATTGCTGCTGCTATTGTTCTTGGATTTTTAAGAACATGTACACTACCAACCTATACAAATTTTAACAAAACTAGATTTTCCTTGAATATTTTAAAAATAATTAAATATTGATTTGGTTTGTGCTTGTATCCTGTTACAAGCACAATTTTATCGATTGTAAAAAAGAATTTCTATTCTCTGATGAAATTCTTTATCTTGTATCCCTGTTACCTACTGCTTTTGAGAGAAATCTCATTCTAAGACATAAATTTTCGATTAACACAGATATGATGTTACCCAGCAAGAAATAACAAAATCAAATTTCTAAACAAGTGAGATGAAATAAGGTGCCTGTACTTGCTTCCCTTGAGAGATTGTGTGTGTGTATAGCACACTATTCCACTCTTTCATTTCATTTACCTTGAACGTAGTAAGCCCTCAATAAATGCCATCAACTAAGTTTATAATTGTGGAAAAATAACTTAGTTACTGATTTGGCAGAAAATCAATTGGGCTACCACCTAAAAAAAAAAAGAAGTAAATGACCGACATCTTTAATATTTTTAATTAAAACTTCCCAACACTTGGAAGACACTTGATACAAAGCATTCTCAATCCCCACTGTGCTAAGTAATGAAGAACAGAATCTATTCAATAACCCACTAAACAATTAACCAAATGTTACAGCTATACAAAACAAATACGAATCACATAACAATGTAAATTCAAAAGTATATAGACATACAATATTATTTTTACATTACTGTTAATACAATTCTCATTTTGACAATACTTTCTTTTTTGAGACAGAGTTTCACTCTTGTTGCCCAGGCTGGAGTGCAATGGCGTGAACTCAGCTCACTGCAACCTCCGCCTCCCGGGTTCAAGCGATTCTCCTGCCTCAGCCTCCCTAGTAGCTGCGATTACAGCCACCAGCCACCACACCCAGCTAATTTTTTAAATATTTTTAGTAGAGACGGTGTTTCACTCTGTTGGCCAGGCGGGTCTCGAACTCCTGACCTCCAGCGATCCACCCGTCTCAGCCTCCCAAAGTGCTGGGATTACAGGCATGAGCCACAGCACCCAGCTTGATATTTTAAAAGTAAGGATTTTGAAAATTTATCAGTGTAGAAGGTTTATCTTATGCATGCCTTTCTAGAAAAAAAAATTAAAACCAAAGCGTTTAGATACTGGAGATATTTTCTTTCATCTTCCAAATACTACAAACAAAGATTCCAATAAAGAAAACCACAAGTTTGCTGAAGTTTAAAACATCTGGGCAATATCTTAAGATACTCATTTTTAAGAGCTCCATATTAAAGAATAGCCTGAAGGGTAGATGATAAATCTGCTCTAAAACTGAAAGTGTGTTTTTAATTCTATTGAATATAAACAGGTTTTTTTCTTTTTTTTCTTAAGTGGGGGAACTATAATCCAGATGCAAAGTGCTGAAAGACAAAATATTCCATAAAAGGAAACTTTAAAAATACAGACTAGCATTCAATTTTAAGATAATCACAAGAATATGTTTTTACTGAGATATTAACAACTGTAAGTGTCAATAATCCTTTTGTAACTGCTAACTGAAAAATATACAGGTGATTATCTCATTATTGTATTTCATATCTTCTGAACAGGTTATAAATATACTTTTGTAAAGATGTCCCCAGCTGTAAACTCTCATAAGCTAAACAAAAAACTGAAGATGCATCTTTATTATGCATAAAGTTAATACTAATGCAAAAGTATGTTTCATTAACAATATCATTTGCCAAAATATACATTATAGAGAAATGATATCAAGGCATGGTACATGAGATCCTTAAACTCATATTTTCCACAGAATTTAAAATAAAACTGCCTGTCATGCTTATGAATTTGAAGAAATTATTCCGGTTTGTTTTTTTTTTTTTTTTTTTTAAACAAAAACTCACACTAGACTCAGTAAAATGAGGAATACAAATTCCTTTCCTTTTTTTGAGACAGGGTCTCCCTTTGTAATGGAGGCTGGAGTGCAGTGGCATGATTTGGGCTCACTGCAACCTCCGCCTCCCAGGCTCAAGCCAACCTCCCACCTCAGTGCCATGAGTAGCTGGGACCATAGGCATGCAGCACTACGACCAGCTAATTTTAAAATATGTATTTTTGTTAGAGGCGAGGTTTTGCCATGTTGCTCAGGCTGGTTTTGAACTCCTGGACTCAAGTGAGCCACCCACCTTGGCCTCCCAAAGTGCTGAGATTATAGGCATAAGCCACTGTGCCCAGCCTGGAATATAAATTCGTTCCAGTACAAACTGGATTTCAAAAGTAAATCACTCTGAGAAAACCATCAACAGTCCATTTGAAAGCAAAAACAGGCCAGGGGTGGTGGCTCATGCCTATAATCCTAGCACTTTGGGAGGCGAAGGTGGGCTGATTGCCTGAGCTCAGGAGTTTGAAACCAGCCCAGGGAACATAGTGAAACCCCATCTCTACTAAAATACAAAAAATTAGCCAGGCATGGTGGTCCCACCTGTAATTACTCAGGAGGCTGAGGTGGAAGAATCGCTTGAACCCGGGAGGTAGAGGTTGCAGTGAGCCAAGATCATGCCACTGCACCCCAGCCTGGTCAACAGAACAAGACTTCAACTCAAAAAAAAAAAAAAAGCAAACAAAAAAAGAAAAGAAAAGAAAGCAAAAACAAGCAAACAAACAAGGTAAAAATGCAAAGCCCTGAATTCCAAAGTCATTCAGTTACTATAGGAGAAAAGTGTTGCAGGATAAGGGTATACGACACACTCTGCTGATGTTTAATTGCAGGTGAACCTCTTTTATAACACTTCAAACATTTACATTACATTATGAAGACAACTAACTTTTCTAAATTTGAGTATTTTTAGTATTTTCTAAATGCAAGAACTTTAAAATGCTAATAAAGGATAGTCAACCCAATGCATAACTGGTTTCTGATCAGACATCTATTATTCTTTTAGAAGAAGATGAGGGTCAGAAAGCTTTCTTTGTAAAAGGCCAGGTAGTAAACAGTTTGGGCTCCATGGGTAATGAGAAAAAAACCAAGGACATTATTTAGGTACTTATAAAACAAAAAGCTTTTACTGACAAATTTAGGAATATTAATAGTAATAATTTGTTTTGTTTATCAGGTTTAGTAATGAGAACAATGTAATTCTTTTAGGGGAAATAACATTTCATTTAATTGGTGTTTAAAGTTACTTTTTTTTTTTTTTTTTTTTTGAGATGGAGTCTCATTCTGTCACCCGGGCTGGAGTGCAGTGATGCAATCTCAGCTCACCACAACCTCCACCTCCCGGGTTCAAGCAATTCTTCTGCCTTAGCCTCCCGAGCAACTGGGACTACAGGCGCACGCCACCACACCCAGCTAACTTTTGTATTTTTAGTAGAGATGGTGATTAACCATATTGGCCAGACTGGTCTTGAACTCCTGCCCTCATGATCCACCCACGTCAGCCTCCTAAAGTGTTGGGATTACAGGTGTGAGACACTGTGCCCAGCCAAAGTTACTGTTATCTATCAAAATTGATCACAAATATCCATCTGTTAACACTGATCTATAATAATTTCGCATATTTCAACTTTGAGTGTCTCCACATACAAATGGATACTCCCAAATGCTGATATAAATCCAATAGCATATGATTTAAATTAAGCATATTTATCACTTAGAAAGCATTTATAGAATTCTGTCAGAGCTTTTTCTTGATATTTCCCGTTTAGCATGTAGACTGTAGATTAATCACTTCTACTGCAACATAAGGTAGAAGCTCCTCGATTGCAGTGTTAGATGGATTTTGAAATAAAGAAGTTATCTCTGCCCTGGCATCGATATTGCTAAAACTATAGTTTGAGCCCACAAACATCTGCTACAAATGTGTGTGGAAACAGAAGTATCACTTTTTGTTTTAACTTTTGACAGAATAGGACATTGTATATAAAGCAGCTTGACATTACTTGTGATTCCAACTAATTAGCTGCTGTAAAATAACTTTACCATAGTATAAGTTTTACATATAAGCACTGGTATGCCTCAAAATTAAGAAACCATATAAAGGCTGCTCACACCTGTAATCCCAGCACTATGTGAAGCGAAAGTGAGTGGATAGCTTGACATTAGGAGTTTGAGATCAGGCTGGCCAACATGGTGAAATCCTGTCTCTACTAAAAATACAAAAAGCTTAGCTGGGCATGATGGCATAAGGCTGTAGTCCCAGCTACTTGGGAGGCTGAGGTAGGAGAATTGCTTGAACCAGGGAGGTGGAGGTTGCAGCGAGCCAAGATAGCACCACTGCACTCCAGCCTGCGTGACAGAGTGAAACCCTGTTGAGAAAAGAGAAAAGAGAAAAAGAAGAAGAAAAAGAAGAAGGAGGAGGAGGAAGAGGAGGAGGAGGAGGAGGAAAGAAGGAAGAAAGAAGGAAGAAGGAAGAAGAAAGAAGAAGAAACAACAATAATATCAGTATCATTAGAAACAATGTAGTAGCCAGGGGCATGATGGCCCACACCTATAATCCCAATACTTTGGGAGTTTGAGGCAGGAGGATCACTTGAGGCCAGGAGTTCAAGACCAACCTGGAGAACATAGCAAGATCCTGTTTCTACAAAAAAAAAAAAAAAAAAAGAAGAAGAAGAAAGAAGAGAAACAATATAAAGTATTCAGTAAAAGCTAATTTTCAAAGCCATTTCATGTGCAATAACAGTAGCTGATAGAGCTTCTCCTTGTTTAGAAAAATTTGAATCTTGACCATGAGCTCAAACAACTGCAGCAATCAAACCGATGGGCAGTCAGGCAAGTCAAATATCCAGCTTAAATTTCTGATAAAAACTTACAGAACTATCTCTTCATACAGCAAATGAAGTTCACTGTTGATAATACTGGTTCAATAATAAATGATATTCAAATAATAAATAATAGATTCAAATATTGTCTACAAAATAGCTGCTAATAAATAATACAATGAATAGCCATAGGCTTTACAACCTTATATTTTCACAAACTTTGTAGATTTCTCCAATTAACCCTTTTTTCTGATCCATATACATATATATTTAAAATATATATGGAGCAAAAAAGTTAATTGGAGAAATCTACAAAGTTTATAAGTATATATAATACATATTTTAATATTTTATATATATATATATTTTTTTTTTTTTGGAGACAGAGTCTCGCTGTGTTGCCCAGGCTGGAGTGCAGTGGCATAATCTCTGCTCACTGTATCCTCTACCTCCCAGATTCAAGCAATTCTCCTGCCTCAGCCTCCTAAAGTAGCTGGAATTACAGGCATATGCCACCACACCCCGCTAATTTTTGTTCTGTTTTGTTTTTTGGTTTTTTTTTTAGTAGAGATGGGGTTTCACCATGTTGGTTAGCCTGGTCTCGAACTCCTGACTTCAAGTGATCTGCCCACCTCAGCCTCCCAAGTGCTGGGATTACAGGCATGAGCCACTGTGCCCAGCCTCCACATATATTTTTACTACTATCAGTAGCAACACATCTTAACAGATTCTACTTCAGATTATGCTGAATTAGTGTTTTCTGAAATTTTTTGAAAATATTCACGTCTGCAGATGTTTCATCGACTTTTCATGAAAGCTAATTTTTCAGTCACTTCAAACTCAGCATTGGCTCTTTGAATAAACAACCGATCAGTGTCAGTAACATCTGTTGGTTCATCAGAGCCAAGTAAAACCACTATCTTCTTTAATTGACTACTGATGTTACACCCAATGTCCTCAATTCACTTTTTTTTTTTAATTTTAGAGAAGGGGTCTTGCTGTGCTCCCCAGGCTGAACTCAAACTCCTGGGATCAAATGGATCCTCCCATCTCAGCCTCCCAAGAAGCTAGGACTACAAGTGCACACCACCATGCCTGGCTAATGTCCTCAATTCTGGTTTTTTTGTTTTGGGTGTTTTGTTTTGTTTTGTTTTGTTTTGTTTTGGTAGAGATGGGGTCTTGCCATCTTGTCCAGGCTGAATTTAAACTCCTGGGCTCAAGTGGATCCTCCCACCTTCACCTCTCAAAGTGCTGAGATTATAGGCATAAACCACCACACTTGGCCTAAAATCCTCAATACTCTTTTTATTTTTATTTTTGTAAAGATAGGGTCTCACTATGTTGCCCCGGCTAGTCTTGAACTCCTAGGCTCATGTGATCCTCTTGCTTCAGCCTCCCAAAATGCTGGGGTTACAGGTGTGAGCCACTGCAACTAGCCTAATGTCCTCAATTCTTAAAGCAATGATGTTCACCAAATGGCTAATGACATTTTTTTAAATTTTTTTTTCTGAAAATATTCTTTAGCTGCTACAATGAAACACAACTTAACTAACTTACCATTAGTAAATAGCTCTCCTTGCTTTGCTAAAAAATGGGCCACTTAAAACCTTACATTAAGTCCAGCCTCTTTTTCAGTATGACAGTGAGTGAGAGAAAAAGTGAGTGCATGAAAAATTCTGCTGTTATAACATATTATGTTTTAAATTTTTGAATTTTTATGAGAATTATGTTCCTATGAATTTGGAATACTGTAAGTGCTCAGCCCGGTAATGGCAATATATATTCTATTTCTTTAGTAGGGCATAATAAACCTAAAGCTTTACCATCTAATTGGATAAAATAATCCCCAGTCCACTGTGCTTTAAAACCATGAGATTTTCTCCTTTTCTTGTTTTGACATATAGGTATGCCCTAGTAACAAAAAAAAAAAAAAAAAAAAAAGTGTTACAGCACAGCAATACATATGGCACTTGAAACACTGTTGAATTATAACTGAATTACTGAGATGTGTAGAATGCCAAGCAGCAGTGTGAAGCAATGAAAATGCCAACTCCAATCTCTGTTGCAACGACTCAATTCTGCCATAGTGGTGGGAAGGCAGCCATAGACAATACATAAAGGAATATGCATCGGTGTCTTCTAATAAACTTTAATCATGAACACTAAACTTTGAATTTCACATAACATTCATGTGTCATAAAATATGTTTTCTTCTCCCAAACATTAAAACATATAAAAACCTTTCTTAACTTCCAGGCCATGAAGAACAAGAGGTGGGACAAATTTAGCCCACAGCTCATAGTTTGCCAACCCCTACTTTAAATAACTCACTTATTCACTTGGGCACAGTTCACCCTATGGTAACATGTGAATAAATTAATGATTATTATACCTATCTACTACAGAGAGCTACAATACAGCTCACCAAAGATAATGTGAACAGGTTCTGAAACTGGAAAACAAATAATTAGTGTTAAATTTGTTCTTAAATTGTTTTTCAAAAACCAAGTCTGTTTCACACTCAATATACTATGCTAGGCAGTGTGGAGAATATTATGAAGCAAAAAACACAGTCCATATCTTCCATTTTCTATGAGCTTACAATGCAAGTTAGAAAACAAAACATAACCTAAAGTGATACTGAATAGTAAATAGCAGATGTTGTAAATCCAACTCCATAAATATAATACAACACTCAACTTTTACCTAGTGCGATACACAAAGTTATGCACTTCAGAAACTTACTATGCCCACACAAAATACAAACACTTCACCCACAAACTCGTTTAATAAAATGTATATTTCTGCAAACAACCTTTCCTGGAGCTTGTTCTGTAACAATCAGTACCAACAGTCTATTGCCTTTTAGTGGCTACATAGCTTTCCATTGGGTAGCTACAACATAGTCTCTAGAATAAACATTTCGGTTATGTCTAGTTTTTTGGCTTTTATAGGTAATATGGAAATAAACATCTTTATACATATAGTTCGTGGATTAAAGAATACTTAAGGGCCGGGTGCGGTAGCTCACGCCTGTAATCTCAACACTTTGGGAGGCCGAGGCAGGCGGATCACGAGGTCAGGAGATCAAGATCATCCTGGCTAACACGGAGAAACCCCGTCTCTACTAAAAATACAAAAAAAATTAGCCCGGCGTGATGGTGGGTGCCTGTAGTTCCAGCTACTCGGGAGGCTGAGGCAGGAGAGTGGCGTGAACCTGGGAGGCAGAGCTTGCAGTGAGCCGAGATCGCGCCATTGCACTCCAGCCTGGGCGACAGAGCAAGACTCCATCTCAAAAAAAAAAAGGAAAAAAAAAAAAAAAAGAATACTTAAAATTTTGATAAATAATGTAAACGTCTCCTTCAAAGAGATTGTGGCAATTTATATCCTTACGATAGCTTATAAAAGTGCCTATTCTCTATAACTTTGCCCATACTACTTATTACTGATTTTTAAAATACTTGCCAATTTATTAGCAGGCTTATTTTGAATTCCTCATGAGAGGATGAACATCCTTTCATATGTTTTACTGCCATTAATATTAATTTTTCTAGCATCATCTGTTCACAAACATTGCTCATTTTTAATACATAATTATTTCCTTCTTATTGACTTTTAGAAACTCACTACATATTAAAGAAGTAGGCCTTGGACTTTGATGTAATTGGTATTAAATAATTTTTTAACAAGTTTGTAATTTGTCTTCTGATTTTATGCAAATTTCTTGCCATGCATAAAAAAAATTTTTTGTATGGTCCTCTATCCATCTGAAGAATCTTTTTTTAAAAACAACTGTAGGGTTAGGGTAAGGGAAAAACTGCAAATGAAACCCAAAGAAAGTGAAAAAAGGAGCTTAATATGTAGAAATAGAAAACATACATCATGATCTACATAGAAACAACAAAGCCAAAGTTAGTTCTTTGAAACGCTAATAAAGAACTCTTACAAAGAAGGCACAAATAATCACTAGCAGAAATGATAGGTCATATACATATTTAAAAATTACAGAAAGATCCTATAGGGAAAAAATTATGCTAACACATTTTAACACTTAGACAAAATGTACAAATACTTAGAAAAAAAATTTTAACAAAGCTGATTTAACAAGTGAAAGAAAATCTAAAAAGTCCTTTAACTATTTTTTTTAATGGAACATTCCTACGAAGAAAACTCCAGGCTTCCAGGGCATCACCAGTGAATTTCACCAAACATGTAAGAAATAAAACCAACAGAAGTAAAACCAATCACAGACAAAATCTTCTAAAAACTAAAAAAAGGGAGGAACACCAAAAAGAGGGTTCATATTAAAATGAAGAACATTGGTTCATCAAAGACACTATTTAAAGAATGAAAGAGCAAATCCAAAAAGGTATATACCAACCAAAAAGTGTCATAGCCCTCAGTACAGAGACTTTTCATTTTAAAAGAAAAAAATTTTTTTTGTTTTTTTTGAGACAGAGTCTTGCTCTTGTCACGCAGTCTGGAGTGCAATAAAGTGATCTTGGCTCACTGCCACCTCTGCTTCCCAGGTTCAAGCGATTCTCCCACCTCAGCCTCCCAAGAAGCTGGGATTACAGGCACATGCCACCACGCCTGGCTAATTTTTGTATTTTTAGTAGAAACGGGGTTTCACCATGTTGATCAGGCTGTTCTCAAACTCCTGACTTCAGGTGATCTGCCCGCGTTGGCCTCCCAAAGTGCTGGGATTACAGGTGTGAGCCACTACATCCAACCAAATTCATTAAAAATTCTTAAACAGGCCGGACGTGGTGGCTTGCACATGAATCCCAGAACTTTGGGAGGCCGAGGTGGGCAGATTACCTGAGGTCAGGGGTTCGCGATCAGCCTGGCCAACATGGTGAAACCCCAGTTCTTTCAAAAAATACAAAAATCAGCCGGGCATGATGGCATGCACCTGTAGCCCCAGCTGCTGGGGAGGCTGAGGTGGGAGAATCACTTGAACCCGGGAGGTGGAGGCTGCCGTGAGTCGAGATCATACCACTGCACTACAGCCTGAGCAACAGAGCAACACTCTGTCTCAAAAATAAATACATAAATAAATATAAAATAAAAAATTCTTAAACACCGAATAGAAAACTGGGTAACAAAACTTAAGTAATTCACAAAGAAGTATATCTAATTGATCAACATATGAATACATTTTTAAAAGCTTAACTTTATTAGTGGTCATGGTCAAGGAAATACAATTAAAATTACAATGATATACCACTGCCCACTTACCAGTATAACTAAACAGTTGTTTGAAGACGGAAAATAACAGTGGAAAAACTGGAACTCCCATTTCTGCTGTTCTAAAGATAACATTTTGGGCCGGGGGTGGTGGCTCACGCCTGTAATTCCAGCACTTTGGGAGGCCAAGGCAGGCAGATCACCTGAAGTCAGGAGTTCAAGACTAGCCTGGCCAACATGGTGAAACCCCATTTCTACCAGAAATACAAAAATTATCTGGACATGGTGGCGTGTGTCTATAATCCCAGCGGAGGTTGCAGTGAGCCAAGATTGTGCCATTGCACTCCAGCCTGGGCGACAAGAGCAAGACTCCATCTCAGAAAAAAAAAAAAAAAAGAAACAAAGAAAGAAAAGAAACATGTGTGCATGAGCACCAAAAGACGCACACAAGAATGTTCACATACCAACATTATTTGTAATATGGCCAAACTAGTAACAACCCAAATATTCAATATCAACAGTAGAATATAAAAATAAACTGAGATAAATTCATATAATGGAATAGGAAGGACGTGGAAAAGAAAATGAACAAAAGTACTGCTATGTTCAACAATGTGGATAAATCTCATAATGATGAGCCAAAGAAGCCAGAGACAAAAAGTACACACTACATGATTCCATGTATTTAAAGTTTAAAACAGCAAAGGTAATCTCCAGTGTTAGAAGTCAGAACAGAAGATACCTTTGGGGAAGAAGGAGGGGTGAGGGGTGCTCCTGGGCTGCTGGCCAAGTTCTATTTCTAGAACTAAATGGTATTAAGCAAGTATGTTTACTTTGCAGTAATTCTTTCAGTTGTACACTTTTGATTTGTATACTTTTCTATGTTATACTTTAATTCATAAAAAGTTAATGAAAGAATAAATGATGAATTTTGACAAATGCTCTTCTAGCGTCTATGAAAATAATATAAAAATTTATCCAAAAACCTACTAATATGATACATTAGTCTGTTCTAATCAAAAGTTATAAATCACAGAGTAAGGTAAACAGAAGAAGTTTAACATAAAGAAGTATTTTAACTCTAACAAAAGCGTAACTATAAGAAAGCTCCATATAGTACCCCAAGGCAGATTTTAAAAGAGTATGCGATGTAAGAGTCAGACCTCATTGGAGAAGGTGTAGTTCAGTAACAAGTTAGGAGAGAAGTTCATTAGTTCTAGTGGGTCTGGAGTCACTGAGTGAACAACAGAAACCCTCTGAGAAGCATCGTAAATTATGTTAATAGATACCCTAATTTTGAACAACTCAGCTTAGAATAAACCCCACTCATGTTTCATTCTTTTTATATTGCTGTTAACATAATTTGTAATTTGTGGCTTTTTTAAACATACAAAAGTATAAAAAATATATTTGTGTATATCAATTCTGTAACTACGCACCACATAAATGTTCTTGTTTCTAAAACAACTATTTCACCTGCAAATAATATTTCCTTTTTTTTTTTATTTTTTATTTTTTGAGACAGGCTCTTGCTCAGTCACTGGGGCTAGTGTGAAGTGATACAATCACAGATCACTGCAGCCTCAACCTCCCAAGTTCAATCAGTCTTCCTGCCTCAGCTCCTGAGTAGCTGACCACAAGCGTGGACCACCACACCCAGCTAGTTTTGTAGAGATGGTGTTTCACCATGTTACCCAGGCTTCCTATCTTTACTATTTTTATACCTTTCTGATTTTTATTAGAGTGTCATTATCTGACTTACGTTTTTAAAATGTCAACCAATCCATTGTGCTGACAATATATTGAAGGCAGCAAAGGTGGAAGGAAAGAAACTAAGAAGCTACTGCAAAAATCTAGGCAAAGGATGATGGTGGCACAAAAGGGAGGTGGGGGTACAGATGACTTTAGCGATGAAGATGGTATAAGTGATCAGATTTCAGGATATATTTCACAAGTGGTGCCAGTATAATTTCCTTAAGGATTAGATGTGGGATATAAGAGAAAGAGGAAAATCAAGAATGAGTCTCAGGTTTTTATCCTGAATAACTAGAAGGATAAAACTGCCATCAAGTGAAATAGAGAGGGCTGCAGGTGGAATAGGTTTTAGAGGAACGATTGGGAGTTCAGTGTTGGGACACATTAGGATATCAAAAATACAAGTGCATTCATTAAATAAATGCTGAAAGAACAAGTCACCTAATTTCTCAAACATGAATGACTCTCCAATCCTCCAATATTGCTATGACTAAGGACACAGAGTGCTATACTATAGGGCACACTCTACTCCGAGGAAATGATTCCTTGACATACAAAAAGGATAGAGACTTGACAAAAGATGTCATCTTCCCATCACAGAAACAGACCTGTACACTGACTACCACATGCAGGGAAAAACAAAATGGGCTCTTCTAAGACAGAACCAAAAGACCTAAATTCCCCTCCAGTATATTCCATATGATCTTTGTAATGCAAAAAACATGAGTAAAGGACTGGTATTCTTGGTGTAGTAGACAATACTGAGCTCCCAAAAGTTTCACGACAGAGGTAGGTAGGTAGATAGGTAGGTAAGTAGACAGAGAGAGAGAGAGAGATGTTAAATAAACACATTTGAGAAAAAGGAAAAAACAATCCCACGGCTCATGGTTCTAGTGATGCAGTCATTCTGTGCCCCAGGGAGACCTGACAAATTTACCTCAAAAATGACATCTTGGATTTAAAATCTGAACTCTAATTTCCTGTTTACAATATGATACACTTTTTTCTTTGTTCCATGCTACCTCCTTTCATTCCTGCAAGAAAACTCATGAAGAACAAAATATTGTACAGATGAGAAAACTGAAGCATGAAATCATTACGATACACATAATACAAAGGTAGTCAAAATTAGAATCAATATCACATTCTTTGCCAACTATCTACCCCTCATAGAATATCTAATATGGTAAAGCTATCATACTAAAGTAGATATAAAACAAGATTAAAAAGTTACCACATGTAATATAAAAATATTTGGAAAAAAACAATACTTCAATAATCACAATACTCTCCCCAGTTACTGACCATTATCATTAAGATTTGACTACTGCTGTACATCCTGCATATAAAATAATTTCACATGGTTTATGCTTGCTTTCCACTTACCTATAACTCATAACAATCTATATAATGTTTTGGTAGAAAATGCTTTCTTTTTGTTGTATGTGACATTAGGGTTTTTGTTGTTGTTGTTGTTGTTGTTGTTTTGGGACGGAGTCTCGCTCTGTTGCCCAGGCTGGAGTGCAGTGGCGCGATCTCTGCTCACTGCAAGCTCCACCTCCTGGGTTCATGCTATTCTTCTGCCTCAGCCTCCCGAGTAGCTGGGACTACAGGTGCCTGCCACCACATCCAGCTAATTTTTTGTATTTTTTAGTAGAGACAGGGTTTCACCGTGTTAGCCAGGATGGTCTCAATTTACTGACCTCGTGATCCACCCGCCTTGGCTTCTCAAAGTGCTGGGATTATAGGCGTAAGCCACCGCCCAGCCTCTTTTATTTTTATGAGCTAAAGATCATAATGAGCCAAAAACTTCTATATTCTTTAGTATGTATTTTACATACGGGCAATAAAATATATTACAAAACATTTTCCATTTTAAATTATTTGGCAGAAAATCTCCCATAGCGCTTAACTTATTATTATTATTTGCTACAGACTCTTCCTAAAAGCAAGAAGCAGCCCATTTTCTCCAGATGACTCATAAACTAAAGGCACAGTAGAATGAAGTGCTCCAACTTAAAATACCAATGGCTAAATATAACCTCCTCCACAAGATCAGAAAATTCAGTGTCTCTCTTTATTCTATAAGAGCCATCTTAAAGGGTCACCTTTAAAAAACATAATTAGCAAGCATGGGGAAGGGACAGGAAAAATTAAATTAAAAATATTTTTAAATAACACAATTAGTTGCTAGGGTGATAAGCAAGAAGAAAAACCTAAAACAACATAAACTTTTTTATTTAAGCACTCAGCAAAAAAGGAGAAAACCTCACAAAAAATAAAATTATGGTTTTTTTTCTCATTCTTTAGGTAAAACACTTGTTTCTTTCATAAAAGCATTTAACGCCTTACTAGATGAATACTGGTCACAAATAACAAAAGTTATCGATGGTTTGAAGTGTAATTGGAAGATTTCTTCAGTCATTAAACAAATGAGAATCTAGTTCCAGTTGTTTCATTTGAGATTACCCTTTAGAGAAAGACTAGGGAAATACTTAGTAAATATTTTTAAAATATTGTGGATACTTATTTTGCATACAAAATTAAAATACAAAAACATCTGAAATTACTGGTTAATCAGAAGTACTAATAGTTTTTCCAAATAAGCAACAAGAAAAACTAGCCCAAGATCATTACAAACACAGTAAGACAGAGTGAAAAACAGAGGAAGAGTATAAGGAGGCAGGCTGACAAAGTGAAGCTAACTCTCAGAGACAAAGAACTGAAGAAAAAAAAATCTGACAGCTTTTGAGACATTAGATTTAGTCATTCCTAAGGCCCAACTGAACCCCTATGTGAGTGTGTGTGTGAGTAGTTTAGTGACTTGAGTCACTGAATTCCTTTTTTAACCTAACGTAGCACTAGTTTGGTTTCCCATCACTTGTAACCAAGAATCCTAATTTACTGTAAAAATATTATCTTGAGAAAAGGTAAACTAATTGTTTATATGGCTACGAAAAGGTATGGATTTTCAGGTGTACTACAATACACATTCCATCCTCCCTCCTTTTTCTACAAAGGAGAATTTTCTTTCCTTTTTTTTTTTTTTTTTGGCCCACTAAAAAAGAAAAAATCATCAATTGGATTTACTACAGTAGTCAATGTCAGCGCCAACTCTTCAGAAAAGCACATGATTAAGAAAGTAAACTGAGAGCAATTTTCTTAAAGTAGTCAGCTTTTAAAAAACATAGTGTCACTTTTAAGAGAAAAATTAGTTGGAAGAGAATACACAATGATAAGAGGAGTATTAGATTCACAGTGAAATTACTGATCATCTCTATATTTTTCATTTTGGTTTTATGTAATTTCTAATTTTTCAACAAAAACGTAACACTCCAAATCAGAAAGAAACATGCTACTTTTTAAATAAGGGTACATTTTTTTTTTAAAGTGTTTTAACTTTCTTCATGGTCCCAGGCTATCTTTGCTTAAGCCAAATAGTCACATAGTTTTGAGAGGTGAAATGCTTATTTAGCCCAATTCAGCAAAGTACCTACTGCGTTTAAAGCAGAATACCAAATCAAAAATGTAGTTCCTTCAGCCAGGTACAGTGGCTCATGCCTGTAATCCCAGCACTTTCAGAGGCGGGCTGATCACTTGAGCCCAGAAGTTCGAGATCAGCCTGGGTAACAAAATCAGACCCTTTCTCTACAAAAAATATTAAAACAAACAAATAAATAAATTGTAGTTCCTAGAAGAAACTATAGACAGACTTCAGTGAATTTATTTGTTTATATAGTTTAAAACATTTTCTTTTTGGTGTGATGTTTGAATTGCAATAACGTTTAACCAGGCTTTATGCTACATTATGGCCCAATTCAACAATATTGAGAATATACTCTGAAGTGTGTGAGCTGCTTCATTCTGTTATTTTTATTTTCTATCTGCTGACAATTTTCAAAGTATCCACTCATTCTCCAAATCAGCTGCAATACAGTTTTCATATAATCTCTGAAAATAATTTCAGGCAAAATACCTTCCATGATTATTAAGAAAGCAAAGTGAAATAATGAAGTTACCCGGTTTAGATCCTATTTTCTACTACAATAAATAGTTATCAAAGTTCCATTCCAGAGGTATGTAAAGAGATACCTCTAATACAGCTCAACTTCACTGAAACATTTTAAAAGTTTATAAATTTTGGCCAAAAAACCCCAATAAGCTTTTTTATTCCGTAATGAAGTTTTAAAAGTTTATGTTCACTTTTCTTTTTGAGATGGAGTCTCGCTCTCGTCACCCAGGCTGCAGTGCAGTGGCGCGATCTCAGCTCACTATAATCTCCACCTCCCGGGTTCACGCCATTCCATTCTCCTGCCTCAGCCTCCTGAGTAGCCGGGATTATAGGTGCCCGCCACCACGCCCGGCTAATTTTTTGTATTTTTGGTAGAGACGGGCTTTCGCCATGTTGGCCAGGCTGGTCTCGAACTCCTGATCTCAGCTGATCCGCCTGCCTCAGCCTCCCAAAGTGATGAGATTACAGGCGTGAGCCACTGCGCCCAACCTATGTTCACTTTCTTTAACATCAACACAGATTTACATGATCTCTACTAAAAGTATCATTTAAGATTCCAATAGGCAACCATTTTGTCTCATCTTCCTACATTTTCTGAGTCATGATTCACTGTACTTCAGGTTGAATTTTATATGTTCCCTCCCCAAATAATGCAAGCCAAACCTTCTGCATTAATTTTATTGCCTGTTATTTACAAATATGCTTTACATTCATGTCTCCTAATTCTTTAAAAAAAAAAAAAAAAAAAAAGCCATACTGTCTTTGCCCAGGGTTTCTGCATATAAAAACACATAACATGGCATTTGAAAGGTTTTAAGTAAAAATGTACTTTAAAATATATTTCTTTTTTTTTTTTTTTTTTTTTTGAGACAGGGTCTCAGTACATCACCCCAGGCAGGAGTGTAGTGGCACCATTATGGCTCACTGCAGCCTCAACCTCCCAGGCTCAAGTGATCCTCCCACTATAGCTTCCTGAGTAGCTGGGATTACAGGCATGTGCCACCATGCCCAGCTAATTTTTTGTAGAGATGGAGTTTCATCATGTTGCCCAGGCTGGTCTCGGACTCCTGAGCTCTCCTACCTCGCCCTCCAAAATGCTGGGATTACAGGAAACATCAATGCAAACAACAATCTAGTACTCAAGTTTTATACAGAATATATTTTATAACAGATATATTTTTATATTTTCTTTTCCATGCAGTCAATAAGACTGATATGTTTGCCATTTATATTTCCACTTCCGGTAATAGGACATAACATTCCCCTCTCTCATGATTACTTCTTAATTTTCCTTTATGACTTGTTTTTCTGGCCAGTCCATTAACGTAGATTTCCTTAAATTCTAGGTGTAGTTTTCTCATCCAAGAGATTTATCTTTCTTTTTTTTTTTTTTTTTTTTCTGAGATAGAATCTCACTCTGTCACCCAGGCTGGAGTGCAGTGGCGCGATTTCGGCTCACTGAAACCTCTGCCTCCTGGGTTCCAATGATTCTCATGCCTCAGCCTCCTGAGTAGCTGGGATTACAGGTGTGCACCACCATGCCCCGCTAATTTTTTGTATTTTTAGTAGACAGGGGGTTTCACCATGTTAGCCAGGATGGTCTTGATCTCCTGACCTCATGATCTGCCCGCCTTAGTCTCCCAAAGTGCTGGGATTACAGGTGTGAGCCACTGCGCCCGGCCAAAAGATTTATCTTGAGTGATCATATCCACTCACTCCATTTTTATGTTCATAATTCTTATATTGCTATCTTGAACTTCAGGATAAATGAGACCAGCTAGATTCAAATCTCTTCTTTTCAATTCCTACTTATGTCACAGTAAGCAGGTCTCTGTGCCTCAGTTTTCTCATCTGTAAAACAGCAATAATAATGATAAAGACCACTCGCGGTGGCTCATGCTTATAATCCCAGCACTTTAAGAGGCTGAGGTGGGAGGATCACTTGAGCCCAGGGGTTCGAGACAAGCCTAGGCAACATAGTGAGACCCAGTCTCCATAAAAAATAAAAAAAAAATTGTTTTAAATAACTATTTCATGGTAGTATTCTCATGAGCATTAAGTGTAATAATACATGCAAATCATTTGCCACAATGCATAAATGATAGATCTGAGGTCTGGCATTGACCGGCCTTTTCCTACAATTATATAAGAACCATACTCCTGCCCTGGGGCAAGTTAACTTCAAATATCATTGTCTCTAAACCACAATGAACGATTCCTTCCTCAAGAGTCTGTTGTGTCTAGCAAGATTACCAGCTTGTTGTCAATACCAGAGAATGTGAAAACTGGAAGTTCAGAAACTGGCAAAAAATAAATTGTTACACAGTTGTAAAATGAGTAAATCTGTTTAAACTGAAGATATTTAACTAGATAGCTAAGTCCTAGAACTTCCACTGTGCTCCCTCTTCCAGGACTTAGAATGTGCCTGGGCCCTTGAGCACTCAGTAAAGTCTTGATAAATTGATGTCTCAATGCTCACAGTTGGTCAAGATGTTTTAAAAAACACTCCTCAGGCCAGGCATGGTGACTCACACCTGCAATTCCACTGCTTTGGGAGGCAGCGGCGGGAGGATTGCTTTAGGCCAGGAGTTTGAGGCCAGTTTGAACAACATAGCAAGAGTCTGTCTCTGCAAAAATTTAAAAATGCACCAGGTGTGCAGGCACACACCTGTAGTCCTAGCTACTTGGGAAGCTGAGGCAGGAAGATCACTTGAACCCAAGAGTGCGAGGTTACAGTGAGCTATGATCATGCCCCTGCACTCTAGCCTGGGCAACAAAGTGAGATTCAGTTTCTAAATAGATGTATAAAAACACCGGTAAATGAATGGGAAATCATTTAGGAAGCAGCTTATACAAATATGTGTTCAGAGACTGTTAAGACCTTAAGGATATGATTTAAGAATATTAAAGGGTATATGTCAATCTGAAATAAAAGATATTAACAATAATACATAGTACAGTAAATTAAAAAAATAAAGGATATTAATACATAGTACTATACTATGTATTATCATTAATATCCTTTATTTCAGGTTGACAAATACCTTCCCAACCTGACTATAACACCTCTCACTCACTTTTTAAACCACTAAGTCTGTTGACCGCACCTACCAGATAACCTTCAATTCCACCTCTCTCCTCTTTAATCTCACTAACATGTTTCAAGGCCTCCTGATTTCTCATTTGGACTATTCCAGCAGTCTAACCGGGTTTTCGTTTTGTTTTGTTTTGTTTTGAGACAGGTCTCTCTCTCTGTCACCCAGGCTGGAGTGCAATGGTGCAATCTCAGCTCAGTGGAGCCTTAATCTCACAGGCTCAGGTGATCCTCCCACCTCAGCCTCCTTAGTAGCTGGAACCACAGATGCATATATATATATAGTACAACCTGGTTTAATGTCTTTATATCTAAAACCACTCTAAATTCTCCAACTCACATACTATGCTTCCATCATATTGAGCTGTTCTCCAACTTCAGTATATGTGTTGCCTAAGTGAGTACCAGGTGTTCTCATAAAATGCTTTTCTCATGTCTCTGTATAAAGACTATTCACAAGTATAACCATGCCACACACTCATTTTCCAATCTATCATTGTGTCTAAGTTCCTACTTGTCTTTAAATACTCAGCTTAATGCATCATCTTCTCTGTGAAGCCTATTCTAGCTGTTAATCTTCCAACTCTAAACTAGATATCCCTCCTCTATGCTCTTAGAGGTCCCTTTCAAGTATTTATCGTAAAACTTACCACTTGCCTAATGAATTACTATGTGAGTCCTCAGAATTCTGAGAATGGCTGCTCATCTGTACAGCGACTAATAATATCTACACTGAAGGATTGTTATAAGGATAAATACATGAAGTACCTAGCACTTAAAAAAAGTTCCAGTAAATGATGGCTATATTGTATTATTAGCATTTTTCTCAAAAGTAAGCACCCTAATATTCTCTTTCCTAACTCCAGTAGCTATCCCAATACTTGGCAAAAAATAAGTTGTTACACAGTTGTAAAATGAGTAAATCTATGTTTCACAAAGATGATTCCTATAGCATTGTAAGAGATGAATTTGAGGAAGTCTTGCAAAAGACCCTTTAGGACCTCAGAAGAGAATCACTTTTAGAATTTTTTAAAAACAAAATACATATTCCATACAGACCCAGATTTGGCACCTCATTTGAGAATTACTACTAAAGGGAGTTTCTGTTAATTTATGTGGTAGTAGGAGTAGGGAGTTGGAGAGATGGAAGGGGACCCAATCCTTCATGTGCTGTTGGAATAGAAGAAACAGAGCCAGAGAGGTGAGTGCTATGGCACCTAATGTAAGAGATGAAGGGCTGGGCGCGGTGTAATCCCAGCACTTTGGGAGGGCTAGGCGGGCAGACCATTTGAGGTTGGGAGTTCCAGGCCAGCCTGACCAACATTGAGAAACCCCATCTCTACTAAAAATACAAAATTAGCTGGGCATGGTGACACATGCCTGTAATCCCAGCTACTTGGGAGGCTGAGGCAGGAGACTCGCTTGAACCCAGGAGGCAGAGGTTGCAGTGAGTGCAGTGAGCCGAGATCATGCCATTGCACAGCCTGGGCAACAAGAGCGAAACTCCGTCTCAAAAAAAAAAAAAAAAAAAAAGATTTTGCTGGGCGCGGTGGCTCACGCCTGTAATCCTAGCACTTTGGGAGGCCAAGGCGGGCAGATCACCTGAGTTTGGGATTTCGAGACCAGCCTGGCCAACATGGAGAAACCCCGTCTCTACTAAAAATACAAAAAATGAGCCGGGCACGGTGGCACGTGCCTGTAATCCCAACTACTCGGGAGGCTGAGGCAGGAGAATCACTTGAACCTAGGAGGCGGAGGTGGTGGTGAGCCGAGATTGAACCACTGCACTCCAGCCTGGGCAACAGGAAAACAAGAGCAAAACTCCATCTCAAAAAAAAAAAAAAAAAAAAAGAAGAAGAAGATGTGGGCAACAAACATAAAAGTAAAAAAGAGAGGTGAGATTTGAGAGCCATTTCAAATGGCAATAAGAGTTGGTGAGCAACCTGGGGAATCAAAGATGGCTAAAAACATCTAGTATGACAAAATAAGTTAATTGTAATATCAAGTCAAGAAGCAAGGCACACAAATTTTAGAAACCGGCAAGGTCAAAAGGGAGAGAGAACTGAGTAATGGTAAGATGTAGCTGAAATAACTGAGCATGCCACTCAGGCTGTATAGAGAGAGTAAAGTCAAACTAGGAGGAAGCTAAACAGGAAGCTAACATAGATTACTTTTTTTAAAGCAGTCCTGGGTAGGAAGTAGGTTCAGAACATAGTTATAAAAGATGATCAAATGGAATGGAGATAAAAGTCGTTATAAAAGAGGAGTCCAAGAAAGTGTGGTAATTAGTATTAGAAATGTCATCTACATGAGAACTAATGGGATAGCAGAAAACAAAATATCTGTAAAAAAGGAACCAAAGTTTTCAAAGAACTTGAAGAGATCTAAAACAGTGACACAGATGAGAACTCCAAAAGCTTTCCAACAATTTTTCCTTAGGCTAATCTAGTGTTTACCTATGACTAAAGTGGCTAACTGAAGCTTGCTTCTACTTCATAAATCAGAACCTACCATTGTCATCCAGAACAACTACTCTCGTGGTATTTTTTCAATAGATTCTTGACAGTTTCTTATGGCAGGAAAAATACATTCTACATCAGGTGATTTTCATATACTATAAGACAAAAATAACAGCAAAAGAAAAATCTGATTTTACATTAAACAATGCTCATTTGATAATCTTATCCTAGAAGATATAATTAAACCTTTCATTCTAAAGGTTCTGGTAAGGGAATGACTCAGATGGGAACAAGAAAAAACTTCATATATATATATGTCACAACGAAGAACATTTCTGCAGAAATACATGTTTTCTGGGAAGCTTCCACTGTTCTCATCATCATGGTTATTCTCATTACTATGCATAGTTCCAAAAGCAACAAAACAATTTCTTATTAAAGTAGTTAAATCCAACAAAGAAATAAAACTAAATCTTACCACTCTCAAAAGCTTAAGTGAATTATTATATTTTATGGCTATTTGTAATATTTTAGTATATTTTAAATGATCCAACTACAGTGTCTTTTCATAAGTACTTTGGTATCATCATGCAATTTTAATCCATATGCTTAAACCCCTTTCACAGTTTACAGGAACAAAGCAGTTTTGATTCACAACAATGCCCTGCAGTCAAATACGCTCATGAGGTATTAATTTACAGCTTCATCTGTGATCAGTTAAACTGCATATGAAATCTTAAACATCCTTAAAAAGTTCACCACAAATAGTTCAATAAGAGATTTTTTGGTAACATTACTTTAACAAAAAACATGTAAGATTAAATTCTATTGTAAAATAAAACCAAATGCCACTTGCTTTTAAGGATAACCCAGTAACAAAACAATCTTTTAAACTGTCACCTTTACACCTAAAATATTAATTAAAAATGTAACACTGCTATCAAAAACATGTGCTTTGTAAGCTTTTGCAAGAAAAGTCACAGATTAAAAAAAAAAAAAACCAATTTCATGAAAAAAATGTGCATATTTCAACAAACAAAATGTCTCTTTAATCAGTCCTAGGAGCCAGATTTATTAAAATGTCAGATCAACCTGAATCATACCAAAACAAAAGATTAAAATTATCAGTTTTTCCAAACAACTAAAATGTCAGGTCCATACAAGTTACGGACAAAGACAGCAATAATTTTTTTTAAATGAAATAAATTTCCAATGCAGCTCATATTAGTAAAAAACAATAATAACTAACTTCTCAGAAAACTAGCAGTTTTGATCTTTGTATTTATGTAATCTGAACCTTATGGTATTTACTCAGATTTTTTTCTTAGCTAGATAAAGTAATAGTTATTTTGATTGGTATTCTAAGTCAATCCAAGGAATCTCATATAACAAAAATTCCAGAGCTACAGCAGCTCCAGGGATAGGTAATTTATAATGTCTCATCAAGATCAGGGACCTAAGTTCTTTCCATGTTTTTCCTGTGTCATCTTTAGTGTGGTGACTTTTTGTCCCCTAATGGTTTCAAAGTAGCTACACTAGTTGCAAGTAACAATTTAATGTCTAAGATCGTAAGAGAGACTGCCTTCCCCTTGCTTATATTTCTTTACCAAAAAAGTGAGGGAAGTACTTGCTCTCAAGGCCACTCATTATTAAATCAACGGGAGATGGCATAAAATTACCATCCAAATTATTGATTTGGATTAATTCAGGCTCAGCCCATGAGCATAAGAAGAACCCAACTTCCCAAAAAGCACATGGGTATCTGATAAGTGATGAAAACCAGGGCATCAGATCAATAGTATCAAAAGTAAAGCATCAAATCAACACTATCTTCACATATTGTGTATAATACATAATAGCCATTATTTCCTTTACGTACTTCAAATGAATTATTATTCAAGTTGAGTATACCTTATTCAAAATTTCTTCTGAGTCTCTTGTCGGCTCACAAAAAATTTCAGACTTTGGAGCATTATAAATTTCAAATTTTCAAATTATGGGTATTTAACCTGTATATACACCAGTGGTAAACCTTTTTGTAACCCTTAATATCTCAACTTAACTGAGTATCTCACTAGAAAACTTAATTTTGCACCTAAATTAGAAAAGACAAAATAACTACAATTCAAAATATGTGTCAAACTTTCCGTAAAACCAAAGGACTCAATCAATACATGCAAGAACTTCTGATTCCTCCTGAAACCTCACTAAAACTCTGAAAGACAAGAAAAAACAAAAAAATAATGGTGACAAAATTTTGGACAGTGGAAAGCAGAGTGAGGTGCAGTGATCAACTCAATAGACCCAAGAAAGCTAAATTCTAAACAGCAGGGAGAAAATCAAATTTATACTGCCATAGCTCCAAAAGCATTACACTGGGTGGCATTAGGAATCTCTACAAATAGAAGTGACAGCATTAAAACTTATTTAGAGGTGGACATAGTGGTGAGCACCCATAATTCAAACTATCTGGGAGGCCGAGGTGGGAGAGAAGTACTTGAGGCCCGAAGTTAAGACACCCGCCTGGGCTACAAGGCAAGGTCCCAACTCTAAAACGTGTGTGTGTGTGTGTGTGTGTGTGTGTGTGTGTGTGTGTGTGTGTGTGTGTGTATGCGTGTGTCCCTGCGTGTGTGTGTCTGTGTATTTAAACTTGTTTAAGGCCGGGTTCAGTGGCTCATGCCTATAATCCCAGCACCTTGGGAGGCAGAGGCAGACGGATCACTTGAGGTCTGGAGTTCAAGACCAGCCTGGCCAACATGGCAAAATCTTGTCTCTACCAAAAATACAAAAATTAGCTGGGCACGATGGTAGGCGCCTATAATCCCAGCTACTCATGAGACTGAGGCACGAGAATCCCTTGAACCCGGGAGGCGGAGGTTGCAGTGGGCCAAGATCACACCATTGCACTCCAGCCTGGGCGACAGAGTGAGATTCTGTCTCAAAAAAAAAAAAATCTTGTTTAAAAAGTAGCTAGTTCTAAGATTCCCCTCTTGTACTCTGCACAAATGGGCAAATGCCCTTCTTTCCTCATCAAGGCAGAAAATGAAGGGCTACTTTTTAGCAAGAATAATTAGGGAACTGGAAGAATATATTGAAAACATAAGGACTAAAAGAAGACTGACATACTGTGGCAGGGGCTGGTGGCTCACACCTGTAATCCCAGCACTTTGGGAGGCCGAGGTGAGCAAATTACTTGAGTCCAGGAGTTCAAGACCAGCCTGGGCAATATAGTGTGACCCCATCTCTACTATAAATAAAAAATTAGCTGGGCATGGTGGTTCTTGCTTATAGTCTCAGCTACTTGGGAGACTAAGGAGGATTACTTGAGCCCAGGAGGTCTAGGCTGCAGTGAGCCATGATCATGCTGCTGCATTCCAGACTGGGCAACAGAGCAAGACCCTGTCTCAAAAAAGAAAGAAAAGAAAGAAACATAAAAAATAAAAATTAAAAAAAGTGAAAGAAGGAAAAGGACATCTTGGTTAAATGTTGACCAAAAGAAAGAAGTCTGACTACATGTAATTGTTATCAGATAAACTTTAAAATAAAAGATGATCAACTAGGAAAGAAAGGATCATAACAAAATTATTTAAGTTCACATTACCAGTAAGACAAGGTAATTTTAAAAGTATATGCATCTAATAAAATAGTCTCAAAATGCATCGAGCCAAAAGAAGAGAAAAAGAGAGAAAGAAAGAGAGGGAGAGAGAGAGGGGGAATGGGAGGGAGGGAGGAAGGGAAGAGGGAGGGAGGGAAGGAGGGAGGATGGAAGGAAGAGAGGAGGGAGGGAGGGAGGGAGGGAGGGAGGGAGGGAGGAAGGATACTAAACTTTGACACTTCTAATTTTATTCTCCTTCTTGACTCTCAGAAGGTAGGAACTTGGAAACAGCACATTCCTATAATCAATCTGGTCCAAGAAATGATCTAATGATACCATGAGCTAATGATACCAGCATCATGGAAGTCTGTTACAAAGTAGCCCATTCAGATCATATAATAGAGACTTAGACACTAGACAAGTCCTACCCAGACACAATTAATTGTCTTCCAATTTCCTACTCTTACAAATAAGCAGAGGCAAAGATCACCAGACATTTGAAAAAAACTACAAGTGTGAAAGAGAACAAAATAAACAGAAATTTTAAATGGCAACTTGGAGAAAAAAGAGACATGCAGGGGGGAAAAGAAAGCCTTGAGAACAAAACCCATCTACCATTAATATCCTCAGAGAAATGAGAGAAGATACTGCATTCGTGAGACAAGAACAGATGCTATTTTTTAAAATTATCAACAAATACTATTTTTAAAGTATCAGAGAATATGAATCCTTTGAATATTAAAAATGACAGCAAAAATTCTCAGAAAGTAGAATAAAATTAGAAGAGAAAATAAAATTTACATAACTAATCCAATATGTCCAATATCCATATAAACTGGAAGTTTTAAAAGAGAACAAATAGGAAGAAATCAAATAAATGAATAAAGAAAATTTCTAAGAACTGAAGGATATAATACTCCATATCAAAAGAATCCACCACCAATGTGCTGAGCAAAATGGATGAAGAGAAACCCATACCAATTTGTTACAACGACAAAGATAATCCTAAAAGCTTTTGAAGAAAAAAACGTTTCTAACAAAGGATCAAGAATCAGAATGACATCAGATTTTCCCACAGCAACAATGAAAGCTAGAAGATAATGGAATAGCACTTTGAAAATGGAAAGGCAATTATGACAAAAACCAAAAATGAAACATGCAACTGAGACAATAGTTTTGCACCAAAAAATGCCCACTTTAAGCTGCATTTACAATAACCGAAACACCAAAAAAGGGAGTAAGATCACTCAAATCTGAGCAACCATGTTATTTCAATTCTATATGGAGACCAAGAAAAACAGAGTTGTAGTTTTATTCAGAGTGCTTCCAACTCTCATTCTGAGACTTGACTAAAACTTATAATGTTCATGTGCTTTCTTCCTCGTGGTAGAAATCAAGCAAAATGAAGGGTAATGAAAATAGTAACAGTGTTTTATTTTCAGTAAAATTAGGAAACAATATAGCCACCAAATATTGCAAATTAATAGAGAATATATGGAATAATCAATTGTGATATAGAAAAATTATAAATGTAGGCTGTAATCTCTGTCAAAATCAGCTGTCTTGGAGGAGGAAGAAAACACAAAATCCAGTGGTGGAAAGAGAATCCAGTGGCGGAAATTCACTAACCAGAGCCTATAAAAAATACTTCTTCAAAGTGAGAAGAGTACCATCAAATGTATAACCATACCACTAATCTGCCAAGTTAGCAACAAGACAAAGATGCCCATCCCACTAATACTTAACATTATACTGGAATACTAGCCAATACCATCAAACAATATAAAGCAAATTAGAAGTATAAATATTTGGAATTAAAAGGTAAATCCTTTACTACTTGAAGCTGTTATTATTGTATAGTTTTAAAAATTGCAAAAATAAAAAAATTAAAAACTAGGTGGGCAAACAATGAATACATAAAAGTCAGAACCTTTCACTGACATAAACTTAAGCCAGCTAAAGAAGATCTTGATTCACAAAACCAATAAAAAAGATAGTAAGACATATAAGAAAATAAACTTTAAAAACTCTTAAAAGCATTAACAGAAGGCTTGAGACAGGAGCAGTGAAAAGACACGCCATGTTCTTGGTTAGGAAGATTCAATGTCAATTTACCTCAGGCTAATTTCTAACTTTAACATAATCCCCATATCAAAGCACAGGATTCAGAGCTTTTTTGTCTTTTGTGGGAAGGATGGTACAGATGAGACAACAAGATGAAATACTGAAAAATAAAAAGAATAAAGTGGGAAATTTTGAAAAACTGAAAAAATGAGACAGGGAATAGCCCAATTTGGAATAAAACTATTTTAATATGTCAAAAATAAAACTGGAACATGGACAAAAAGTCACAGCATGGAACATAAAAAGTCAGTCCAAAAATAAAACCAAAATAAGCACAGAAATTTACATATAGTCAAAGTGGCATCTCAAAATAATGAGAAAGAGATGCAATACCTAATAAACAGTATAGAGCAACTGGACGAATAGCTAGCTATGAAAAATAAAGTAGGCCAGGCACGGTGGCTCACACCTGTAATCCCAGCACTTTGGGAGACCGAGGTGAGCGGATCACAAAGTCAGGAGATCCATACCATCCTGGCTAACACAGTGAAACCCCATCTCTACTAAAAATACAAAAAATTAGCCAGGCTTGGTGGCACACGCCTGTAGTCCCAGCTACTTGGGAGGCTGAGGCAGGAGAATCGCTTGAAACCGGGAGGCAGAGGTTGCAGTGAGCTGAGATCACATCACTGCACTCAAGCCTGGGTGACAGAGCAAGACCTGGTCTCAAAAAAAAAAAAAAAAAAAAAAAACACAGATATCACCAAAAAGACACAATTCCACCAAAAAATAAGTGTGGTAGAGATGATATGAACAAATATTTTACAGAAAAGAGAAAAGTAAACTTTTTGTTTATTTTAAGAGATAGAGTCTAACTCTGTCACCCCCGCTGGGTGCAGAGGTACAATAATAACTCACTGCAGACCTAAACTCCTGGGCTCAAGTGATCCTCCTCCCTGAGCCTTCTGAATAGCTGGGACTACAAGCACATAACACCACACCAGTTTAATTTTTATTTTTGAGAGATGGGGTCTCCCAACATTGCCGGGGCTGATCTCAAATTCCTGCTTTCAAGCAATCCTTCTGCCTCAGCCTCCCAACTTGCTGGGATTACAGGCCTGAGCCACTTCACTTGGTCACAAACGGTTTTTAAACAAGATGCTGAACTTCACTCATGAAAAAAGAAATTGGGAGGTAAGATGAAACATCACTATTTAGTGATCAAACTGGCAAAAAAAGAAAAAAGCAAAAGTTTGGCAGATCTGTTGGTGAGGCTCTGGGTAAAAGCACTCAATTTTTTTTTTTTTTTTTTTTTTTTTTTTTTGAGATGAAGCCTCACTCTGTCACCCAAGCTGGAGTGCAGTGGTACAATCTCGGCTCACTCCAACCTCCAGGTTCAAGCAATTCTCTGGCCTTAGCCTCCCAAGTAGCTGGGACTACAGGCGTGAGCCACCACGCCCGGCTAATTGTTGTATTTTTAGTAGAGACGGGGTTTCACTATGTTGGCCAGGCTGGTCTCAAACTCCTAACCGTGATCCACCCGCCTTGGTCTTCCAAAGTGCTGGGATTACAGGCATGAGTCACCGTGCCCTGCCTCAATTTTTATTTTATTTTTTATTTTTTGTTTTTTTTAGATGGAGTCTCACTCTGTCACCCATGCTGGAATGCAGTGGCGCGATCTCGGCTCACTGCAACCTCGGCCTCCCAGATTCAAGCAATTCTTCCTGCCTCAGCCTCCCAAGTAGCTGGGATTCCAGGCGCCTGCCACCACGCCCAGCTAATTTTTGTATTTTTAGTAGAGATGAGGTTTCGCCATCTTGGCTCTGCTGGTCTTGAACTCCTGACCTCGTGATCCACCTGCCTTGGCCTCCCAAAATGCTGGGATTACAGGCATGAGCCACCGCGCCCAGCCAGCCTCAATTTTTTTTATAAAGCCAAGAACAAGAGGGACAAACAAAAATCAAAAATCATTATGTTAAAAAATAAGGATTATAAGATTAAAGAATCCAACTAATGGCTATTATAAAAGACATATAAAAAGCAAAAGGACTCCTAATGTATAAATGTGAAAGAAGCTGAGTGTGATGGCTCACATCGTTAGTCCCAGCTACTCAGGAGGCTAAGACAGGAAGATCGCTTGAGGCCACAAGTTAGAGGATGTAGTGTGCTATCATCATGCCTATAAACAGTCATTGTACTTCTGCCTGGGCAATATATCCAGACCCGAACTCTAAAAATAAAAATTTAAAAAGTGAAAGAAGGAAAAGGATATATTGGTTAAATGCTGACCAAAAGAAAATAACTACATGTAATTGTTATCAGATAAACTTTAAAATAAAAGATGATCAACTAGGAAAGAAAGGATCATAACAAAATTATTTAAGTTCACATTACCAGTAAGACAAGGTAATTTTAAAAGTATGTGCATCTAATAAAATACTCTTAAACTACATCAAGCCAAAAAAATCTGGAAAAAAATGGACAAACCTAACATCACAGTAGATTTGTTTTGTTTTGGATTTTTTTGTTGTTTTTTTTTTTGTTGTTTTTTTTTTTGAGATGGGGTCTCACTCTGTCACCCAGACTGGAGTGCAGTGGTGCAATCTCAGCTCACTGCAACTTTCACCTCTCAGGATCAAGCAATTCTCCTGCCTCAGCCTCCCGAATACCTGGGCTTACAGGTGCCTGCCACCACGCCTTGCTAATTTTTGTATTTTCAGTAGAGATGGGGTTTTGCCATGTTGCCCAGGCTGGTCTCAAACTCCGGAGCTCAAGCAGTCCACCCACCTCAGCCTCCCAAAGTGCTGGGATTACAGGGGTGAGCTACCACACCCACCCTCACAGTAGATTTTGACACAACATTTTTCTTTTACTGACCAGTCAAGTACATAAATAAACAAAGATTATATTCAGGAAATAATAATTAACAAGCTTGAATATGTATGGATCATATAATGATATATCAAATATATGAGTTTCTGTATCCAATAATTAGGTAATCTATATTTTTATCAAATATACATAAAACATTATGAAAGTAGTCATGTACTGGCAAAATATAAATCTCAAAAACTTCTAAGTTTTTGAGCATGGATCTCACATGGAACTTAGTCTCTGACCACAATGTACAATCAAAGAACAAATAGCTTTTTAAAAGCCCGTATTTCTAAACAATTCTCAAACAATCAACGGGTCAAAAAGAAATCATAAAAGAAATTTAAAACACTTCAAAATGAAAGACTAAAAAACTATCTCACACAGTCTAGGTCACACAGAAAAGGTATTCTGAGAAAAAATTATAGACTTAAGTGCTCATCTTAGAAATGAAAAAAGCCTGTAAATGAATGAGCTAAGTATTCTTATTAAGATATTTAAAGGCCAGGCGCAGTGGCTCATGCCTGTAATCCCAGCATTTTGGGAGGCTGAGGGCAGGCAGATCACCTGAGTTCAGGAGTTCGAGACCAGCCTGGCCAAACGGTGAAACCCTGTCTCTAACTAAAAATAGGAAAATTAGCTGGGCGTGATGGCAGGCGCCTGTAATCCCAACTACTTGGGAGGCTGAGGCAGGAGAATCGCTTGAACCGGGGAAGTGGAGGTTGCAATGAGTCGAGATCATGTCACTGTACTGCAGTCTGTGCAACAAAGTAAGACTCGTCTCAAAAAAAAAACAAAAAAAAACAAAAGAGAGAGCTATTTCACACAATCCCATATAACTACACATACCACTGAGATTAAACAGGTAAACACCACTTCCCAAAAAGCCAGCAAGTAAATGGAAACCTCAGTGCTACAACTGCAAGTAACTGAATTCAGCTAACAACCAGAAAGAGCTTGGAAACATTCACCCCTAGAGCCTCCAGAAAGGAGCACACACTATCCTCGCAGCATCTTGATTTCTGCCTTGTAAAACCTGGAGCTGAGAACCAGCTGAGTGAGACACACTGTATCAGATTTCTGGCCTACAGAACTATGAGATAAAAAAAATATATATTATTTTAAAGCTGCTAAATTTGTGTCAATTTGTTATCTGAAAAACAGAAAATTAATGCACCCTTCTCCTTGCTTACAATGGTTAAGTGCTACTTCCTAGTGTTGGGGCCCGGAAAGCAATACCCCTGTCATCCAAAAGATAACCAGAAGCTACGTAGTAGAAAGGAGAGCTTTACTGGGAATATGGGTTTGCAACCAGGGAAGAGAAAGTCTCCAGCGTGGAGCAAAGGTGCTCTGTCTTCAAACAGGGGAAGGATAGATTGGGTTTTATGCCTCACAGGGCCCATATTACACAACAGAATCATATATATTCAGCAGATTTAGGGGGAAAGGTATTCATATTTATGAGAAGATATGAGCGCATATGCAATAGGTAAACATATGTGTAATATACAACCTATGTTCACTTTGGGGTGGGGCTTTAGCATTAAAATAAGGTGGAATTTGGCTCTTTACATCAAAAGGTAAAAACTAGAGGATGCAAAGACAATTTGTGCCCAGGCTCTAAACCTGGTTGAAACTCAAGGTCTGTAAAGCTTATCAGAAAAGAATGTTTCTAAGGGCCGGGTACAGTGGCTCATGCCTGTAATCCCAGTACTTTGAGAGGCTGAGGTAGGCAGATCACCTGTGGTCAGGAGTTGAAGAACAGCCTGGCCAACATGGTGAAACCCCATCTCCACTAAAAATACAAAAATTACCCGGGCATGGTGGTCCACGCTGGAGGCTGAGGTCACAGAATTGCTTGAACATGGGAGGAGGAGGAGGTTGTAGTAAGCTGAGATCACACCACTGCACTCCAGCCTGGGTGACAGAGTAAGACTCTGTCTCAAAGAAGAGAAAAGAATGTTTCTAAGTTGGGAACTCTGTCCAGAGTTGTGGTGGTCTGGGTTGTAAATCAGAATTGTGATAATTTGTCTGATAGCTCCTATTGTTAGGAAGTGTAATAAGAGTGATTTTTCTTGTAGCCATAGGAATTTAGAAATTTGCCACACCAGCAGGGCCCGGAACTTTCTACCGATAGGTAACTTTGTTTCCTTAACCTTAAAATCTGTCCTAGTTGATAAAGGGGCATCTATTTTGGTCTCTCAAACTACCCCCTCAAAGACTGGCACTTGGACATGCTTAAAGGCCTTAGAAGCTGCCTCACAATCAAGATCCCTCTAACCTTGTCGTGTCCCCCACCCCAGCGCAGAGAGGGGCTCTCTCTAGTATTTCCTCATCAGCCCAAAGAAGCTTCTTTCCAAAAGAAATGCAATTGTCTTAAACCCCCTTCCTAGGGAATCTCATCAAATGATCAGGAAAGATCAACCACATGAGAAGAAGCTGCAAGTCATGATCATTACTGCCCGGAAAGACTTCATCTATTCTTCCGAGGACAGCTCCAACAGATTACCCAGGGGGCCTTCATCTGCATAGTAAGACAACCTGTGCTCCTATGCAGCTTGACCTCTCACCTTCCCATAAGGTCTGCCTCCCACCTAATGATTTACTGGCCCTCAAAAAAATTGTCTACATTCCGCATTTCCCCACTTCCCTATAAAAAAAAGGGTGTATAAGCTTCTGTACTGCACTGGGTTCTCTAAGCACCGTATCAAAAATGTAGTTCCTCCAGCCAGGTACAGTGTCTCATGCTGGTAATCCCAGCACTTTTAGGAGGCAGTCTGATCACTTGAGCCCAGGAGTTCGAGACCAGCCTGGGCAACAAAGTAAGACCCTGTCTCTACAAAAAATAATATTTAAATAAATAAATAAATAAATAAATAAATAAATAAATAAATCTGAGCTTCTCCCCTGCTATGCACATTAAAATAAAATTTTCTCCTACTAATCACCTCTGGAAAGCAACCCTCCTCCTCCTTAGCCTACAGAATATGAAGATGACAAGGATGAAGATCTTTATGATGATCCAGTTCCACTCAATGAATAGTAAACAAGTTTTCTCTTATGATTTTTTTTTTCTAAGATGGAGTCTTGATCTTGTCACCCAGGCTGGAGTGCAATGGCGCGATTTCAACTCACTGCAACCTCTGCCTCCCAGGTTCAAGCAATTCTCCTGCGTCAGCCTCCTGAGTAGCTGGGTTTCCAGGTGCCTGCCACCATGCCCAGCTAATTTTTTTATTTTTAGTAGAGACGGGGTTTCACCATGTTGGCCAGGCTGGCCTTGAACTCCTGACCTCAAGTGATCCACCCACCTTGGCCTCCCAAAGTGCTGGGATTACAGGCGTGAGCCACCACGCCCGGTCATGATTTTCTAAATAACACTTTGTTTTCTCTAGCTTTTGTAAAAATACAGTATATAATACATATACAAAATATGTGTTTATAGACTGTTTATGTTACTGGTAGGGCTTCTGGTCCACAGTAAATTATTAATAGTTAAGTTTTGGGAGAGTAAAAAGTCATATGTCAATTTTCAACTGTGCAAAGGGTCAGCACTACTAACCACCATATTGTTCAAGGGCCAAGTATATTTAGTTTGACCTTGAGTCAAAAAAAAAAAAAAAATTTAAGCCTTTCCTTCTTAAGTCCTTGATGAGAAAGACCTTTAATTTTCAAGTCTATCTTAAATAATATAATGGAAGCTATAGACCTCCTAAGAACAACGCAAATTCACAAAAAAAAAAATTGCATAGACCTTTACATAAGGTTTAGGACAACATGAAGCCCATATGCCTGCCTGTTGCAAGCTGGATTCTCTGAAAACGGACACTGAAGTAGTTTTGAGTATATGATGTTTATCAGCAGTCAATCCCTGTGAAAGAAATTCCGGGAGAGGCCAGGCGCAGTGCTTCACGCCTGTAATCCCAACACTTTGGGAGGCAGAGGTGGGTGGATCACTTGAGATCAGGAGTTCGAGACCAGCCTGGCCAACTTGGTGAAACTCCGTCTCTACTAAAAATACAAAAATTAGCCGGGTGTGGTGGCAGGCACCTGTAATCCCAGTTACTCAGGGGGCCAAGGCAGGAGAATTGCTTGAACTTGGGAGGCAGAGGTTGCAGTGAGCTGAGATCACGCCATCACACTCCAGCCTGGGGGACAAGAGCGAGACTTCACCTCAAAGAAAAAAAAAAAGAGAGAGAAAGAGAGATTTGGGGAGAAAGCATAATTGGGCAGAGGGAAAAATCAAATTGCAATTCAGGCCCAACAAAGCCTCAAGCAACCTGGCAGATCTCTGGTGGCATATCCCCTGTCAGAGTTGTCTCAGCCCTGAACAAAACAGCTGGGCCTTTAAACATGTCTTGCTTGGCTGCAGGATAAGAGCTGCCCTGGAAAGGATGTGACCTTAAGCAAGGAGGCTCTCCGCAACTGAGGTAGAGCCTGGAGGAGCTGACAGCTTAAGGTGAATTTTTTTTTTTTTTTTTTTTGGCTGTCCTCTGTAGGCCAGGACAACTGAAGGCTTTCTGATGACTGACCTCCCCACAACTGCGCTGCAATTCTTCCTTGAAGGAGGACCAGGGCTACACATCTCCACATCCAACATACTCAAACTTCACAACTCCTGTTTCGACCATTTTTAAATCCTCTCATCTCTCATTATTCACCTTTCTCTTCTTTCCCACTTCTAATTATACCAGTGTGCATAAGGAAAAAGCCCAAGCATCTGTAGCAGAGAGGATCTGCAGTATAAGGACCTTGTGACAGGTACACTATAGGCCATGGGCTGACTGTAGTTGAACAGGGGTAGAAGGAGCCCCCACTCAGAGCAACAGGAAGCTCTACTGACTGAAGTTTCTTTGTAAATTGCTGGCCAAAGCTATAAATGAAATAAGTTCATGTGAACAACTGAGAAATTAACAGCAAATTTCTGTAAGCAGACTTTCCACCAAATCAGCTAAACAAATATGTCTTATAATTTATCTATCACAATAAAGAGCAATACAATATCATTATTTGAAGGTTATAAAATTAAGCATTTATAATACGATCCTTTAAATTATAATCAGACATAGAAAATGAAGCATATTGGCTGTGATGGCTCATGCCTGTAATCCCAGCACTTTGGGAGGCTGAGGCAGGAGGATTGCTTGCATTCAGGAGTTTGAGACCAGCCTGGACAACATAGTGAGACCTCATCCCAGCATGGTGGTGCACACCTGTAGTCCCAAACACTCAGGAGGCTGAGGTGGGAGGACTGCTTGAGCCCAGGAGGTTGACATGCAGGGAGCCATGATTATGCCACTGCACTCAGCCTAGATGACATTGAGACCCTGTCTCAAAAAAAAAAAAAAAAAAGAGAGAGCAAGAACATATCTGTAATGTTTTCATCACATAGTATTTAAATAAATTAAATCTACATTTTCAAAGAAATAGATGAGAATAAACAAAAATGAGAAGTAAAAAAACTTCTCACATCCCTTACAAGGAAAATTAATTTTATATGTAACATTAAGTAATGCAAAATCTATTAGCAACACTTCCCCTTTATGCAAATAACTACACATATTTTTACTCAGTCACATTAAAGACAGTAAACAAATCATCTACACATCATAACATAAGTATATTCAGAATAATTAAGGTTTCCCTACATGTTAAATCCCTGCAATTAATTTACTATCAATGGGTTTGCAGTACAGTCGGTTCCTACTCAGAAAAAAACTATTTATTTGCTTGACATATCAATGGAAAGTTCAAGCTACTATGAAAATATCAAGCAGCTTTGTCATATCAAATAATTACAATTTTGATAAACACTATTAAAGAAAAAAGATATACTTAAAACAAAAACTGCCTTAAAATATACCTGACTATAAATGTGAAGTAGACATACTTTTAATCCCTAAGCATAAAAATGTAAATAACTTAAATGCTTAATCAACAAGGTTAGAGCAAAAATTTCCAACATTAGAAGTGACAATTATTGTCAAATATTAATCAAGGTCTGTCCTATCTCCAAGCTTCAGTTGAATAACTATCAATCTGGGGGTATCAAAAACCCCCCACAACTTGATACTAAGGTGAATATATGTTATACTAAGAAAAATTCTCAATACAGGAGCCTCTGTTTGTAAGTAGGTTAAGTTTTATTTGTTGTTTAATCTAAAGTGACCATCCCTATATATATTCCTGCCAAACAGAAGACTACATTACCGCTATATGTATTCTATTAAGACATTTTTCTCCAAAATATTTCAGTTTTATCTACACCAAAAATTGGTCATGAGAAATAATTCCCCTCTTCTTAATGATCTATGTACAAATGCCGTAAGAAACTTTTTAGCAGCTATGGAATCCACAATTGCTGCCTTGCCACTTACTTGGACATTATCTGGATTTAAAGGGCCTTAAGCCTACAGAACAATCTGGTTATGAAAAGTCTGATCAGCAGGACTTATAATGTTTTAGCCTTTAAATTCTCAAACTCTTAGTCTTTTAACAAAAGATCAATAGACATCTAATATTGATGCCCAGACTCTACTGTAAATTCAAAAGCTTTTCTACCAATGTCTCCTACTGTACTTTCAATTGCTAAGGCCAGCAGTTCTCAAAGCATAGTCTGGGGACGACAAGGGTCCAACAAAATCTTTTCAGGGAATCCACAAGGTTAAAACAATTTGCTTTGCTGGGTGCAGTGGCTCACACCTGTAATCCTAGCTCTTTGGGAGGCCAAGGTGGGAGGATGGCTTGAGACCAGGATTTCTGGATCAGTTCAACACATTACAACAGATTGCAGGCAGAAGCAGATGAAAATCCAGCTGTTTTCTACTAAGTCAGACATTAAAGAGATTTGCAAAAAGCAATGCCATTCTTTTAACAATTTTTTTCTGGCTTAGAAAATATCATTATTTTCCACAAAAATGTGTTTATGCTAGCAAATTATTATGGTTATCTTTAAATGTATTGAATATTTTCAACCGTTTTCATTTTAATTTCTAATAAGGTAAGTATCAGTAGATATAACCCACTAAGCAATAGCACTTTGGTGCACAGATACATTACTTTTTTTTTTTTTTTTTTTTTTTTTTGAGACGGAGTCTCGCTCTGTCGCCCAAGCTGGAGTGCAGTGGCGCGATCTCGGCTCACTGAAAGCTCCGCCTCCTGGGTTCACGCCATTCTCCTGCCTCAGCCTCCCGAGTAGCTGGGACTACAGGCGCCCGCTACCGCGCCCGGCTCATTTTTTTGTATTTTTAGTAGAGACGGGGTTTCACCGTGGTCTCGATCTCCTGACCTTGTGATCCGCCCGCCTCGGCCTCCCACAGTGCTGGGATTACAGGCGTGAGCCACTGCGCCCGGCAGATACATTACTTTTCACATGTTTAATTACTTGCTTTATTCTCAAAATAACTCCTATTGTTGAACAAACCAATTCTTCACCATTTAGTTTATTTAAAACTTTCTCTACTTTTAATTACCATCGGACTAATATCTCTCCCTATTAACATGTCACATTCTTATCACTTTTATTTATTTATTTACTTATTTATTTATATATATATATATATTTTGTTTTGTTTTGTTTTGAGACGGAGTCTCACTCTGTCGCCCAGGCTGGAGTGGAGTGGCATAATCTGGGCTCACTGCAACCTCCGCCTCCTGGGTTCAAGCGATTCTGCTGCCTCAGCCTCCCCAGTAACTGGGATTACAGGCGCATGCCACCACACCCAGCTAATTTTTTGTATTTTTAGTAGACACAGGATTTCCCCATGTTGGCCAGGTTGGTCTTGAACTCTTGAGCTCAAGTGATCCACCTGCCTTGGCCTCCCAAAGTGCTGGGATTACAAAAGATATACTTGAACTCCTGAGCTCAAGCGATCCACCTGCCTTGGCCTCCCAAAGGCTGGGATTACAGTGAGCCACGACACCCGGCACATTCTTATCACTTTTATACCTACATAACGCAATATTCTTAAAAATAAATAGCAACTAAAGCACAAATACAACAAACATAGTTCAGAATAATAAACACAATAACCAACCATAAAATGACCAGCCATGTCAGTTTACACTATTTTTGGTCTCATGTGGTTTGTGTCTATAAAATATGGTGAAAATTAGTAAAAATAAGGTCTTTGTATATTACACTGATACTTATCAAATCTGAATAAAAGATGCCAGTATAAAGCTGCTTGTAGCTAACCAAAGTTAAATATGCCATAAGTCAAATAATGATGTATCACTATAAGGAAATGATTAGTTCTATTCCATCACTATCAAGAGTTTCATATGTATTGTTAGTTATTGGAAATGTAGGCTACTAAATCTCTAATGTTCAAACAGTTTGAAAACAATTAAGGAAGCTCTTTTCTTGAGACTACACACACGTTAACCCAAATAGATTATAAGAGTGTTATAGTTGGTGAGAAAAAAATTATGATAAATACATGCAATATTTTCTAATAAAGATGAATGTTAATAGAAAAATTAATGTTACATTTAAAATATAATTTGAATATTGTGTACAACAATGAAGCACTTTAATTAAAAAACAAGTTTAAACCATACTTAATCATTCATCTTTCTCCCTTGCTGCCAACTTCCTTTTATTCTTCAAACACATGAAGCAGTTTATATTATTTCCCCAAACAATAAAACCATTTATCATAATTTCACTATACTTATTGCTACTCCTTAAAGATAATTTATATTTCCCAACATAGATTAATTGTAAAAATCTTACAAAAATTGTAAGAAGTTAAATCTGCACATTAAGTACTAGGATAAAAACACTGGCAAGTCATGAATAGGACAATATCTACCAACTGTCATTTTCAGCACTGAAAGTGGTAATCAATAAATTAAATTGATAATCTGAAAATTGATCATTCTACATTTACAACATTTGTGACACTTACAGATTATAGACGAATTTAAAACATATAGCAAAGACTGATAAAATCCAAACATGTCTGGGTAATAACCATGCTTATAAGTGGACTAACATGTCTGTAATATCTAATATATGCCAGGCACTAGGCTAGGTATTTTACACACATTCTCTTATTTTATCATCACAATAACTATATCAACAGTTGTATCAACAATTTTGCCAGTGAGGAAATGGACTCTGAGAAGTCACACAACTAGTAACTAGCACAGATGAAATTAAAGTAAAAACAAATTCTAGTGAAATAAAATCAATAGCATAAGAACAGACTAGCCAAAAACAAAACAAAACAAAAAAACAGTTTTTCATGTGTTGGGGTGTGTTGTTGTTTCTTAAAGATATGGTGACTTGCTCTGTTGCTTAGGCTGCAGTGCAGTGGCGCAATCATAGCTCACTGCAGTCTCGAACTCCTGGGCTCAAGCAATCCTCCTGCCTCAGCCTCCTGAGTAGCTGGAACTACAGGTTCATGCCACTATCTCTGGCTAACTTTTAAATATTTTGTAGAGATGGGATCTCATTATGTTGCCCAGGCTGGTCTCAAACTCCTGGCTTCAAGCAATCCTCCCACCACAGCCTCCCGAAGTGCTGGGATTACAGGTGTGAGCCACCATACCCGGCAAAGAAAAACAGCTTTAAGATGACTTTCTTAAAGAAATAAGTGCAATTTTACAAACATTCTTTATTTCCCTAATAAGATCCAAATTTTCTTTGGGGAATCATCCCTTCAACACTCTTAATCCATAATCCAGCAGTGTTAACTCCATCTCCAGTTGCAGAGTAGATATGGAACCCAAACAAGCCATATAGGCCTAACATGACATAATCCTACACCTGTGTTTAGAGCCACTAAAACACACACACACACACACACACACACACAAATAAGGATATAAGCCAACAGCTGATGGCAGTAGCCTACCTCTAGAAGATGAGGTGAAGAGGGTCCAAATAACATTATTTGAACCACTGCATCAAGCTTCACCTAAAATCAGTCATACAAACATCTTTTAAGATATGTGATCCAATAAATTTCCATTTACTTAAGCCAGTATGAGTTAGGGTTTCTGTCATCTGCACAATACACATATCAACAAAAATTTAATGGTGTAACTCATCTGCAGAAATCAAATAATGCACTTAATTGTTCCCAATCTGGAATCTTAAAAAAAAAAAAAGTAGCAGGAATCAAGGAATCATCTTCAATACAGTCATCCCTCAGTATCTTTAGGGGATCCAGGACCCATCTTGGATACCAAAATGCACACATACTAAAGTACCACAGTTGGCCCTCTTGAACCCATAGATCGGAAAAGTTGGCCCTTCTCTCCATATACATGACTTTCACATTCCTTGAATACTGTATTTTCCATCCATTTTTGCTTGTAGATGCCAACCCAACCCATATAGAGGGCCTACTGTATTTACTGGAAAAACACTACATATAAGTGGGTGCACACAGTTCAAACCTGTGGTGTTTGAGGGTCAATTGTATTTGTGTATAACCTGCATACATCCTCCCCATACTTTAAATCATCTCTAGATTACTTATAATACCTAATACATGGAAATGTATGTAAACTTTTGTCATATTATTTACGGAATATTGACAAGGAAAAAATTATACATGCTCTGTACACATGCAATTTCTTTTTCCCTAATATTTTCTTTCCACAGTTGAATCCACCAATGTGGAACCCATGGATATGTATTTCAAAAAAATTCAGTGGAATTGTACATTGACCTAGGAAAAGGCCACTAAAGCTTATTAAAACACCAAGTTCCTTCTGATTATATAATTTCAATATGAAAATTTCAATTACCTTATTTTAATGTGACTTTTAAATGAAAATATGTTTTTATATATAACCTTTAAAATTAGAAAGAAATGCACTATTACTTTTAAAACACAGTTTATTTGGTGGACAAACTTTTTCACAATGCAAATTCCAGAAAATTTTTCAAAATGATCACCGGAGAAGAAAATATCAAGAACTACAATATTACTATGGGTTATACTCAATAAGACAATTCACTCATTTAATATACAAGCAGTGCTTTTTTTTTTTTTTTTTTTTGGAGACGGAGTCCAGCTCTGTCACCCAGCCTAGAGTGCAGTGCTGCAATCTCTGCTCACAGCAACCTCTGCCTCCCAGGTTCAAGCAATTCTCTGCCTCAGCCTCCCGAGTAGCTGGGATTACAGGCGCTCACCAACACGCCAGGCTAATTTTTGTATTTTTAGTAGAGACGGGGTTTCATCATGTTGGCCCAGCTGGTCTTGAATTGCTGACCTCGTGATCCACCCACTGTGGCCTCCCAAGGTTCTGGGATTACAGGCGTGAGCCACTGCGCCCGGCCGCCTTTCTATCTTTCTATTCTGAGGCTACTGAGCCTCCAGAGACTTCAAATAAGCAGTCTAAGACTAATGGCACCACCTAGTGTCCTGTACTGGTCACTATCTGACTCACTGTCTTCTACTTCCTTTTGCTGCTGGACATAGGCTAGTCTTCTTCTATTGCTGTTTTTCTTTAGTAACCCTTCCAAAAGTCATTTCTGTCTCATTTATATATACATACACTTCAACACATCATCCTTAAGTCTCCTCCTCTCGTCCCTCTCCAGTAATTGTCCCATTACTTCAGGAACAACTATTTAGTATGCCCTTGATCTTTGCCAGGTACTTAGTCCTTAACCTATATTATCATCACAAGCACTCTATAAACCTAATAGAACCTCTACTCACACGTCCTAGATCCCCTAAATCTCAGATAATTGAACAGGCAGTGCAAATCTAAAACAAATTTGCCTAATTACTACCTATATGACCCATGTATTTTTTTAAAAATTATTTTCATACAATAGCCACACTACAAATCCAATTTATAAAACTTGGTGGTAAATGAATCAGTTATATCTCAAAAGAAAACAAATGGCATTAAAAGTGAAAATTAGATTTTTTAAAATAAGGCTCAATTCACCACTTGAAAGTGTATATAGAAGTTCTGACTTTGAAAAAGTGATTTTTTGCACTCTTTTGTAATTAAGTTGAGCTTTTCTCAAATATCATCACAGAAAAAAACGTTACTGTTCACATCTGCTGGTTATATCATTTTCTAGGCCAGGCGCGGTGGCTCACGCCTGTAATCCCAGCACTTTTGGAGGCCGAGGCAGGTGGATCACGAGGTTAGGAGATCGAGACCATCCTGGCCAACATGGTGAAACTCCACCTCTACTAAAATAAAAATAATTAGCTGGGCATGGTGGCACACACCTGTAGTCCTAGCTACTCAGGAGGCTGAGGCAGGGGAATCACCTGAACCTAGGAACCGGAGGTTGCAGTGAGCTGAGATCACGCCACTGCACTCCAGCCTGGTGACAAAACAAGACTCTGTCTCCAAAAAAAATTTTTTTTGTAGTATTTTATGTTATAAATCCCAATATTATAGCTTATCATCAGCTAAATCAATTTTGGGAAGAGGGCTTCGACCTAAATTATCACTGTTATTTTCATTTTAAGAAAATTTGGCCAGGTGTGGTTGCTCACAACTATAATCCCAGCACTTTGGGAGGCTGAGGCAGGAGAATCATTTGAAGTTCAAGACCAGTCTACTCAACAAAGCAAGATCCCGTCTCTACAAAAAATAAAGAAAAAAAATAGGTATTTTGTTAAAAAAGAAAATTCAACTGAAACATTGGTGTAGGGACAAACAGACCAATGGAACAGAATTAGAACCCAGAAATTGACCCACACGCAAACAAAAAACTATTAAGGCAATAAACTTTTCAGAAAATTATGCAAAGATAATTGGTTATCCATATGCAAAAAAACTCATTCTCAAACACTACCTCATACCATACACAAAAATTACATACTACCAGATGAAAGATCTACCTCTGCAAAGCACATATAGGAAACTCTGACCTTAGAGTAGGAAGTAATTTCTTAAATAAGGCATAAGAACATAAAGCATTTTTAAAAATTGATAAATTTGATTACATTTCATTTTAAAACTTGTGTGAGGCAAAAGACACCACAAAATGAAGTCACATACTAGACACAGACATATATGGCAAATATAATCAAAGAATTTGTATCCATAAAATACAAAAAAAAAAACTCATACACATCAGTAACTTAAAATATTTCAAAAGAAAAAAATGAGTAAAGGACACTAAGAGGAAATCACAAGATGGGAACTGTAAAAGGTAAATACATGTATAAGAAAAAAGGTTCAGCTTCACTACATATTTTTAAAATTCAATTAAAACCACAATGAGAAAATAGAAATTAGAACTTCTGTTTATACCAACTTTTAGCAAGACAATTGAGAAAGGGAATGCTCAGATACCACTGGAAAGAACAACTCAGCAACATCTAGTGAAGTGTACCATGTGCAAGCCCAATGACACAACAATTCCACACACAGGTATAAACCCCAAGGAGCACTAGCCTATAAAACTTTTTATGATAATAGAATTATTCTATATCTACAATATCCAATACATTAGTCACTAGTTACATGTGGCTATAAAACACTTTAAATGTTGCTAGTGCAACTGAGGTACTGAGTTAATTTTAATTAATTGAAATTTAAAGATCCACGTATTTAAAATACAGTCCTCAAGAGTCTTTCACATATGCATAAACGGATCAGTATAAGACCCTAAAATGCAGTAGTGTTTCTAATACTGAAAAACCTGTAATTCCTCAACCAAAGAATAAATTGTAATGTATTCATACAATTCTATACAGGTGAAAATTACATATAAATTATATGCATATAAATAACATGGAAAAATCTAAAAATTCAATGTTACACAAAAAAGCAAGCTGAAGGAAGACATTGTAAAATATATTTTAGAACATGCAAATCAATACTTCATATTGCTTATGAATATATACACATATATTTTAAGCACTAAGAAAAGCATTACAGCTAAAAACAAAACTGGAACACCAGTGAACTTTGAAATAAGACAGAAAATGGACTGAAGAAAGGTATACAGAGAGCCCCAGATGTACTTGTAATGTATTCCCCTCTTATCATTTGGGTGGAAGATTCTGCCCACCCAAATCTTCAACAAATCTTAAGTGTTGAGATATTGGGTGCATGGGTGTTTGTTTTAGTATTGCTAGTTTGTTCTACATAAAGTATTTCATAAGGAAAAACTAAAAGTAAGAAAATCCATGCTACAAACTGTAGAACATCACTAGCAAGTTTGAGAAGTTCCTGTTTATTCTTTAATTTCTCTCCATCTCACACAGTTTACTAACATCCATCACTAAGTACAATGAAATCAAATTTGTGAAGGCCTAAAACACCCAACTGTATTTTCATGATGAAGCATAGCCTGTCACTAAAAATGTTTTCTATTTCCTAGTAAAAGCGGTAAAAAGCAAAGTTTCTCTTTTTCTTATGGCTTTTGACATCGAATTTAATTCCTCTGTGCAGTCTATGTGGAAATCAAATATGTGGGGTGGGAGACGAGGCAGGAAGAAAACTTTGTTATTACCTGTGGGATAATTCATGGATTCCTAAACCAGGCCGTTTAGCCATGAGGTCAATATAACATATGTTTTAAATAACATTTAATCTACTCTGCTGAACTCTTTATTAAATGTTTATGTTGTGCAACAACTGAAGAACTCAGAGGATTACATATTAGGTCTTTCTGCCAAACAAGACACTCTGTTCCCTCCTAATATAAAAAATCAAAAGCTAATAAATGTATTCATGAAAATATAAACAAGAAAGCATCACATTCCATTCAAAGAATGCCCGTCTCCAAAAGTTTTCTTGAGTTAGTCAATATTACTATTGAAAACCTCAAATACATGTATTATCAATTACGCTCCTACTAAGCCCTAGAATTGTAAATTCCATGACAGCAAGTACAGTATCACTTTTGTATTCCCAAAGAGTATCACAACATGACTGAATGAATAAATGAATAATGAATGAATGAAACTACCTATTTATTCATCAGTATGAAATGGGTTCTATGTTGGTTTGTTGTGCTTCATGACTAAGACAAAAATAATACAAAAAACTGGAAATAAACATGCTTGATAAAGCCATTCTAATTCAATATTGAGGTATCACACCAGAATCTGAAGTTCAGGTAGGAGAATCTCAAAGCTTCTTCCTCTCCCTGCCTTCCCTGTCCCACCCTCTACCTCTCAGAGAAAGTAATAAAATAAAGCCATGTATATCTTACATAAGATCTGGCACAATTTTATAAAAGTACATGCAAAAAAGATAATAAATGCGAGTGGTTTTTTTGTTTTGTTTTTTGTTTTTTTTTTCTTGAGATGAAGTCTCGCTCTTGTCCAGGCTGGAATGCAGTGGCGTGATCTCAGCTCACTGCAACCTCCGCCTCCCAGGTTCAAGCGATTCTCCTGCCTCAGTCTCCCATGTAACTGGGATTTACAGGATTTACTGCCATCACACCCAGCTAATTTTTGTACTTTTAGTAGGGACGGGGTTTCGCTATGTTGGCCAGGCTGGTCTCAAACTCCTGACCTCAGGTGATCCACCCACCTCGGCCTCCCAAAGTACTGGGATTACAGGCGTGAGCCACTGCATCCAGCCTATGAGTGTTTTTTGTAGTGGAAAACTTGAAAAATCCAGTGTCTATTAATAGAAAACTGACTAATAAAAATAACTCATAGCTCTAGAGAAAATGGTAGAGAAGAAATTTCAAAAACCTGCATGAATGGCAGGAAAAACATTTAAGTCTCTGAACTGTAAGGGCCCACTGCATGCTCAGAACAATGAAAAAAAAAGAGCCATAATAAGAAAAATCAAATTGAGAAATGCCAGAATACCAGGAGGAAAGAGGAGATTCTAAGAATGTCCAAAGAGAAATCAATCTGCATTTCCACACTTAATTGAAATACCAACCTATGTAAAGGTAGAATAAAGACATTTTAGACTTACACGTACTGAAAAATTTTATTTCTCACATATTCGTTTCTCAGGAAGCTCTGGAGAATGTGCTTAAGCAAAACAAGGGCATAAACTAATAAGACTAAAAATAATCAAAAAGCAAATTGTCCCCCAAAAGAGCAACAAAGGGAAGTCCCAGGATCAGAGCTGAAAAGAATAAGACAACTCCTTATTAAAGTACAACAGCGGGCTGAAGGAGAGAAATTTCCAGGAAAAAAAATTATTGAGTTTTGAACCTATGGTAATCAAAGAAAAATTAATGGGAGGTGCTAGAGAGATCTGCTGAAACACTAAGTGGGGAGATTAGAAAATTAGCCAAAAGGAAACCAAGTAAATGAATAAACAAGGCTATAAATAATGTCGTGGGAAAGGGGGACCAAGTATTTGTTTAAGCAAATGAATGTAATATGCTATATTATAGCACTCAATACTTACATAGTCACTATAATATAAATAACGATTACAGACTGCTTATAGATTGAACCAAAATTATTATATAACTTTTCAGAACTGGGTGCACAGGTATATAGTATGATCTGTATCCCAGGCCCCCCAAAAAAGGTCAATAGATAACATCTAGAATTGGTTAATCAGAAAAGCTGTATTATTTAGGAATAAGCTAGTATCAGAAGGAACAAACTAACAGTATTATAAGTTGCCGCTTCTAGAGAATCCAGGGTAGGGTAGGAGACTGTTATATTTTATTGTAAACTTTTGGCACTAATCAGTTTTTATTCACATGTGAGAATCACCTTAATACAAACAAGTTCTTAGCATTATCAACTTTAATGATATTTAAATTAACAGAAGTCAAGAAACAATAAGCAGGGAACACAGTTAACAAAACATAAAATATAAATTTCCCTGAATTATTTGAAGTTTAAAAATAACCAATTTAGGAACTAAAACAGTGATCACAACTTGGAAGGATGGAGAAAAGGCAGAAGTGGTGTGAGATAAAGAGTCACCTAATCACAGAACACAGAAGAGCAAAAGCATCAATAAATAATTTATAAGGCTGGGCACAGTGGCTCACGCCTATAATCACAGCGGCTCACACCTATAATCACAGGCCAAGGCAGGAGGATCACTTGAGACCAGGCATTCAAGGGACAACATAGCGAAACCCTGTTTCTACAAAAAAATTTAAAAATTAGCTGGGCGGAGTGGTGCATGCCGGCAGTCCCAGCTGCTCAGGAAGCTGAGGCAGGAGGATCGCTTGAGCCCAGGAGTTCAAGGCTTCAGTGAGCTATGATCGCACCACTGTACTCCAACCTGGTGAGAGGGCAATACCTTGTCTGTAATTTAAAAAGAAAAAAAAAAAAAACAAACAAACAAACAAAAAATCTGTAATTCTACTACAGGTTGAGACAACCACAATAAGCATTGAAAATATCAGTTACAAGTGGCTGATTTTGGGGGAGTGGGAATAGAGAAACGTAGGGCAAGATTTTTCTTGTTTTTCATTATTAGACCATCTGTTCTACTTGATTGTTAACCATGTACATATATTACCTTTGAGAGTTGTTTTTTTTTTTTTTTAATGGCCTAAGTTATAATGGGTCAGAGTCCGAGGGGTTCCCTGAAACTTGTTACTAAAACTAACTCTCTCAAAAGGGTAAAATGCTCTTAAGATACATAGTCTTCAAATCTTAGAATATCCCTATCTGGAACATTCTTATAAAGGAATACAAGATGGGTGGGCAAAGAAATACTAATTTATTGGAAAGAAAGCTGAGCAGGACAAGAAGTGTTTCCAATAATATGAACATGTATAGAAAGAATGAGCAATGAAATTAAATCTGAGTCATTTAATTCAATGAGCAGATAATTGAGATAAATGATTACAACGAGTTTATAACTCATTCCCAAGAATTCTAAGGCAAATTTGTCACCACCTCAATCACAGAAAACAAAGATCATTTTGCTAAAGATTTTTGAGTTAATTATAGCTAATCATCTTATTTAACATAATTCTGAAAAAATATATACTTGTGTATATGCTTATACGTTCAAAACAAGCTACTAGTAAATATTCTATGGGCCAGGCACAGTGGCGCACGCCTGTAATCCCAACACTTTGGGAGGCTGAGGCAGGCAGATCAAATGAGGCCTGTAGTTCGAAATCAGCCTGGTCAACATGGCGAAACCTCTTCTCTGCTAAAAATACAAAACTCAGCTAGGCATGCTGGAGCATGCCTGTAATTCCAGCTACTTGGGAGGCCAAGGCACAAGAATCGCTTGAACCCAGGATGGAGAGGTTGCAGTGAGCCAAGATCATGCCACTGCACTCCAGCCTGAGAAACAGAACAAGACTGTGTCTCAAAAAAAAAAAAAAAAAAAAAAAAAAATCTATGTTTGCCGTGACAAAAACAAGGTTAAAAAGCAACGAACAAAGATACTCACTTAAGGGTCAGGCGCGGTGGCTCACGCCTGTAATCCCAGCACTTTGGGAGGCGGGCGGATCACGAGGTTGGGAGATGAGACCATCCTGGCTAACATCGTGAAACCCGGTCTCTACTAAAAATACAAAAAATTAGCCGGGCGTGGGGGCGGGCGCCTACAGTCCCAGCTACTCTGGAGGCTGAGGCAGGAGAATGGCGTGTACCCGGCAGGCGAAGCTTGCAGTGAGCCGAGATCACGCCACTGCACTCCAGACTGGGCGACAGGGCGAGACTCCGACTCAAAAAAAAAAAAAAAACACACAAAAACAACTACAAAAAAATATATATTCACTCAAGGAATTCTGATACTATGTATATGTTAAACAACCATGTTACAGTAAAACAATCCATTTAGTAACATGAATAACAATTTAAAGAAAAAGGTAGAGCACAAAACTATTATGATATTAACATCTAAAGATATTATATAATCACAACTTCAGCCTATGGCACGCAACAATAAACATAACAGCTACATTCCTTCATTTTTAACAAAGAATCTTGATTTTATCAGAATTGATATGTGAATTACTAGATATTATGACCCTTCATTTTTTCCCAGCTAAATAAAATGCTTCAATTTTGATTACTTCTAAATCTGTTGTATTAAGTCTAAAACTGATTAATGATGTACCGTATCCTGCTAAGTAGAATTAAATTAGTGTATAATTGATTAGTGTATAATTGAAGCAGTTGTAGATTTACCAACTTTAATTAAGGTGGCTTATTACAGATAATTTATACTATAAGAGAGAAAATAGAAGCAACAAGTTCATCAAAACCTTAAATTAAGATCAGAGATACAATATTAAAGATCAGAAAAAAGGCTATAGGCTAATACTGAGTACTTTGAAAGTAAATCATCTTAGTACAAGTCCTTTTAGAGGAGAAAACCAATTATTAATATTGACCTTTTAGGCTAGATTTTCTAAGAAATTACACAATTTGTCATAATTTACTATAATAAGTGATGTCAACTTATGTAAGCAAATAAAAGAATACATCTAATAATATTTTGTCTACTTACAACACTAAACTACACTAAAAAAACTTAAATATTTCTCATAACTCCTTTAAAAAGGTATTCAAGCAAGAGAAAAAGCTCATATTCTCACTACAAAAATAAATAAAAACTAATTTATTAAGAAGCAAGCAAGTGAGGAAAAAGAACATTTCTGAAACAAAACACAGAAGTAGTGTCTGCAGTTCTCTCAATACCCTTGTGGGTGGTAACTACAGCCCAGAAACTTCTACACATAAATTGCTAACTCCCCTGAGTTTAAAGCCATGGTAATTAGGCTAATTATCTTACATGTTAATGACACAGAGACAATAAGTTTGCAGTGAATAATTCATATACTATCAGCTCTCACTGTAATGTTCATTGCTAATAGTTTATTTACAGTACAAGTTACACTGCATTTTTTTCTATAGTTTAAATTCATTGCCTACATAAACAGAAATCATTTCATGTGAAAATCTAATTTACTATCAATAAATAATGATTTCAAGCATATATTGGCTTGTATATTTGTATAATTTTCACTCATTATTCATAATTAGTTATGATAATCAATAAACCACCATAAGAATGTCATGTAGAAAGATTAAAGTATCTCTAGATTATGTATAGATGATTATTCTAAATGAAATTTTAAAAACGATATGCTGAATTGATGTAAAATTATAAATTGCTTTAGTAACTCATATTTTTCATTTAAGTATTAACTTCACCACACTCACTTTAAAATGTACATATAGATTATTGTGAAACTTTGAATATCAAAGTACCACTTAGATTTCCTTATTATGCAAATACTGACTGTAAAATACAGTTGACCCTTGAATAAAATGGGTTTGAACTGCGCAAGTCCACCTACAGGCTGAAATTTTTCAACAAAATGTGGATTGAAAATACAGTATTCACAGCATACGAAACTTGCGCATACAGAGGGCCAACTTTTCCTTTATGTAGGTTTCACAGCGCCCACTGTAGGACTTAAGTATTTGTAGACTTGGGCCCTGGAACCACCCACCCTGTGTATACAAGGATGACTATAATATCATGTACAATATAAAATTCAGTAACCTATAAAATTGCAGTTGTCTTCAATTTTTACCCATTTTTGTAATGGATTTAATATCACACTTTTATTTAACAAATTAAAGATGTCAATTTTAATCTATTTCAAAATGACTCTTAGCTGCAGTAACTCATTTCAGTTTACACATTATGAGAACTTTTATGTTACTATGTTACCTAAGTGATTGTGACTTCAAAAATTTCTCTAAATCAGAGAGGTAAAAATGTTTCTATAAATCTCTGTACTTCTACAATGATTTCTTCAAAAATACTGTTTTGATATATGGTTGCATCAATAAAAACATGTTAGGTTCATGTACCATTTATCAGGTAAGAACTGTAAAATATCAGTGGCTTAAAACAATAAGGTCATTTTCTTGCTTACACTAGCTGTTCATCATAAGTCCTTTGAGGACCCCACCCCACATCTATTCATCTCAGTACCCAAGAAGATGGAGCAATCGCCATCTCACATTTTACCAGTTATGGTAAATGGAAAGAGTAGTCTGGACAGTCCTGCACTGGTAATTAAATGCTCTGGCCTGTAAAACCATTATTTTACTTCTGCTCGCAACTAAGCACAATTATCTGAGAAAGTTAGCCCTTCAAAAAGTTTAAATATTTGCAATTTCAAAAAAAACATTTTTACCTCACTAAGTAGGCCATGAAGATAGGTTACGTAATATTCACTAAAGACAAACAGCATTCCAGGTTCCTTTTTTTATTAAATAACTATCAAATCATAACAATCAGTTCTTGCCAAATCTTAACCAGGATAATGTTAAGTTCTCTTTCAAAACTGCAAATTTGACCACATCACTTGCTTAAAATCCTCTAATCTTCTCAGCATGGCGCTCCATGAAATGATCCCTGACTGCCTTTCTGTCAACTCTGAATACTCAATAAAATTTACAAAATGCTCCAAGGGAGACAAAACTAATAAATATGCTGCAAGCAGGCTTTCCGGCCTTTTCACATGTCAGAATGCTTTCTCTGCCACCTCCACTTGAAAGCTTCCTCTTCCTTCAACTAAGCTTAAGCATATCGCCACTATGAAGCTTTTCTTGACTCTGATTACAACACCCAAAGGATTTTGTACTCCCTCAACACTGATTCCAGATCTGTACTGTGACTGTTCACTGACTAACCACTAGTTATGAGCTTCTCAAAGGCAGACACTATTATTTACAATATGAGTCCCTGGCATGAGACATTTAGTGGCTAACAAACAAATGTCTAGAAAATGACTAAAGTTCCACAGTGCCAAAGAATGGTCTTAAAGAACAGCAGTATGTTTTAGAAATGAAGAATAGCTGTTCTGACTGTCCATGGAGATATAACTGCAAAAGTAAGTTTGCTTGACAAATTCCTTTTAGTATCTAAATGCTAGAGCTAATTTTGTTGGTGGCAATTCTAATAAATTAACTTAAAGTTATAGGACATTGAACTAATTTTCTTTCATTCATCCCCCAGACTTTTATTCATTCAACTCAGATGTACTAAATAAATGCCAGGATTTATGAGAAATTCTAAGAATAGCATTAATGTTAGTGGAGCTGTTGTCATCATTATACATATGGAACTGTCAAATTATGCCCCCAGTTAATAGACAAGACAGACTCCTTGTGGCTCAAAAGTAAAAGCAGACCCAAGAGGCAATGACAAGGTAATGGAGCAATTATACCCTGTGTCCTTAAAGTGTTGCAAAACCTGTTTTTCTGCCACCAAGTCAAAGAACAGTTCCTCGAAACAACTGCGGCTGTAAATTCCCCAAATGATCACCAAAAGACCACCTGGTGCCAACTGACCAACCACGTGGAAACAGCCAATTAAGAGACACTGGTGATTTGGGGATTAAAGGTCATCCAATCAAGACTTTATTCCTTATTTCCCTGATCCCCCTCCCCTGTCCTACGGTTTTTGCCTTTATAATTTCTAACTCTCCAAACCCCAACTAGGAGCTCGTTTTCATTTTACACCACAGGCTGCATACCCCCAATCTACAGATTGTTCTCTATAGAAAAATAAAGCTCTCCTTTTTTCTTCCATGGAACTCATGGTCTTTTGTTACATGACAAAAACATTTTACTCATCTACATTTTTAATATCTGATGTTCACTTTGACCATCAACAAAACAAGAAAATACTGTACAGTGTAATTTTATATTAACACAATTCACTGTTGTTATTAAAAAGTTTTAACAATGATTATCCACTAGCCATAAAACTGTCAATAGTTTAATAGCAAATAAACAAAGGAAGGTACCACACTTGGCAAATACAAAATGACTATTTGTCCATTGTGTCTGTGCAACTAAAACAGACTTAGGTTCCCCATTGGGACAAAAGGAAAAACACACAAAAAAGGGAAGGAGATTCCTTTTAAACACAGAGCTCCTTGCTCCAAACTTGCAACAATTTTTTTTCTTTTTACATTCACTACACAAACTCTGTGATTAGGTAAGAAAAGTAACAAAGGCTCTTCTTGACTTTTTTTTTTTAACTGTCAACTTTTTGAAGTATGTTATTGAATAATATTTTTCAGGTTTACAATTTTAACATGAAACATTTTCATCAAAAACAACCTGACATTAAAATAAAAAATTTTCTTTTTAGAAGAAAAAATGAGGAAATAAAAAAAAAGAGTCATATCTAGATCCAGCAACTGAACCTGAAAGGTAAATATTAAAAATACTGCATTGGTGTTTTTGGTGAGCTAATTCCTTTTTTACAATTTGGGGGACTCAATTTAAGGAAAGGAATACAAAATTAGGTGTGAAGTAAATATCCGGAATGAGAAAATAAATTACAACTAATCACTAAGTTTAAAAAGCTAATAAATGCCAAAAACATCATGAATTTCAAAAAGAAGAGCATACCTTTATTAATTGCCTAATCTATCTCTACAGTACTCTTATTTTCTTACATTTCTGGCTTCATTTCTTGATTTCCTCCTTATATAACAGTTTTGGAATATTAAGAGAACAGAAAGATAATTTTATCTTTTTACTACTGTGTTTGATCAATTTTTAGTATTGACAGTGTAGGCTGGGCACGGTGGCTCACACCTGTAATCCCAGCACTTTGGGAGGCTGAGGCAGGTGGATTACCTGAGGTCAGCAGTTCAAGACCAGCCTGGCCAACATGTTGAAATCCTGTCTCTACTAAAAATATAAAAATTCATCAGGCATGATGGCACGTGCCTGTAGTCCCAGCTGCTCAGGAGGCTGAGGCAGAAGAATCGCCTGAACCTGGGAGGCAGAGGTTGCAGTGAGCAGAGATCACACCACTGCACTCCAGACTGGGTGACAGAGGAGACTCCATCATAAAAAAAAAAAAAAAAAAGGCAATGTAGGGAGGTTTATATCAGCTTTATACTTCTTTATAACATATTACTGATAATGTCATATATATTCTTAGGAATATTATCAAACTCAGGAAAACCATAATCAAGTTCCAAGATTTAGAAAAATTTTCCAGACTAGTTTCTGACTCTAAACACCTAAATCATATTTTTCTTCCTCTGCCTCTACCACAAAGAACATATTTATAATGCTCCAAGACCCTTGGCCCTGCCGAGTTAGGAGGCAGGATTCGACTCCAGAGGTGGAGTTCAGACATCCAATTAAATTGAGGACTAGCTGAAAGATGGTTGGGCAGAAGAAGCTTTCCATCAGACACACCCACCAGTGTGCCATGTCAACACTGCCATGAGAACACCCAGGAGTTACCACCCCTTTCCATGGCAATGACCCAATGACCCAAAAGTTACTATCCCTTCCCTAGAAATTTCTGTGTAAACCACCCCTTAATCTGCATGCTATTAAAAATGGGTATTAATAACTTCCCTGAACTGCTACTCTCTGTCTACGGGGTAGCCCTGCTCTGCAGGAGCAGTCACGGAGCTATAACACCACCAGAGCTATAACATTGCCTGTTCAATAAATCTGTTTTCTTCTACCTCTGGCTTGACCTTGAATTCTTTCCTGGGCAAAGCCAAGAACCCTCACGGGCTGAGCCCCACTTTGGGGCTCACCTGCCCTGCAAAACTACATCTATGTATCACGAGGCCGGGGAAGTAGACACAGTGGATAGTAATAATATTCCTGGAAGTAATGCCTACAAAATAACTGGACATATAAACAACTGCAAACCATATACTCTCTCTAAATGTATCCTCTAATCAATTTCCCCTTAGTTCAGGCCACTCTAATGCTACCCAATATGAGTGTATGACACGGGGAAAGTCTAAGTGAAAAGGAATAGCAATTTTAATGGATTAAAATACCTAACTTTTGCAAATCTTACCCCGCCCCCACCCCAAAAATATTATGTTAACACATTGCTTGAGATTATTCCAGAGTCTTGGAAGGACTTGTGTAAGTTAGGGACCCTGGAATGTAGGTTAACTGTCTACAAAGTAAATCCATTTCTATTTCCTAACCTAATCTGAAGACTTACTTTCTATTCCTTTTACCTACAGAAACTGTCAGAATAATCACACTCATTTCCTCAATGACACTTTGCTACCTTTAACATATGTAAGATCTATTTTCTAGAGCATGATCATCTCCAACTTTAATACCAATTCAATTAGGTGCAGTGACACAAAAATTGTCTTCTATTCCTGTTTTAATTGTGTCTCAACAGTAATGCAAGCCCTACAATGCCTTTCTGTTTACTTCAGACAAAGATAAACACTGTAGATCCCAGTTAGGTTTCTTTCAGTGATAAGTATCGTTTAAAAGAAAAAAACTGTTAATAGCTAAAAGTGTCCTCGTTTCACATAGCCTAATAAATTCCCTCTAATTTCATGTAAGACCTAGTCCTGAGGCACAACAGCTTTAGGAATGGGTAATTTAGAAGTTCAACAAGATTATTAAGGATCCAAGTTCTCACCATCTTTTCACTGTGCCATCCAGTGTTTTGGTTTTATCCTGACTGGGCCCCAAATAATTACAAGATAGCTCCCACAATTCCAAGAACCCATCTAGATAGAAACATCCAGAAATGAGGGGAGAGGAGGTGTTACCTTTCCAAGAAGCCCCTCATCAAACCTCCCCTCATGTCTCATTGGCCACATATGAGTTATTGGTCAGATATCAGTCATATGCCCAGGTCTTAATTAATGACTAGCAAGAAAAATGGGATAATCATGAGTGGCCTAGCCTATGCAGAATTTACTCACATCACACGGTTAAGAGGTGAGTCGACAAAAAAAAAAAAAAAAAAATTATATGCCACAAGGACAACAGCAGTAATGAATGGCTGTGGAGTAAGCTTCTTATTAAGCAAATTGGAGAGCTAATTTTGACATTAATTACAGACCTTAGCTATGACATATATTTGATTACAGGGAAGGGCTAGATGATGTTTTAGATTCATTACAACTCTTATGTTCTACAAGACAGGCAAATAATATACTGGTTAAAAGCTTGGGTTTTAAAGTCAGATTGTCCTGGGTTTGAATACCCACCCACTACTTATTTGCTGTAACAATCTTGGTCAAGTTATCTTCCCTCTTCTGAAAATCCAGATAGTAATAATATTTAACTCATATTGCTAGGAGAATTAAATGCATGATGAATGCAAAATGCTTAGCATTTTACCTAAACTTCACAGGAAGTACTCAATAAATATTATCATCAGTCTACAACATATAAACTATAATTATAATTTTGTACTATTAATTTAGAATTTGTGATAACTAAAACACAGGTTATTTCAAAACCAGAAAAATTATTGATTCCACCTCCAATATATTATAAATAACAAACAGGATTTGAGATGTTTAATGACACGCTGAACAGCTACCTCTTCCCCCTACTCCTCCTCTTTTCTCTTGAATAGGCATCTCCTCCACTTACAATTTAAATGCCTCCAACATTCCCTTAGGTTTACTCCTGCCCTCAATATTACAAAACCAAATTCATTGCTTCCCTCAACCATATTGCTTTTCCTTTTGAAGTTAATAGTATCAGCATTTAACTATGCAGATGCCAAACACAAAACTTCAAAATCTTTCTCAATGCCCTCTCTCCACATCGATCACTCACTAAATCCTGTCAATTCTACCTCTGGTCCAGGCATGGTGGCTCATGCTTGTAATCCTAGCAATTTGGGAGACTGAGGTGGAAGAATCGCTTGAGCTCAGGAGTTTAAGACCAGCCTGGGCAACATAATGAGACCTTGTCTCTACTACAAATAAAAATAAAAAATTGGCCAGCCATGGTGGCACACATCTGTAGCCCTAGCTGCAGTGAGCCGTGATCATGTCACTGCACTCCAGCATGGGTGACAGAGCAAGACCCTGTCTCAAAAAAATGAAGCAAAACAAAAATACCTCTGAATTTGATTTTTAATCCATCCCTGTGTTCTAAAGTCACTACTACTACTACCACTACCATATAAGAGACCCTCATTATTTCATTAATATCTATTATGAAGTTTTCAAACTGGTATACCTGCCTTTCCACAGCCTCAACTTCTCACTACTTCATCCTGTATTCTATCAACTATCTTGGTAAATTGCAGACTAAGTATGTTTGCCTGCTGAAAAATCTTCCGCAGGTCCCCAACTAACTGTCAAATAAAAAGCCAACTTTAATCTTGTAGATAAAACTTTTCACAATTCAGCCTGAACCTTCATTGTAGCTTCTTCTTTTACTTCTCCCTCCATGACATACCCAGTGTTTTACCCAAACTACACAATATCTCACCATTCTCCTAACAGACCTTCCCTACTTCTCTGTGTTCATGAAGAACCCTCTATTTGGGGAATAGGAGTAACTTCTCCTTTGATCTCCCTATACCCAACTTTTTCTACTTATCCTCAAATATTAGTTCTCTATGATAGCTTCTTGCATACCTCACAGCTAGAGAAAATTACTGTTCTTACAGAATATTATTTGTAATTATATCATAGCCATCATCACACTATATAATAGCTAGTTACTGCCTGTCTATAACCCCAAATAGACTGAATTTTTTTCAGGGCAAGGTTGTATCTTACTCATCTCTGCATTTCTAGTACATATAGTAAACATTCAGTAACAACTGGTAAATGGATGAAGAGGGAGAGAGTAGCACAGTAAGTTATCAGAAGCTCTTGTACTTCACATATTACTAAAAATACTTATTGAATAGGAAATTTAAAGCTCAAGTCTACCTTCTCTATTAGAGTATAAACTATGAGTGAAGGAAAATTACTGTCTGGCACTGTATTCAGTGTCTAAAATAGGGCTTTACACATAGTATAAAACTAACAAATATTAGTTAAATGAATAAATACATGAATTGATCAATTGAAGAACTGAATGATCTGGTAATTTGCATATGACAGGATAACTGGAAAGCCCTTTCATTCATTTCTGGTTGAATTTCTCAGCTATTTAAATATCACACATATCTGTGTATCTAAGAGCAAGATTCTACAATGCCACATATCTTATTTGGAAGAAGGTGATAATCTATCAATCAGTATTTATTGCTTCAAGTTGGCTCATTTTACCATTCATTTCCTATTTAAGCCCTACAGTAATTTAACTTTGTAAGACCTGTGTCAGGTCTTAAATATATAATAAACAAATAAAACTCTATGTGTGTGTGTATGCATGTACATGCATATACAATAAAACAATAAAAATTCTCAAATTCTTTTTGAAAGTCTTAAGGATATAAACAATATAAAGAGAAAAACAGATGCATAGACACAGTGACACATGAATGCCCCACTCACAAATGAAAACAAAACCAAATATTTTGCAATAATCCATTTATTTCTAGTGTTTTGGGCCTTCAACTCAATAGTCATAAAAAATGTTCAAAACTAATAGTAAGAACACTATTTTCCTCTAGCATGCCTAAAAGAAAATTAAAGAAAATAAGAAAAGCTAGAGCCTTCCTCCCACTAAACACTCTGTTAAATTAAGAAGTAATATGTTTTAGTGCAGTCATCATTTCAGTAATTATATTCCAAAGAACCCTATAACTTATAAAACCAACAACAACCGAAGAGAATCTCACACAAATTTTGGTCATGGAATACTTTATTGGAAGACATGAAAAATAGATAGTGGCAAAAAGCAGCAGAAAATATTTATAATCATAAAGCAATGAGAAAATATACACCAAAATATCATCAATTCATTTATATCTTCCAAATGGCCTTTGTCCTCCTTTCTAATATTTATCATCCTTTTCTCTGCCAAATTTCTGCTACCAATCCATCATCTCTTCAAATGGCTTGCAATAAAATGAACAAAACACAGGCTCCTTCAAGGAGAGCTGGTATCAGTGATCACGGTAAGACCACAGATCCATAAAATCTTTAGGTTAATTGAGCAGCTGATATAAAAGTAGAATACATCTGCTAAACCAACTGCCTTTTTAAACTTATTTAAAAAGTTATTTTGAAGTATACCCAAACACTTAATAAAAGAATTTGAAGGCTGGGCGTGGTGGCTCACACCTGTAGTCCCAGCACTTTGGGAGGCCAAGGTGGGCAAATCACCAGGTCAGTAGATCAAAACCATCCTGGCCAACATGATGAAACCCCACCTCTACTAAAAATACAAAAAGTTAGGTGTGGTGGCACGTGCCTGTAATCCCAGCTACTCAGAAGGCTGAGGCACAAGAATCGCTTGAACCCAGGAGACGGAGGTGGCAGTGAGCCAAGATTGCACCACTGTACTCCAGCCTGGTGACAGAGCAAGACTCCATCTCAAAAAAAAAAAAAATCTGAAAGGTCATCTAACCCAATTAAGCCTCCATCTACTGATTCATTTGCTAATACTCCTACCAAGAGTCAATAATCTGGTCTATGCTTTAACACCTCATAACAAAAGGAACTCACTACTTCCAAAACAAGCTGATTCTATTTTTGTATTCTTTTACAATAGGAAGTTTTCCTTTATTCAGCAAAAATCATTCAGTCCATGTCTTCTACATGAAGGAAGCCCCTTAAAGGAAGAGGGATATTATGTATATCCTAATTCTCTTTCTTTGAATTAAAATTGTGCAGTTTCTTTATGACATGGTTTTAAATTCCTTCAACAATTAAAAGGAGGGGGTTAGAATCTACCAACCCCACCATGAGGCTCAACCTGAGAAATAATACATATCCATCAAAAAAGCAGCATATGTGTAATTATTATCCTCTTGATAAAGTTTTTAAGATTTTAAAACAGAACACTTGTTCTGTGGGTGGGCTGCCATAAATGCCCAGGGAAGCTTGTAACCAATGTTTTATTGTTGAGGAAGGGGGGGAAAAAAAGGAAATAAGAAAGTAAAAGAGTCTCTAAAACACAAGAACCTATTTCTTTGCCCTCAACATTACTCTTTTTGACGCTAAGATTACACCGTTTCATCTATCAATTCCCTTTTTCTACTAGAAAGTTCATACTTTAAAGCAAGGTTATACTAGACATTTTTTAAGTTTAAAAAAACACCATTTTATTGTTGTTGAAAAACTAGGTTAATATTCCTAATTTACTCATGTACTTAATAAAATTAGTTAAAATATCAAACGAAGAAAGTGTTAAAGGAGCTGATGTTGGTATTAGGTTGAAGAATATCTAAACACCAAAACAGCTAATAAAATATATCAGGCCAGGCAAGGTGGCTCATCTCAACATTTTGGGAGGCCAAGGTTAACTGATCACTTAAGCCCAGGAGTTCGAGACCAGCCTGGGCAACAAAAAATACCCGTCTCTACAAAAAAACATAAAAATTAGTCAGGCATGGTGGCACGTGCCTGTAGTCCCAGGTACTCAGGAGGCTGAGGTGGGAGGATCACTTGAGCCCAGGCAGTGAAGGCTGCAGTGAGCCATGACTGCACCACTGCACTCCAGCCCTCCAGCCTGGGTGACCAGCTTGGGTGACACAGCAAGACTCTGTCTCAAAAAAAAAAAAAAAAAAAAACTTAAAAAAAAAAAAAATCAAAAAAAGCCAGATGTCAGTGATCCAACAATCAGCTAAGCCAAAAACTGGATAAGTGTACTTAACTAAACTAACCTCTCTGGGCCTCAAGAGTATTCTCATCTGTGAAATGAGGATAAAGAATTAGAATCCTAAGTTCTCAGACACTTTCATCTCAGGACCCCTTTAAACTTTAAAAAGAATATCGAGTAGTTCAAGGAGCTTTAATATCTAGCCCTAGTTACAATATTAGAAGTTAAAATATAACTTTTAAAATATTTATTTTAAGAATAAATTCATTAAATGTTAATGTAAGTAACATTTTATGAAAATAACTATTTCCAAACAAAAAAAAAAAGTTAGTGACAAGAGAAGCACTGTTTTGTAATCTTTGCAAATCTCTTTAATGTCTGGCTTATGAAGCCAAAATTATAGGCCACTGTTTTGAACAAAACTCCTGCACTAGACTCCAAAAGAAGACCAGACTAAAAATCAAAATCCATGCTCACCAAACCCAAACTGCGTTGTTATCTTGACTTTCTAAAATATCAGGAGAGACAGATAACAGCCTAATTTCCCAAATAAGACAGTTTTCAATATTCAATGTATATGATAATGAAGTATTCAATGGGCATGATAATGAAGTTTCCTCTGTTTTAATCCCTAATCTGAAGTAACCTGATATTAACCAGTCTTTCTATTGTCCTGTCTCCCCATCCGGACCTTACAAGATAATTCACTTTGAAATGACCAATCTGCTTTCTTTAGCCCTTTCTGTCTATAAAACCAACCACCTGCTCAACTCATTGGAACACATACTCTACTTTATGGAATGAAGTATTGCCTGATTCTAGAATTGCAATAAAGCTGACTGAGATCTTTAAGCTAAATTTGTTGTAACTTTGTCTTTTGACAGAACTGCTAGAGTCTCATATAACTTGTGCATTCAATCAGTATGGCATGGTATGCAACCTCTAGAAAACTCCACCTACACTCATGAGAGAATGAGAATGAAAAGGGTAGACACAGTCTTAGTATTACTTTGAATACAGTTCTGCCCTCACAGAACTTCTGTCAAGGTCTTAAGGACCCCTGACCCCCGCTCCTACAAGAGGCCCTTGAACCACAATCTGAGAACTCCTGGACCAGACAATCTCTAATACTCATGCAGGCTGACAATAATATTTTGATTTTTTTTAACCTGAAAATACACTTATCCTCATCATGATAGAATCCATCATAACTACGATATGAGATTCCAATGAGATGATCCTTTTAAACCCAACTATAAAAAGTCATTTCAGAAAAGCATAAGATAAAAAACTGTAGAACAGAGGCTGGGTGGGGTGGCTTATGCCTGTAATCCCAGCACTTTGGGAGGTCGAGGTGAGTGGATCACCTGAGGTCAGGAGTTCAAGACCAGCCTGACCAATATGGTGAAACCCCGTCTCTACTAAAATTACAAAACTTAGCCGGGTGTGATGGTGCATGCCTGTAATCCCAGCTACTAAGAAGGCTGAGGCAGGAGAATTGCTTGAACCTGGGAGGCGGACATTGCAGTGAGCTGAGATTACGCCACTGCACTTCAGCCTGGGTGACAGAACAAGACTCTGTCTCAAAAAAAAAAAAAAAAAAAAAAAAAAGACTATGGAATAAGGAATACTCATCACTAAGGAAATTCCTTCAAGACAGAAAAGCTATCTAAATCATTTCCTTTGTACTATAATACTAATAACAACACTTGGCATGACAAAACCATCTATGTAAAAAATATATAGGGTCATCTACATGTAAAGTATTGTGATAAGTGGAATAAGAGAAAGCATGAAGAACTTTATGTTTTTGTAGGAGGGATCTGATATATATTCCAAAACTATAATCCAAAGTTAAAAAAAGACAAATGTTATGAAACAAGTTCAAATAAAGCATTACAGTAGGTCCTAATCTTAAGGGTATGTATAAGGATTATGTTAAAATAATTAGTAAAATATTATTCAAAAACAGTACAGGAATACAATAAAATCTACTATTTATATTTACTGGCCTATAGAGAGATGCTTCATTCTGTTATAAATAATTGAACATTAAATTGAAAGTTATACATGCACCTTTCCAGAAGAAAACTTCAAATGCAAGATTCAAAAGCAAGTTTAATCTCTAATTTCACAAATGCCAATAAAATCATTGACAACGATGACTTTGGCAAATACTTATAACAAGCATCTACATGCCTTTTATGGTTCAATCTCATGACCTGAGAAAAATACAGAGTGATAATAAAATCAGGGGGAAAAAGACTACATTAAAATCCTAGAAACACTTTTAAGAGCTGGCTAAATCTTTCCAAATTTACTGAAAAAGTATATTTCATTAGCTAACCATTTTGACTCTAATGGATCGTCATTCAATGGCTGCATCTAAATGAACACTGTACCACGGTTTGACCTCTTCCTAATACAAAAATAAATTTAGAAGAGTCATCTCTTTCCTTTGTAAAAATAGTGAATTTAAGCCTAAGTTTCTCTCTTTTATTTGAGTAATAATTACGAACACATAAATAATCAAAATGTTTCCCTTAATTTGTAAATCACAATGTAACTCAAATGAGATAGTAATACTGTTTACTTAACAATACAAAGAAATCTTGAAACAAATTTTGGTAACATATCTAATAAATAATTTCATTTTTCATGTGTGTACAGCTATGAAGTTAATAAAATTTGCATATAGGTCAACTTTTTAAAAATCTACTTAACATATTTAGACTAAATAAAAGGTTATCTGGCATATTAACTCTGGGAATTCATCTTTACCTTTATTAAGATAAACATACAGTACTGAACACAAGTTTAGAACATTTTAATGGTTCCTTCCACTGAGCTCATCTACACCCAAAATATAATGCGCACATATTCTAGATCTTCCATACACTTTTTTGAAGTTCTATATTCATTTTTCCTACGTATTGTCACAGATAAAACAGGAGAAATAGCACCATCTGGTGGGCATCACTTTCGTTTTAAAATAATTTTCTACATTTATCTTATGAATACTTCTTTGAAAAAACTGCATAACAATTCTAACTCATTTATAAAGTACTATAAATAGTGAAAAGTAACTTAGTTACCAAGAAAAATATATTTGAATATTGAACCAAGGTTGCAGCGTTGCTTTGGTTTTTAATTATTGAGAAGTTAAACATTATTGTAATACCATTAAGGCTGAAATCTCAGAGCTTAACCTGGTGGTGGTATTAGTTTTTTTATTTTAAGGTGTCAATTTTTAATACAAAAAAATTTACATTCCTTATACACAGGTAATACATCTATAGAGTTCAATGGAGAGAATGAAATGTGAACATAATCTTCAAAAAAGATAGTGTGGTCTGTTATTTATGTTTTAAAAAAATTTTTTTTGGCCGGGCGCGGTGGCTCACGCCTGTAATCCCAGCGCTTTGGGAGGCCGAGGCGGGCGGATCACAAGGTCAGGAGATTGAGACCACGGTGAAACCCCGTCTCTACTAAAAATACAAAAAAAAAAATTAGCCGGGCGCGGTTGTGGGCGCCTGTAGTCCCAGCTACTCGGGAGGCTGAGGCAGGAGAATGGCGTGAACCCGGGAGGCGGAGCTTGCAGTGAGCCGAGATCGCGCCACTGCACTCCAGCCTGGGCGACAGAGCGAGACTCCGTCTCAAAAAAAATAAATAAATAAATAAATAAATAAATAAAAAATAAAAAATTTTTTTTTTTGGAGACAGAATCTCACTCAGGCTGGAATGCAGTACCGTGTTCTCGGCTCACTGCAACCTCCGACTCCTGGGTTCAAGCGATTCTCGTGCCTCAAAGTCCCGAGTAGCTGGGACGACAAGTGCACATCACCATGCCCAGCTGACTTTTGTACTGTTAGTAGAGATGGTATTTCACCATGTTGCCCAGGCTGGTCTCGAACTCCTGGCCTCAACCTCCCAAAGTGCTGGGATTAGAGGCAGGAACCACTGCGCCTGGCCTTAAAATGTGATTTATTTCGATGAGTCTAAATAAGCAACTGAAATTACTACTGACTACTAACAGTGCTGAATAATGGTCAAAATATAAATTAGGCCAAAATTTTATTAACTAAAATAGACACATAATACCTATGGAAAGGAATATAAACAAACTGAAAACAAAATCTGAAGAAATAAGATGATGTTACTTAATTTGGTACATTTCATATCAGTAATGCAGGATTTTTCTCGGTCCCTTCATTGGACTCGCAACAAGGGCAACCGTTTACTCACGTCACAGAGCTCAATCCCTTGCAGGAGGGAGCATGTTAGCAAGAGAGTGAAGGACCTGGCCAGCTGCTCCAGGTGCCAGTGAAAGAAAGCTCCATGCAGGGCCCACAGTAGTGCCCAGTGAGAGTGCCCATGACCCCAAAACCCCAGAGAAAGTGTTACAGTGCTCTTTTTAGCTCTGCCGTCTGTCTGTGTGTGTGTTAACAGCTCAGTTGGTCCCTTACCACATCGCATGGGGCAGCTGCCCTCCGCCGGCGAGGGCAAAGGGCCAGTATGACAGTCTTTTTGGGTACCTGCACTCCGTGGGTCCTGAGTTCTTGTCCAGTATCCAAGAAGAAGGAAGTGATGTAGACACTTGAAGGATGGTAAAGGCAGAGAATTTTACTGAGAGGTAGAAATGGTTCTCAGTAGAGAGGGGAGCTGGAGAAGGGACGGAAAGGGTAGGTGGTCTTCCCCAAAGTCCAGCAGTCTCTTCCCCAAAGTCAAGCCATCTCTTTTCCCTAAAGTCTGGCAGAATCCTCTCTACCTACCGAGTCTGGGGCTTTACAGGCACAGGATGGGGGTGGGGCAGGCCATAGGTAGCTTTGGAAAAAGCCACATTCAATTGGTAAAAAGACATTATTCAGAAAGAACCAATCAGGAGAGTGCAGGCAAACGAATAGAAGTTCTCACTTTGGGGCGCTGGTTTCAAGTTTTTCAGCTTGGAGGTGGGGTTTCACCAGGGACCTACCCCTATTTGCCTATAATTTCTCTGCCTCCTGCTGCTATCATCAGCATTTTAAAGGTGAAATGAAGAAGGAGAGTAAGATCAAATTAATAAAGTCAAACAAAAACTTTGCATATTTCCTAAATGTACTTTTAATTACCTAAATTAACACGCTAAAATATATTTTTCCAATAACTGTTGGTTAATCACATACTGTGTTACCCCGTGCTAGGCACTGATTGTACAATGGAAAACAAACACAAATAAACAAACATATAAGCCCATTCCCTTATGGAACTTACAATGCAGCTGTTTTGGTTGTTTTTTTCCCCCCAACTGTCTGAATACCTTCCAGATAACAGCAATTCTCCCTTCTAATTATGATGCTTTTTCCTAAAGTAAAGGAATTAAACATCTCAACTTGTACAACTTTTATATTTAAAAAACATGCTTGCCATTAGCATGCTTCAACACAAAAGAGTAAAGCAAAGTTCATCTCTGCTTCTTGCCCTAAAATTACAAGGTACTCATAAAAACAATATATTTGGTGGAAAATGTTCATAATATGTTGAAGGCTTTAAAGCAACAGAAACAAGGATAGCTGAACCAGCATGTAAGAGAAAATCAAAAACCAAAGGCTGAGGGGGAAGGGAAGGCAGAAATAAGAAGCAAACATTTATTTGCAGAACCACCATAAAAACTCAGAAATTTCTAAAGGTATGATCTGTAAATCTATACTTTAAGAGAGACAGATTGAATAAGAGTCTTCTGGGAGCAGCAGCACAAGCCTATAGTCCCAACTACTCAGGAGGCTCAGGCAGGAGGATCGCTTGAGGCCAGGAGCTGTAGGCTGCTGTGAACTATAATTGCATCACTGCACTCCAGCCTGGGAGACAGAGCAAGGCCTTGTCTCAATCAACCTTGTTTTAAGAGTTTTATGGGCTGGGCGCAGTGTCTCATACCTGTCATCCCAGCACTTTGGGAGGCTGAGGCGGGTGGATCACTTGAGGTCGGGAGTTTGAAACCAGCCTGACCAATATGGTGAACCCCATCTCTACTAAACATACAAAAATTTGCCAGGTGTAGTGGCGTGTGCCTGTAGTCCCAGCTACTCAGGAGGCTGAGACAAGAGAATTGCTTGAACCCGGGAGGCGGAGGTTGCAGTGAGCTGAGATCACGCCACTGCACTCCAACCTGGGCAACAGAGAAAAACTCCATCTCCCCCCACCAAAAAAAGAGTTTTATTTGGATGTGTCAATATTGGTTCATCAACTGTATCAAATGTACCACTCTGTTGTGGGATGCTGAAAATGGGGGAGGCTATGTATGTATGAGGGCAGGAGGATTAAGGGAAATCTCTGTATCTTTGCTCAATTTTGCTGTGAATGAACCTAAAACAGCTCTAAAAAGTAAACTTTACTAAGAAAAAGTTTAAAATAAAATTCCCACAGATTGACATTACACCACATGCTAAATCATCTCAGGAATTAAACTTAAATAATGGCTTCTTTTATTCTGCTTTACAAATGCGGACAATAGATAATTATTGACAATGATAATGCTGTCAAACAATATGAATTCCAAATCAGTCTTACTGATAAGTTTTCTTTTATAGTATCAATAAAACATTCCAGATAAAACAAAGAAGATAGTTAACAGAGCCTCCACACTGGAGTTTCCTAGATAGTGAAACCTGCAATAAAAAGAAGTGCTTCATATCATATAATACTAATTTTTCTAAATAATTGACAATGGATTTTAAAGGTTAAAATGTTACAGTTTTAAACTAAATACTTTTCCCAGGCCCAGACAAAATATGAAAATGCATGTAATTTTCAAATATACTTTATAAGACCACAAGTATATAGTGGTCTAAGGTAAGAACAATTAAAAAGTCCCTCAATTATATAAGTTGACAGTAACAGTGACACATTATCATATACTACGTTCTCAGTCAAATCAGTCAGTCAACAAATACAACGGCCTACAAGTCTTAGGAATACAAATTACAGTTTCTACCTCTAAAAAACATTTGCTAATTTCCAAATATCTGATGAAGTTTCTTTTGAAAAACATAATTTTATACTATGTTAACTCCTGAGAGCATACTTAGGACCAAAAAAGAGAAAGAAATAAGACAGACATCATAATAACAGTTTAAAAGGAAAATTTCAGGATCTGGGAGAATGTACTAAAACACACACATACACAAAATAAAAGGAAAACATTGACAGGCTGACAAATTCCTACTTCCCAGGAACATTTTGATAGGATTATATATCATCTTTAAGAAATGACAGCATTATTACTATTATATTACAAGTCACACACGTCAACAACAAAATGCTGTGCACCAGTCTGGACAACATGGCGAAACCCTGTCTCTGCTAAAAATACAAAAACTAACCAGATATGGTGTTGCACACCTGTAATCCCAGCTACTTGGGAGGCTGATCGACAACAATCACTTGAACCTGGGAGGTGGAGGTTGCAGTGAGCTGAGATCACGCCACTATACTCCAGCCTGAGCAACAGAGTGAGACTCTTAGAAAAAAAAAAGCTGTGCAAACAAATGAAAAGCATAAATACATGCTCACATTCAGATTTATGAAAGTTAAGGCAGGACTTTCTATTTTAAAAGATTTTTACATACAAAGCAAATTGAATTTTTGTGGTTTGGTTATTACAAACTGGTTCAAAGATACCTAAATAGAATACTTTATTAATAATTATACCCACTAATATACTAAACATCCTTACATATTGAGAATTAGAATATGACAGCCTATTTTGTTTTCTCCAGAGATTATACAATTTTACTTTTAGTCTGTCTCTTTTTTTTTTTTTTTTTTTGAGACAAGGTCTCACTTCGTCACCCAGGCTGGAGTCCAGTGGCACAATCATGGCTCACTGCATGCAGACTCAACCTCCCCAAGTCAAGAGATCCTCCCACCTCAGCCTTCTGATAGCTAGTACCACAGGTACACACCACCACGCCTGGCTAATTTTTAAAATTTTGTAGAGGGGGGGCTCTCACTATGTTGCCAAGTCTGGTCTCGAACTGCTGGGCTCAAGTGATCCACTGGCTTCGGTCACCCCAAAGTGCTGGGATTACAGGCATGAGTCACTGTGCCTAGCCTATTCTTTCTACAAGGTTGACTGACCCCACAGCCATTGTCTTCATGCACAGCTAACCAATGTCTCTTTGCAAAAGAGATAATACTTTTCATCTAATGGAGATCTAATCTTACCTTTGCTGAGTGACTAAGTAAAACAACTCCAAACATCAAGTAATAATTTATAATACTCCATAACATGTGTTGATAGTTACAGTCGATTATAACTGAATCTAAAATTCTCAGAACTAGCAAGCTCTAAAGCAAAAAGAAAAAAAATAAGTAACTGCAGGAGAAAAAAGAAACAATATTATATTCAGAAGAAAGTAGAAGTATGACTACCGTCCCCACTGTGATTTCCTAAAACTTTACAGCATCTCTTCTCAGTTAAAAAGTACTCTCTACTAAAAATATGAAAAAATTAGCTGGGCATGGTGCCTGGCCCCTGTAATCCCAGCTACTCAGGAGGCTGAGGCATAAGAATCATTTGAACCTGGGAGGTGGAGATTGCAGTGAGCCGAGATCGTGCCACTACACTCCAGCCTGGGACAGAGTAAGAGTCCGAGAAAAAAAAAAAAAAAACACTAGCTAAAGTGGTAAAGTGGCAGTTTTCAATGTATACTATTCTCCTGAATATATTTTTCTATCTTCTTTGGTTTAGAGACAGTAATTTTGTTTGTTTCCTTTTAAAGATGCCCTGCTGGGTTGCTTACAATAAAACCAAAGAGCCTGAAAATTATGTCAAGGCAAAAATAAACAATATTTCCCATGAGACCATAACTTTGCAGGTCCCCTTTCAAGTCTGAGGGTAACACAAATCTTCCATGCTTTAAAATATATTCACTCAATTTTATACATTTTTATATCTTGGTTACTGTCAAGAAACGTGTTTAAAATTCTAAACTTAAAATTTTTTGGCCGGGCGCGGTGGCTCACGCCTGTAATCCCAGCACTTTGGGAGGCCGAGACGGGCGGATCACGAGGTCAGGAGATCGAGACCATCCTGGCCAACACGGTGAAACCCCGTCTCTACTAAAAAATACAAAAAACTAGCCGGGCGAGGTGGCGGGCGCCTGTAGTCCCAGCTACTTGGGAGGCTGAGGCAGGAGAATGGCGTGAACCCGGGAGGCGGAGCTTGCAGTGAGCTGAGATCCGGCCACCGCACTCCAGCCTGGGTGACAGAGCGAGACTCCGTCTCAAAAAAAAAAAAAAAATTTATTTTTTTTAGTGCACAAGGTAATTAGGAATAATTACGATACCAGAAAATAGTTTTAAAAAACCTCTTACTGAGGCTGTTTCTAAGTCTGGCCCTGGTTCCTGTGTTCCCAGGAAATCTGACAGGCCATTTCATTTAAACATTGTGAGCAATTCACTATTAATTGCCAAGTCAACACCCATTTCCCCATTGCCAGTGGAGCTCTAATTTTTGTTCAGTTATAAGGAAGCGTGTACTTCAGAATATGCTAATTAATCATGATAATTCTATTTTCTTTGCCAGTAACTGGTTTAGGAATGTGTGTGTGATGAGAGTCTACCAAAGTACTTCTGGGAAACCTTTTCTTGCTCTTAAAAAAGAAGACGGACAGACAGACAGGTGCAGTGGCTCACGCCTGTAATCCTGGCACTTTGGGAGGCTAGGCTTTTATTTTTTTGAGATGGAGTTTCCCTCCTGTTGCCCAAGCTGGAGTGCAATGGTGCGATCTCAGCTCACCACGACCTCCGCCTCCTGGGTTCAAGCAATTCTCCTGCCTCAGCCTTCCAAGTAGCTGGGATTACAGGCATGCACCACCACACCTGGCTAATTTTCTATTTTTAGTAGAGACGGGGTTTCTCCCTGTTGGTCGGGCTGGTCTCGAACTCCTGACCTCAGGTGATCCGCCCACCTCAGCCTCCCAAAGTCCTGGAATTACAAGTGTGAGCCACTACACCTGGCCCCTTTTAAAATATTTCTGCTCACTGACGATGCACCTGGTCACCCAAGAGCTCTGATAGAGATGTACAAGGAGATGAATGCTGTTTTCCTGGCTGCTAATACAACATTCATTCTGCAGCCCCCAAATCAAGGAGTAATTTTGACTTTCAAGTCTTATTATTTAAGAAATATATTTTGCAAGACTATAGCTGCCACAGACAGTGATTCTTCTGATGGATCAGACAAAGTAAAATGAAAACCTCCTGCAACGTATTCATCATTCTAGATGCCATTAAGAACATTTGTGATTCATGGGAGGAGGTCAAAACATCAACATTAACAGGAGTTTGGAAGAAGTGAATTCCAGCCCTCGTGGATGACTTTGAGGGCTTGAAGACTTCAGGGAAGGAAGTCACTGCAGATGTGGTAAAAATAGCAAGAGAACTAGAATTGGAAGTGGAGACTGAAGATGGATACTGAAATGCTGCAATCTCATGATAAAACTTGAATGGACAGGAAGTTGTTTCTTACAGACGAGAAAAAAAAAGGGTTTCCTGAGATGGAATTTACTCCTGGTGAAGATGCTGTGAACACTGCTGAAATGACAACAAAGGATTCTGAATATTCCATAAACTTTAGTTGATAAAGCAGCAGCATGGTTTGAGAGGACTGACTCCAGTTTTCCAAGTTCTACCATGGGTAATAGGCTATCAGACAGCACTGCATATTACAGATAAATTTTTCATGAAGGGAGGGCTCTGACACAGCAACCTTCATTATTGTCTTGTTTTAAGAAATTGCCACAGCCACTCCAACCTTCAGTAACCAACATCCTGATCAGTAAGTAGCTATCAACACTGAGGCAAGACCCTCCACCAGCAAAATGATTATAACTTGCTAAAGGCTCACATGATTGTTAGCATTTTTATCCATAAAGTATTTTTATAGATTAAGGAATATACATTTTTTATACACAATGTTATTGTATACAATAGATTACATTAAATTAAGGCATATACATGTTTTATACACAATGTTATTGCATACAATAGATTACAGTGTGATATCACCACAACTTTTATATGCACTAGGAAAATACAATCTTCATGTATTTCTCTTTACTGTGATATTCACTTTATTGTGATAGTCTGGAACCAAACCCCCAATATCTCCAAGGTGTGCCTGAATAGGAAAACCAGATTACTATTTCAGTGGTTTATGGATAATGAAGGGTAGATTTGTCATACCAATAAAATTGGTCTATCTATTTTTTAAAGCAAATATCTGACATCAAATTTAGTCAAGGCCAACAAACAAAAAGAATAACAATCATTCTTGAATTTCTTTGTGCCACAATACATAGCTACATCTGTTTGAATAAACTATATTATATTTTAACAGAATAAAGATATTTAGTACTAATGAAGGCTTCAAAGATAATTATCCACACAAAATTGTTTAAAAGCCTACTCAAGCATAATCCTAAGAACATCCTTCAATCTACTTAGAAGAAAATACAGTTAAATTTTTAGAAACTGAAAGAGTACATGTACTTCAGTTCTTTCTTATCCTCATTTGTATGTTTTAGTCCCTAGCTTTATGGTTGAAATCAGTTTGCTCATTTTTCTAAGTTCCATGTTGCAAGTCAATCATATTTCCTCTGCCTTCATGGAGCTTACATTTTATCTGAAAAAACATCTTTGAAGAGCTAATTATATGACTTACAATTTAATATAAAATGGTTTAGGGGATTGTCTTAGTTCGATTGCTATGGCTGTTAACAGAAACCTGAGATTGGGTAATTTATAAAGGAAAGAAGTATTAATATGTTTCTCAGTTCCAAAGGCTGGGAAGTCCTAGAGTATGGTGCCAGCTTCTGCTCAGCAACTTCTTGCTGCATTATCCCATGGCAGAAGGCAAACAGCAAGCAAGTGCTTGAGGGGCCAGACTCGCTTTATAATAACGCTCTAGAGATAACTAACCCACTCCTGCATTAATTCTCTCATGAAGGTAGAGCCCCATGATCTAATTACCTCTTAAAGCCCTCCACATCTTATTACTGTTACAATGGCAATTAAATCTCAACATGAGTTTTGGAGGGGACAAACATTCAAACCATAGCAGAAAGAAAGGAAAAAAAGTGAGTAAAAGAAGTAAGCTCACTCCCACACAGGAAAATTGGAAGTAGACTTTGATAACAAAGGATTTTCCAACAGCATAAACTCACAGAACTCATATATGTGAGCAGGGTGCAGTGGCTCACGCCTGTAATCCTAACACTTTGGGAGGCTGAGGTAGGCAGACCATTTGAGCCCAGAAGCTCAAGACCAGCCTGGGCAACATGGCAATACCCAATCTCTACTAAAAATACAAAAAGGAAGTACGCATGATGGCACATGCCTGTAGTCCCAGCTACTTACGAGGCTGAGGTGGGACGATCACCATGATCATGCCACTGACCTCCAGTGTGGCATGGAGTGCCACATCTCAAAATGTGATGACCACATCTCAGAGTGAGACCACATCTCAAGAAAAAAAAGAAAAAGGAAAAATTTTTTAAACCATATATATAAAGCATTTTTTCCTGCAATTCTTGGCTAAATTTCTGGATCTTGCTAAGATTTTCTCTTTGCTCTTTCTACCTATTGTAGAAGTTTGCTTTCCCCTTCTCTACAAAACAAACAAAAAGAAAATCCCTTATGAACATTTTCCCACCCAATTCAAACTGGAAAGTTTCAGGAAAAAAAAAAAAAGGATAATTTCAAGTATCCACCTAAACTTCAAAATTTATTTTTCCCCTAGGGCTTCCATCAGGCTTTACTCAACACAGACCTACAGACCTAGAAATCACACCTCTCTCTAGCCTTCCTAAATAAAAACGCATTAAAGTTATAGGAATGTTTGAAGAAGAAGGTTTTATTTTGTATACGTTATTAAAACTTTGTGTGTACATTTTTATAAAGGTTACATTTATACTTTTAAAAACCCACTTGCAATTGATTAGAATACAAAGTAAAATTTTACAGGGAAATTTTATACTTACAGATAATGTTTAGATCACTTTTCTAAATTACTGAAAAAGTCCAGTTGCAATCTTATTGAAGTTCTACAGAGGGAGCTAGTATCACAAAGAATAAAGTTAAAATACACCGAACATCAAAAAAAGACCTAGTCTGTTGGAAATATCAGATTACCATTCATCAATATGAGCTCACTTTATCCTCTAAAGTTTCACTTTAACAATTAGCCAACTCAAAATAAAACACGGTATTACCTACAAACTGTTGACATATTTCCAGTGAACCATACTAAAACTTATAAAATATAATTTCCATCAAAAATACCCTTAAATACTTTTGAAGTAGATATGTCCATAATGAACAATATCATTCCTCCAAAAAAATTTTTTTAAAAAGTTTCCTAAGTCACTGAACTTATACAAAATGGAAAGCAATCAAAAAGATCTAAACAGTTCTATCCTTTTCTTATATAAGCCAAGTTACGAAGTCTCTTCCTCATCTGTAAAATGGGAATGATTACAGTATCTACTTCACAGAGTTGCTGTGGGGATTAAATTAGATCATAAAATAATTAAAACAATGCCCTTCTTCCTTGTTCTTTAAAATGTATTATTTAATTGTTCAACACTTTCCAAAAAGAAATCAACATAGTAGAGTTTTCAAAGTTAGATTGGCTGCTAATAAATACTAAAAGTTCACTCAAGAACCCCAAGTCTATATCATTCCTGTTTGTTGTAGACCAAGAAGAAAGAGAATTCATCACACCAGCAGCTTCTCTCTCCATTCTGTTACCCTCAATAAAATTCATCCCATAAATATATCTTGTCAAGTAAATTGCAGTTAAGGATCAAAGAACTACACTTTGACTAAAAAGCTCTGAATAAAGTTTCTAGGAAACACCTTATCCTTTCCCCTAAAAATTGACAGGGGGATCATTATCCTTTTTTGTTATTGTTGAAGAGTTTTATGCTAGAAATTCAGAAGCTATACCCAGAGGGATCACTGAACAGACTAAAAGAGAAGCAGGTAATGAGAGAAATCATTTGTTTAATGGACAATGACAGAAAAGCACTAATCTAAACCCAAAATGATATTTGAGGAACTTAAGTTTGGAAAACTAAGTGACTAAACAAAGTTAAGGTCTTAAACTGTGTCAAGAAGAAGTACACTTCCCCTAATTTCCTCTCCTATATGGTTTCAGCTTAAGATATATCACGAATTGAAATTTGCATAAAGTTTAGGGGATGAAATTGAAGGAGTAGCCATTTAATTCCAAAGGCAGTCATTGGTTAGAGGCAGGGAAGGACAAACATAAAGGTATGGGCAGAACTGTAATCTGTCCTTACTCATCCCCACTCTACCTTACGTCCACAACTACCAGGACCAAGCCTATCACCAGATATTTCACTAAAAGCCCATAAAGGTGGTAGTTGCAAAGAACCTACAACACATGAACCTCCTTCACAATTTCCCTATAGCAGAAGAACACGCAATTGATTAACCTACACTTACTCCTGGAGATACAGTCTTGTAAGCACAAATGGTAACTCTTATTACAATCAACTATTTAACACTTACTCCTGGAGAGGCAGCCTTATAAGTACAAATGGTAACTCTTATTACAATGAACTATTTAAACCTTAGTTTAAAAAGCAATACAGTGAAAAGGTTACCTTACAAATATTATGACTACATACAAAAATAAACTTTAAAAAAAACGTTTCTTGGCCAGGCATGGTGGCTCACACCTGTAATCCCGCCCCTTTGGGAGGCCAAGGCAGACATATCACTTGAGCCCAGGAGTCCAAGACCAGCCTGGACAACATGGCAAGACCCCATCTCTACAAAAAATACAAAAATTAGCCAGCTATGGTGGTGCACACTGGTAGTCCCAGATACTCAGGAGGCTGATGGGAGGATTGCTTAAGCCCACAAGGTCAAGGCTGCAGTGAGTCATGATCATGCCACTGCACTCCAACCTGGGCAACAGAGTTAGACCTTATCTCAGAAGGAAAAAAACAAAACAAAACAAAACAAACTTTTCTTTCATGAGAGGCATTTATAGCTCAGGATAAAATTTCCAGCGAAAATATCATACACGGAAAGAGGCTGATGTGTCCTAGAGAAAAGGGATCCAATGATGACAAAGTTGCTAATGACGAAGATTCTGAATATGGCTCTTCAAAGAAATGGGAAGAAAAAAGAAAAAAGTAATTCTATTTAACATAATACGAGGCTGTAAAATGTATACATTTGACTTATTTCATGAGCATACCTAAAAGCTTTTGTATCAAGCTCACCAACAGCTTTGTGTTGCATCCTCTCCTTGGAAGAATGTAAAGTACCTTGTATTTGGAAGTAATTTTCTTCAACTCACTCAATATTGGTTATAGGTATGAAGTGGTTTCCAAAACAACAACACAATACTGTGAAACTGATTTAATTAACTACTGAGTTCTCTGTGATCAGTTACCAAGTCTTGCAACGGATATTAATCCCTTTAAAAAAAAAAAATTACTGGCGGCCAGGGGAGGTGGCTCACATCTGTAATCCCAGCATTTTGGGAGGCTGAGGCAGGCGGATCACCTGAGGTCAGGAGTTTGAGACCAGCCTGACCAATATGGTGAAACCCTGTCTCTACTAAAAATATAAAAATTAGCCAGCCGTGGTGGCAGGTGCCTGTAGTCCCAGCTACTCGGGAGGCTGAGGCAGGGGAAATACTTGAACCTGGGAGGCGGAGGTTGCAGTAAGCCAAGATCGCGCCACTGTACTCCAGCCTGGCAACAGAGTGAGACTCCATCTCAAAAAAAAAAAAAATTACTGGCTGGGTATGGTAGATCATGCCTATAATCACAACACTTTGGGAGCAGAGGCAGGAGGATTGCTTGAGCTCAGGAGTTTGAGACCAACCTGAGCAACATAAGGAGACCTCATCTCTAAAAACAAGACTGTAGTGAGCCATGATCACACAACTGTTTTCCAGCCTGGGTGACAAAGCAAGATCCTGTTCCAAAAAAAAAAAAAAAAAGACTATATACTTAGAGAACTGCTTGGTGTGACAGAAACAGCACTTACATGGGACTCAGGAGACTTGGTTTCTGGTCTAGCACTGTCCTTAAGTAGCAATGTAAACTATAGCAAGTCATTTTATCAATGTTACTCTCACCTTATTCATGATAAAATATGGATATTGGTTCAAGGGTTCATTTCTAGAACCAAAATACTATAATTTTAAAGATACAAAAAAAAGTGGGCCCTGAGAACAGGATCATAAAAATGTTTATGATATTTTTAAAACTGTACCTTATTTATGAACACTAAAAAAAAATTAAGCATTTAACCTTGCTGTCGGTCCTAACTTCTTTATTTCAATTTTGACTTTTTGCTTCACAGGATCATTTTTTCTATTAGCTTTACAGACATCCAGTTCTTAGATCATTCTTACCAAAAAAGATTCTTTTAACAGGGTCTCATCTGTCACCCAGGCTGGAGCACAGTGGCACAGACCATAGCTCACTGCAGCCTGAACCTCCTGGTCTCAAGCAATCCTCCCACCTCAGTCTCCCAAGCAGCTGGGACTACAGGCACACACCACCATATCCGGCTACTTTTTTTTAAACTTTTTGTAGGGACAAGAGTCTCACTATGTTGTCCACGCTGGCCTCTAACTTAGGCTCAAGTAATCCTCCTGCCTCAGTCTCCCAAAGTGCTGCGATTATAGGCACAAGCCCAGTCTATGATCTTGATGATTTCAAAGAACTGTTAAGGCACAGCATTAATAATTAATTTAAGAGCATACCAGGCCGGGCGCGGTGGCTCACACCTGTAATTCCAGGCCCAGGCGGGCGGATCATGAGGTCAGAAGATCGAGACCATCCTGGCAATACAGCGAAACCCCGTCTCTACTAAAAATACAAAAAAATTAGCCGGACGTGGTGGCGGGTGCCTGTAGTCCCAGCTACTCTGGAGGCTGAGGCAGGAGAATGGCGTGAACCCGGGAGGCAGAGCTTGCAGTGAGCCGAGATCACGCCACTGCACTCCAGCCTGGGCGACAGAGCAAGGCTTTGTCTCACACACACAAAAAAAGCATATCAGATGTTATTGTCTCTAACTTCCCTGACATATCGCTAAACATTCCACTTAAATACTTACAACTCTCCTGCTGGTTTGGAAATTGACACTATTCTCTAAGAAATTACGTTTTTACACTGCACCAAAGATCACAGCCTTAGCACGTCCTAATACCCTTAAAGGTTCATGCCTATTGCATAAGTTATTTATTTTCTTCCATCCCATCATAATCCTAAATTGCCAAACATTTTAAATACCATAATATAATTAACTTTTATAAGACAAAATTTAAAAATTTAAGGGGTTATTCTGACAAAATATTTTTTTTTTCTTTTCGAGACAGACCCTCTGCTCTCTCGCCCAGGCTGCAGTGCAGTGGCACGATCTCGGCTCACTGTAATCACTGCCTCCCGGGTTCACGCCATTCTCCTGACTCAGCCTCCCAAGTAGCTGGGACTACAGGTGCTCGCCGCCAGGCCCAGTTAATTTTTTGTATTTTTAGTACAGACGGGGTTTCACCATGGAAGTCAGGATGGTCTTGATCTCCTGACCTCGTGATCCACCCGCCTCGGCCTCCCAAAGTGCTGGGATTACAGGTGTGAGCCACCACGCCCGGCCTCTGACAAAATAATTTAATATTTGACATTAAAAAATCATAAATCGAATTCATTCACTATCAGAAGGGAAAATACACTTCATATTTAGAACAGTATACACTGCTTACAAAAGTTCACTGTTTACCTTGGTAGCTAAAACTATACTACAAGCCTACAGTAACCAAAACAGCATGGTACTGGTACCAAAACAGATATATAGACCAATGGAATAGAACAGAGCCCTCAGAAATAATACCATACATCTACAACCATCTGATCTTTGACAAACCTAGCAAAAACAAGAAATGGGGAAAGGATTCCCTATTTAATAAATGGTGCTGGGAAAACTGGGTAGCCATATGTAGAAAGCTGAAACTGGATCCCTTCCTTACACCTTATACAAAAATTAATTCAAGTTGGATTAGAGACTTAAATGTTAGACCTAAAACCATAAAAACCCTAGAAGAAAACCTAGGCAATATCATTCAGGATATAGGCATGGTCAATGACTTCATGACTAAAACACCAAAAGCAATGACAACAAAAGCCAAAATTGACAAATGGGATCTAATTAAACTACAGAGCTTCTGCACAGCAAAAGAAACTACCATCAGAGTGAACAGGCAACCTACAGAATGGGAGAACATTTTTGCAATCTACTCATCTGACAAAGGGCTAATATCCAGAACCTACAAAGAACTCAAACAAATTTACAAGAAAAAAAAACCCCATCAGAAAGTGGGCAAAGGATGTGAACAGATACTTCTCAAAAGAAGACATTTATGCAGCCAACAGACACATGAAAAAATGCTCATCATCACTAGCCATCAGAGAAATGCAAATCAAAACCACAATGAGATACCATCTCACACCAGTTAGAATGGCGATCATTAAAAAGTCAGGAAACAACAGATGCTGGAGAGGATGTGGAGAAATAGGAACACTTTTACACTATTGGTGGGACTGTAAACTAGTTCAACCACTGTAGAAGACAGTGTGATGATTCCTCAAGGATCTAGAACTAGAAATACCATTTGACCCAGCCATTCCATTATTGGGTATATACCCAAAGGATTATAAATCATGCTGCTATAAAGACACATGCACATGTATGTTTATTGTGGCACTATTCACAATAGCAAAGACTTGGAACCAACCCAAATGTCCATCAATGACAGACTGGATTAAGAAAATGTGGCACATATACACCATGGAATACTATGCAGTCATAAAAAAGGATGAGTTCATGTCCTTTGTAGGGACATGGATGCAGCTGGAAACCATCATTCTCAGCAAACTATCACAAGAACAAAAAACCAAATACCGCATGTTCTCACTCATAGGTGGGAATTGAACAATGAGAACACTTGGACACAGGAAGGGGAACGTCGCACACTGGGGCCTGTTGGGGGTGGTGGGAGTGGGGAGGGATAGCATTAGGAGATATACCTAATGTAAATGATGAGTTAATGGGTGCAGCATACCAACATGGCACATGTATTCATATGTAACAAACCTGCACGTTGTGCACATGTACCCTAGAACATAAAGTATAATAATAATAAAAAGTCATTAAAAAAAAGCCAAGTAAACAAATGTGAATCCCTGTTAAAGAGATTTTCCCCTTGCCTTATAGCAAACAAAAAAAAAAATCTTCCGATATCAGGTTACTCTGTGTTAAGTAGTATGGATACTTCTGAATTTATTTATATTTGCATTTGGAATTCACCCCAACTCCAGACACTTTTTAACCTTCCTTACCTAAATCTTTATCAGATCTCAAAATCCAAGGTAATACAAAATTTATATATTCATAAAATAGATATTCATGGAAACAAAATGGTTCTATTTTCGATAACTGCAGATGTGTCCATAGATTTTGAAAAGCCACTATTGGAGAGTAAGATTCCATTTATAATAAAATCAGTATCTTTTCCTTTTTCTTAAACCACTTTATTGAGGTATAATTGACATATAAAAAGGTGCACACGATCTTTTCTTCAATGCCTAACACAATGGAAAGTAGGTGAAAAAACATTTAGTAAAATAGTGATGTTTTCTTAATTTATTTTAAATTATTCCACTTACAAAACTAAAACTGAAAAAAACTAGAAAGCTGATGAGACTAGTTCATTACTGGATCATGTATAGAACAAAGTATAAATCCTACAGTTTTAGATAAATCACATCGCAACTTGAATTGCTCAACTTTCTCTACTTAAAATCATCCCCCAAGGTCTTCAGTATGTAGAATAATGAAAAACAGGAACTTGAGAAAAACCACTTTGCTTAGAAAAACAAGGGTCACTGCTGACCAATATTTCCCTGTTTTCCCATACCAATCTTCCTCAGACAGAGAAACAAGTATACTTGTGAAGCATCAGTGACTAAGTGTATATGAAATCTGAATCACAAAATTTCAGGAACTAAAAATGTTTTAATGAAAACATACTTAATATTTATTAATATCAAGATAATTAGAACTATCATTGTACTCTCTTATTGTTATTCTTATTTTTTTAAAGGCAAGGTCTCACTCTGTTGTCCAGTCCAGAACTCAGTGGAATGATCATGGTTCACCGCAGCCTTGATCTCCTAGACCCAAGAGATCTTCCTACCTCAGCTTCCTGAGCAGCTGGGACCACAGACACACACCACCTCATCAGGCTAAATTTTTTTTTTCTTTTTTTTGAGACAGAGTCCCGCTCTGTCACCCAGGCTGGAATGCAGTGGTGCGATCTCGGCTCACTGCAACCTTTGCCTCCCAGATTCAAGCAATTCTCCTGCCTCAGCCTCCCGAGTAGCTGGGATTACAGGCACCCACCACCATGCCTGGCTAATTTTTGTATTTTTAGTAGAGACGGTCTAGTAGATGTTTAGTAGAGACAGTTTAGTAGAGACTGTATTTTAGTAGAGATGTCACCATCTTGGCCAGGCTAATCTTGAACTCCTGACCTCAGGTGATCCACCCACCTCGGCCTCCCAAAGTGCTGGAATTAGAGGCGTAAGCCACCGCGCCTGGCCTTTTTAAAGTTTTTTTGTAGAGATGGGGTCTCACTACGTTTCTCAGGCTGGTCTTGTACTCCTGGCCTCAAGCAATCCTTCCACCTCAGCCTCTCAAAGCGTTGGGATTACACGTGTGAACCACCATGCCAGGCCACTCTTTATTTATTAATACCAAGATCATTAGAGCTATCACTGCATTCTCTTATTGATACTTTTAGAGAGTTAGGGTTAATTTTCAAAGAGCAGGTCAATGTGACGGTGCCAACACATTTTTTACAAGTTTTATAATGAATCAAGCTTTAACAGACTGAAATTAAGAAGCTGTAATAATGTTTTATGAGAATAAAGCATGGAATTACTGATTAGATAATAAAATTTTGTTTTATATCCATATCTCTTATATTTTTTAAAGCTTGGTCTTGAACACAAAAAGGATTTTTTTGTTTTTAATACAGCAGGTGAGTTGTTACACACTCCTTAGCAGACTCTGACTTCCATGACCACTACCCTACTAAGATTTTGGCTATTTGAGTTGCAAGACACAAATGAGATTATTTATAAACAGCTTTCATAATTCACGAAATTTATTAATTCAATAACTGTTGAATTTTTTTAAATTAATACTCTGCTTTTATGGTGCCGTATTCAACTGCAAGTTTTCTTTGGTATGTAGGTCAAAAACTACAAGGCAGACAGCCAGCAGCCAGAAATATCAAGACCATCAACTAATGACAAATCAAATGAGTGGCAATACTTAGCAATAATAGAACAAATAAACAACAGAATGCTAATCTGCAAAAATAAAAAGGAATTAACTGATACATGCAACAACACTGATGAATTTCAAAACCACAGTGGCAGAAGCCTTATACAAAATAGGACATATACATGACTCAGTTTATAAGAAATTTTAGAACAGGTGAAACCAAAAAAAAAAAAAACTTTGAAATATAAAACTCTAGTTAATGGTATATGTGTTGAAATATTTAGAGAGAAGCATATTGATGTCTACAATTTACTTTGAAATGCATCCAAAAAACAGATGAAGTAACACATGAACAGAAGAATAAGTAGATAAGTGAAGTAATATGTTAATGATAAAACCTTGGTGGTAAATATATGGGTGAACACATAACATATGTTTAAAACTTTTCATAATAAAATGTAGGGGCTGGGCACAGTGGCTCAAGCCTGTATTAATCCTAGCACTTTGGGAGGCTGAAGTGGGTGGATTGCTTGAGGTCAGGAATTCGAGATCAGCCTAGCCAACATGGCGAAAACCCGTCTCTACTAAAACACAAAAATTAGCTGGGCATGGTGGCAGGTGCCTGTACTTCCAGCTACTCAGGAGGCTGAGGCAGGAGAATCGCTTGAACCCAGGAGGCAGAGGTTGCAGAGAGCCAAGATCATGCCACAACACTCCAGCCTGGGCGACAGAGCAAGACTCCATCTCAAAAAAAAAAAAAAAAAAAAGTAAGAAAAAAGTGTCAGTTGGCCAAGTTATAGCCATAGAGATGAATTATATCTTGGACAGTTAAAAAACTTTCAAATGAATTAACACATTAAAATGGGTTACATATTAAATAACATATATTCTTTAAAAGCAGATTTCTGGCATTTTTAATACTGGTCATAGTCTAAGGACTAAAGGACCTTTTAAGGCTCACCAACTACTTAATTCCCAAAGCAAAAGAAGCTCTGTTACCAGACCTACAAATAATAACCAACCAATGCTACAGTAACAATCACCTACCCTCATTGACTATAGTAGGAAATAAAGAAACAGCAAAACATTTCTTGACAATAAATACATTTGAGAACCCACTATGGAGATTATACTCAAATAAGGATAGACCAAATATAAAAATACGGTTGAAAGGTTAGCATAATAATAGAATGTGTAAACAGTAAGAATGCACAAGGAAATCCTTTCCCTGAACATTGGTCCTGCCATTTTATAATTAACAATTTATATGTTATCTTAAACAGGAGAGAAGAAAATAATTTGCAAAAGGTTCAAGACAGTTTTTAAAAAGCAGTTTAAAAGTATTTGGAAAAAAAATTATTACTTAACCTCAAGAAGAAAATAATAGTCTTGAAGTCCTCCACAAAAAAAAATTACCGTCCCTATATATGAGTACAAGTGAAGGTTACATTAAACTAAACCAAGAGAGACCTGAGTTAGATGTGAAAATAAAGTATCTTCAGCTGGGCATAGTGGCTCATACCTGTAATCCCAGCACTTTGGGAGGCCAAGGCAGGCGGATCACCTGTGGTCAGGAGTTGGAGACCAGCCTAGCCAACATGGGAAAACCCCATCATCTCTACTTAAAATACAAAAATTAGCCAGGCGTGGTGGCGGGCACCTGTAATCCCAGCTACTTGGGAGGCTGAGGCAGGATAATTGCTTGAACCCAGGAATGAGAAGTTGCAATGAGCCAAGATTGCGCCTCCAGCCTGGGCAGCAGAACAAGACTCTGTCTCAAAAAAATAAAAATACAATAAAATTTAAAAAGTGTTTTACATTGTACCAAACAACTGACATTTACTTTTTCATAAACCAGTGACAGAAACAAAATTATATTTCTCCATCATTATCATGAAGGTGGGTGATCCACCGGAATAAGACCTAAAAATTAACAGTGACAATTTATTTTATTTTTTACTTTTTTCTGGTAGAGCAGTCAGAAAGAAAATAGGAACAATTTAATATTTTATCTGGAAAGAGAAAATGAAATGACATATTTCCCAATAAGACTTTAGTCTAGATGACAGAATACAACACTACATCTTTTAATGTGAATACAGGAGAAATTATGTCCTGTGTAAACTTTATGTAGTATAAATTATATAGTGTAGGTTATCATAATTCTGTTAGGATTAAGGTCATAGTGTTAATTACACTTTGTCATTATATAATTTTGAAAATCAGATTACATATACATATATCAACTTCATAGACAGAGTAAACTATTTACAACCAATTGTTTAATGCACTTACAGTTCCTTGTGTTTGTCTTCAGCCAAGATTTGGTCATTTGGTTTCAGAGAATACCTGCATAACAGAAATGAAAATTACACTCTTCATACAAACACAGTATCAACATAAGTTAGTTGACCTCTTCAAAACAAGCACTCCAACACTGTTATAGGTCTCTGACTTAACGGATAAAACACCAAGAATGCCCAAGTAGACGGTTTTTTGCTGTTCTATTAGTCATTTCCAGGAACACCACTCCAGGAACTGAAAGGAGATCACCTTAACCATGCTTTGAAGATCTTCAATATTCTTCTGTAGTGAATCATCTGTAATGTCACACTTATTCAGCAGTTCAAAACTGATGCAACAACTACAACGTTAAGTATTTTAGACTTCACAAACAATATGTAAATCATTCATTAACTATATAGTAATCATATACTGTGAACCAGGCTATGTACTAAGCAGCATGACACAGGAGGGAAAGAAAAGCTTTGGAGTTTTGTTTTTTGTTTGTTTTTTTTTTTTTTAAGATAGTCTCACTCTCTCACCAAGGCTGGAGTGCAGTGGCACAATCTTGACTCAGTGCAACTTGTTCAAGCGATTTTCCTGTCTCGGCCTCCCCAGAAGCTGGGATTACAGGCACGCACCACCATGCCCAGCTAATTTTTGTATTTTTAGTAGAGAAGGAGTTTCACCATGTTGGCCAGGCTGCTCTGGAACTCCTGACCACAAGTGATCCAACCACCTCAGCCTCCCAAAGTGCTGGGATTACTGGCATGAGCCACCATACCCAGCCTCAAGTTTTGGAGTTTTTGATTGACCATTTACTAGCTAAGTGATCATAGGCAAGTACTCTACATCTTTAAGTCTCAGTTTCTCTGGTCATAAAATACAGGTTGCTATAAATATTAGATCAGGGATCTTTCACAGTACCATGTATTTGTACTGCTGAAGGTAAACAGACTTTCTGAAGGGTACACAGAAACAGATAAACAACAATGGATAATTCCCAGGTCTTCAATTCCCATTCATACTCAACCTTTTCATAAAATTTAAAATTAATCTGCCTGAAAATGGATCATAAGTCCATTTGAAAGGTCATGTTGATTTTCCTCTCCAGTCTCCTCTTTCACAAGTGCCTTTAAACCCATTGCTATGGCATGAATATTTGATCCCCCTCAAATCTCATGTTGAAATTTAATCTCCAATGGGGCAATATTGAGAGGTGGGGCCTTTAAGAAGTAATTGAATCATGAGAGCTCTACCTTCATAAATGGATTAATCAATTCATGGATTAATGGGTTATCATGGGAGGGGAGCTGGTGGCTTTAAAAGAAGAGAAGAGACCTGAGCTACCATATTAACAGTTTCAGGCCCCTTGCCATGTGATACCCTGCACCACCTCAGGAATCTGTAGAGTCCCTATCAGCAAGAAGGTTCTCACCAAGTGCAGCCCTTTGACCTTGGACTTTTCAACCTCCATAACCGTAAGAAATAAATTCCTTTTCTTATAAAATACCCAGTTTCAGGTATTCCAAGTAACAGAAAATGGCCTAAAATTCACTTTTTATTAATACAAAAAGGATGACATACTCCTCACCTATTCTGAATGAAACTATACACTATTGTATTGCCTGAGTATAAAAACCTTTTAAGTGTTAAACAAGGAATGATTCATATTTTGTCTGCAAAACTTTTTTTATTTATTTAATTTTTTTTTTTTTTTTTTTGGAGACAGAGTTAGGCTGAAGTACAGTGGTGCGATCTTGGCTCACCGCAACCTCTGCCTGCTGGGTTCAAGCAATTCTCGTGCCTCAGCCCCCAAAGTAGCTGTAACTACAGGCACGCACCACCACGCCCAGCTAATTTTTGTACTTTAAGTAGAAATGAAGTTTCACCATGTTGGCCAGGCTGGTCACGAACTCCTCACCTCAAGTGATCATCCCACCTCATCCTCTCAAAGTAGTGGGATTACAGGTGTGAGCCACTGCACCCAGCCTATTTTCTTCTGTTTAATAATTTAGCAACATTTTGAAGGAAGAGAAGCAACATTTATGATGGCAGAGAAGGAGAAAAAAAATTTTTTTTAATAAATAAAAAATACTTTAGCAACATTTTAATACATTTGTTATTTTACTCTGTGCTAATTACAATTTAATGACTAAGAGATATTTTAAAATTCACATATTTTGGCTGGCTGTAAAGACATATAATAGGGTATTCAATATGCATGAAAGACTGTAATGCATAAAAATATACTACCTTCATAATGTATGCATGCTACATGCAAAATATAACTTATGCATAAAATACATCCTATAAGAATAGAATCTGGTGTGAACAGTGTAACAGAAATGCAAATTCAAGACAGAAAGGACTATAAAATTTTTAAACGTCAAAAAAGGAAGCTGTTTATATATTTTTGTAAATGAATAAAAGGGGTATCAAATCATGATGGTATTTAGAGTCCACTAAAAAGAGTGATTCATCAGTATTATATAAAGTTATTAAAAATCATTAGTTGGGCACAGTGGCTCATGCCTATAATCCCCACTTTGGGAGGCCAAGGCAGGCAGATCACTTGAGGTCAGGAGTTTAAGACCAGCCTGGCCAACATGGCGAAACCCCATCTCTATTAAAAACACAAAACTTAGCCAGGTGTGGTGGCGGGCACCTGTGGTCCCAGCTACTGGGGAGGCTGAGGCAGGAGAATCACTTGAACCTGGGAGACAGAGGTTGCAGTGAGCTGAGATTGTGCCACTGCACTCCAGCCTAGGCGACAGAGCCTACTTTCAACTTAGTAGAAAGCTATAACTCAACTTCCCACCATGTCTTTCATAGAATGATGCAAAGCACAGCCTATATATTTTGGATGAGTTTTGTTTCCTAATGGCACAGATAGGTATTCTTTTATAATCAATTCTTAGCATGAACACAGTTCCTAAAAATCAGAGACAACAAAATGGTACAGTGATAGTCCTCAACATTTTTTCTGCCCTAAATTACCGGAGAAAAATGACATACACTCCAAAGAACAGAAGACGGGGAAGCAAGAGGGAGCACAGGGGAGAGGCCTCTTTATTCTGCCTCTAGCCCCTACAAAGAGAACCACTGAGTGAAAAAATAACTAGATACAAATCAAAAAAACCTGCAGTATCATCCTGATTCTGCCATTAACTTGTTTTCTGAAATGGGCAAGCCACTTAATTTCTCTAATGAGGATAAAACTGCCTATGTCACAGGGTTGCTATCCAGATCAAATAACATTACACGAAAAGTGTCCAGTGCATTATTTAACAATTATAATAAATACTCATCCCTGCCCCCTCTTCTTGGAATCTTGCACCCCTGTAAAATGAAGAATTCAATTAGCTCAAAAAGGGAGGAAAGGGCACTTTTAAATGTTCATAACTTTTATAAAAGCCTTTTATTGAGACTGAAACAAACACTTTTTATTCAAATGTGCTCCTCCTCCAAAGACATGGCACAGAACTTAGTGCCTTGAAAGGCGCAGATACAGACTGTGAAGTTCCAAAATAGGACAGTCATAAGAGAGGTGCCCATGCCTAATGTTACACAGTTAACAGATGACAATAAAATATTCTATAAATACTTGGAACTAAAATTGCCTTCCAAGAATTAAATCACTAAAATTTCTATAAATCTACAAATATTGCCACATAGTCCAAAGAATCCCAACAGTATCAAGTAAAGTTTTACAGAATTGGCAAAACCAATCAGGTAGGCAGTGTGGATATGGCAAGATTTTAAACAAAATATTTAATTGGCTCTTCCAATAAAAAAAAAAAGTTGATTAAAATATATTAGAAAGGAAGAAAATGGGGGAGGGGCAAAACCATTAATCGCTACAACACTATTTAAGACTAAAGCTGGACTGAAATTTAAGAAGCTTATAAAGAAATAGATTAAATCACGGGGTTAGAATAAAAAAGCAAAAAGTTATAAAGTTTAAGAAAATAATATGTTTAAATCTCATTAGCAAAGTAAATGAAGATTAAAACTCAATTAGAGAAAGCTGAAAGAATTAAACTAGATTTAAACCTAAATACATAAAATAGAACTATACTCTTTGTATTCTTAATTTTTCCTATGCTTTTTATTTTAAAAAATTTATTGATAATTATTCAAAATGACTAACCACATCTTTTTATTAAAGGACATTTTTTAATTTGGTACTTGGAAGATACTACTATCACTGCTTAGCTCTTGGGTCACATCAACAAAATGGGCCCATGTTATATCAACCTCCCATTTATTTGCTAATACATTTTATTTCTGGCTTCTGTCTCCATATTTGCACTGTGATTTGCCTGGCAGAAGGCGCCACTGACATCCCATTCAAATACAGGGGACCCTTTTAGGCGTTACTTTACTAGATATCTCTGTTACAGCAGGTATTATTGGCTAGTCTTATATAAACTCATCATACTTCATCAGACCTTGTCTTAGTTCTGCTTTTTCTTAGTCTCATTCTATACTTATTCTTTATCTATCCATCTATTAAATGTTCTAGCTTCCAGCCCACTTCTCCTTTTACTTTTTACTCTTTTTTTAAGAAATTTTATCTACTGGTTGCTTTAAATACCACCTACATAATAATAAAAATAGTGCTGGTAATAGCTACCATTTATTGAATAATATTGCATCAAACTATGTAAAATTAAATACAATTAAAGAGTCCAGGCGAGGCACCGTAGCTCACACGTGTAATCCCAGCACTTTGAGAGAACGAGGTGAGAAGAGTCCAGGACCAGCCTGGGCAACACAGTGAGACCCATCTCTAAAAAATAAAATTTTTTAAATTAGCTGGGCACGGTAGGGCACATGCCTGCTGTCCCAGCTACTTAGGAGGCTGAGGTAAGAGAACTGTTTAAGCCCGGAAGGCTACAAGAATTAAACTAGATTTAAACAGCACCACTCACTGCACTCCAGACTGGGCAACACAGCAAGACCCTGTCTCCAAAAACAAACGGAGTCCAGCCATGACTCTTCTATCCACCAAGAAACATAAAACCAACTGTCTCCTGAATATGCCTACCTGGGTATCACAGTCATCTCAAGCTTGAACAAAACTCAATTCAATCTTTCAACCCTCTCTTCCACATCCTCCTCCTATACTCCCTAACTCAGTTGTAAATACCACCATCATTCAGTCACCAAAACTAAAAATTCAAATGTTATCTCTGACTCCTTTACCCTCTTCATTAAATCAATCAAGTCTTACCTTGATAACACAAAAGTATCATTGTACTCTCTCTCCCAACCATTGTATCATAACTAAAGTGATCAAGTCATCATCTCTCAACAGGTTTATCACTATAGCCACCTCAAATCTATTGATCCACAACAGACAAAGCAATTCACATAATCCTAAAATGTGAATCCCAACCATGTCATCTGCCTGCTTAAATCAACAAGTGCTCTCCATTGCCAATAATAGAGGCATGAGAGATTTCAAGCTCCTCAGTAGCCAATAATATTAGCTAACATAAGCCAAACATACAAATAATCTCATTCAATCCTCACAAGAACCCTAATATCCTTATTTGACTCACAAAGAAACTGAGTTTCCATAGATAACCAAGGTCACACAGCTCCAGAGCACACTCTTAACCTCTATTCTTAATGCCACTGTGAAGAAGTGATTTTCTTTCCACATCTGTCTCCTCAATTAGATTACAAGCTGTTTAAAGGCAAAATAGTTATTTAACATTGTATTCTCAGTATTTGGCAAAACAGTAACCACAAGACATGTGCTCCAAAAAGTGTGTGTTGAGCTGTGAAATGAACTGCTAAAAAAGAATCCATGTTTACGTATCCTTAGAAGTACCATTTCCTTCAATATTCAAAGTTAGGTTTGAACAGCAAAGAACACAAAGAACAGCATCTTACATCTAGGCAAAATGAAGGAAAGTAGTCTGTGTTCATTTAGTGTCCATAATTTAGGTTGTTTTTTGAGGAAGCCCCAGAGCAACTCAGGAGCAATCACTCAATATGTGAAATGACATAAAGATTCAAATAGCAGTTTATTTCAAATTCTAAGAATTTAGAATTTTGAAAGAGAGAAGCAGAATAACCAAAGACTATCTGTTAATGTGGGTCACAAGGTAGTCAAGAGAAAATATTCAAACTTAAGAAGCATTTCCGACCACCAATAATCTAGAATATGTTATAGAAAAATATATCATATACACAAGAGATACAACTTTTTTTGAAGATATCTTTTAAAAAATATAAACATATCAAAAGAAATGTAAAATTGTACAATAAACCTAAGCTGTACTGGTTAATACCATAAACGCTAATTAATATCTATTAAAATTTAATTAACATGAAATAAAATGTTGAAATTCATCAGTTGCACTAGCCACACTTGAAGTGATCAAAGCCAAATGTGACTAGTGGTTACCATGTTGGATAGCACAGATACACATTTCCATAATCATGGAACATTCTAGTGTACAGCACACACTGCTGCAAAGATACTGACCCCAGATTTCATTTCTACTTTATTGACTTCTATATGGTCTATTTTTCTAAAAAGCATTTACTTTTATAATTTTTGAATCTAACAAGATTTAGCAAATGATCACCGCCACAAGATGTATAAGTTTTTAAAAAACCAGCCTAACCATTTTGTAACCCATATTACATTATTTAAATTTTATGTGTTATTAAAAGATACAGAAGAATACCTAAAATAAAGAAAGAAATATTTGTAGGGATAAGAAAATTTGTTGGTAAAGATCTCTTTTTTCCAAATTAATCTATAAATACAATACTAAACAAAATCCCAGACAGAATATTTAGGTCAATTAAAGGCCTAAATATACAAAACATAATGTTGAAAGTTGTAGAAAAAAATATGGCAATAGCTTTATAAATAATTAACTAAAAGGCCAGGCACGGTAGCTCACACCTGTAATCCCAGCACTTTGGGAGGCCAAGGTGGGTGGATCACTTGAGGTCAGGAGTTCAAGACCAGCCTGGCTAACATGGTGAAACCCCATCTGTATTAAAAATACAAAAATTAGCCAGGCACAGTGGCACATGCCTGTAATCTCAGCTACTCAGGAGACTGATCCATGAGAATAGCTTAAACCCGGGAAGCGGAGGTTACAGTGAGCTGAAATCATGCCACTGCACTCCAGCCTGAGTGACAGTGAAACTTCGTCTGAAAAAAAAAAATTTAACTATAAAAGTGTCAGAGCAGTTTACAATTCATTTTAAAGCAAAACAATTAAATGTCTAACTTTAAACCTAACACATGCAGTCTCACTTGACACTCCAAATAATTTTTTCACTTTCAAAGCTAACATACACCCATTTGTAGAAGTAATACATTTTTATTTACAGAAATAATTCAGTTGTAAATTATTGGCAATGAATAATCAGCACTAAAATTTATGGCCAATTGCTTTGAGCATTTTCCTTTTTTCAAATTTTTAGAGACAGGGTCTCACACTATATTGCCCACGATAGAGTACAGTGGCTATTCACAGGCACAATCATAGGGCACTACAGTTAGAGTCTCCCAAGTAGCTGGCATTACAGGCAAGCACCACCACAGCCAGCTACTTTGGGTATTTTAGGTGTGAACATTAAGTAACATCTTTCATGCACACTTAGATTAATAAAAATTCACATAAGGTTTGTATGTTTATTTTATTAAAGGTTTAGATCTGTGAGAAAAACACATTTCCTCAAGTATTCTAGCTTCCCGTCATAAAATTGAGTATTTTCATTTCATTTTTTTTTTTTTTTTTTTTGAGATGGAGTCTCACTGTCTCACCCAGGCTGGAGTGCAGTGGCGCAATCTCGGTTCATTGCAACCTCTGCTCCTGGGTTCAAGCGATTCTCCTGCCTCAGCCTCCTGAGTAGCTGGGCCTGCTGACGCGCACCACCACGCCCAGCTAATTTTTTATTTTTAATAGAGACAGGGTTTCACCATCTTAGCCAGGCTGGTCTCTAACTCCTGACTTCAGGTGATCTTTCACCTCGGCCTCCCAAAGTGCTGGGATTACAGGTGTGAGCCACCACACCCAGCCAAAACTGAGTATTTTCATTTTTATTGATGGTTTTCTTTTCTCAATTACCATTTCATTACTTCTCTCAATCCTCTTACTTTCATGATATTTATCTAGTGTCAGGAAAAACCAAGGCAAACCTACCTTACACATTCCTTCCTTGCTTTTTTCATCCCTATTAATACATATCTCCATAATTACAGACCAGGGCTCATGTGGAGGTATTCATATGTTCCACATTTCCTATCCCCTCATGTCCACTGTGTCCCTACAGTTTACTAGAAAAGATTCTTTTCAATAATGTACTTTCTGCCACAGGCGTTCCCAATAATTTTCAATTCTTTCTTTGGTGGGAGGGACAGGAGTTTGAGGCTGCAGTGAGTAGGCTATGATTGTGCTACTGCACTCCAGACTGGGAAACAGAAACCTTGTCTCTAAAAAAAAAAAAAAAAAAAATCAGAATCAGAAAAATATTTTATCAAATGAATTTTGACAATTAGAACTCACTTTCATAGTGTAAGATACTAATCAGTATATATCTCATTCATTTGGTATATATCTTAGTCCCCTTGTGCTGCTATAACAAAAATACCAGACCAGGCTATTTATTTATTTATTTATTTTCTTATGTTTTGTTGTTGTTGTTTTATTTTTCTTATTTTGTTTGGGGTAATTTGTAAACAATAGAAATTTATTTCTCACATTCCTGGAGGCTGGGAAACCCGAGGTTAAGGCACCGGCAAGACTGGTGTCTGGTGAGGCTTTTCTCTGCTTCCAAGATGGCACCTTGTTGCTGCATCCTCCAGAGGGGAGGAACACTGTGTCCTCACATGGCAGAAGGAATGTAAAGGCAGGAGAGCTCTCGCTTCAGCCTTGAGTCCTTTCACAAGTGTGCTAATCCCATTCACAAGAGCAGAGCCTTCATAACTTGGTCAACCCCCAAGAGCCACACTTCTTATACTGCAGCACTGGGGATAAGTTTCAACATGAATTTTGGAGAGGATACCATCATTCACACCATAGCAATATACCACTTATCTAGGTTGGGTGCAGTAGCTCATGCCTATAATCCCAGCACTTTGGGAGGCCGAGGTGGGCAGATCACCAGAGGTCAGGAGTTCGAGAGCAGCCTGTCCAACATGGTAAAACCCTGTCTCTACTAAAAATGCAAAAATCAGCCAGGCATGGTGGCACACACCTATAGTCCCAGCTACTCAGGAACCTGAGGCACAAGGATCACTTGAACCCAGGAGGCAGAGGTTGTAGTGAGCTGAGATTGCGCCACTGCACTGCAGCTTGGGTGACAGAGCAAGACACCATCTCAAAAATAAAAAATTGAAAAAAAAAAATATATATATACACACACACACAGTACTTATCTAATGGTGGCTCAAAATGTAGGCTAAACACAATCGGTTTATATCATAAGGTAAATTTTTGAATATATTTGGAAGAAATGGCCAGGAGTAACAATAGAGAAGACTCTTTTATTGTTAGGGTCCAAATACTTGTTTTCTATCTTCAGGTACTTATTTGAAAATCAAGGTTAAAGATTAAAACCTTCCAAATATAAAATAAAACTTCAGCTAGCCACTTAGGATCAGCTGCTAGTAAAACATGTAAAACAAAGAGGTTACTCGAGCTTCCGGTAGTGTCACTGATGGCAGCAGCAGGCTGTCTAGAGCAGCTACTGCAAAGACACTGGCTCCAATAGGGGAGGTGCAGCCAGGGCTGCATGTTCCACAGAGCCCAAAGAAGTTGGGAACAGGTGGAAGCCACACCCACTTCCAAGCCGGCAGGGCTGGAGCCCCACCCTCCTGAGTGCAGCTGCAGCCACCCAGCCATGGCTGTGGACCTAGGTATCCCTGCACTCTCTGGGGCCCGGGAAGTCCCCTTTTCCCCTGCAGGCTCAGAAGTGCCTGCTCCCGTGCCTGGCCTCTCCTCAATCCCAGCACCTGCTCCGAGGTGATAATGTTAATGTGGGTAAGTCATTTTCAACTTTCACTATGAATTTGTATTCAAAGTTGGGAAAACAATTATAGATGACAGAATGAAAACATCAACCTTAAAAACACAGTTAATAGAAGTAAGGAGATAGAAAGATGGAAGAAGTAGCAGAGGAAAGACTAGTGGCACCAGTAATCTCATTCTCCATAATGAGAACCCATTGAAATTTGGGTTTATCTGTTTTGTTTTGGCTTGGTGTGTGTATATATATATGTGTGTGTGTGTGTGTGTGTGTGTGTGTGTGTGTGTGTGTGTGTGTGTGTGTGTATATATATATATGTGTGTGTGTGTATATATATATATGTTTTTTTTTTTTTTTTTTGAGACAGTCACCCAGGCTGGAGTGACCAGGCTTTTTTTTTTTTTCTCTGCCACCCAGGCTGGAGTGCAATGGTGCAATTTCAGCTCACTGCAACCTCTGCCTCCCAGGTTCAAGCAATTCTCCTGCCTCAGCCACCCGAGTAGCTGGGACTATGGGCGCATGCCAACACACCTGGCTAATTTTTGGTATTTTTAGTAGACACAGGGTTTCGCCATGTTGGCAAGGCTTGAACTCCTGACCTCAAGTGATCCACCTGCCTCAGTCTCCAAAAGTGCTGGAAATACAGGTGTAAGCCACCACGCCCAGCCTGAAATTTGACAGAACAAGAAATTTTAAGAAATGTAAGCATAGTATATTATTTAAAAGTACAAGGAACCAAAAGAACTAAAATCATTAATGTAACTGTATACAGTAGTATTTTCTGACTGGGAAAGTGTGTTTTAAAGTTTGTATCTTAATGTCTTAGGATAAAACACATCTCCCAGTTCATCCTAGGCCCCCAACACATTTCCTATTATATTACCATAAGTCAAATTTACACATTTATAAATTCTTGCCTTACCCTTTGACATTTGAGTTTATCCAAATATAGGGGTAATTCCCAGGATATAAAAAAAGTTTCAAAAAAATTATTGTCCCCATAATTACTTATATTTCTATATACTATCAATGAACAATAAGAAAAGGAAAGAAAATAATCCCAATTTACAATAGCATCAAAAATAATAAAATTAAATTTAACCAAAGAAGTGTAAGACTTACGCACTGAAAACCTACTAAACACTGCTAAAATTATTTTAAAAAGACCTAAGGCTGGGCGCAGTGGCTCACGCCTATAATCCCAGCACTTTGGGAGGCCAAGGCAGGCGGATCAGAAGGTCAGGAGTTCGAGATAAGCCTGACCAACATGGTGAAACCCCATCTCTACTAAAACTACAAAAATTAGCCAGGCATGATGGCGCATGCCTGTAATCCCAGCTACTCAGGAGGCTGAGGCAGGAGAATCATTTCAACCCAGGAAATGGAGGTTGCAGTGAGCTGAGATCGTGCCGCTACACTCCAGCCTGGGCGAGCAAGAGTCTGTCTCAAAAAAAAAAAAAAAAAAAGACCTAAATAAATGGAAAGACATTCTGTCTTCATAACTTGGAAGACTTAATAGTGTATTTATCTATATATTCAATGTAATTCCAAGCAAAATTCCAACTGCCTTTTTTACAGAAATGAAAAAGCTATCCCCAAAAATTCATATGGAATTATGAGGGATCTCAAATTAAATAATAATAATAATAATAATAATCTTGAAAAACGAAGTTGGAGGACTTACACTTCCTGACTTCAAAATCTACTACAAAGCTACAGTAATCAACACAGTGTCGTACAGGCCAGGCACAGTGGCTAATGCCTATAATCCCAGCACTTTGGAGGCCAAGGTGGGAAGACAACTTGGGCCTAGGATCAAGCCAGACTTGAGTCTGAGACCAGCCTGGGCAACATAAGGAGACCCCGTTTATATAAAAAAAAATTTTTAAATAGCTAGGGATGGTGGTACACGCATATAGTCTCAGTTACTTGGGAGGCTGAAATAGAAGGATCACTTGAACCCAGGAGTTCAAGGTTTCAGTGAGCTATGATTGCACCACTGCACCCCAGCCTGGGTGACAGAGCAAGACCCTATCTCCAAAAAAAAACAAAACACACATAGACAAAAACACCAATGTCATACTGGCATAAGGACAGACATATGTATCAACAGAATAGAATGGAGTCCAGAAATTTACCTATGGTCACCTGATTTTGTCAACAGTATCAAGATCACTCAATGGGGAAAAGAATAGTCTCTCCAATAAATGATATTGAGACAACTGGATTTCCGCACGCAAAAGAATAAAGTTGAACCCTTATTTCATACCTTATACAAAAATTAACTCAAAATTGATCAAATGCTTCAATCTAAGATCTTAAACTACAAAACTCCTAGAAGAAAACACAGGCATAAATCTTTGTGATCCTGGATTTAACAACAGATTCTTACATATGACAGCAAAAGCAAAGCATAAGCAACAAAAGAAAAATAAATTGGACATCATCAAAATTTAAAACTTTTGTGCATCAAAGGACACTATCAAAAAATTAAAGTTAATCCCCAGAATGGGAGAAAATGTTTGCAAATCATATGCTAGCTGATAAGGGTCTAGTATCCAGAATATAAAAAGAACTTTTACAACTTAACAAAAAGACGACAACCCAATTAAAAAATGGGCAGAGAGCTTCAACATTTTCCCAAAGATATACAAATGTCCAATAAGCATACGAAAAGATGCTAACATCAAAAGTTTTCATTAGAAAAACGCAAATCAAAATCACAAAGAGACATCATTTCACACCCACTCATAGTAAAAAATAAGCTTTGGCAGTAGAGAAACTGGAACCTTTATGCACTGCTGGTAGGAATGCAAAACAGTGCAGCTGCTTTGGAAAACAGTTTGGTGGTTTCTCTAGAAGTTAAACACAGAAATATCATGTGACCCAGCAGTTCCACTACTGTGTGTGTACCCAAGAGAAATGAAAACACATTCCAACACAAAAGCTTATACATAAATGTTCATAAGAAGCATTGTTCCTAATAGACAAAAAATGAAAACAACATAAGTGTCTATCAACCAATGAATGGATAAACAAAATGTGGTATATCCACACAATGGAATATTCCACTATTAAAAGGAATGAAGGACTGATACATGCTACAACATGGATGAACTCTGAAAGCATTACATAAGTAAAATAAGCCCAAACACAAAAGGTCATATATGTAAACACAAAAGATCATATATTATTATATGGTTCCATTTATATAAAATGCTCAGAATAGACAAATTCATAGAAAAACAAAGTATACTGGTAGTTCCCAGGATACTGGGCTAGCGGAGGGAATAGTGAATGACTACTTAATGGGTATGGGATTTCATTTTGGGGTGATGAAAATGTCCTGAATTAGATAGTGGTGATGGTTGTAAAACTTTGTGAATATACTGGCAGTCACTGAATTGTATACTTTATAATGGTTAAAATGATCAATTTTATGTGACATAAATTTTACCTCAATTTTTTAAAAAGTAATTATTCTTGGGTACAGAAATCGGGGTGTGTGAGGAGCGGGGGGATCTTGCTTTCTCATCATTAATCTTTTTTACTACTTAAATTTTCCAGATAGTAGTCCCCCCATTATCTGAGGTAGATGCATTGTAAGATGCCCCATGGGTATCTGAAACTGTGGATAGTACTGAACCATATGCATATACATACATATATACATACACACACACATACGTGCTATGTTTTTCCTACACATACATACCTACACATCATACTATGATAAAGTTCCATTTATAAATTAGGCATAATAACAGATTAACAACAACTAACTAAAAATAGAACAATTATTAAAATATACTGTAATAAACGTTATGTGGACGTGGTATGTATCTCTCTCTCAAAATGTCTTATTATACTGTCCTATGGGTAACTGAGACCTCAGAAAGTGCGAAAAAGGACACAAGAGGGGACTTTTGTACCAAATGGCCTCAAATAGGTAAATAAACAAACTGATTTCTCAGCTAAGTTGAAACATTGGAAGTTACTAACAAAGGGGAAACAACAGAGCTTCATGGCCTCTGAATTATATCCTGCATATTCTCTTGTCTTCTCTAATCATCTTTCTTCTCCCATTATAGCTTCTGAGAGGAAACAAGATTGGGCACATTCAGGGTAGAATGTCTGTAGATTATGATACTATTACGGATGTAGTTCACTGACAGTAGTTTAAAATTTGGGGAATTAAATAATTAGGTAAATTATATAAACTTTTCTCCTTCCAAATAATAAGCAAAAAAGTTTTAAGTAAAAATTTTGCAATGTATATAAGTTTTCCCAAGGAAAATTGTACTCAGTTACTCAATAGTTAATGATAGCACACTTGCTATTACCAGACTTAAATTTCCTGAGTTTTCCTTTAATTGAAGACGTTCGGTGATAAAGTCACTTCTAAAGTTTTCATCCATTTTTCTTCAAATATAAGTTCCACATAGCGCATATGAAGAGTTTAATACTTACTTATCAAGGAAATCTTTGTCCACTACAGCAGAGATGTCAAGCAGAGGATTTCCCATTCCAAAGAGAATATTTTCTCTAAAAAAACACAAAATACAAGTTAGAAATACTTCTAAAAGTAAGTTGATATGTAAAAGGTACACAAAATAAAAATAACTATCTTCATTTCAACCTGAAAATAAACCTAACATACCAGTTTATTAAACATTTGATTTGCCTATTATATGTAGGACATTTTAGAGGTAGCATAAAGACATTTAGAAAAAAAGATGATTATCAGAGAAAGATGCAAATCAAAACTACAATGAGACACCATCTCACACCAATCAGAATAACTATATATATATATTTTTTTTTTGACACGGAGTTTTGCTCTTAATGGCATGATCTCAGCTCACTGCAACCTCTGCCTCCCAGGTTCAAGTGATTCTCCTGCCTCAGCCTCCTGAGCAGCTGGGATTAAAGGTGCCTGCCACCATGCCCGGCTAATTTTTGTATTTTTAGTAGAGATGGGGTTTCACCATGTTGGCCAGGCTAGTCTCGAACTCCTGACCTCAGCTGATCCACCTGCCTTAGCCTCCCAAAATGCTGGGATTACAGGTGTGAGCCACCATGCCCAGCCCAGAATAACTACTATTGAAGAGTCAAAAAAAAAAAAAAACCCAGATGTTGTCGAGGTTGCAGAGAAAAGGTAATACTTACAAACTGTTGATGGGAATGCAAATTAGCTTAGCCCCTGTGAAAAGAAGTTTAAAGATCTCTCAAAAAACTTAAAATATAATTACCATCCGACCCAGCAATCTCATTATGGGTATATACCCAAAGAAAAATGAATCATTCTAGGCCGGGCACAGTGGCTCATGCCTGTAATCCTAGCACTTTGGGAGGCCGAGGTGGGTGGATCATGAGGTCAAGTGACGAAGACCATCCTGGCCAACATGGTGAAACCCTGTCTCTACTAAAAATACAAAAATTAGCCAGGCATGGTGGCGCACGCCTGTAGTCCCAGCTACTCAGGAGGCTGATGCAGGAGAATCGCTTGAACCCGGGAGGCAGAGGCTGCAGTGAGCCGAGATCGTGCCACTGCACTCCAGCCTGGGCGATGGAGCGAGACTGTGTCTTAAAAAAAAAAAAAAAAAAAGAAGAATCATTCTACCAAAAAGACATGTTTATTACAGCACTCTTCACAATAGCAAAGACATGGAATCAACCTAGGTGCCCATCAATGGTAGAATGGATAAAGAACATGCAAAACATATACACCATGGAATACTATGCAGCCATAAAAAAAGAACGAAATTATGTCCTTTGCAGCAATATGGATGCAGCTGAATTATCCTAAGTGAATTAACATAGAAACAGAAAACCAAATACCACATGTTTTCACTTATAAGTGGGAGCTAAACACTGGGTACACAGGGACACAAAGATGTCAGGACAATAGACACTGGAGATTCCAAAATCAGGGAAGAAGAGAGGAAAGTAAGAGCTGAAAAACTACCTATTGGGTACTATGTTCACTACTTAGATGATGGGGATCATTACAAACCCAAACTTCAGTATCACATGAAATACCCATGTAACAAACCTGCACATGTACCCCCCTGAATGTTATTAGAGAGCCCATGGCACATCCTGGAACAGTCCAAGCAAGAGCCCTATCTACCCTTGACAAAAAATGACTGTGGTAGGGTCTTCACAATGGACATCAGAACTGATACAATTCTTTTATTATGTATCCAAAAAATTTAAATATATGCTAACTTTTTAATGAATAATTTGTAACTTTTACAAATTTAACTGCACATCTTTTCATCTAAAAATGTCTAGCTAAAACTTTTATTCGTGTCTTATGTTTCCTATACTTCTTATATTCATGTCTTCTCATGCATATACTTGTATGTTAAATATATAAGGATTCATTTCAGATGCCTACAACATGAAATAAAGCAAAACAAAAACAAATCAACAAGAAATGATATAATTTTAAATTACATTTAACAGACTTGGAGGAAGTCTGTTTTCCAAAAGAGATCACAGTATGGTTCCAATCCAAATAAAAGAAAGAACTCCACCACAAGTGATGCCTTAAACGGAAGCTCATCTCACAGTAAGAAATGGGCCAGTGAATACTGTTGGATCAGTCTCAACAGGAGACATTCATCTAGTTTATCCAATAAGATTTGTCTCTGTGTAATTTTCTACTGGTCTCCAGTTTATTGATGATCCGCTTCTCTTTCAGTTGCCTCCAAACCAGTTACCATTCTCACCATTTGGCAACTATCAGTAATATCAATGGACTAGCACACCAGGATTTTTTTAAGAGAATGAGGCATAGCCTATAATTATAATCTGTAATGATTTTTAGAGGATAAAATTACAGTCTCTTATTAACACCATAGATTGAGCAACTATGGCTGAATATGCAGTAAAGAGACATTTGTCCCTTTTCTATTTAAAGAAAGCTGAGTGGAGGAGGGTAAGATAATACACTTACTTATTCACACTTAAACTGCATTTGTGATCAAAGCAAGCTAATAAAAAGAAAGTACTTTAAGTGCTTAGAAGGTGAAGGATCAATAGACAAATACAGTAAAACCTAACCATGATTTCACTGGGACTACTCTGCCTGATTTGTATATTCTTATCCAAACAATAAAAACTCCTAAAACTTGTTATTTAAAAAAAAAAAAAAAGGATGGGTACTCTTATTGGGGCTACTTGGCTTTTTATTTTCATTTGCCCTTTTTATCACCCCTTGCAAGCATCCAGTTCAATGTATAGAGTCATGTAACCACAAAACTATGGAACATTTCCATCACAGCAACAACAAAAAAGCATCCTTCTGCCCCCACATCAATCCCTCTACTCTCAATTTGTCCCCTCTCAGTTTTAAGGAATATAATTGTTATACCTCTTTCTAAGAAGTCAAACCTTTGAACATCTACTGCATTACTAAAATAGTTTATTATACTCCGTTTAAAAACTCAGTAAAGATAGTCTTACAGAAAGCCTAATAATTGATTCTAAGAATGAATTACAATTCAAGAGTCAAATAATTCACGTCTGAGTCTCAGTTCTTGAGGTAGCTTGTAGAGAGACTTAAGCAAGCCATCTACCATCTCTGGGCCTAAATGTTAATAATGTTTGACTTGTTCCCAAATAATATTACAATTCAGTTAAGGTCATTTGAAGTCATGCTTATAATAAACTGGAATTGTGTGTCATCTTTTCCTTGCTGTCCTCCTTCTTTTACCCCAAATTTCCTCACTCAAGAGTAGAATTTTGGTGGAATTGATCCCTCAGGCAAACCAAAACCGAAGTCAATCAGTCCAATATATTCCTCTAGCCTTAGTGATCAGTTCAGAGACTGGCATGTAACCTAAGCCAGGAAAATCAGAATGAACTCAAGATTTTTTTCTATGATGCTCAGATACAGAACATATTTTTCCCTAATAGATATAAATGAAGAAGGTGCTAGAAGCCGTAAAAACCTAATGGCCTCAAGGTGGCTGCCTTGGGATAAATTTGACACCACAGAAAGCAGAGTGCGAAAACTGAAAGAAACCAGGTCATTAATGAAGTTGTTGGACCACCTAATTAAGCTTTACCTGAAATCTATACTCCATCTGAACTTCTCTGTTTTTTGTTTTGCTTTGCTTTTTTAAGTACAGGGGTACAAGTGCAGGTCTGATACGTAGGCAAACTTGTGTTACGGGGGTTTGTTGTACAGGTTATTTCATCACCCAAGTATCTGGACTTTTCAATTACATATGTTGGTAGTTTTGTTTATTTCAATTTGAGGCTGGTTTTTAGTTACTTACAACTGAAAGTATAAGGACAGATGTAAATTGTCATTAGTTCATTTTGTGAATCTGTTTAATATGTAATGCATTTTTATTATAAAACTGTAATACAGACAAGATTATTGGTGCTCAATTTTTTTTTTTTTTTTTTTTTTTTTTTTTTGAGACAGAGTCTTGCTCTGTCACCAGGCTGGAATGCAACAGTGCAATCTCGGCTTACTGCAACCTCCGCCTCCCAGGTTCAACTGATTCTCCTGCCTCAGCATGCACCACTATGCCCAGCTAATTTTTGTATTTTTAGTAAAGATGGGGTTTCACCATGTTGGCCAGGATGGTCTCCATCTCTTGACCTCGTGATCTGCCCTCCTTGGCCTCCCAAAGTGCTGGGATTACAGGCATAAGCCACCACGCCCAGCCTAATCTTAACACTACAGTTCCCCAATGGAAAACGGATGCAACATAGAACCTGATGAGTGATGCTATTAGGCTGAATCTTAACACTACAATTCCCCAGTGGAGAACGTATGCAACACAGACCCTGATGCATGATGCTATTAGGCTGCAATTGTCCAAAGCCTGCATGAAACTGGTTGCAGAAGTTGTGGCTGGTATAAGCAGTGAGGAGAAAGGAATTTAAATTAGCACAGGCTGGACGTGGTGGCTCACACCTGTAATCCCAGCACTGTGGGAGGCTGAGGCAGGTAGATGGTTTGAGTCCAGGAGTTCAAGGCCAGCCAGGACAACATGCCAAAACCCCACCTTTACAAAAAATTGGCTGGGCACAGTGGCTCACACCTGTAATCTCAGCACTTTGGGAGGCTGAGGCGGATGCATTGTCTGTGCACAGGAGTTCAAGACCAGCCTGGGCAACATGGCAAGACTCTATCTCTACAAAACTACAAAAATTAGCCAGGCGTGATGGCGTGTGCCTATAGCCCCAGCTACTAGGGAGGCTGAGGTGGAAGAATCCTTGAGCCCAGGAGGTTGAGGCTACTGTGAGCCATGAGTATGCTACTACCTCAAAAAAAAAAAAAAAAAGAAAGAAAGAAAAAGAAAAATATAAAAAATCAAGCCAGGCATGGTGGTGCACACCCATAATCCCAGCTACCACGGAGACTGAGGTGAGAGGATCGCTTAAGCCTGGAAGGTCGAGGTTGTAGTAAGCTGTGATTACACCACTGCACTCCAGCCTTGGGTGACAGAGTAAGACGCTGTCTTAAAAATAAATTAACTAAATAAAGTGGCACATAAAAGATATCTTCAAATAGTAAGTTAAGTAAAAAAGATATCATTATTTTCAAAAGCAAATAAAACTTTGCTCATGTCACATTTCTCTCTCCTTCACTGCACATAACTGAGATTATAATGGCTAGTTTCTTACATACAAATACATATAAACTAGTGTCCAGGCCAGTAAATACTATGCCCTTCTTAAATGATGAACATACTATACGAATAAGCATTTATTTTTATCTTGTTCTACTAGAATGTGAACAAGATGAGGTTTAGTCTATAGCCAAAAACTATGACTAACCCATACTGGGATTACTTTTTGTTCCAAATGTTAGCAATATCTTTTTTTTGGAATGGATGCTAGGATGAGAGATACTGAACAATCTTTTTTTTTTTCTGGGGGGGAGTCAGCAATTTTATAAATGTCTCATAAGTTAGGTTTGCAGCGAACATAAACCTACACTATAATTATTATTTTGTTGGACAGTCAACAAATTTTATACTGACATATATATTAGAGTAAGAATTCCTGAGAGAATTTTTTCTTGGCTATTGATATATTAATGTTTGAATGTTGATTAGCCCTCTCACTAACAGAAACGTTTAGTTATGGTGCCAGAATAAACACTAACAATGACTGCCTTTAACTGTTTACACCAGTCATCTTCTCTTTCAATCCAGAAACCTCAGCTTTATATGTGACTCTTCTGTCTACATCAACTAGCCCTGTCTTATTAGTAAGGACATCATCTTGGTTTTATCAAACACTTCTTGTACCTGGATCTCCCACAATATACCCACTAGCACCAGGCCCTCTACAGACATTGCCTGAATTTCTACATTGTCAGCAATTTTTTTAGCCACAATAAATCCTGCACAGTATCACCAAAATCATATTATTTTAAACAATTCTAACCATAATATTTTTCCACTTAAAATCTACCTAGCTTCTGATTATTAATAGGATAAAATCCAAAAGCATAATATAAAGGACATTGAATCTAGCTCAAACTCACCATATTTCATCATATCTAAGATGCCATTTATTCATAAAATAATCCCAATTTCCGATGGTGATGTAAAACACAATCAGCTGTAAGATGTATGCCAATTTCAGAGTTGTTAAAATGGGAAGAAATGTGCACGTTAAGATCAAAATTCAGTAATTCTTTAGCCTTACCCCTCACCATTCTAATATATACAACCTATTTTAATCATAATGCCTTACTGTTATTTGAATAAGACTGCCTGTAAAGTCCTTCTCCTACTTCCTTTGCCTGGAAAACTCCCATTCATCTTTTTAAAATTCCCTATATGCTACCAGTCTTGGGAAATTTTTCCTGATCGACTCCTACCCAAGGGCTTCCACATAAGATATACAAGCTGCCCCCAACACCACTCAAGAGTGCTGTTAACAATGTAGAAAATGGCTCCTGGTACTGTATATCAAGGCACTGCATCCCTCCCTCCCAAAGATTTATTCATTCCCTCCTGCTCAGTTCTAAAAGTCCTTTGATGAACTTTTTAGTTGATTTTAGGGGTTGCTTTGAACTTTATCTTAATCAACTGATCTTAATCACCTACACAACAAAGGGTAAAGATTTTTTTGAAATCTTATTTACATTTGTATTCCCAATGGCTAGCATATGATAATTCCATGGGTTTTGAGTGATTCTGTGATTATAGGTTCTGATCTTTAGTTTCTTTCTCTTTTTGAGACAGGTTCCTGTTCTGTTGCCCAGGCTAGAGGGCAGTGGTGCAATCACGGCTCACTGCAGGCTCAACTTCCCAAGCTCCCCCACTTCAGCCTCTCAAGAAGTTGGGACTATAGCCACCATGCCCAGTTAATTTTTTTCTTTTCAGTAGAGACTGGGTCTCCCTCTGTTGCCCAGGCTCGTCTCAAACTCTTGGGCTTAAGCTATACTTCTGCCTCAGCCTCCCTAGGTTCTAGGATCACAGGTATGCAACCCAAGATACACCTTTATAAAGACATAGAAGTTTTGAAAATAAAAAGTTAGCAAAAAGACACACCATGAAAACACTAATCATAAATTACAGTGGCTATATTAATATCAGACAAGGTAAGCTTTAAAATAGAGAGTATCACCAGATAGAAAGGGATTTCATGAAAATAGGTCAAATCGTCAAGAAAACATAATACTACTAAAAATAACAATACAAAGTATGTACACACCAAATAAAATGGCTTCAAAATACTTTTTAAAATACTTAGAAACAAAAGAAATAGGCAAATACATAACCTTAGTTCAGCAACCTTCTTTCAGTAATTAGTAAAACAGGTAGACACACCAAAAATTAAAGAATCACACTACACATTATTTATCCTAGAGGAAGAAAAACTTAAGTGCACAGAGCAATCTCTACACAAATGTCTCTAACAGATTTATTTGTAAAGGGAAAACACTAGGCCAGCCACGGTGGCTCACACCTGTAATCCCAGCACTTTGGGAGGCTGAGGTGGAAGGATCACTTGAGGCCAGGAGTTCAAGACCAGCCTGGGCAACATAGTAAGACCTCATCTCTACAAAAAATAAAAATAATTAGCTGGGTGCAGTTGTGCATGTCTCTAGTCCTAGCTCCTCAGGAGGCTGAGATGGGAGAATTATTTAAGCCCAAGAGGACTGTAGTGTTCAACAATCATGCCAATACACTCTGGCCTGAGTGACAGAGAGAGCAAGATCATATCTCTTTAAAAAAAAAAAAAAAAAAAAAAAAAAAAAAAAAAAGGCCGGGCACGGTGCCTCACGCCTGTAATCCTAGCACTTTGGGAGGCCGAGGAGGGCAGATCATGAGGTCAGGAGTTCGAGACTAGCCTGACCTAGTGAAACTCTGCCTCTACCAAAAATAGAAAAATTAGCCGGGCATAGTAGTGTGCACCTGTAATCCCAGCTACTTGGGAGGCTGAGGCAGGAGAATCACTTGAACCCAGGAGGCGGAGGTTGTGGTGAGCCAAGATCACGCCACCGCACTCCAGCCTGAGCAACAGAGCAAGACTCCGTCTCAAAAACAGAACAAGAAAAAAAAAATGGTAAAAATCTGGAAACGTAATAAATGCCCTTCGACAGGTAAATAGGTAAACAAACTATGGTACACCCATAAAAGAGAAGCAATAAAAAGGAATGAACTATGACACACACAACAGCTTAAACGGATCTCAAAGGCATTGTGCTAAGTGAGAAAAAAGCCGTTATCTACGGGTTACATACTATATGATTCCATTTACATAACACTCTCAAAGTTACAAAATTACACTGATAGAAAACAGATCAGTAGTTGTCTGGGGTTAGGGTTCAGAGAAAAGCATAACCATAAAGAAATGATATGAAGAAATTTCTTTGTGGTAACAGAACAGTTTAATACCCTGAATGTGGTAATAGCTACATGAATCCGGACATGATAAAATTTTATAGAACTATACACCACCACCTCCTCAATTAAAAACAATATATACAAACTGGTGAAATTCTAATAAAGTCTATAGTCAACTTCCAACTATCGTATAACACTGAAATCAGCTTCCTGGTTTTGGTAACATACTATAGTTATGAAAGATATATCATTGGGGGAAGTTGAGTGAACAGGGCACAGGAACTTTCTCTACAATTTTTGCGATTTCTGTGAGTTGTATTTCAAAAGAAAAGGGAGGAAAAGGATATAAAACAGATATATTAAAAATGTTTAGGCCAGGTGTGGTGGCCCACACCTGTAATCTCAGCACTTTGGGAGGCTGAGGCAGGAGAATCACTTGAGCTCAGGAGTTCGAGACCAGTCTGGGCAAGACCCTGTCTTTGTATTTTACATAGTGAGACCCTGTCTTTATATTTTAAAATAATGTTTTTAATGCTTAAAAACAAATTAGGGTGACATCATTGGGAATGGCAGAGTAAGGACCTCCAAAAATCCTCTCTTCCATAAAAGCAACAAGAACACTGGAAAAAAAAAAAATGTCAAAACTTGGGCCGGGCATGGTGGCTCACACCTGTAATCCCAGCACTTTGGGAGGCCGAGGCAGGCAGATCACAAGGTCAGGAGTTCAAGACCAGCCTGGCCAACATGGTGAAACCCCATCACTACTAAAAATACAAAAATTAGCTGGGTGTGGTGGCAGGCGCCTGTAATTCCAGCTACTCTGGAGGCTGAAGCAGGGAAATCGTTTGAACCTGGGAGGTAGAGGTTGCAGTGAGCCAAAATTACACCATTGCACTTCAGCCTGGGCAATAATGCAAGACTATATCTCAAAAAAAAGTCAAAAATAGACTTTTTCAGAACTCTGAATAGTAACCAAAAAGTCTGCAACAATCCAAGGAGCATTTATTCAAAAAAGATGGCTGAATCTCAGAAAGAATAGCAAGCTTTGTGGCATTTTAACATGCCCTATTCCCATGCCCCTCTTCCCAGCTCCAGGCTAGCCCTGAAAAGCAGCAATCTACAAACCATAGAATCCTGGAGCCTAGCAGCCAGTGGAGGTGACAGAACAGGGCTAGAGCTCCTTCAAAGTCCCATTTTCAGAGCAAGTTATTATTTGAGCTGACTAGCAATTCCCTGAAAAACCCCACTCCCAAGACTTCCCAATATTTAACCTGATTCAGAGCTTGCCCATTGCTAACAGCCTTTTTCCCCAAGGTATTTATTTGTCAAAAACAATCAGCTACAATTGCTTAACATTTCAGCAACCTGAAGCAGCTGGGACAAACAAGCTAACCAAAAAACACAAAAGGAAAAGGAGAATGAGATGTCCATAGGGAGTTTTGAAAAGTTCTGAAATTCCTAAGACTCTGGAAGGCCACAAGAGTGTGCCCAGGTCTATGGGCATGCTCAAGAAAGACCTGAGAAGGCCCTAAGCAATCACCACTTACTGAGCATGAAGCTCAGCAAAAACAGGAAGTCAAGGCTATGGATGAACCAGAAGCCTGGTTGAGTGCTGAAAGGGCGCTCCAACAAGCACACAGAGCCTCTCAGCAAAGACTAGAACAGTAACAAGTATTGAAAAGAATGTGGAGAAACTAGCATCTTCATACATTGCTGTTGCAAATTATAAAGTGATTCAGCCGCTTTGGAAAATAATTTGGCAGTTTCTCAAAAAGTAAACATAAAATTACCACATGCCCCAGCAATTCTACCCTTAGGGGAAACAGAAACACAGAACAACACAAAAACTTGTACATGAATGTTTATAGCACCATTATTCATAATAGCCCAAAAGTGAAAATAACCCAAATATCTCTCAAGTGATAAATGGATAAATCGTGGCATATCTATACAATGAAATATTATTTCAGTCATAAGAAAGAATGAAATACTGATACATGCTGCAACATGGGTGAACTTTGAAAACATACTTGGTTAAAAAAAAAAAAAAAGCCAGCTACAATAAAGGCCGAATATTATATGATTCCACTTAGGAAATGTTCAGAATAGGCAAATTCCTAGGGACAAGGTAGATTAGTGGTTGCCAGGGGTTAGAGGGTAGGGAGACATGAAGAGTAACTGCTAACAGGTATGGATTTTCATTTTGGAGGACAAAAATGTTCCAGAATTAAATAGTGCCGATGGCCATACAACCTTGTGAATATACCAAACACTACTGAGCTGTGCAATTTTTAAGTGGTGCATTTTACAGTAACTGAATTATCTCTCAGTTAAATAGTAACAAATACATAAAACTATCTGACTTAATTGATAAATTATATAGAACACTAAATTCAATAACTGCAGTATACACTGTATTTAATAAGATACATAAAATATCTACACTGAAAACCTCAAAATATTGCACAGCGGAATTAAAGACACATGTTACATTCACCAAATCAGACCACAGGGTAGGCCTTAAAACTAAGCTCTGTAGCTATCAAAGAATTAAAATCATAAACAACTTATCATTTACAGATCTATGGTACAAATATGTACACAATATGTCAACAACACATCCCCTGAACACCACGTAAAATTTAAAATAGCTAGAACATCCCAAATATTAAGAAATTAAACAATAAACTTCTAAATGACCTGTGGACCAGAAAAATCACAATGGAAATAGAAATTTGAATTGCACATATCGAAATTGTATGCTGCAGTTAAAGGAGTACTTAGAAGAAAATGTTAATTATGTAAGGAATGTACATTAGAATGACTACTGGGGGTTAGCAAAGAAAAAATAATAATAATAAAAGAAATGTGGCTGGGCGCGGTGGCACTTCTGGCACTTCGGGAGGCCGAGGTGGGCAGATCATGAGGTCAGGAGTTAGAGACCAGCCTGACCGACATGGTGAAACCCCGTCTCTACTAAAAATACAAAAATTAGCCAGGCGTGGTGGCGGGCGCCTATAGTCCCAGCTACTCGGGAGGCTGAGGCAGGAGAATCGCTTGAACCTGGGAGGCGGAGGTTGCAGTAAACCATGACCATACCACTGCACTCCAGCCTGGGTGACAGAGCGAGACTCTGTCTGAATGAATGTATGAATGAATAAATGAAATGAAATGCACATTAGAAAACAAGGAAGGTTTAAAAACAATAATCTAAACTTCTAACTCGAAAAAGGAAAGCAAATCAAATCCAAAAGAGTAGAGCAAGGTGGCGGGGCGCAGTGACTCACGCCCGTAATCCCAACACTTTAGGAGGCCGAGGGGGGCAGATCACGAGGTCAGGAGATCCAGACCATCCTGGCTAACATGGTGAAACCCCGTCTTTACTAAAAACACACACAAAAAATTAGCCGGGTGTGGTGGCGGGCGCCTGTAGTCCCAGGTACTCGGGAGGCTGAGGCAGGAGAATGCTGTGAACCCGGGAGGCAGAGCTTACAGTGAGCCGAGATCGCATCACTGCACTCCAGCCTGGGCGACAGAGCAAGACTCCGTCTCAAGGGAAAAAAAAAAAAAAAAAAAAAAAAAAGTACAGCAAGGAAATTAAAAGAGCAGAAATACATTAAAATAAAAAATACATGACCAAAATAGAAATTCAACAAAACCAAATCTGGATTTTTGAAAGATTAATTGCTAAACCCCTAGCAAAGCTGATCCAAAAATTCAAAAGAAGTACCAACATCAAGAATGCAAATGGAGAAATACAGCAGTTCATACAGGCAATAGCAGAATATTAGGAAATTTTATGAACTTTATAACAACTCAACAATTGAGAATAAATTCATTTAAAAATGCAACTTCTCAAAACTGACACAGGAAAAAGTGAAGAACCTGAATGCTTATATATCAGCTAAAGTAATTAAACCTGTAAAAGTAATTAAACTAATTTAAAACCTTCTGCTCTTTTCTGCAAAAATACTCCAGGCCCACACGGCTTCACTGATGGATTCTATCAAAATTTAAAGTAACAATACCAATCTTATAAACCTACAGTAATTAAGACAGTGTGGCATTGGCATAAGTAGACACAAATATATCAACAGAATAAAACAAATCCAAGAAAAGACCCATAGCTATCTAATCAATTAATTGAGAATCCTTTTGAGAAACCTTTACATGATAGCAAAAGATTAGTAAGATAGATCATAGGCCTAAACACAAAAGACAAAAATATAAAGCTTCTAGAAAAAAACCATGAGAGAATAGTTTCACAAGCCTAGCAGAGGGTAAGGAAAGACTTCTTAGAACAGAAAAGGTAATACCATAAAATAAAATAAATCAACAAATTCAACTTGCTCAAAATTTAGAAGTTCTGCTCTCAAAAGACATTAAGAAAATGCAACAACATAGCTCAGACTAGGAGAAAATATTTAGAGAGAGAGAGAAAGTGTGTGTGTGTGTGTGTGTGTGTGTGTGTGTGTGTGTGTGTGTGTGTGTGTGTGTGTGTGTGTGTGTAAAATCTGAGAAACCTGGCAAATAACTTGCATTCAGATATAAAAAGAACTCCTACAAATCAGCAACAAAAAGACAACCCAATAAAATAGGGTTGTAAATAAAAGCTTAATAAAAACTTGTACATAAATGTTTATAGCACCATTATTCATAATAGCCCAAAAGTGAAAATAATCCATATATCTATCAAGTGATAAATGGATAAATTGTGGCATATCTATACAATGAAATATTATTCAGTGATAATATTTCAGAAATGAACTGACACTTCAAAATAAAAGATAAGCAAATGGCCAATAATCACATAACTATTAGCCATCAAGGAAATATAAACTAAAACCATGATGAAATACAACCACACACTCATGAGAATGCCTACATTTTAAAATGCCAAACATTGTGAAGAATGTGGAAAACTGAACTCTCATAAAACAACTGGTGGGAATGTAAAATGTGTTAAATTTTCTATTTTGGAAAAGTTTAGTGGTTTCTAAAGTTAAACATAAATCTACCCTAGTACACAGCAATTTCACTCCTAGATATTTACCCAAGTCCACATAAAAATATATACAAAAATGTTCATAGCAACTTTATTCATAGTAACCAAAAACTGGAAATAACCCAAAGCCCATCAATAGGAAACTTGTTGCTACACACATATAATGGAATATTACTTGGCAATAAAAGGGAAAAACTACTGATACACACATCAAAATAGGTAAATCTCAAAATATTATATTGAACAAAAGTAATCAGACACAAAATACTCCTTGCTGTATGATTCCATTTATGTGAAGTTCTAGAATAGGCAAAACTAATATCTATAGTAAAAGAAGTACAAAAGTGGTTGCCTGGGTGAGAAGGCGGACAGAATCAATTAAAAAGAGGCTGGGTCGGGCACAGTGGCTCACACCTGTAATCTGAGCATTTTGGGAGGCCGAGGTGGGTGGATCACTTGAGCTCAGGAGTTCAAGACCAGCCTGGGCAACACAGCAAAACCCCCCACCGCCACCCCACTCCCCCAGCATTGTTACCAAAAAATACAAAAAAAAAAAAAAAAAAAAAAGGCCAGGCATGGTGGTGCACATCTGTAGTCCCAGCTACTTCGGGGACTGAGGCAAGTAGATGGCTTGGGCTGGGAAGGTCAAGGTTGCAGTGAGATGTGTTTGCACCATTGCACTCAAGCCTGGGTGACAAAGTAAGACCCTAGGGAAAGAAAAGGAGAAGGGAAAGGGGAAAGGGGAAAGGGGGAAGGGGAAGGGAAGGAAGGGAAGGTTGATTTGACTTTATATAAATTATACTGAGAGAGCCAGGCACAGTGGCTCATGCCTGTAATCCCAGCACTTCGGGAGGCCAAGGTAGGCGGATCACTTGAGGTCAGGAATTCTAGAGCAGCCTGGCCAACATGGTGAAACTCCGTCTCTACCAAAAAATACAAAAATTAGCCTGGCACGGTGGCGCACACCTATAATCTCAGCTACTCAGGCAGCTGAGGCAGGAGTATCCCTTGACCCCGAGAGAGGTAGGTTGCAGTAAGCCGAGATCAGGCAGCTGCACTCCAGTCTGGGCAACAGAGAGAGACTCTGTTTATTTAAAAAAAAAAAAAAAATTATATTGTTGGCATTTTTTTTTAAGTGAACAGACTAGGGAAATGTGTCTCTTGGTTATGTAAAGCCAATCCTTCCATATGTATTCTAGATTCTATCCTTCTTTCCTACTCAACATTGATTTCTTCCTTCTGTCAAGCATTATCTATTTTTTCTGCTTTCTATTGGACCACTCTTTTCAGCACATAAATGTGAAAATCTCAAACCCTCCCCACAGAAAACCTCAGCCTAGCATATACTTCCAACTACTATTATTTCCCTGCTCTCCTTTACAGCAAAACACTACTAGTGCTCTATCAAATAGTAAGTTCCCCTAAACTAGGTAAAATTATTCATTTTAAATTCAATTGCAGAAAAGCACATGTGTGACATGACTAACACTTATATAACAATTTTCAACTTAAAATGCATTTTTTGATATGTCACTTCTTTAATATCTTCAAAACACCCATGTAGGATAGGTATTGCTATTATCTCTTTTTAACGGATGAGGAAACAAGAGGTTCCTCAAGGTTATGTAACTGCCCAAAAGTAAGATAAATAGTCCCTAATTTCAAATCATGTGCATTACTCTTCAATATATATTTGTATACTCAGAACTCTCCATACAATAAAAATGTCTGACCAATGAAAAACATCCAAATGTACCCAAAATAGGCCAAAATTCCATTTTCTTATGTTTCTAGTTCGAATAACATTTCAACAAACAAAACTTAGTACAACAAAATAATTATAATGCATATGTAGGTGACCAGATAATTTATTATCCAAATGGGACACTTTTGAGAGTAAATGAGACACATTTATGTGTCTATTAATAATTATGTCAGGATAGCCGGGGACAATGGCTCGTGCCTATAATCCCAGCACTTTAGGTGGCTGAGGCGGGAGGATCACTTGACCAAGAGTTTGAGGCCAGGAGGTTCAAGACCAGACGGGGCAACATGGTAAGATCCCATTTTTACCCACATCCCCCACCCCCACATACACACACAAAATATAGCCAGACACGGTGGTGTGTATTTATAGTCCCAGCCTCTCTGGAGGGCTGAGGTGGGAGGATCACTTGAGCCCAGGAGTTCAAGGTTACAGTGAGCCATGACTGCACTACTGCACTCCAGCTGGGCAGCATAGCAAGACCCTGTGTCTACAAAAGAAAAAAATAAAATAAATAATAATGTCAGGATAACAGGCATGATCCAGAATTGTCCTGGGCAAACTGGAACATATGGTCATCCTATTCATAACCTAGCTTTGCTATTTAAAAAATAAAAATCTCCGCCAGGCGCAGTGGCTCACACCTATAGTCCCAGCATTTTTGGAGGCCGAGGTGAGTGAATCACCTGAGGTCAGGAGTTCAAGACCAGCCTGGCCAATATGGTGAAACCCCATCTCTACTAAAAATACAAAAATTAGCTGGGCGTGGTGGTGGGCACCTGTAATCCCAGCTACTCAGGAGGCTGAGGCAGGGACAATCGCTTGAATCCAGGAGGTGGAGGTTGCAGTGAGCTGAGATTGTGCCACTGCACTCCAGCCTGGATGAAAGAGCGAGACTCCATCTCAAATAAAATAAAAATAAAATAAAATAATCTCAGACCAGAATGCCAGTTAAAAAAGTAAAAAGTAAAAAATAAAAATGTATATTTATGTTTTATTACAGTATTTTATTAATAGTATATTTCATGGCCAGGTGCAGTGGCTCATGCCTATAATCCCAGCACTTAGGGAGGGTGAGGTGGGTAGGTAACCTGAGGTCGGGTTCGAGACCAGCCTGACCAACATGGAGAAACCCCATTTCTACTAAAAATGCAAAATTAGCCGGGTGTGGTGGCACATGCTTGTATTCCCAGCTACTCGGGAGGCTGCGGCAGGTGAATCGCTTGAACCTGGGAGGCGGAGGTTGCAGTGAGCTGAGATGGTGCCATTGTACTCTAGCCTGGGCAGCAAGAGCAAAACTCCGTCTCAAAAAAAAAAAAAAAAAAGATAGTATATTTCATTACAGGATCAAGGGATCTTCCTGAGTCAGCTTCTCCAGTAGCTTGGACTATAGGCACATACCACACACCCTGCAAATTTTCTCATTTTTTTGTAGAGACAGGGTTTTACCATATTGCCCAGGCTGGCCTTGAACTCCTGGCCTCAAAGCGATCCTCCCACCTCGGCCTCCTGGAGTACTGAGATTACAGGCATGTGCCACCATGCCCATCAACAGTATTTTTTAAATAACAATTTAAAACCAAGGATGTGGATGGGCACCGTGGCTCATGCCTGTAATCCCAGCATTTTGGGAGGCCCAGCACTTTGAGAGGTCAAAGCAGGTGGATCACTTGAGCTCAGGAGTTCAAAACCAGCCTGGGCAATATGGTTAAACCCTGTCTCTACAAAAAATACAAACGTGGGACTACAGGACTACATGTGGGACTGTAGGGACTACAAGTGGGAATACTCCCAGCTGCTCAGGAGGCTTGAGGTGGGAGGATCACTTAAGCCCGGAGGTTGAGGTTGCAGTGAACTCTGTTCATACCACCACACTCCAGCAAGGGCAACAGGGCAAGACCCTGTCTCAAAAAATAAAAAATAAAATAAAACCAAGGAGGTATGAAGAAGTAGGGAGACGTGACTGTTAACCAATATTGCAGGAAAGGGTTAACATTCAAACAGTCGAGAAAATCACTTTGGTTCAAGTTTTATCTTTGACAATTCTGCTTAATGTAGCAATATTGTGGCTGCAAAGATTTGGAGTTAGAAAACCTTATATGCTTTTTTTCAAACAAAGATGACCTATTTATAAATGGGAGCATTAACAGCTGACAACTTTGCACATAAAAGAAAGATTCTTGGCCAGGCACGGTGGCTCACGTCTGTGATCCCAGCACTTTGGGAGGCTGAGGCAGGAGTTTGAGATCAGCCTGACCAACATGATGAAACCCTATCTCTGCTAAAAATATAAAAATTAGCCGGGCGTGGTGGCATGCGCCTGTAATTCCAGCTACTCAGGAGGCTGAGACAGGAGAATTGCTTGAACCCGGGAGGTGGAGGTTGCAGTGAGCAGAGATCGTGCCATTGCACTCCAGCCTGGGCAATAAGAGTATAACTGTGTCTCAAAAATAAATAAATAATAAAGATTCCTGTTTTAGTCCTTCAAAATATTCCATAAATGAAACAATTTCATTTTATTTTAAAAGCTCACTTACCTCTCTAAAAAAATCCCACCGCATAAAAAAAAATTGTCCAGTAATGTGAATTTACAATTCTTATTTTAAAAACACAGGTAAAAATGAGTTTGAAAACTCAGTTTTAAGGCTCTAAAGAAACCAACTCAACAAAGACAGTTTCAATCTTAGCCAGATTTTAGTCTCCATATGAATGTTCTGAGTGGCTTGGCAGATTCTATTGGACATACCTCAAAAAGTTTTGAGTGTTAGAAGGAAAATACCCCACGACCCCACCCACTGCCCACATAAATTTTCCAATGTAGGCTTTAACCCACAAAAGTGGGTTCCAGAATCATCATGTAAGGCACAGTAATGTCCAGAGTCCCAGAATAGTTGTAGACCAAACCTGACCTATCTGGGCAGACCAAAGAATAGTACTCCTTAGCTCTATAATAAATACTCCCCAACTCCATTTCCTAGTCTTCCCTGGCACAAACCCAAGCTGTAAGCAATGCCCAAAACCAGACTAGACACTGATGTTAGGAAAACAAGGCAATATTCAGAGGGGAATTTTGAAATAGTGTTGCTCAGTGAAAAATACATAAAGTAGGAGTCAGAAGATCTAAATTCTATCTTAGGCTCTACCACTAGGTCTAAGTAGGACATTTCACTTCACTTTGGATACAAGGTCCAGTATAGAAAAGGAAAAAAAGTAAAATGCTAAGATCCTCTTTGAATCCTGACATTCTACATCTTCCTCTGTCTCCTGAATTTAACTCAGGCACCAACTTCACTATTGTGCCAATTTAAAATGACAAAAGCATCAATTTATCAAATATGTTCTATCATTTCCCAAATGAAGACCAGTAGGAATCTGATCTATATAACAAAAGATATAAGTTGTTCTCCAAGGACACGTGGCTTCAGAGGCTGTAAATTTAGACTCTTAATCAGTAATTAAGTAGTAGAATAGAATACAAATGATGAAATACTATCTCCAGCCAAATTCAAAGATCTTAAGTTTTAAAAAAAAAAAAGTTTTCATTTAAAATCATTATTTAGGAATTCCTCAGAGTTGAATACTACACTAGAAAGGGAACTGAACAAGGTATCCAGAGATCTCATATCTAGTTCAAGATATGTAACTGTGTGAACTTAAACACGTCACACTATCTCTGGGCTTTAATTCAACTGTAAAATGATAAAATTAGGTAAGTTTGTTTCCTGTCTAAAAATTTAAGATTTAAACATTTTTTCTCACATGACACCATTCTCTAGAGGGCTCAAAGTGCTTTTATTCTATTTTTTAAATGCTTTAAAATTTAAAAGCACTTTTACACTTATCCAGCAACACTGGTAGGATGCACATTAGTGTCTCTACTGAGTTACTTCATCAAACAAATGTACAGAATAGAAAAAAGAAATGGGGCTGGGTGCAGTAGCTCACACCTGTAATCCCAGCACTTTGGAAGGCCGAGGTGGGTGGATCATGAGATCAGGAATTCAAGACCAGCATGGCCAACCGGGCACAGTGGCTCACGCCTGTAATCCCAGTACTTTGGGAGGCCAAGGCGGGCAGATCATGAGGTCAGGAGATCGAGACCATCCTGGCTAACAGGTGAAACCCTGTTTCTACTAAAAATACAAAAAAATTAGCCTGGCATGGTGGCGGGCACCTGTAGTCCCAGTTACTAGGGAGGCTGAGGCAGGAGAATGGTGTGAACCCGGCAGGCAGAGCTTCAAGTTAGCCGAGATCCCATCACTGCACTCCAGCGTGGGCGACAGAGTGAGACTCCGTCTCAAAAAAAAAAAAAAAAAAAAAAAAAAAGACTAGCCTGGCTAACATGATGAAACCTGTCTCTACTAAAAACACAAAAATTAGCTGGGCGTGGTGGTGGGCATCTGTAAACCCAGCTACTCAGGAGGCTGGGGCAGGTGAATCACTTTAATCCGGGAGGCGGAGGTTGCAGTGAGCCGAGATCCCACCACTGCACTCCACCCTGGGTGACAGAGCAAGACTCCCTCTCAAAAAATAACTAAAAAAAAAAGAAAGAAAGAAAGAAAAGAGAAATGGAAGATCAGTAACTCAAAAAAGGCTCTCAATTGGGCCCAAGATATTCTAACCATTAGTCCTCATTGATTTTCAATCCTATATTCTTTCATAGCCATTGCTATGAAAAGAGTCACATAGTACTATATTTAGCAACAATTAAGGGTGGTGTAAAAACAAGAACATTGGACACAAAGTCAGAGTTGGATATCTTGTAATCATTCAGCTTATCAGTAAAAGGGAGTCAATAATACCTACCTTTTAGGCTACTGTTAGACTGAGCACAAAATGGGAATGTTAACAGAAAGGGGTCCCGATCTAGACCCTAAGAGGGTTCTTAGACATCATGCAAGAAAGAATTCAGGGCAAGTCCATAGAGTGAAAGCAAGTCTATTAGAGAACTAAAGAAACAAAAAGATGACAATTCCAAAGACAGAGCAGGGGTATGGGCTGCTCAACTAAGTATAGTGTTATTTCTTGATTGTATGCTAAACAAGAGGTGGATTAATCACGAGTTTTCCAGGAAAGGGGTGATGATTTCTCAGAACTAAGGGTCTCTCACTTTTTTAGACTATATAGGGTAAGGTCTGAACGTTGCCATGGCATTTGTAAATTGTCATGGCACTGGTGGGAGAGTATTTTATCATGCTAATACATTATAATTAGTGTATAATAAGCAGTGAGTATGACCAGATGTCACTCTCATCACCATCTTGGTTTTGGTGAGTTTTTGCTGGCTTCTTTACTGCATCCTGTTGTAGGGTCTTTGTGACCTATGTCTTCTGCCAATCTCCTATCTCATCCTGTGACTAAGAATGCCTAACCTCCTAGGAATGCACCCCAGCAGGTCTCAGCCTTCTTTTACCCAGCCCCTATCAAGATGGAGTCGCTCTGGCTCAAATGCCTCTGACAGGAACATGTCTGATATCATAATTGCAAAAACTAAAGATATGACATAATTGCATTAAATGTAGTGTTCACCAGGAAATGGCTGGTATCTGTAGGATGACCAGCTCATTGAAAACTATCACCATATAGAGTCACTTCACTTTCAGTGGCCTCCCTGCTCTTCCCCCCAACACCTAGCAGTTGTGTTCTCTTGGTTAACCCTGCCTACTTCTGAACCCCAGTTACCAAGTTCATTGCAGGATAAGAAGAAAGTAAAAGAGTTACTATAGTTGTCTCTCATGATACTTCACAATTTCTGTCCACAGAAACAGCTTTTTCAGGAAATTTAAGTAGTATATTGTTTCTATAAAGGCACCATGCAGAGCACTAGATCATGGAAATCTAGATTCAATTCCTAACTTTGCCAATGATTTTGCACAAGGCACTCAACTTTTCTTTGTCTCAGTTTCCTCAGGTGTAAAATGTAATAGCTAGTTTAAATCACATCTAAAAGAGCTTTTTCGAGCCATGTTACTATAGTTCAAGATTATGTAAAATACAGACTGACATCTCAAGAAACAAGCATAAATAAATTTTATTATCAGTTATCCATCCTTTCAAAACATGTCAAGTAAGGATGGTGTCAACCTTTACATTAGTCTTTTAAAAACAACTACCAACCCCTACATTAAAAGATACATACTGCTGTCACTTATTAAACAGCAGAAGCTTTAGATTTGGATGTTTCTCCAATGAGACAGGGTCAGGAAGATGATAGTCAATTAAAACTGAATCCACATAACAACTGATTCTTAACACAGAAAGTATTTGATCCCTACACCTAATTAGTAGCATCCTGTGATGAGAAGGGGAATTAACTCTGGCTATAACAGCCTAATTCTAATTCATCCTAAAATACTGTTAGCTTTAAAAGCTAGATTTATATGCCCCAATATAATTTACTGTGAAATCTTTCCAAGGCGGGGGGAAGGGTCACCATGTTTCAGCACCTGAATCTCCTTCTGCATAATGAGATAAGTATGTTGTCTATGTTAGTACAGAATTAGGCAATTTAGGCCGGTGGCGGTAGCTCATGCCTGTAATCCCAACACTTTGGGAGGCCGAGGCGGGTGGGTCACTTGAGGTCAGGAGTTCAAGACCAGCCTGGCCAATATGATGAAACCCCATCTCTACTAAAACTACAAAATTAGCCTGGTGTGGTGGTGGACACCTGTAATTCCAGCTACTCGGGAGGCTGAGGCAGGAGAATCATTTGGAACAGGGAGGCGGAGGTTGCAGTGAGCAGAGATCGTGCCATTGCACTCCAGTCTGGGCAACAAGAGCAAAACTCTGTCTCAAAAAAAAAAAAAAAATATATATATATATATATATATATATATATATATATATAAATAAAATTATGCAATTTAAGAGACAGACTGTGTCCAAGTTCAGCACAGTTAGATCTTACTGATCCTACTGAGGGTTAGGTTCCCAAGCTATCTCTTAAACACAATGTAGTAAAAATTGCCATTGAGAAGCCCTTAAATCACCAGGACGGGTAGAGCCTGGAAAGCTCATAGACCAAAAATGAGCTTATTTTATTTCTCTTCACATTTTTGTGCTGGGGCCTCCCTTTCTCTGGGACAATAAAGCCCAAGTTCTGCTTTTAAGAAGGCCAGTCAGAACACTGGGTACCTAAGGCAATTTATCTCTTTTTATAAATAGTTGAACTAGCGTAAATTAAACAGTCAAGGCTACTGAGAGAAAGTGGACAAGCCCATTATCCTGTCCCCATTAACAAAAAAACCTTCCAAACTGGAAGGGCAATTGGGGGAAGTCTCCAGTTTCACGGCTTTCGCTACATGCCCAGTATCTCCCAACTCATTTTACTTGTGACTCTCAGATAAAAGGAGTAAAGAAACAAGATGGTACCTTCGGGAACCAGGGTCCTAATTCCAGTCTTGAGCAAACATTTTAGAGACACACAATTTCACAACTTGAGGGCAATATACCTGCATCAGAGAAGGGCCAACTTTGCAGGTCTGCTCCCGGCTAACAATGAAGTTCTGTCAGAGGGCATGACACGCAGACATGACACACACTGTGCACGCCACGCTCCCTCGGGCCCTGGGCCGCCCCTGGGGGCGCGGGTGGGGCACATTTTTCATGTGAAATCCACTACACACCCAAGAACGCTCGCAACCCTGGAATCTGGGCGAGGGTCACCTCAACCAAGCAGCGACACGCAGGACTCCCCAGTGTGCCACAGACCCGAAAACTTCTGAGGAAAGCAGAAATGGCCAAATGAAAAGTGCGGAGGGAACCCCCAACACGAGGGGGTCCAGCGGCGGAGGCAGGCTCCAGACCACCCGCGAGAAGGAGCGACAGTGCTCAGGCGCTCAGGAGGCTAACGCCCAGCCCGGAGCAGTCGAGGCAGCCGCCCGCACGTTACCTGACGGACGTCATGGCTTCGTTCTCCTGCCCCACGCCACGGCGCCCGCGTCCGATGCTCTACGTCCGCTCGGGCAGCAGCAGGTACCACAGCAACTGCTTCCCGGCTCAGGCACTCAGCGACTGGGAGCGCGTCCTCACACACCCCGCGCGCGGGCGGCCCCTGGCAAGCCGGCCGCGCGTGCTGATTGGAGGGAGGGCGGGCGCTCCGCCCCGGGCAAAGGGCTGGAGATCGTCCCCAGACGCCGCGGGCCACCGCGTGTCTCGTGCCAGCTCGCTGGCGCGCGGGCTAGCGAGCTGACTAGCGGGCGCAGTGGCCATCTTGAGTCCTGGTAACAGCGTCCCCGTCACCCCGCAGTTTACAAGGCGAGAGATTGGGTGCCCGCCCCAAAAATGGCCGCGCCTCTGGCAACCAGTTTAGCAGTCACATGGCCACGGTCTACCTCGGCAAGCTCAGGTCCCTTTAACAGCACTTAGGAAAGAGGCGATGTCAGGGCAGGTCTTCGGGAATGGCATTTAACAGCCAGCAAAATCCATCTGCAAAGGTGGGGGGGGAAAAAGCAACAGCCTGGGAAGCCTCAGCCTAGGAAAAAATAAAACGCCTGGCAACAGCAGCACGACGTGCTAATTCCTGTCCGCAGCCTTTGAGAGTCAATTGCTGGATCTGATGGTCCCAAACGTTCCTGAACTTCAGAAACACTTAGAGCAGTTTATTTAATATGGAAAGTGTCACTTTATGTATCAGAATCTAGAAAGGTAAGGCCTGGACATCGGTATTTTCAGCAAGTTGCCAGGTGAATCAGGTACAGACATAAAATTTTACAGCCTCTGGGCCCCACTCAAGACTATCCTATTTGACACACTTAATTACCTCACTTTCCAGAGAAGCATGCGGGCTATAAAAAAAAAGAATCTAAGACCATAGAGGGGAAAAGTGTATGGCTCCCTAACTCCTAACTCTAATCTTACAGGTTTAATGCAGTTGAAGGGTTAAGAAACTATGAACCAATAAAAGGAAAATTAACTCCAACTATGAAAAGGGGGGAATCAGTAAATGCTTTATGATCTAAATTGCTTTTCTTTATTGCTTTATTCTCTGTGCAATAATTTTTTTTCTTTTTTTCTTTTTTTAGAGACAGGATCTCACTACATTGCCCAGGCTGGTCTTGAATTCCTAGCCTCAAGCAACCCTCCCACCTTGGCCTCCCAAAGCACTGGAAATATAGGTGTGAATGACTGGGCCCTGTTATACAATGTTATTAATAGACTACAATATCCAGTGGCATTCACTTACTGACCATCTAGGATGGTGATCAATTTCATATGTCTGAAATCAGTTACATCAGCAGCAACCCAATACCATCAGATATTGAAATTGGCTGATGGGACTGAATAACTTAATTTTTAATTTATTTAATTTTAATTCATTTAAATTTTATAACTGAAACAATATATTTTTCCATTAAACACAATTGTATTGTTTTGGTTGGACTACATTTCACTTTTTTTTTTTTTTTTTTTGAGATGGAGTCTTGGAGTGCAGTGGCATGATCTTCAACCTCCGCCTCCTGGATTCAAGTGATTCTCGTGCCTCAGGCTCCTGAGTAGCTGGGACTACAGGCATGCGCCACCATGCCTGGCTAAATTTTTTTGTATTTTTGGTAGAGACGGAGTTTCACTGTGTTGGGCAGTCTGGTCTCAAACTCCTGGCCTCAAGTGATGTGCCCACCTTAGCCTTCCAGGTGTGAGTCAACGCTCCTGGGCTCTTTTTATCTTTTTTAATGTGGCTACTAGAAAATTTAAAATTACAGGAATCTTGCATTATATTTATACAGAACAGTGCTGCTCTACAGTCTAAGTTAGCCTTCCCTATCACTGTCCCTGTGATAGAATAATTAAGTTCACAAAATCAAATTAGTAAGGAAGCCAGTTTATACAAATCTGTTTCCTTGCTAGCCATAAAACACATCAAAATTCCAGAAGATTTCAAGTTTCCTTAGAAAATGCTATTTTTAGCATTGTTCTCTTTAATTTGGGAAATGCCTACCCAGAATGAAGCCATGGTCTATAAAACTAATGTGGTCAGTCCATGAGTAAAAGCTGTTAAAACACTGAGCTGTACTTGGTGTGGTTAAGACTTTGACCAAAGGTCCACAAGCAGAATTAGTCAGTTGTTCCTCTGGATTAAACAGGATCTGAAGCAAAGCAGCAGCTGGATTAGCAATTCAAAGTGTGGAGACACTGACTAGAGCTACCCACCTTCTCTTGTGGAAAATGTTGATAGATAATCCATATTTCAAACCATCAGTGCTTTTCAAACTTTTAACATGCATACAAATCTTGTGGATCTTGTTAAAATGCAGGTTTGGCACTGCAGGTATCAGTAACCAAAACTTTGCATTTCTTTATGTTCCCAGGTCTCACCAATTGTTTCTGGTCTGTGGGCCAGGCTGAGTAGCAAGGCTGTAGAGGTAGCAAGAGATACCTGGTTTGCAACTTCTGCTTGACTTCCTATTACCTGCATGACTTTAAGCTGTTTTTTTGTTTGTTTGTTTTTGTTTTGTTTTTGAGATGGAGTCTCACTCTATCACCCAGGCTGGAGTGCAGTACCATGATCTTGGCTCACTGCAACCTCCACCCCCACCCCCCCACCCCATCCCCGAGGTTCAAGCATTTCTCCCACCTCAGCCTCCCGAGTAGCTGGGACTAAAGGCATGCACCACTATGCCTAGCTAATTTTTTTTTTCGTGTCTTTAGTAGAGACAAGGTTTCACCTTGTTGGCCAGGTTGGGCTTGAACTCCTGACCTTAAGTGATCCGCCCACCTCGGCCTCCCAAAATGCTGGGAATACAGGCATAAGCCACCACGTCAGGCCTTTAAACTGGTTCTTAATCTGTCTGTCCCTCGGTTTACCCATTACATGCTGTTCAGGGCACTATGAAGATTAAAATTTAATTAACTATAGTAAAGAGTCTAATAGAATCCTTGGCACATGGCATAATTATTACTTTGTTATTATCATAATAGTTGAACTTACATCTCTGGAGGCATGATCCCAAAACTAACATGAACTTGGCCCTCTGAACAATCAAATGCACTTTTGCTCATGCTTAATATACTTTGGTAACACCCACCTTTAATTTGTAACATTAAAATTTTCAAATTAAAGCCACGCGCTGTGGCTTATGCCTGTAATCCCAGCACTTTGGGAGGCTGAGGTGGGAGGACCACAAGGTCAGGAGTTCGAGACCAGCCTGGCCAATACGATGAAACCCCATCTCTACTAAAAATACAAGAATTAGCTGGGCCTGGTGGCACACACCTATAGTCCTAGCTACCTGGAGGGCTGAGGCAGGGGAATCACTTGAACCCGGGAGGCGGAGGTTGCAGTGAGCTGAGGTTGCTCCACTGTACTCCAGCCTGGGCAACAAGAGCAAGCCTCAGTCTCAAAAAAAAAAAAAAAAAATTCAAATTAAAAAAAAACTAGCCGGGCGCAGTGGGTCACACCTGTAATCCCAGCACTTTGGGAGGCCAAGGCGGACGGATCACAAGGTCAGGAGATTGAGACCATCCTGGCTAACACAGTGTAACCCCATCTCTACTAAAAATACAAAAAAAATTAGCGAGGTGTAGTGGCGGGCGCCTGTAGTCCCAGCTACTTGGGAGACTGAGGCAGCAGAATGGCGTGAACCCAAGGTGGAGCTTGCAGTGAGTGGAGATTGCGCCACTGCACCCCAGCCTGGGCCACAGAGCGAGACTGCATCTCAAAAAAAAAAAAAAAACTATTTTTGATACCAAAACAGGTAGTCTTAAAACTTTATTTTTTAACAAATATACTAAATTCAGTATAATTTGTATAAGGGAAGATATGGGTCTGCAACATTAAAATAGTTAATAAAATTGAAGCCATACCAAAGATTTCTTAAACTCATTTTTGATATTTGCATCTAATTTTTTTTTTTGGAGATGGAGTCTCACTCTGTCACCAAGCTGGAGTGCAGTGGTACAATCTCGGCTCACGGCAACCTCTGCCTCCCGGGTTCAAGTGATCCCCTAGGCGTGCGCCACTAGGCCCAGCCAATTTTTTGTGTTTTAGTAGAGATGGGGTTTCACCATGTTGGCCAGGATGGTCTCAATCTCCTGACCTCGTGATCTGCTTTTTTTTTTTTTTTTTTTTTGAGACAGAGTTTCTCTCTTGTTGCCCAGGCTGGGGTGCAATGGCGCAATCTTGGCTCATTGCAACCTCTGCCTCCCAGGTTCAAGTGATTCTCCTGTCAACCTCCTGAATAGCTGGGATTATAGGCATGTGCCACCATACCCAGCTAATTTTGTATTTTTAATAGAGACGGGGTTTCTCCATGTTAGTCAGACTGGTCTCGAACTGCTGACCTCAGGTGATCCACCCGCCTTGGCCTCCCAAAGTGCTAGGATTACAGGTGAGCCACTGCGCCCGGCCAATCAGCTATCTGGCCAGGAGCAATTGTTCACACCTGTAATCCCAGCACTTAGGGAGACCAAGGCAGGAAGATCACTTGAGCCTAGGGGTTCAAAATCAGCCTGCGCAACATAGGGAGACCACTCACCTGTAGTCCCAGCTACCTGGGAGGCTCAGATGGAAGGATGGCTTGAGCCTAAGAGTTCAAGGCTACAGTGAGCTGTGTTTGCGCCACTGCAACCTAGCCTGAGCAACAGAGCAAGACCCTGTCTTAAAAAAAAAAAAAAAACAAAAAAAAATCCATGTAGTGTAGGAAATGAAAAAAAAGTTTTTCACTAATGGTCAACAAAACTTTCCAAAAGTTTATTCTCTCAAAATTTAAGTACCAGTCATTTCAGCAGTTACAAACACAAAAATATTATTTCAAGAAAGAGGACTCATGTGATCTTTCAGAGTCAATAATGTAGGAACAAAAGTAAAGATCTATTTTTCCAGGTAGAGGCAGAAGTTCTTTTATTCACAGCAACTTCCCTTCCCCAGACTTTCATGCTCTATTATTAATCTTTTCATGCCACCTAGTCTTATTCTAAATACACACACAGACACACATAGACACACACACACAGAGACAGAGAGAGAAAGAGAAAGTGAGCTGAGAGAAAATACTGAATAACTACTACTTTTGATCAATTTTCTAAACAATTTATTTCAACCCTATTCTTTTCCTAAAAGCCTAGCTTATCCTACTTTAGGAGAAAATAATCAATTTAAATTTTTAACCTTCAGTAGCCTTTTTACAATTAGAATAGTTGAATCAAGGTAAGTGGGTCTGAATAGTTTGCTCTTCGTAAGACTGGTATGTAAATATTCCATATATTTTATCTAATCTTGTGGTTAGTCTGGCCCTATAAAAGCACTCAGATACATAATCCAAAATAGCTAAGTGCCTCCAGACAGCATAACAAAAATGTGGACCCATCCACTAATCTCTTCAACAAATGCTTCAGGCCCCAAAATAATAGCAAAGTTCTCTTCAAACACAACCAGTTTGTTAAGGGTGTGATAAAACAAGCACTCTCATATAAAATTAACAGGAGTATACATTAGTACATTTCTACTACAAAGATTTTTGGCAATATGTGTCAGTAATTCCAATTTTTAGGCAACTATCATTAAAAGAGAGACCAATGTGTATAAAGATTTATATACCCAGTTACTCATTTCAGCCTCATTAACAATAGCAAAAATTTATTATATCCTAAGTAACCAGAAATACGGTAATAGTTAAATAAATTACAGAATGTTATGGAACTATTATAAAATGTTTCCATAGACTTTTTAAGGACATAAGAAAATACTCATGATAAAATGTTAAATGAAAAAAGCAAAACAAAAGGAAGTAGAGTATGAACTCAACTGTGTTTAAAAAAATACACACCATATATGCATATAGGCATAGAAAAAAAGGACTGGAAAGAAACACACCTAAATGTTATTATTAGTTATCTCTGGAAAATAGGATTATGCATAATTTTATTTACATTCATCTATCTTATTAATTTTCTAATACTGGTTTTATAGTCATAAATTTTATAATTATTAAATTTTAACTATCTTTTTTAAATGGCTTAAAAATACAAAACTTAATCCTGCCCTTTTTGAAAACTTGCATTTTTAAAATCATAACCTTGTTCCTGAGTTTTTTTAAAAAAATAAATTCACAACCATCAAAACTACCCTTATTTTTAGACAAATTGGGCTAATTTTATAAACGTTTCATTTTTTCATGTGTATTCTTTAAGACAGGAATAACAAAAACAAGATGTCCTTATGATTTTTTCGATTAATTTTAAATCACAACTTGACAAAAGTTAAAAGTGTATATCCTACTTTTAGAGCTTTGCAAAGCCTTGACGAGCCCAGCTGTCATAACATGAATGTGGAATGTTTTCCCTGCATGTTACTTAAAAATACATACCCTCATTTAATATGAATTTAAAAATCAGTAAAATAATATTATTTAAAGAATCTATTTCATATCCAAAAAGAGAAACTTCTTAAAACTTGTCCCCCTAAAATAGTGTGCAGCCATGTAAAGGTCAGGAGCCTGGGAATGAGAAGGGATTCGAATCCAGGACTTACCAATAACTTTATTACTTTTGACAAATCATTACCTCTTTGACCATCAGTTTCCTTTTCTGAAACACAAAGGAGTTTGTTATAGGTGACATCTCAGGTTCCTTTAAGTTCTTATTAGACAACGAAAGAAAATATTTGTGCCTACTTGTGTCTCAATACACATTGAATTTTTTTTAAGGAGTTGATAAATTTTAATGCGATTTTAGTTAGCTTTCATTATGGACAAATTTATTCAAAGAAACACTGCTAAATGTATTAATTCTCTCCTGCAAAAGACACTGTAAGAATGCTATTATGTTTATTTGCTTTTAATTATCATCTTTAGATTCTTATATGTCACATTTCACTTTAACATCACATATTCAAACAAAATACAATCTTTAAATGGAAGCTGACAATTTATTTCCCTGGAGAATTTGAAGAGTACAATAACATTTGACTGATTGAACTTTATTTAGTAAGAATTCTTAGCAAAACTCTCTCCCAGGCACACCCACACAGTACTTCTTTATTTTCTGTGAGCTACAAATCTTTGACTCTCAAAGACAACTCCAATCTAAAAGTACAAGACAACACTGCTTATCAATTATTTATGCTGCACAGAACATATTTTTAAACTATGGAAGTGAATATCACTATCATTTCACAACAGAAAAGGGATTTTAATACAAAAATATAGAAAGCACATCACAGAAATAAAGAATAGCCCTTCTCAAAAGCTTATTGCTAACCTTATGAAATATATTTTCTTTTTCCTTTTTTTTAAGACAGGGTCCCACTGTCACGCAGGCTGGAGTGTACTGGTGCAATCTTGATTCACTGCAACTTCTGCCTCCCAGGCTCAAGCAATCCTCCCACCCCAGCCTCCTGAGTAGCTGGGACCACAGATGCACGCCACCATGCCCAGCTAATTTTTTGTATTTTTGGTAGAGATGCGGTCTCATGATGTTGCCCAGGCTGGTCTCAAACTCCTGAGCTCAAGGGATCCACTTGCCTCAGTCTCCCAATGTGCTGGGATTACAGACATGAGCCACTGCACCGGTCCTATATTTTCTATCTAAAAGATTTTCCTTATTTTAGCCAGGCACGGTGGCTCACGTCTGTAATCACAGCACTTTGGAAGGTCAAGGCAGGCGGATCATGAGGTCAGGAGTTCGAGACCAGCCTGACCAACATGGAAAAATCCCCATCTCTACTAAAAATACAAAAATTAGCCAGATGTGGTGGCATGCGCCTGTAATTCCAGCTACTCAGGAGGCTGAGGCAGGAGAATCGCTTGAACCAGGGAGGCGGAGGTCGCAGTGGGCCGAGATCACACCACTGCACTACAGCCTGCATGACAGTGAGACTCTGTCTCAAAAAGAGATTTTCCTTATTTTTATCATATCAACATAGATCTAATCTATGATACTTCACAATCTTTTTTTTCTTTCTTTTTTTTTGAGACAGAGTCTCACTCTGTCGCCCAGGCTGGAGTGCAGTGGCGCGGCTCACTGCAAGCTCCGCCTCCCGAGTTCACACCATTCTTCTGCCTCAGCCTCCCGAGTAGCTGGGACTACAGGCGCCCGCCACCACGCCTGACTAATTTTTTTGTATTTTTAGTAGAGAGGGGGTTTAACTGTGTTAGACAGGATGGTCTTGATCTCCTGACCTCGTGATCCGCCCACCTCAGCCTCCCAAAGTGCCACAGGCGTGAGCCACCGCGCCCAGCTCACAATCTTTTAAATTATTCATTCATTAACTCAACAAATATTTATCGGGCATCTGTTCTACTACAGGAGACACTAGAAATTCAGCAAAGATCAAGAACATGTGCTGCCCTTTTAGAACTTACATTCTAAGGAGAGAAAGATGAATAATCGAGTAACAAACAAGGACAGCATCAAATGATCGTTAAGTGCTATTGAAAGAATTAAAACCGGCAGATCAATGTAGAGAAAGGCATTTTAAACTTTAAATCACTTCTTCAAAAGCATAAAACCCTCAGTATTCCATGGAAAAACAATATACATATTCAAATTGAACTACGAAAATTTACCAAAAGCAGACAAATTTCCCAATGGAGGAAAAAAACACTTTAATCATCTTTCAAAGGGTAATAACAGAATTAAAAGCTTGGATATGCAATTCAGTCATGTTTTTCTAAATTATTTTACATAATTGTGGCAGACTTAAAATGAGAACAATATCTTAGAGACAAGAAGTCTGTGTTCCCTTCTCTTAAATCTGGGCTAGCCTGGAACTCCTCTGACCAGTAGTGTATAGTGAAAGTGATGCTATGCCAGATTCTAAGCTAGCCTTTGAGAGGGCTGCCAGCTCCTGCTTTGGTCTCTTGGAGCTGCCACGTGAGAAGTCCAATTACCCAGCTGAAGAAACCACACAGAGGATCTCAAACTACACTAAGAGAAGCCCAGCTGAGCCAAGCCTCCAGTTACCTTAAGGCACAAGGTGAATGAACAAAGACAAGATGGACCCTCCAGACCAGACCTGTTATCAGCTAAACACCTCCAAGTGATCCTATTTACCATATGGAACAGAATCAACAGGCCAAGCTGTGTCTGAATTCCTAATCCAAAAATCATGACATCTAACAAAGTAGTTATTTTAAGCCACCAAATTTTGGAATAGAAAATCAAACTGTGTGAAAAATACAGTTTTTGGCCAGACGCAGTGGCTCACGCCTGTTATCCTAACATTTTGGGAGGCTGAAGCAGGAGGATCACTTGAGCTTAAGGGTTCAAGACCAGCCTGGGCAACATAGTGAGACCTCATCTCAATTATATTTTTCTATATTTATATATTTTTTAATTAAAAATACATTTTTTACATTGTAACCCAGTACCCTGTACATATAACTGAAACAATGATTCACAGAGCAATACTTACCTCTTATATACTCAATGCACAATATTTTTTATTCTATTTCTCATTTATAAAATACCACTTGTGCAATACTCAAAAAGGCTCATGAAGTAGTTTGGAAAACATTTTAGTCTATACAACTCACTTCACAGGTGCATTCACAATCCAGACAGAAACCTTAATAGGACCCAGGTGTCCTTATCCCTAATCCAAAGCTCTTTTCCTTACACCATGCTAAAAGCCAATAGGTATTATAGTTTGTAACCAGAAGTTCCTCACAGGCTCATATACACACCTCAGAACTGAGTGAAAGCTTAAAAAGCTTCATGGAAGTCATGTAGCAATCAGAAATAGCTAAGAGGAACTGAGACTTTTCCTATTTTAATTTTTTTTTTTTTTTGAGACGGAGTCTTGCTTTATCACCCAGGCTGGAGTGCAGTGGCGCAATCTCGGCTCACTGCAACTTCCACCTTCTGAGTTCAAGCGATTCTCCTGACTCAGCCTCCTAAGTAGCCAACGTGGGCAGAACACTTGAGGCCAGGAGTTCCAGACCAGCCTGGGTGACATGACAAAACCCCATCTCTACAAAAAATACAAAAATTAGTCAGGTGTGGTGACACAAGCCTGTGGTCTCAGCTACTTAGGAGCCTGCAGTGGGAAGATGTCTTGAGCCCAGAGGCAAATGTTACAGTGAGCTAAGATCATTCAACTGCACTACAGCCTCTGCAACCGAGTAAGACCCCATCTCAAAAAATAGTACTAATAAATTGTTCTTAACTAGAACATTTTAATTAAACAGGCAAAATTGGTTTGTCTAAAGTTTTGATTAGAAAATACAATCTACTGGCCGGGCGCGGTGGTTCATGCCTGTAATCTCAGCACTTTGGGAGGCCAAGGTGGGCAGATCACCTGAGGCTGAGAGTTCGAGACCAGCCTGGCCAACACAGTGAAACTCCGTCTCTACTAAAAATACAAAAATTCACTGGGTGTGGTGGCGCAGGCCTGTAATCCCAGCAACTTGGGAGGCTAAGTCAGGAGAATCACTTGAACCCAGGAGGTAGAGGTGTACCCAGGAGGCCACTGCACTCCCACCTGGAGCAACAGAGTGACTCTGTCTCAAAAAAAAAAACAAGAGAAAAGAAAATATAATCTACTAAAAATTCTAGTTCAATGAGTTAATCCATTTGCAAACCATACCACTAAGTAGATCCCACAAGAAAATAATTATTTTGGGGGGGGATAAAACTACATATGCATAAATAAGAAAACTTGAGAGACACAACTCTAGACAAGATTATAAAACACAATTGACAACTGCCACAGAATTTCTTTAAACAGTGTGCTTATCTAGCACATACAGAATTTACTTTGACAACTTCCCAATTTCTATCTTCATACATAACATAAACAGCAAGACGCATGAGTCAGAGGTCCTGAATGTGAGATGAATGTTTACTACTTAGGGACTCTTAACCTCTTTGGGTCTGTTTCCTCAGCTAAAAACAGATTGCCTGGTTGTCTTCTTGTGAAGATCAATAAGAAAATGTAAGTGAAAGTACTTGACATTTTCTTCAAATATGTTATTCTTATCTTAAAAAAAATTACATTAAAATTTTTTTTAAAAAAGCTCCCCAGTAAATTGATGCTTCATTTCTTGTTCCAGAGCCTAGAGCAATGGTAACTTATAAGACTCAGGATCAAATCTCACCTTGGATACTTAGTAGCTATAACTTACTGTGTTACCTTACTGGTACCACCTAGCCTCTCTGGGTTTTAATACCCTCAAATGTACAACCCAAATATTACACTCTGATTTTAAGTACCTCATCAAGCACTAATAATCGAAAAAGTCTAAAATATGTTCAGAGTTTTCAAAAATCACAAGAAACTGTGAACCACCATTTCAAAGCCACATCTGGCTGATACTGAAATCTGCTGCTGCTTTCACACCCCAACTCCATGTCTTGCAGGAAATCTCAGCTCTAGAAGGGAACATTTCCAAATCTACTTGTGAATTTGCACTCTTAGGCATCTCCTCCCTCCGCTGCTCCTATCCCAACTCCCACCAGCATTCCCAAGCAGTCTTTGGAAATAGTAGTTTCTCAAAGGGAAAGGTTGAGAGAGGCTGCTTTAACCTGTTCCATGAGAGTAAAGAATCAACATGTTGGCCAACAAAGAAAACATTTAAAGATCTCTGAGTTTGACTTGGTATCTACAAGAAACTAACATTTCTTCTCAGGAATGTAGTTTATTGAAACTTCACAGAGAACTGAGGTCAAAGGTCTCTGATGTGGTGTTTTTTCACATTGAAAAATGTAGGAATGCTGCACAAATATGGGGGAAACAGTGCTAAAGAAGAGATTCTTGTCTTCCAGAGGAAACTAGGCAAAGATAAGAATCTATGAGTGTAAGTCTAGAAATGTATATATTTCTCTACAGAACACGCTTAGGATATTCAAACACAGAGATGAATACACCTAAGGAAGTCAATGTATTATGTAGAGAAGAACATATACCCCCCTCTCAAAAAAAGGACAAATTTTTCCTTTTTTAAAAAAAAATGTTATTTTTTTTTAAGATGGAGTCTCACTCTGTCGCCCAGGCTTTGGTGCAGTGAAGCGATCTGGGCTCACTGCAACCTCTGCCTCCCAGGTTCAAGCAATTCTCCTACCTCGGCCTCCCGAGTAGCTGGGACTACAGGTGCCCACCACCATGCCCGGCTAATTTTTGTATTTTTAGTAGAGACAGGGTTTCACCATGTTGACCAGGCTGGTTTCGAACTCCTGACCTCAAGTGATCTGCCTGCCTCGGCCTCCCAAACTGCTGGGATTATAGGCATGAGCCAACATACCCAGCCTAAAATACTATTTTTAATAAACATTTTATACTATGTACTAAATTTAATAATGTAACCAAGTTTTATTATAATATCTCAAAGCTAAACAATCAAATTTAATACATTTGAAGGAACAAGCACTTAAGTAAAACAAGACAAAGTAGAATTTCATCACTATATTTTATATGCATCAACATGCTATCCCATGATAAAATGTAGTATAATCAATTCATCCTGAGTGGGTGAGAACAGATATAGCCAGCAGCATAAATCTGCATCACTTCTATGGCTTAATGGCTTCAGTCTTCAACAAAACTAAGAACTAAAAATGATAACTAAGGTCTCAGCTGGGCTGAGAAAAAACTATTTTAAAAAATTCTATTTTAGGAGAAGACTTCCTCAGTCAAGCCTATAAAACAACAAACTGTTTAAATCTCTATGTGGTTAAGCTCAAAGACAAACATGAGAACTGTTTATTTGTAAAGGAAATAATTTTCTTGTATTTCAATTTGTTTCCTCAAAAACTTAGATAGTTTTTCAGACTGCCGTTCTAGGACTGAGAAGGAAACACTTTCTTTTGCTATATCAAGATTAAAGGAATTTGAGAAAACCTAAGACATCTGAATTTGATTTTTTTGCCCTATTTTGTTTTCAAGTGACCCCCTCCTGGATGAGTCAATAGAGACAAACTTCTTTTAAAAAAATTTTGTGGTATTATGGATTCATTTCACAGTACGTTATGTTACACCGTACATTATGAAATTCTGAACAGTATTACTGATGTTCCATGCTTGTGCAGTTCTAATTACACTGCAAACAGCCTTACTAAGGGCTTGCTAACCCAGAGAAAAGAGATTCATCATTCTGACAGGTCACTGGGATCTTCTTTGTACATTCTCTCTTTCAGAAACTCTACTCCTCCCCCAAATAAGCAATTCTACCATATTAAAGAATGAGTGAAGACATCAACCACATGGCCTTAAGAAAATGTTACTGTTGGTCGGGCACAGTGGCTCATGCCTGTAATCCCAACACTTTGGGATGCCGAGGCGGGTGGATCATGAGGTCAGGAGATCGAGACTATCCTGGCTACCCCAGTGAAACCCCATCTCTACTAAATATACAAAAAATTAGCCGGGTGTGGTGGCAGGTGCTTGTAGTCCCACCTACTCAGAGGCTGAGGCAGGAGAATCGCTTAAACCCGGAAGGCAGAGGTTATTACTGTGAGCCAAGATCAAACCACTGCACTCCAGCCTGGGTGACAGAGCAAGACTCGTCTCAAAAAGAAAGAAAGAAAGAGAGAAAGAGAGAAAGAGAAAGAGAGAGAGAGAGAGAGAGAGAGAGAGAGAAAGAGAGAAAGAGAGAAAGAGAGAAAGAGAGAGAAAGAGAGAAAGAGAGAAAGAGAGAAAGAAAGAAAGAAAGAAAGAAAGAAAAGAAAGAAAGAAAGAAAATGTTTATGTAGGAGAAGTGTATTTATTCTGAGAGAATTTTCCCCATAGACAAATATAAGAAATGACTATTATAATTGAGCTGACTATGGTCACCAGAAAGAACAGAAACGCAATCTGGGGCCAGGCGTGGTGGCTCATGCCTGTAATCCCACAACTTTGGGAGGCCAAGGCAGGCAGATCACTTGAGGTCAGGAGTTCAAGACCAGGCTGGCCAACATGGTGAAACCTAAAAACACAAAAATACAAAAACAAGCTGGGCATGGTGGCGCATGACTGTAATCCCAGTTACTCAGGAGGCTGAGGAAGGAAAACAGTTTGAACCTGGGAGGTGGAGGTTGCAGTGAGGTGAGATCACAACCCTGCACTCCAGCCTGGGCGACTGAGCAAGACTCCGTCTCACAAAAAAAAAAAAAAAAAAGAAATGCAATCGGGAGTACATTTCTTATCCTTTAGTAGCAGGTTGATTTTGCATACAAGCTCACTCCATTTAACAAAAAAATGAAAGGCCAAAGAACCATGAAGTATTTTCAGGTAACAGTTCTCTCCATCAACTCCCATTATTGGTAAGAATTTACAGGCAATATATGAATCCATTTTGTAGCATTAAACGCTACAAGCAGTCGGGCACAGTGGCTCACACCTGTAATCCCAGCACTTTGGGAGGCCAAGGTGGGCGGATCACGAGGTCTGGAATTCGAGACTAGCCTGGCCAATATGGTGAAACCCCATGTCTACCAAAAATACAAAATTGAGCCGGGTGTGGTAGCGGGCACCTGTAATCCCAGGTACTCAGGAGGCTGAGGCAGGAGAATCGCTTGAAACCGTAAGGCGGAGGTTGCAGTGAGCCAAGATCACACCACTACACTCCAGCCTGGTCAACAAGAGTGAAACTCTGTCTAAAAAAACAAACAAAAAAAATATTTAAAAGGTTAAGAGGCTAGACATGTAGCTCATGCTTATAATCCTACCACTTTAGGAGGCCAAGGCAGTAGGGCTGCTTGAGTTCAGGAGTTCAAGACCAGTGTGGGCAATAGAGTGAGACCCTGTTTCTACAAAAAATAAAATTGTTTTTTTAATTAGTTGGGCACGGTGGTGCATCCCTGTAGTTCCAGGTACTCTGGAGGCTGAGATAGGAGGATCGCTTGAGCCTGGGAGGTCGAAGCTGCAGTGAGCCATGATTGTACTACTGCACTCCAGCCTAGGCGACAGAGCAAGACCCCCTCATCTCAAAAAAACAAAACAAAACAAAACAAAAAAACAAAAAACAAAAAAAGTTAAGAATTCCCTGATTCTGCCAGGCATGGTGGCTCACACCTATAATCCCAGCACTTTGGGAGGCTGAGGGGGAAGATCGCTTGAGGCCAGGAGTTCAAGACAGGCATGGACAAGACCAGCATGGGCAACATAGTGAAACCCTGTCTCTACAAAGAAAAAACAATTAATTAAAATTTTAAAATAAATAGGCCAGGCATGGTGGCTCACGCCTGTAATCCCAGCATTTTGGGAGGCTGAGGCAAGCAGATCACAAGGTCAGGAGATCGAGACCATACTGGCTAACATAGTGAAACCCCGTCTCTACTAAAAATACAAAAAAAAAAATTTTAGCCAGGTGTGGTGGTGTGCACTTGTAGTCCTGGCTACTCAGGAGGCTGAGGCAGGAGAATTGCTTGAACCCAGAAGGTGAAGGTTGCAGTGAACCAAGATCATGCCACTGAACTCCAGCCTGGACGGCAGAGCGAGACTTCATCTCAAAAAAAGAAATAAATAGGAATTCATTGATTCAACAGAAATTCAGAGCCTGTTATATTGCAATGAAGTGATCAATTATGAGGAACTAAGAGTTATTCAACTAGCTTCCCAACTTCAAGTAGCAATAGGTGAGATAAAACATGCACATACTGTACATTGCAATAATGCAAAGTATAAAGTACAGTCAGAGGAGAAGCCATTTCTAGGTTTGGTGAGTAGAAAAGGTTTATAGAGAAGAGATAATTTGGCTAGACCTTGAAGACTGAGGTTGTTGGGTTTCTTGGAAGGGTAGAAGAGGAAGATTGTTTTAATCAATAATGTACATGCTAAAATGGATTTTTCTCTTGCTGAGGGAATGACACTACCTCCCTCACTTTACAAGGTCCTGTCCGAGTTGTTGATTACAGTGTACCCCTCAACACCCATCCATTTCCCCCCCCCCCATATATGAACAATGCCTACACTCACTGGCTCCCCATATACACTAGTACTACCTACACACACACACACACACACCCGACCTGCATGCATGCACACAACATGGGCAGACAGTGAGAATGTATCCAAGGCCATCCCAAATCTCCACCTCTGATACAGTGATTGTAATGCAGGACAGGTAAGCCCCAGAACTGGGGCTTAGCCCAGGACGGTGCTTGGCTTCATCCAGGAAAAAATTCAAGGGTCAGCCGGTGGTGTGTTAGCAACTTTTATTGCAGCAGCAGCGTAAAGCATCGGCAAAGGTATTGCCCCTTGCAGAGCAGGGCTACCCCATAGGCAGTATGCCCAGAGTAGCAGCTCAGAAGCAGTTCTGTGGTCATATTTATACCCAATTTTAATTATATACAAGTTAAGAGGCAGATTATACAGAAATTTCTAGGAAAAGGGTGGTAACTTCCAGGACACTGTCATGGAAAGGGATGCTAACTTCCAGGTGTTGCCATGGCAATGGTAAACTGACATGGCACATTAGTGGGTGTGACTTACGGAAAGCTGCTTCCAATCTGTCCCTGTTTTAGCTAGCCCTCAATTTGGTCCAGTGTCTTGAGCCCCACCTCCAGAGTTGGGTCCCACCTCCTACCTCAACTGGTTCAAGGTAGTGTATAACACAGGCAGAACCAAATTTCTCTCAAAACTCATACAAGGATATAGAAAAACTCTCTTCCTTTGGACTCATGAGATTTTGGCTTGGAGTTAAGAACTGCCATCTTGTTACACTGAAATGGCCTATGTGAGAGATAAATTGAATCTAAAGGACAACAGAGACAAGCAGTGAACTCCTAGATTGAGTCATATTTAGATGGACTTTAGGCTGGGTGTGGTGGCTCACACCTGTAATCCCAGCACGTTGGGAGGCCAAGGCAGGCAGATCACCTGAGGTCAGGTGTTTGAGACCAGCCTGGCCACCATTGTGAAACCTAGTCTGTACTAAAAATACAAAAATTAGCTGGGCATGGTGGTGCATGCCTGTAATCCCAGCTACTCGGGAGGCTGAGGCAGGAGAATTGCTTGAACCCAGGAGGCGGAGGTTGCAGTGAGCTGAGATCGTGCCACTGCACTCCAGCCTGGGTGACAGAGCAAGACTCTAGTCAACTGAGTCTCTCAGAGACTTCGAAATGGTTCTAAGTATGAACCAAAGTCCAGTCTAAGCATGTAGAAGGCAAGTAGCCAAGTGACTACTTCAATATAATTTCTGATAATCCCTAATTCAGTGAGTGACCAACGATCACACAAGCTACCTTGACATCTGCAATCCTGTTTGCAGGTAACATAGCAAAATAGTAGGACTCACTACTAACCATGTGGCTTGCTGACAAAATGGTGAGACCGTGTTAATACAGTAACGAAACTGTTGTGCCTGCAGAAGGCAAGAATTTCTTACATAATTGCTATACATATATATCTTCTAAATTGTAAAGAAAATACTAAAGTCAGCACGCATGCAATGAAAGTAAAAATGCAAACAGAAATTCAGATGTTCTTATATCGAAGGCTAATCACATTGCTTCTGGATCTGAAGTTTATGAACTAAATTTTTAAAGAAATGGTATGAAGACAAAAGTACAAATGATATCAGAAATAATACACATAAATGAGAGCAACAACTCTAAATCTGCTTTGAAAAATCATCAGAATGTATCTTCTTCAAGCAGTATGTGAAACTTCAGTTTGTGAGACCATTTCGTAAAATAGCCTTCCAAATCTTCAAGTTCAAACGTTAAAGAGAAGTCTGTCTTTTCTGTTACTACTGGAGAGAAAGAAAAGCCCTAATAACTCAGTGATATCAACTGTACTGGTATTATGGTAGAGCTAGCCAAAAAGTATCTTCAAAATGAGCATCTACTTAGTATCATAGAAATGCAGAACAGTGCCTAGAGAAAAAAATCTAGGAACTGACTCTGATGAGAAATTATTGTTCCTGCATAGTAGCCAAATTTTAAAAGTAAAGTATAAATAAGTAACAAGAGTCCACAATCCCTTTCTTAAATCCTTGGGGCAGGGTATGTTTTGGAATTCAGAATTTTATGGATTTTAGGAAGGTAACACAGCACTATACATTTTGTAGAACACCCAGGAGGAATTCATGTGGCATGTCATTAACAGTCTAATAGTTCCATAGCAAAGCATATACATTTGTGTCAGACAAATAAATACTACTGACACCTTTACATCAGTTTAAATTTTGCTGCCAAATTAATTCATCTCAAACTTTTAAAAAAACTTCCAGCTTCCAGAGCTTTGGGATTTCAGAAATACAGATTAAAAGATTATAGCCTATAATAAAGTCATAACAATTATTTTACCAAGTTTCAGATGTATTTGGTATCCCAGAGGTCCATTCTGTAAAAGTGATACTTAGCCACTCAGCACTTTGCCACTTATATATTCAGCGTACTTCAAGTTTCTCCAGCTTAAAAGCAAGAGTCCTAATATGTTCAGTGTAGAAACATTGGAAAATACAAGATTCTTTTTTAGACCTCATAATTCTTCCACCTAAAGATGCTCACTATTAAATTTAGAGTGTCTAAATTTTCACATTCTTTCTATAATAGATACATTAATATAATTAGCACGAAAATCTCTGTAGTTTTAGTGTGTATTTTTGTTTCCATCTTACTAGATACATATAATGCCCTTTCAAGCTGAGAACTGGTCTTTCTGAAATTTTGGTAAATTCTCAGCCATCAGCTCTTCTAACCTGGCTTCTCCACCATTCACATTATTTCCTCTTTTTGGAACTCCCAGTTAGATGTAAGTTGGTGCCTCCCAAACTATGGAGTTGTGCTGTTGCCCAGGCTGAAGTGCAATGGCACGATCTCGGCTCACCCCAACCTCTGCTTCCCAGGTTCAAGAGATTCTCCTGCCTCAGCCTCCTGAGTAGCTGGGATTATAGGCATGGACCACCACATCCAGCTAATTTTGCATTTTTTTTTTTTTTTTTTTTTAGTAAAGATGGAGTTTCTCCATGTTGGTCAGGCTGGTCTCAAACTCCCAACCTCTCCGGTGATCCGCCCGCCTTGGCCTACCAAAGTGCTGGGATTATAGGCATGAGCCACCGCACCTAGCTCATATTTGTTAATTCCTATTTATTTCTGTGTGATACATCTGGGTACTTTCTTCCAATTCATTAATTTTCCCTTCAAATTTTTCTGGTCTAGAGTTTAACTGACCTATTTTTTTTATTTCAATAATTCCATTTTTTCTTTAATATAGCCATCTATTTCCTATCTACATATTTTTGATTCATGCTTTTTTATGGCCATTATTTCTTTTATCTTTTTTAAGGATCTTTAAAATACTTACAATTGTTTTGAAATTACCCATATTTCCATCAGATTTTTTGTGAATTTATCTCCTGGTAATTGTGTTAATTTTCTAAGTAATGGTCTTCCTCGTGTGTTTATAGGCTCAGACTTTCCCTCTTTTCCCAGGGGTTCTGTGATAGGCCACCCATCTTCCAGAGTCCACGACCTCCAAGCTCGGTGCTCTTGTACTAGGTGATGGTGGGGAAACCACAGTTCCTGACTCTGAGCCATCTGGCAGCTTAGCCACTTCTGTATCTTTACTCCAGGTCCACAGCTTTTTGAAGCAACAGCCAGGAGCAGATGTTTTCAGCCTTCTTTCATCCAGTCTCAGCCCAGCTTCAGTTTCATACAGAGTATCTGACCCCAGTTACCCTACATGTTATTTCTACCAGCTCCTGAACCCAGAGTCTAACTGCATGTTTCTTTTCTGTTCTTGGTCCCTGGAGATGTTTATCTTGTTCTTGAGTATATCTATATCTTTTCCTTTCCTTTTTAAATTTTTAATTGCTGCATTTGCCTCTCAATATCCTTATGAGGTTCGTACTATCACTATACCCATTTTACAGGTGAGAAAAGAGAGGTATGGGGCAAGTAGGCAGTCTTGCCAAGAGCACTAGCTAATAAGGATTAAGAGTCAAACCAGGCAGCTGATGCCAGAGACCATGCTCTTAACCACTGCTCTATTGGGTTCCATTCTGACCAGATGGCTCTTTAAAATTTTGATTCTTTTTCCCCCCACCTAACTGTAAACACTGTACACAGGCAAGATATTTTGTTTTCTTTTTTTGAGACAGGGTCTTGCTGTTACCCAGGCTGGAATGTAGTAGTGCCAGTGCCTCAGCTTCCAGAGTGGCTGGGACTACAGGAACCTGCTGCCATGCCTGGCTAAGTTTATTTTTGTAGAGACAGGGTCTCACTATGTTGCCCAGGCCAGTCTAGAACTCCTGGCCTCAAGCAATCCTCCCACTTGGCCTCCCAAAGTGCTGGGATTAAAGGCATGAGCCACCCCATGTGGCCAGGATTTTAAATGATGGAAATAAAGTGAAGACACATTCCAGGTAAAAAGCAGCACATCAGCCATGTTTTATTTGAGGCTGAATATTCAGTCTAGGCCTACACCCAAAATTAGAAACATAGTCTTCAATGCCCTCGTTTTCCTAAGGCCCTTCCCACTTTCCCTGAGTTTCAAGCACTTCCATGATTGTCCCTGGATACCCAGAACCATCCATGCAGGGCTTTCCTCTGGCGCTCTCTGCCACCCTCATGCTGCACTAGAATATATTGCCCAGGAAAGGATCTTATTGAGGCATTCATACTAAGTGTGTCAGGGGACTTTTGTTTTCCATTCCTCCATAGCCCAAAGCCTTAATCTTAAAGGATTAAATTTGTGAATATAAGTAAAAGGCATGCAATATCGTCCAAAAATAACCAAACTCTTTCAATAGTAGATTATCATGATGGAAAAAGAAAATAGTAGTCAAGCTCAATTTTAGGCTGCATTATTAAAAGTATAGGGTCTAGAAAAATGAAAGTTATCAGTGCCACTCTATGTAATAAAGATTAATTAAGGCCAGGCGTGGTGGCTCACGCCTGTAATCCCAGCACTTTGGGAAGCCAAGGAATCCTCCTGCCTCAGCTTCCACAGGGACCACAGGCATATGCCGCCATGTCCAGATGTCCAGCTAGTTTTTTTTTTTTTAAGATTCGAGGGTCTCATTTTGTTGCCCAGACTGGTCTTGAACTTCTGGATTCAAGTGAACCTCCCACCTAGGCCTCCCAAAGTGCTGCATTATAGGCATAAGCCACCACGCCCAGCCCCTAGGTTTAATTTTAAAACACAGAGTCCATAATGAGGTAGGAGATAGAGGAAAATAATAAAAGTGGTCCATGGAAGTGAAATAGTTAGGAAGCAATATTTGAGAAAAGCTCAATATTTGCTGATTACAGAACTGTAGTTTGTTTCCTTTTTAGTACTATTAAAAGTCATGATCCTTAATAATCCTTAATTGCTAATGTCAGATGGAGTAATAATGTGGGCTTTCAGGATTCAACGTTTCCTAACATCAACTTCAGAGCTTACAAATATTTGCTGTGATGAATAAGTAGAACTATGCCTAAAGAAAAGTAGGCAGAACTTGAGGCTGAAGGTAAGGACACTGCTTAGGAAGTCAAAACAAAATCTAAGCAAAAGATAAAGTCTAAACGTAAGTTGCGGCAGCAGGAATGGAAAAGGAAAGACATTATAATGTGGATGTAAAATGAATCAAATATCTAGGTCTCAGACTTTGGAGTAAAAGAGGTTACTGGTGCCATTAACAGATGCAGGAAATATGGGAAAATGCACAGATTCAGGACAACAGATAATTTAGTTTGGTATATATGACTTCGAAATGTCAGAAAGTCACTCAGAAGCACATATTCAGCAGACAGTTAAAATTAAGGTCTGGGAAAGCCGGGCGCAGTGGCTCACACCTGTAATCCCAATACTTTGGGAGGCTGAGACAGGCGGATCGCTTGAGGTCAGAAGTTCAAGACCAGCCTAGCCAACATGACGAAATCCCATCTTTACTAAAAATACAAAAATTAGCCAGGCATAGTGGTGCACGCCTGTAATCCCAGCTACTTGGGAGGCGGACGCAGTAGAATTGCTTGAATCCAGGAGTTGGGAGGTTGCAGTGAGCCGAGATGGTGCCACTGTACTCCAACCTGTGCACCAGAGTCAGACTCCGTCTCAAAAAAATATATTAAGAGCTGAGAACTGAGAGGCATAGAGATAGAAAGGACACATGTGAGAGTGTCTAATACAAAGCCTGGACCCCCTACATCTCTGCTTCAGTCAGACTATCTGCACTTCCCCAACAGAGGCAGCTCTCTCCCAGTTTTGCCACCAAACAAACTTTCCTATAAGGCAGATACCCTACTTCACAGATACCCTACAGTCACAGATGACTGGTTAACTCCTAGTCATCTTTAAGAATACTCAAGTGTCATTTTCACAAACCCCACTTATTTCCCACCAAGAGGATGGTACCTGTGCCTTACCTCTTTCTCTATACATATATCCAGTTTTTAACACCATGTCTAGAATAGCATGTACTTGAAAGACAAACTGAAGTTAAAGACTCGGCATGTGCTCAACAAGCCTTGGAAGGCACTGTATCCTCTTAAGAGGCGATCTCTAAAGAAACGAACTTGGATGAGATTTCCAAAGGAGAGTAAAGAAAACTAAGTTGTCTTAAATATAAGTGATCATCATGGAACACCTTCATCTAGGGAGCAGTTCCCAAAAATGTTTCTCCACTTCTTTCATCACAAAATACCTCGTCTGTAACACAGGAATCATTGCTCCTACCTCATGGGTCACTGGGAGGGTTAAAAGAGATAACATATATACAGCACATAATATAATGTCTAGCACTCAAGTAATGTTCCCTTCTTTCCCCTAATCCCACCTGAAAACATGTTAGAGCCTGATTCTTTGTAAGCAACTGTTATACGCTGAAAAGTAACCGAGCCTAGAAAAATAATAGATATTTGAGAAAGGCAGACTAGCCTTGTCAGATGCTCCCTCTAGAACAGATTTCTCAACCTCAACACCGTTGACATATTTGGCCAGATAATTCTTTGTTGTGGGGGTTGTCCTACATAGGATGTTTAGCGGCATCCCTGAATTCCATCCACTAGGTGCCAATAGCTCTCCCTACCAAAAATACCTTTCTAGACCATGCCAAATGTCCCCTGGAGGGCAAAATTTCCCCTGGTGGAGAACTACTGTCCCAGAGCTGACCAAATTCTCAGAAATCCCTAAATCTCCTAAATATTTTCCCTGACATCTACAAATATATCTCATTATCTGTTCCCACTGATGCTGAACATTAAATTATGCTTAGTCTTTATAACCCATTCTCCTTAACCAAAACTAGTAGCAATCCCCTGTCAAGCAAGTCATCATAAATTAATTCAGTGTAAATACTCAATGCATTCTCACACTTTGAGTCTGAAAGTCAAACTAATATAATAAAAGTAATAATAGCCAATCCTAAAATGTCTCCCGACAAAATTAGAGATTTGTCCCAGTACTCGAATGTCTAAGCTTTTAACTTCATGTCTACAGATGGCATTAAGTTCATATTGTATAAAGTGAATTTTGGTTGCCTAAGGAATGCTCTCACCCCAGCCTCACAAAGCACCAGGACTGCAGGTATAAGAAAGGATGCTCAGCCGGGCGCGGTGGCTCAAGCCTGTAATCCCAGCACTTTGGGAGGCCGAGGCGGGCGGATCACGAGGTCAGGAGATCGAGACCATCCTGGCTAATACGGTGAAACCCCGTCTCTACTAAAAATACAAAAAACTAGCCGGGCGCGGTGGCGGGCGCCTGTAGTCCCAGCTACTCGGGAGGCTGAGGCAGGAGAATGGCGTAAACCCGGGAGGCGGAGCTTGCAGTGAGCTGAGATCTGGCCACTGCACTCCAGCCTGGGTGACAGAGCAAGACTCCGTCTCAAAAAAAAAAAAAAAGAAAGGATGCTCAGCTAGTTCTTATTTCTGTCCCTGTACTAATTGTTTTATTTGGACTTCAATATCTTCAATTGTAAAATAGGCATAATTCTTGCCTTCCTTTGATCACAGAACTGTCCAACAAGATAATAGGAAAACACAGTGAAAATGGATCAGCATTATATATAATTATTTTTATTAAGGAAAAATCTAAGGAAATCTAAGGGTTGTATGTTTAGTAGGATGGTAGGGAAAAGTTGCATCTGTCTTCCAGTTTGGCGAAGGAGGTGCCTTATAAAGGAAATACTCTAATAAAGGGCAGAGTAGGGAAAGCACATGCCTTTAACTCAGGTAGGTCTGATTCAAAAGCCCTTGCTCTTTATTCTGCATATAGCTTGAATATTTAAAATAAAAATAGAATATCCAGAGAGTTTTTATTTTAAAGTTTATGTTCTTGGTATGAGGTAGACACGCTAACCCTTTGAGGGTAGTAGGAATACATTAAAGGCACTGGCATGGATTTGTTCACCCTCCAAAGCAGATGAACACGCCACCAGGCCCCTAAGTGTTCTTTTCTTTTCAATTGTGATTCCTTCTTTTGGAGGTGAAGAAAAGTGATACAGGAAGAAATGGGATACGTCTTGTATAATCAGGAGTGTCCCAATACTTTTCAATCAGTTTGATATGCCTATTTTAAGATGGAAAAAAAAAATCACTGCCTTTCAACGAACATTTCCAAATCATCAAAGACTGCCTGCTTCACTTTACACTTATTAGGAAGGGATATTTTAACAAATGACTCTGTAAGTAAAAGTTGCAACATCAATCACATGTGAGGCAGGTGTTAGGGGCAGCACTGTCTCCGTTGCTGCCAAAAAGTGCAAATAAAAAAGAAAAATCAACTTTTCCCAGCCATTCATCCAAATGCTGCCCCTGCAAAGCCTCGGAGGGGTCTGGGTCACTGGTAGAGGGTCCTCAAAGGTGCAGGCTTTCAGAATGTGTACGAAAAGGCAGGTCAACGTGGCCTTCCGCAACACTTTCCGAAAAATCCCCAAAAATTCTGACTTCGCCCCAGAGTAGAGCAGTTGCCGAGCCTCCTCCCCGCCATCCCCCAGGAAGAGAAGGCAGCCGCGTAAAGACGCAGCTCCGGTCCGGCCCTCCGGGGTCGCACCAGCCCAGCCTGGGCTTGCTCGCAGGTGGCGCAGGCAGCCGGCTCGCCCCCCCTCCGCCGGCCACGATTGGCCAAGGGCTGCTGGAGCCGGAGCTACACCAGACCGGCGGCGACTCGGCCAAACTGAGAGAACGTCCGGCAAGGGGTCGCGGCCAGACAGACAGCTCCCCGCGCGGCAGGTCTTGCGTGTTGGCCCCAAGCGGGCAATGAGAGACACCACCCAGCGCCGGAGCCGCGAAACCCCACGTGGGCCCGGGCTTGCTTGCAGCAGGCGCTGTCACCCTCCTCCCCAAGTCGGGCAGCGCTCACCTCAGCGCTTGCGGCGCCTCCACCTTCAGCTTTTTGGGCTTCGGCTCCTCCTCAGCAGCTGCCATCTTTGCGCTCCCACCCTACTTTGGTTCTACAGCCCACCTCTGCCATATACTCTCTGACCCCCCCCCCACCTCTTCGCATCACCGCCTTCTCTCCTCCAAATCCCGCCCCTCCAGACTCCGCCCATTCTGTGCCGCTGTCATCCACAATCATTGGCTCTATTCCTCACCACCGACAGCGAATGCCCCGCCCATTCCTGACCCCGCCTCCCCCGCCATATGGGACCCCAGACTGAGTTAGGCCGCGGATAACCGCCTGAATCTAGATGGTGAGAAACCTACCATTTTTCTAGGTCCTGGATGATGTAGAATATTTAGATACTAAACCTCAACAGACGTCTTTCCTCTCATTTACGGTCTTCCGGCATATTTAATCTTTCTAATATGGTAGACATAGTCGGTGTCTTTGAAGCTGTTAATCAGGCAATCTCCTGGGCACTCCGGCTGCGGGTCCTCGCGGCCTTCTCAGCTTCCTCAGCTTCGGTCTGGAGAGGACCCGGCGCCGAATCACTGACTGGCACAGGTGTCGGGGTGAGTGTGAGGGGCGGGAAATATGTGGATTGGGGACAGCTCCAAAACCCGGGAGTAGGCTGAATAGCTGGGGCCCCCGACTCCGATCTGGGCTCTAGGAGCGTCTTTGGTGCCGTGGGCCAGGGCCTGGCTTCCCCCCACTCCCGGCCTTCCGGGCTTTCTCGCCAGCAAGGCCGGAAGGGAGCGGTCCACCTGCAGCCTAGTGTTCTCAGGCGCCTGAGCCCCGGAGGTCGAGCTTCCTGGGTCCCCCCTCTGTACAGACGGCAGGAATCTCAGTCCCAGGTTTCTGCTCTGGAGGACAAAACCCCAAAAGGACCTGAGCGGACGTCCTGTTAATGGGTGGTGCCTGGAAGAGCCTGGGGTGAGGAATGCAGTGAGAAGGGTATTGCAGTTCTTCAGGAGAGAGGTAACGGGGTTCTAAGCTGAGCAGGTGGCAGTGAGTATGGAAAAGTGACGGGCGATGTGGCTGTTGGTATTTGGTAAATTTGAACCCGAAGCTTACAGCCTTATGTGATTAAGAAGATGGTGTCACTGACAGGAGGAGGAATTTTACGGAGTTTGAGTTTTACCGAATTTGAAAGTGGTTTACATGGAGATTGTAGAAAGACTTTTAAAAAAAAATTGTGAGAATTAAGCCCGAAAGACTTTCAAGGTGAAACCCAAAGCAGATGAAGTTTCATATAAAAGGGTAAGAAGTATTTTTGTTTAGGAGAAAGTTATCAATGACATAAAATGCTGCAATGGCCAGAGGAGGAAGCTGAAATCAGAATAGGTCGTTGGATTTTATAATTAGAAAGTCATTGAGCTATTTGAGAGAGATGCTTTAATAGTAACTGAGGAAAGACTGCAAGTGGAGACTAATCCTTCATCATTTGGTGCATGAAGCAAGATTATTGAGAGTGGCAAGGTGGGGGAAAGTTTGGGGTTTGTTTTAAAGAATACAAGATATCTATTTGGGGGCAGGAAACAAGCAACTATTTGAAGATTCAAGAAAAAGTCTTACCTCCCAGAAGAGAAGGAAAGGAATGGGATCAAGTTACAAGTGAAAGGATTAATTTGGGAAAGGCAGAGTGACAGTTTCTATTGACACTATAAGAGAAAAGAATTATGTTAAACTTACGTATCTTGGCCAGGCGCCTGTAATCTCAGCACTTTGGGAGGCTGAGGCGGGCAGATCACGATGTCAGGAGTTCGAGACCAGCCTGGCCAACATAGTGAAACCCTGTCTCTACAAAAAATACAAAAATTAGCCAGATGTGGTGGCACGCGCCTGTAGTCCCAGCTACTTGGGAGGCTGAGGCAGGAGAATCCCTTGAACCCGGGAGGCGGAAGTTGCAGTAAGCTGAGACCTCACCACTGCACTCTACCCTGAGCGACAGAGTGAGACTCTGCCTCGGAAAAAAAAAAAAAAGACCTGACGTATCTTTAGGAAAGCTCTCTTTGCAACAAGATTAGGTTTTCTTAATCTTATGATTTTTATTTCTAACCATTTAATATAATATATGGCCAGGCACAGTATGGCTCATGCCTATAATCCCAGCACTTTGGGAGGCTGAGGCAGGTGGATCACGAGGTCAAGAGATTGAGACCATCCTGGCAAACATGGAGAAACCCTGTCACTACTAAAAATACAAAAATTATATGGGCGTGGTGGCATGTGCCTGTAGTCCCAGCTACTCGGGAGGCTGAGGCAGGAGAATCGCTTGAACCCGGCAGGCGGAGGTTGTGGTAAGCTGAGATCGTGCCACTGCACTCCAGCCTGGCAACAGAGTGAGACTCCATCTCAAAACAACAAACAAACAAACAAAAAAAACCAACAATATACTGTTGGCAGACAGAGTGCAGTAGCTTACACCTGTAATCCTAGCACTTTGGGTGGGTGAGGCGGGAAAATCACTTGAGGCCAGGAGTTGGAGATCAGCCTGGGCAACATAGCGAGACTCCATCTCTACAAAAAATTTAAACATTAGCCAGGCTTAGTGGCGCATGGTTGTAGTCCTGACTACTCAGGAGGCGGAGGCAGAATGAGGCAGAAGGATCACTTGAGCCCAGGAGTTCAAAGTAATAGTGAGCTATGATTGGTCCACTGCACTTCAGCCTGGGCAGCAAAGTGAGACCCTAACTCTTAAAAAAATACATATACACATACTCTATTGGAGTTCTTTGCAGGCTAAATATTTTTAAGTAGCTCAGTACTATGTCAATTCACGAGTAGCACATGGTATTTACAGAGAAGAGGATTTCTCCCTCCCTTTGGAAATGACCTCTCTCCCATTACACAGAGAAGGAGAACCATCATCTGCCTGCAGTCAAGTATACAAACCTTCCCTTCAATCTGAAGAGTAGAAAGTGTTCCTTCTCCTTAGAGAAGGCAAACTCTTTCACCTAGTCTCCCAGTAGCATGCTATCCTGCTGTGTCAGGGTCCTCTTTCCGTTTTTCCCTCTCTCCTGTGTCAGCTTTTTCTCCTCTATTCACACCTTTCCTTTAGCATTTAAATGTATTCTTCCTTCACTTTATGAACTGCTGCATTTATTTTCCTATCTTTTTATCCTCTTCACAGCTAGACTTCTTGAATCTACTCTACATATCTCTATTTTTTTTTACACCTCTTGCTGTTTATTTCCCAGCCCACTTATTTCTAGCATTCCACTGAACTACCACCAAAACTACTTTTTTTTTTTTTTTTTTTTTTGAGACAGAGTCTTGCTCTTGTCACCCAGGCTGGAGTGCAGTGACATAATCTCAGCTCACTGCAACCTCCACCTCCTGAGTTCAAGTGATTCTTCTGCCTCAGCCCCCCGAGTAGCTGGGATTACAGGTGCCTGCCACCACACCCAGCTAACTTTTGTATTTTTAGTAGAGACAGGGTTTCGCCATGTTGGCCAGGCTGGTCTTGAACTCCTGACCTCGTGATCCACCCGCCTCAGCCTCCCAAAGTGCTGGGATTACAGGTGTGAGCCACCACACCTAGCCCACCAAAACCACTTTTACCAAGATCACCAATGTCCTCTGTGTGTTAAATCATGCAATCTCAAAGCAGATAAAAACCGCTTCTTGTGAGGTGAAAAAAATATATATACTCTTTTTATGTATAGAGCACAAATACATTACATAAACAGAGAATATTCTGTGGTATTAAAATTTTATGGTGATATTAATTAGCTTCAGTTAATTATTCCACATTTTATTCATCAGTCATAACATCTGGTACCCCTAAATATATACAACTATAATTTGTCAATTTACAATTAAAAAAGAAAGAATAATAGAAAGCTTTATGGGTGAGGAGTTTGATTGGCAGGGTGGTAAGAAGATGAAGTCTAAAAAGGCTTCTTAGCAGGCGTTAAGGAAAGAAAGTTAAAAAACACTCTTAAATCAACAGACATTTTCAATTCTTTTTTGTTGTTGAGATGGAGTCTCGCTCTGTCATCCAGGCTAGAGTGCAGTGGCACCATCTCGACTCACTGCAACCTCTGCCTCCTGGGTTCAAGCGAGCAGCTGGGATCATGGGTACCCACCACCACACCCAGCTAATTTTTTTGTATTTTTAGTAGAGATGGGATTTCACCATGTTGGCCAGGCTGGTCTCAAATTCCCGGGCTCAGGTGGTCCGCCCACCTCGGCCTCCCAAAGTGCTGGGATTACAGGTGTGAGCCACCGTGCCCAGCTGACATTTTTAATTCTCGTAGCTTAACCTATTTGTGCCATGTAACAGTATTTACCCCTCCATTCTTCTGGAAATACACTAATATACTATAGTTACTAAAAACTACCCTGCTTTTTTTTCTTTTGCCTCTTCAGTCACATCTCGGTCATTCTTTAGGTCCACTTCCTTGACCCACCTGCTACTCAAATGTTGGAATTCCTGCCATGATTATGCTCTCTTCATACTATACACATTCTTTCTTTTGTTTCAATTCTCCTTGTGGTTAATTCCCATTAATAAAAAATCCTGATTACTTACAATTCTGATTCCAATCAGGCTTCTCTAAAGCACCAGAAGTGTATATATAATAGTTTTTTGAATATATTTATTTGGGTCAGATATATCCAGAACTGGTCAGATTACACAGGACCAGGCTAAGTGACACATCTCTCTCATCTCCACATACCCCCTCGTCCAAGCCTAAATGTTTTTTAACACAAAACCTAAATGTTTATCTTATCTTTTCACTGTACCCCATCCCCATAGTCAAGACTCTAGTCCAGGCCATCACCACTCATCTCCCAACTGGTGTCACAGTGTTCAGTTACCAGCTATCCAGTTTCCACAGTGTAATTAGTATAATCTTTCTAAAAATGTAAATCAAATTGCATGATTACCAAAAAAAATTATAAAATGACTTTACATTGCACTAAGAATAAAGTCCAAACTCCTTAACAAGTTTAGCATGCTCCATGAACCAATCAGTCTCTGCTTCCCTCCTTCTCCAGTTTCATCTCCCCTCTTCCCTCCAGCTTCCGAATTTGCTAAATTTATACTGGATTTCTTTGTCTTGTGTTCTCTCTCATTTCTAAGCCTTGTAGATTCCCATAGCACACTATATTTCCTGTATCATCGTAGGAATTACATCCTACTGTATTAAGTTGTCTTCTCTGCTGACCTCTAAATGCTGTGAGTGTAGGAACTCTAATTTTGTTTGTTCTTGTATACCCAGTGCCTCAAAACTCTGTGTTGAATGAATATGTGGTCAAGATATTGGCTGAGAATCAGAAGAGTAGATGCTTTTCTGGTCTCATTCTCTCATATTCAGTATAGGCCCTTCTGTGCCTCCATCCTATTATATATAGAAGGAATACATTTTTGTTTGTAGACACTGACTTCCAAGAATATTTTGACTATTGTAAATGCATTGCTTGTGAATTACCCAGGGTGATTATAAAATGTTTAGTAAAAAGGATTTATGATGTATTTAAGCTGCAGTCAAAGCTCTGATGGGTCTGCCTCTGAACACAGTTTCTTCTAGTGTCTTTGAAATAAGCAGGGAGAATTCTGTTTTATGACTCAAAAGCCACTAGGAATGAAAAGATGGTTGTGGTGATAATGAGTGTGGAGTTTTCCCAGAAAGTTTATTAAAATAATAATTTAAAAATAACTGCAGCGACTAAAAGGATGATAAATAGTTAAAGAAACAGGCTAATTTACACTGCAACGTGTGGTATTATTTAATTGTTATATGCATTAGACCCTTGATCATAATATGGATAGAAGAAGTAAGCTCTCTTTTCCTATTATAGAAGGTTAAGATGGGTTTTAAAGCTAAGCATAGTCGAGAACTTACAAGTGTTATGCTTTCATCTCAGCACTAAGGATAACAACAATAAATCTAGAAGGCTGGTTTAACTTTCTGTATTCTGAGACCTGAACTACTGCCAATAAAAACAACTTCAGTGGAAACTTTCCTGGAAAGAATTTTTCACCAGCTTAAGAGGATGAGTAGAGATCTGGCCCTAAAATAAAGAAACTACAAAATCACTTGCTTCCAGAACAAGCAACTCTTTTAGAGTGTATTGTGGCAATGGAGCACTATAAATCCTTGTGAACTATACCTTCCATAGGATGAATGATTTTAGATAACCTGTGTCAGTGCTTTTAAATATAACTTCCACACTAAATAATTTATTAAACTTCCTCAGCATAAAAACTAGAATGTGTTTTGGCTCCTAACTAAACAAGAAATGTCCTTTATCTCCTCTTAAATCGTAAGCTAGGCTGGGTGCAGTGGCTCACGCCTGTAATCTCAGCACTTTGGGAGGCTGAGGCGGGTGGATCACGAGGTCAGGAGTTCGAGACCAGCCTGGCCAACATGGTGAAACCCCATTTCTACTAAAAATACAGAATATTAGCCGGGCATGGTGGCACATGCCTATAATCCTAGCTACTTGGGAAGCTGAGGCAGGAGAATCGCTTGAACCCAGCAGGCAGTGGTTGCGGTAAGCAGAGATCACACCATTGCACTCCAGCCTTGGCAACAGAGCGAAACTCCATCTCAAAAAATAAATAAATAAATCATAAGCTGAAGCAGCACACTCATGCACTGTTCAATATATTGACTACTAACCACATATGGTTATTTAAATTTAAATTAATTAAAATTAAAACTTCAGGCTAGGCTTGATGGCTCGCACCTGTAATCCCAGAACTTTGGGAGATCAAGGTGGGAAGATCACTTGAGCCCAAGAGTCCAAGACCAGCCTGGGCAATATAGGCAGACCTTGTCTCTACAAAACAAAACTTTGAAAATCATCTGAGTGTGGTAATGCACGTCTGTAAGCCCCGCTACTCAGGAGACTGAAGCGGGAGGATCACTTGAGCTCTGGAGGTGGGGATTGGAGTGAACCAAGATGACACAGTTGCACTCCAGCCTGGGCAATAGAGCAAGACCCTGTCTCAAAAAAAAAAAAAAATTAAAATTTCAGTATTGGGTGCATTAGCCACATTTCAAGTGCTCAATAGCCATGTATGTAGTGGCTACCATATTAGCACAGATAAAGGACATTTCTATCATTGCAGAAAGCCCTGTTGGACAGTGCTGTATTAGAATGTGTTCCTAATAATTAGTCTCTGCGAGGTAGATAAGAGCAGGAGCTCAGAATTCAGCTGGATTTAGGTTTGAATCCTAGCTTACTGCGTGATCTTAGGTAACTGACCTAACTTTTCTGAGATGACATTGTCTTGTCTGTAAAACGGGGATAAGAGTAGTATTTATAGCATAACATTGTGAAAATAGGATGAGATAAAGTGTCTAGAATGGTGTCTGGCCCATAATAAGTACTCAATACATTTTAGATAGTATTAATTCATTTATAGTATTATTCATTATCTTTAAGGAATAAAACACTTTGAATGGGGACTGAGTACAGTAGCTTCACTTTGGGAGGCCAAAGCAGGCGGATCACTTGAGGCCAACATGATGAAACCCCGTTTCTACTAAAAACAGAAAAATTAGCTGGGCGTGGTGGCCCACACCTGTAATCCCAGCTACTGAGGAGGCTGAGGCACGAGAAGTGCTTGACCCTGGGAGACGGAGGTTGCAGTAAACAGAGATCACACCACTGCATTCCAGCCTGGGTGACAGAGGAAGACTCTGCTCAAACAAACAAACAAAAAAAGCTTATTCCCGAGTAGCTGGGATTACAGGCGCACACCACCATTCCCGACTAATTTTTGTATTTTTAGTAGAGACAGGGTTTTGCCATGTTGGCCAGAATGGTCTTGAACTCCTGACCTCAGGTAATCCACTGGTCTTGGCCTCCCAAAGTGCTGGGATTACAGGCGTAAGCCACTGTGCCTGGCCAAAAATAACCACATTGAATGGAGCCGAAAGATTAATTTTTGCAAAGAATGCTGTGTTCCATATGTGACTCACCTGAAGTGCTCAAATCTGAGTCTCCTTGTGGATTACAGTGCTCCTCTTGAAGTCATATTTTATATTTCAGATGCTAATTTTATTCCAAGAAAAAGGTGTAATAATAAAAATTTAGTTGCATATCCTATGGTTGGATATTCTTGTTTCATTTAAAAAATGAAAGTGAAAATTTATCAGCTAAGATTATAGTTAAAATCAGCAGTTTCTATATAGCAAGTCTGAGTATTCTAATGGCACTTATATTAATACCCAGAGAGAAATATAAGACACCAAGCAAGCCTACTAAGCAAATCATCTGACTAGATAAAGTAGAAAAATATGGCAGGTTCCAAGCCTGAGGTGTCAGAGTTTATTGCTAATAACTCAAGTTGATTGCTTGGCTAAACGAGGGCTTTAAACAAAGAAACTTTTTTGTTTCTAATTAAACGGGAACCCTAAACGGTTAACAGTGTTCATACTTTATTGAGACAATAATTACTAAAACGTATCTTAGTAATTAGTATTATTTACTTGATAACTACTGAACATGTGTCCAATGGGAAGGGGAGATCATCACCACATATTCTTTAAATGTCAGCTGCTTTCATAAAGGGTTGATGTTGTTTTCTATGTCAACGGAATCAAATGAATCAATTTTGGAAAGTCTTCCTTTCCTCTTTGGAATTTATCTTCATTCATAGAAACTATATTCATAGGTTTTAAATTCTTTCTTCTTAGACTGCATTTATGATATAGTACTATTACTTGGAATGATTGAGCCACTAGACTAAAACCTGACACTGTGCTTATACACGTAAAAGATAGGAACAAGGTAAGATAATTAGATATTTTTCCATTGTCCTCTATATTGCAGGAACAATATACCTTTTATAAGAAGCATAACTAACACTCAGAAAAGTATTCAAATCATAATGTAAAGCCTAATGAGTTATCATAAACAGAACACAGCTTGTAAACATCATGCAGATCAAGACATAAAACATTGGCCGGGTGTGGTGTCTCACTCCTGTAATCCTAGCACTTTGGGAGGCCAAGGCAGGCAGATCTCGAGGTCAGGAGTTCGAGACCAGCCTGGCCAACATAGTGAAACCTCTCTAGTAAAAATACAAAAAAAAAAAAAAATTACCTGGGCGTGGCAGTGTGTGCCTGTAATCCCAGCTACTAGGGAGGCTGAGGCAGGAGAATCTCGTGAACCCGGGAGGCGGAGGTTTCAGTGAGCCGAGATAACGCCATTGCATTCCAGCCTGGGCCACAGTGCAAAACTCCATCCCAAAAAAAAAGGAAAAAAAAAAAGAAAACATTACCAGCACCCTTGAAGATCATCCCCATGGCCCTCCACTCTCCATAAAGGAAACCATTTGATTTAACATAGATTAGTTTTGCCTGTTCTACAACTTCATATAAATGAAATCATACTGGGTATATTCTTTTGCATCTGGCTTCATTTATTCAACATCATATTTGTAAGATTCATTTGTATGTATATATTCTTTGGATAAATTCTTTTCAAATCCTTTGCCCATTTTTTAAGTGGCTTGTTTATGTATATGTTTTAGAGGCAAGGTCTCCCTCTGTCACGCAGGCTGGAGTGCAGTGGTGGGATTATAGTTCACTGCAGCCTCAAACTCCTGGACTCAGGCAATCCTCCCCCTTCAGCCTCCCAAGTAGCAGGGACTACAGATGTGAGCCACTATGCCTGGCTAATTTTTAAATTTTTTTTGTAGAGACAGGGTCTGAAACTCCTGGTCTCAAGCAGTCCTCCCTCCTCAGCCTCTCAGAGTGCTAGGATTACAGTTGTGAGTCACCACACCTGCCCCTTCTTATTGTTGAGTAAAAGTTCTTTATATTTTCCAGATAGGGGTTCCTTTAAGATATATGGTTTCAAATATTTACTCTCATTTTGTGGATTTTTGTTTTCTTGATAATGTCCTTTGAAGCACTAAAGTTTTAATTTTGATGGACTCTAGGTTATCTATTTTTTATTTTTCTTGCCTGTACTTTTGGTATCATATCTTTAAAAACATTGTCTAATCCAGAGTCAAAATCTATGCATATTTTTTTCTAAGAGTTTTATCATTTTGGCTTTTCCAAGTAGGTCTTTGATACATTTTGTGTTGCTTTTTGTATCCAATTTCATTCTTTTGTATGTGGAAATCCAGTTGTTCCAGTACCATTTGTTGAAAAGGTTGTTCTCTCTCCAACTGGTCACCCAGGTCTTGGCACCCTTGTTGAAAATCAGTTGACCATAAATGTAAGGGTTAATGTTCTGTTGATCTGTATATCTGTCCTTGTGCCAATACCACACAGTAGTTTTGTAGTAAGTTTTGAAATCAGGAAGCACGAGTTATCCGTCTTTGTTGTTCCTTTTCTTTTTTAAAAAAATTCAAAAATATATTTTTTCAATCTTTTTACATTCTACATACTTTTGTAAGCATCCCCCCAATTCTTTTTTCATAGTAAATCAGACTATAGATGAAGCATTTCAGACCTTTTGTCAATCATGTCAAGTGTGAGGGGAAGTCTTTTGTAAGTCAGCCAAATATTTCAAAATAAAAAGCTTTTCCAAAAGTAAAGGCAGAAGACCCCGCTTTCAAGGCTCTGGTCAGCACAGAAAGGCTTGCAAAGGTGTGTAGGAAAGTCCACTGGTTACAGGTGTAAGGTGACTTTAACCTACGGCGACCAGCTAGCCAGGAGCGCCCCAAGGCAGACGAGGACGTGGGGCTTGAGCGCACGGTCTCGCCCCAGATCCCGGCTCAGGAAACGCAGGCTCCGACTGGGATGGATGTGTGCGGGAACCAAGGGCTCCTCCCAGGTCCCTGGAACAGCAGAGTGGCTCCACAGCAGAGTGGCCCCCAGGAAGGATGCTCAGCTGCAGGCGTGGGTCCCTACTCCCAAGCGCCCTGGCCGGGGAGGGAGGGCGCACCCCGCCCCCTTCGCCCCTGTTGTTCCTTTTCAAGATTGTTTTGGCTGTTGATCTTTTTCAATTCCATATGAATTTTAGGATTAGCCTGTCAAATTCCACAAAAAGGCAGCTGGGTTTGTTTTTTTGTGTTTTTGTTTTGTTTTGTTTTGTTTTTTGAAACGGAGTCTCGCTCTGTCACCCAGGCCGGAGTGCAGTGGTGCAATCTTGGGTGTCGGCTCACTGCAACCTCCACCTCCTGCGTTCAAGCGATTCTCCTGCCTCAGCCTCCCGAGTAGCTGGGACTACAGGCGCGTGCCACCACGGCCGGCTAATTTTAGTAGAGATGGGGTTTCACCATGTTAGCCAGGATGGTCTCGATCTCCTGACCTCGTGATCCACCCACCTCGGCCTCCCCAAGTGCTGGAATTACAACCGTGAGCCACCGCACCCAGCCAAGATTGTTTTGACTGTTGATCTTTTTCATTTCCGTATGAATTTGCGGATTAGCCTGTCCAATTCCACAAAAAGGCAGCTGGGATTTTAATAGGGATTGTATTGAAAGTGTAGGTAAGTTTGGGAAATGTTGCCATCTTAAAAATATCAAGTCTTCCAATCCATGAACATGGAATATCTTCCAATTTTTTAGGTCTTTTTCATTTATTTCACTGACGTTTTGTAATATTTGGTATACAAGTCTTGTATTTCTCTTGTTAAATTTGTTTTCTACATATTTAAATTTTTTGATGCTATTGTAAATGAATTTTTTTTTTTCTTCCTTTTTGTGGAGAACAGGGTCTCGCTATATTGCCCAGGCAGGTCTCAAACTCCTGGACTCAAGCTGTCCTCCCACCTCTGCCTCCCTGACAGCTGGGATTACAAGCATTTTCTTTTTTTTTTTTTCTTTCTTTCCTTTTTTTTTTTTTTTTTTTTTGAGACAGAGTTTCGCTCTTGTTGCCCAGGCTGCAGTACAATGGCGCCATCTCAGCTCACTGCAACCTCCACCTCCCAGGTTCAAGTGATTCTCCTACCTCAGCCTCCCTAGTAGCTGGGATTACAGGCATGCACCACCACACCCAGCTAATTTTGTTTTTTGTTTGTTTTGCTTTTGTTTTTGAGACGAAGTCTCGCTCTCTCGCCCAGGTTGGAGTGCAGTGGCGCAGTCTCGGTTCGCTGCAAGCTCCGCCTCTGGGTTCACGCCGTTCTCCTGCCTCAGTCTCCCAAGTGGCTGGGACTAGAGGCGCCCGCCACCACGCCTGGCTTTTTTTTTTTTTTTTTTTTTTTTTTTTTTTTGTATTTTTAGTAGAGACGGGGTTTCACCGTGTTAGGCAGGATGGTCTCGATCTCCTGACCTCACAATCCGCCCGCCTCGGCCTCACAAAGTGCTGGGATTACAGGCGTGAGCCACCGCGCCCGGCATTTTTTTTTTTAGTAGAGACGGAGTTTCTCCATGTTGGCCAGTGGTCTTGAACTGCCGACCTCAGGTGATCCGCCTGCCTCAGCCTCCCAAAGTGCTGGGATTATAGGCATGAGCCGCTGTGCCAGGCCTGAAATTGTTTTCTTAATTTCATTTTCAGTTTTTTGTTGTTGTTGTTGTTGTTGTTGTTGTTTTCAATAGAGATGAGGTCTCACTATGTTGCCCAGACTGGTCAAACTCCTGAGCTCAAGCAATCCTCCTTCCTCAGCCTCCCACAGTGCTGGGTTTACAGGCATGAGCTACAATGCCCGGCCCATTTTTAGTATTTTATAGCTATAGTGGATAGAAATATAATTGATTTGTATATTGACTTGTATCCTGCAAGCTTGCTGAACTAAATTTATTAACTCTAATAGGGGTGGGTGTGGGGGTGTGTGTGTGTGTGTGTGTGTGTGTGTGTGTGTGTGTGTGTGTGTGTGTGTGTTCCTTATGATTTTCTATATACAAGATTGTATCTTCTAATTTGGAAGCCTTTTGTTTTATTTTCTTGCTTAATTGCCATGGTTCAAACCTCCAGTACCATGTTGAATAGAAATGATGGGACTGGACATCCTTGTTTGGTTTTGTTATTAAGGAGGAAGTGTTCAGTCTTTCACCATTAAATATAGTATTAGCTTTGGGGTTTTCATCAGATGAAGGAATTTTTTTTTTTTTTTTTAAGATAGTGTCTCACGGCCGGGCGCGGTGGCTCAAACCTGTAATCCCAGCACTTTGGGAGGCCAAGACGGGCGGATCATGAGGTCAGGAGATCGAGACCATCCTGGCTAATACGGTGAAACCCCGTCTCTACTAAAAAATACAAAAAACTAGCCGGGCGAAGTGGCGGGTGCCTGTAGTCCCAGCTACTCGGGAGGCTGAGGCAGGAGAATGGCGTGAACCCGAGAGGAGGAGCTTGCAGTGAGCTGAGATCCGGCCACTGCACTCCAGCCTGGGTGACAGAGCAAGACTCCGTCTCAAAAAAAAAAAAAAAAAAAAAAAAAAAAAGATAGTGTCTCACTTGGTCACCCAGGCTGGAGTGCAGTGACACAATCTTAGCTCTCTACAGCCTCAACCTTCCTCCTGGGCTCAAGCAATTCTCCTGCTTCACCCTCCTGAGTATCTAGGACTACAGGCAAGCACCACCATGCTTAGCTAATTTTTGTATTTTTTGTAAAGATGGTGTTTTGCCCTGTTGCCCAGGCTGGTCTCAAACTCCTGAGCTCAAGCAATCCACCCACCTCAGCCTCCCAAAGTGCTGGGATTACAGACATGTGCCACCAAGCCTGGCTGAGGAGGTTTCTTTTTGTTCTTAAGTGGCTTGGGTTTTTTTTTTTTTTTTTTTTGTAAAATGATGTTGGATTTTGTCAAATGCAATTTCTGCACCTTTTGAAATGATTGTTTTAGTTCTAGTTGTATATCATATTGATTGATTTTTGCATTCTTGGAATAAGTCCCACTTGGTCAAAGTGTATAATCTTTTTGTATATGTTAAATGATATTTAATGTATAATAAATTTAAACCTATCTTTGCCCCAACAGAAAATGATCCACAGTCTATTTCTCATAAACTGTTCCGGTGACATATTTCTAGAGAAGCACTGGAAGAGCGTTGTGAGCCAGTCTGTCTGTGATTATTTCTTTGAAGCTCAAGAGAAAGCTGCTGATGTTGAAAATGTACCACCTGTCATTTCAACACCTCACCACTACCTCATCAGTATCTACCGGGATAAGCTCTTCTTTGTATCTGTCATACAGACTGAAGTGCCACCTCTCTTTGTAATTGAGTTCCTACATCGAGTTGCTGACACTTTTCAGGTTGGTTATCTATCATACCTTTCTAACTTAAATGACCCAAGTTAGCTGGAGGTGAGACATGATTATATTATTTAATTACCCAGGTTTTGATGTTTACTGTCTGTTTCTCTCTGTTTAAGCATAAATTCATAAATCCTTTTCTATGTGGTGTACAGTTGCACACATGGCTGCTGTATTTACTATTTTTTATATGTATTACAAATTACAGTTGGCTCTCCATATACATGGGTTCTGCATCCATGAATTCACCGAACCTTACATGGCAAATATTTGAACAAAAAAATTGAACTGAACATGTACAAACTTCTTCTCCTCATTATTACTTAAACAATGCAGTATAACAAATAGTTACATAGCATTTACATTGTGTTAGATATTACAAGTAATCTAGAGGTGATTTAAAGTATATAGGGCGATGTGTATAAGTGATGTGCAAATACTATGCCATTTTATGTCAGGGACTTGAGAATTGTGAGTTTTGGTATCCACAGGGGATCCTGGAACTAATTCCCCACAACTACCAAGGGATGACTGCATATCATCAGGAAACAATAATGCCCTCCACATACAGTTCTCTCAATGGTCTCAAGATTTTCATTGGTTATGAACTCTTCTGTATTTACGTTTTATTTTTTTCTCTTGTCTTGCTGAATATACCAAACAATTTAAGCTTATCTATGTGTATGTTGGAATAGTTAATCAGGGTGAATGAAGTTTATAGCTCAAATTCCAATTTAATGTCTCAATACTTTCTAGTATAATGTGTAATAGGAATTAAATTCAGGCTAGAAATATCAAGAAAATACTGAGGAATAATGTTAGGACTATAGAGGGGTTTTTTTGTTTGCTTGTTTTTTTTTGTTTGAGACAGAGTCTCACTCTGTCGCCTAGGCTGGAGTGCAGTGGCGTGCTCTTGGCTCACCGCAACCTCCGCCTCCCGGGTTCAAGCAATCCTCCCTCCTCAGCCTCCCAAGTAGCTGGGACCACAGGTGTGCACCATCACACTCAGCTAATTTTTGTATTTTTAGTAGAGACAGGGTTTCACCATGTTGGCCAGGCTGGTCTTGAACTCCTGACCTCAAGTGATCCACCCGCCTCAGCCTCCCAAATTGCTGGGATTGCAGGCATAAGCCACCGTGCCCGGCCTATGGAGGGTTTTTTCCCTGGCTCTGTTTTACATATGTTCAGCATCTTAAGCAATGAATAATGCTATTGTAAGTTTGTTCTTCAGAACAAAAAGTATTTAGCAAGCCTTTCTTTGTGCCTTCCATTGTGTGATATTGTGTATTTTGTCAGGACTACTTTGGTGAGTGTTCAGAGGCTGCGATTAAGGATAATGTGGTCATAGTATATGAACTCTTAGAAGAAATGTTAGACAATGGATTTCCACTGGCTACCGAATCTAACATTTTGAAAGAATTAATTAAACCGCCAACAATTCTACGGTCTGTTGTCAACTCTATTACAGGTAAGATGAAAACATACTTTACTGGTAACTGAGCAATTAAAACTTTGTAAACAACTCATTATTGTTCATGATCTGATGTATTATTAAGGTAGTACAATTCAGCCATAATTAAAGTTACTGGTAAAGTTAAAATGGATGTATTGTATATTTATTTTCATAGAAAAAGGCTAGACCTTAAGTGATAAAGAACTTTTGGTTATTACTCTTTTTTTTTTTCTAAAATACCACAACAATATTATTACCATTATTTAACACTAAATACTAAGACTGAATAAATTGTTCCAGTTAGTCCTAAAGAAGCCAGTATATGAGCCCACTTAGAAGAGAATTTAGTCCATTTACAGACTGGCATTTTAATGTTTAAAATAACATAACTGGTATGCTGCTACTCCACAATTACTAGAGAATAGAAAATTTAAGACTCTTAACCACACAGTACTACAATATCCTCCGAGTCTTTGTTTTTATGCATGCAGAAGATGTATTAAGAAAAAATAGAAAAATAGTTTACTCATGAGATCGCATGCATTGTGGGCCTGTACTTATATTGTAAGCTTCCAGTTGGGTTTAATTCTTGAGTGTAGCTAGAAATTAGGCACACCCAGATGCCAATGTTCTTTCGAAAGCTTTAAAGTCTTTTAGAGAAAGATTCCTATGAAATGTTATATGCCACTCCAACTCCACTGTCCACCACTGTAAACCCCTCTCCAGTGCCTTGACCTAAAAATGAGGTGAGAGAGGCCTGTAAGAAAAAGATCATTCAGCAGCTCTTTATTCATCCTCTGTGTAAGGGTGAATGTTGAGAGAAATTCAAAGAAAGATAAGATGGCATGTCTGTGCTCCTAAAACTTATACTCTGAATGGGACGTTGGAAAAAAAATTAAAATAAGTAAATAACTGTATAAGACTTTAAAAAGCAATTCCATACTTCACAGATAATGTAATAGCATTGGAAAATACACATGATATAATGTTAAATTGAAAAGTCAGCACAAAACTGAAAAAATTATTCTTATATATAAATATTCACTCAGACCAAAAAGTTCTAAATATTTACAATGATTATACCCAGCTAAAGAAATACAGATTATCTTTATTTTTGTTTTATACTTTTTAATTTTCCAAAATAAACATGTATTTTATAGTCAGAGAAAAGTTACTAAAATATAGAATGCAAAACATAACAGATTCATAAGGCAGTATATTACAAAGTTCAAGAGAATGGTTCCATTAATGAAGTATTCCCTCCTGAACTGTGGTGGGCGGCCACCTTGGAGAATCAGTAGAATTCAGGAAGTGAGGGAGGAGTAAGAGCATTCTCCATAGGTGGAACTGTATGAGAAAAAAACACACATGAAAGAGAAAAACCTAAAGTTTTATTAATGCAGAAGCAGAACTGTTTTTCAGTTGAGAAGTTAGAGATCAGATTAAAAAGTAGAGAAAGTCCTTCAAAGCTAGGCTAAATATTTAGCTTTTATCATAAAGTCAGTGATCAACCATTGAAGGTTTTTGAGCAGGAAGATAACATGATTGTAGGTTGCAGGTAGGAACACCAATCATAAGTAGACTGCAAAATTATAGATACAGTATGATTGCGACTGTATTTTAAAGTGCAATTAAAAACCAAAAATTATTACAATAGAAAAAAATGCAACCTTCTGGTGGTGGAAATGTTTAAAGAAATATACCAAAATGTTAATATTATATTAAAATGTTAATACCATAATATTAACAAAAATGTTAATGGTAAATGTATTTTGTTAGTAAGAAGTCTAGTGTTTTTCTTTAAACCACCTTTCTGAACTCCACCTTTTTGTTGTTGTTTTTAAGTATGTAGTACTTTCGAATTGGAAATATAAATTAACCAAAATGTTAAGTAAGTCACAGCTCAAAGATAGGTGTTTTGGACAACCACACTTATTTTTAGACATGTGTCAGTTTACCAGGAAATTAGCCGGATACTGAACACTAGCTATATTGCAGCCATATGGGTATGTCGACCTTAAAATAGGAAAAGCCCAGATTCCATTTATTCCACTGAGGCCTGCTTGGCAGCATCTCGTGTAAATTAAAGTTGAATACTGAAGGGCCTAGTTATAACTCTGGATTCTCAGTGGAGACATTTTATTGGCAGAAGATTTTGAAACAACCAGCCTCTTTTTTCATCAGTGGCAGAGAATCTGTTTTTGAGCCACTGGAATTAGATTAGGTTACTGTTAACACACAGGAAGCAAAAGATAAGTAAATAAATTTAACCTGGTTTGGCAGGTAAACAGAGGGCCACATGGCCTATTTTTCTCTTCTAGAAATTTGATCATGTTGGTATGGAAATGTCTGACAATTCTAGAGACCATCCACAAGTTCATTAAGAAAAATCCAAACATTAAAGAAGCAGCTTTCTTTTTCCCAGTAATACATTTTCTCATGACTGTTTTACACATCAACTTTGCCTTCTTTTTGGGTTTCTAGGCAGTAGTAATGTTGGGGACACACTCCCCACTGGGCAGCTGTCCAACATACCATGGCGTCGGGCAGGGGTAAAGTACACAAACAATGAAGCCTATTTTGATGTCGTTGAAGAAATAGACGCAATTATAGATAAATCAGGTAATTGTGTGCATGTCATCTTATTTGGGGAAAAACAATTCATCTGACACAGATGAATAGAAAACTGAAGTCCTGGCCAGGCACAGTGGCTCACGCCTGTAATCCCAGCACTTTGGGAGGCCAAGACAGGTGGAACACGAGGTCAGAGTTTGAGACCAGCCTAGCCAACATGGTGAAACTCTGTCTTTACTAAAGATACGAAAAATTAGCCAGGTGTGGTGGCACACACCTGTAATCCCAGCGACTCAGGAGGCTGAGGCAGAATTGCTTGAACCTGGGAGGCAGAGATTGCAATGAGACAAGATCACACCATTGCACTCCAGCCTGGCTGTGTCTCAACAAAAAAAAAAAAGAAAGAAAAGAAAATTGAAGTCCTTTGGCAGTATGGTTTCAGTAGAAAGGCATTCATTATCTGATGATTTTTAAATCTGTTTGTTAGTTTGTTTGTTTATTTATTTATTTGAGATGGGATCTCACTGTTGCCCAGGCTGGAGTGCAGTGACATGATCTCGGCTCACTGGAACCTTCACCTCCTGGGTTCAAGCGATCCTGCTGCCTCAGCTTCCCAAGTAGCTGGGATTACAGGCATGAGCCACCATACCTGGCTAATTTTTTTTTTCAGATGCAGTTTCGCTCTCATTGCCCAGGCTGGAATGCAATGGTGCAGTCTCGGCTCACCACAACCTCTGCCTCCCAGGTTCAAGCGATTCTTCTGCCTCAGCCTCCCATGTACCTGGGATTACAGGCATACACCACCACGCCCAGCTAATATTGTGTTTTTAATAGAGATAGCGTTTCTCCATGTTGCTCAGGGCTGGTCTCGAACTCCTGACCTCAGGTGATCCGCCTGTTTCAGTCTCCCAAAGTGCTAGAATTACAAGCGTGAGTCATTGCTCCTGGCCCTGGCTCATTTTTTGTATTTTTAGTAGAGACGCAGTTTCACAATGTTGGCCAGGCTGGTCTCGAGCTCCGGACCTCAAGTGATACCTGCCTTGGCCTCCCAAAGTGCTGGGATTACAGGCGTGAGCCACTGCACCTGGCCCATAAATCTGTTTATTTTGCCCATAGGTTCCATATAATTTTCATAACCACTAGTTGAGGTCTGCCAAACATGTAAATCAGAACTGATAATGCCTTACTTTAAGCTAATTATTACCCTATGTAACTCTACCTCTTGCTATTTATTCCTTCTAACATTTATTGAAAATCTACCATATACCATGCTTTTGCTACTACATTATGTGCAGTACTTCTGATAAAAGCCCCTATCTTTTCACTTTCTTTCTTTTTTTTTTAAATACAGGGTCTTGCTCTTTTGCCCAGACTAGAGTGCACTGGTGCAGTCCCTACTTACTGCAGCCTTGACCTCCAGCTCATGCGATCCTCCTACCTCAGACTCCTGAGTAGCCTATAGTCCCAGCCAATCAGGAGGTACACACCACATGCCACCATGCCTGGCTAGCTTTTATTTTTATTTTTTGTACAGACAGAGTCTCACCATGTTGCCCAGGCTGGTCTTGAACTCCTGGGCTCGAGCAGTTTACCTACCTCAATCTCCCAAAGTGCTGAGATTACAGGCATCAGCCACCACACCCAATCTAATTATCTTTTTAACCAGACAAAACAATGGTACTCTATAAGAATCATAAAATTTTATTATTAAAAATAGCAGCCGGACATGGTGGATCACTCCTGTAGTTCCAGCGCTTTGGGAGGCCATGGCAGGCAGATCACTTGAGGTCAGGAGTTCAAGACCAGCCTGGCCAACATGGTAAAACCTCGTCTCTACTATAAATACTAAAATTAACTGGGCATGGTGGCAGGCGCCTGTAATCCCAGCTACTCGGGAGGCCGAGGCAGGAGAATTGCTTGACCCCAGGAGGCAGAGGTTGCAGTGAGCCAAGACTGCACCACTGCACTCTAGCCTGGGTGACAGAGCGAGACTCCATCTCAAAAAAAAAAAAAAATTAGTCCTTCCCTTGCATTTATTTTATACATAAGGAAAGCCCAGAAGGGTTAAGTGAACTGTTCCAAGTCACACAACTTGTTAACATGTAGTGATGGTTTATTGTGAATTATAGTCAATATCTTCTCTTCCATGAGTGCCCTTTTCATTATAACATTCCATCTTATAGAATAACAGATTTTTGCCAGGCACGGTGGCTCACACCTGTAATCCCAGCACTTTGGGAGGCTTAGGCAGTAAGATCACTTGAGCCCAGGAGTTGAAGAGCAGCCTAGGCAACATAGCGAGACTCCGTATCTATCAAAAATTTAAAAGATTAGCTAGGCATGGGTTCCTTAATCCCACCTATTCAGGAGGCTAAGGCAGGAGAATTGCTCGAGCCCAGGAGTTCAATGCTGTAGTGAGCTATGTTCACACCACTGTACTCCAGCCTGGATGGCAGAGGGAGACCCTGTCTCTAAAAGAAAGAGAGATCTTTCTATTATGGATCCTATTTCTTAAAAGTTGACTTAGTCCATTTCATAATACCCTTGCCTCATTTTAAAATTCTATTGAAAATGTTTTTGGTTTGTTTTATTTTGTTTTTGAGACAGAGTCTCACATTGTCGCCCAGGCTGTAGTACAGTGTTGCGGTCTCGGCTCACTGCAACCTCCGCCTTCTGGGTTCAAGCAATTCTCCTGCCTCAGCCTCTCAAGTAGCTGGGACTACAAGCACACACCACCACGCCTGGCTAATTTTTTGTATTTTTAGTAGAGACGGGGTTTCGCCATGTTACCCAGGCTGGTCCCAAACTCCTGAGCTCAGATAATCTACCCACTTCGGCTTCCCTAAACGCTGGGATTACAGGCATGAGCCACTGTGCCTGGCCTCATATGTTTTAAACTCATATCCAGTCATCTTACAGGGTTGGCTCCATAAAGGAGACAGTTTAATTTTCCTTAGAATTAGCATATTCTGGCTGGGTATGGTAGTTCGCACCTGTAATCCCAGCACTTTGGGAGGCTGAGGTAGGCAGATTGCTTGAGCCCAGGAGTTCGAGACCAACCTGGGCAATGTAACAAGACCCTGTCTCTACAAAAAAATACAAAAATTAGCCAGGCATGGAGGTGCAAGCCTGTAGTACCAGCTGCTTGGGAGGCTGAGGTGGGAGGATTGCTTGAGCCCAGGAGGTTGAGGCTGCAGTGAGCCGTGATAGCACTACTACACTCCAACCTGGGTGACAGAGAAAGACCCTGTCTCAAAAAAAAAAAAAAAATTATATTCTACAGTGGCATACCTGTAGTCCCAGTTACTCTGGGGGCCAGCTGGGACTAGCTAGTAAGACCTCATCTCTTAAAAAAAAAGAAAAATTATCATATTCCAACCAGAGTTAGGTATGGACCTTGTTCCCTGACCTGTTAATAGAGATGTAAAGCTTCAGTAAGTCTGACACCCAGAGGGTATCTCCATTATTCTAAATATAGTGATTGTTGGGCTAGGTGTCATGGCACACGCCTATATTCCCAGCTATTCGGGAGGCTAGGGCGGGAGGATTACTTGAGCCCAGGAGTGAGGCTGCAGTGAGCTGTGATCGTGCCACTGCACTCCAACCTTGGCAACAGAGCAAGACTCTGTCTCTAAAAACAATAAATAAATAAAAATAAAAAGATATAGTGATAGCTCTAGTTAAGACTCATATTCCGTTGATGTTATCTTCCTTTTTCTTTCTTTCTTCAGGATCTACAGTCTTTGCAGAAATTCAGGGGGTCATTGATGCTTGCATTAAACTATCTGGAATGCCCGATCTCTCCCTTTCTTTCATGGTAAGTTTTATTCTCCTGTTTTATAGCCCCTTGAATGCCTAATACATGTGAAGTACTAAATGAAATGATAAATATTGAGATAAGTTTGCATCTTAGATTGCAAAGGATTGTCTCAGAAATATTCCTAGCAGAGTTTCCTAAGACAGGCACTTACATGATGAGCGTGGTCTTTATGGAAAGGCTAAGGGAGGTCTTTGCCTGAGTGTGCTAGAAAGGGCTTAAAATTGGCTGGCTGGCTTCTGCAAATATCCAGTATCATTTTTACTGAGTAATTATTTGCTTTGCTGATATGAAAGGACATTGGTCTTTTGTATCATTTTAGAGTCAGCATGACATACTGCTAGGAACAATTAAGAGAACTGACTTCTGGTGTTGTCACCAGTTTGTTCTGACCTTAAGTCCTCTGAACCTCAGTTTTTTAATCTGTTAAAGGGAAATAATACTACTTGCCTTTTCTCCTTTATGGTTATTGAAATTCAATAAAATAATGTACATAAAATATTTACAAACTTTAAAGCATTGTGAAACTATAAGGTTGTGTAGATGTGGTCATAAACTCTTCCATGACTGCTTTATCTTCAGGGAACATATTGATTTGTCAAGGTATCTAAGTACAGTTCCCATATTCATTATGCTCTATGAACACGGCTGTCTTCTGTTTTCTTGACAGAACCCTAGGCTTCTGGATGACGTCAGCTTCCACCCCTGCATCCGGTTCAAGCGTTGGGAATCTGAAAGAGTTTTGTCATTTATTCCTCCAGATGGAAATTTCCGACTCATATCATACCGTGTCAGCTCACAAAAGTATGTTGATGCATCAGCCAGAATCTGCCATCATACATATCAAGCAGAACTCACCTTTCCCTGTTCCTTTATGACAGTTGAGTACTTGAGGTCGTCATTGCTCACTTTAACCATAGCTCACCGGGAGACCCAGTGAGAACTGGTGAAAATACGCACCTAAAATATCAGTATACTTTGAATGTATGAGTGTAGAGTGGTACTAAGTGAGACTAGAGTAAAATCTATAGCCAAGGGCAAGCAAACCATGCATAACCTGGGCAAAAGGTTTTGGTACTGGTTCTTTGCAAGGTTACGCATTGTCAAATTATGGCGCTGGTTCTTTGCTCAGGTTATGCACGGTCCATTTTGCTCTGCTTCTGACAGCTGAGTACTTTGCAAGCAGAGCAAAATGGACTGTGCATAACCTGGGCAAAACCATGAACCACTGCCATAATCTTACCATAGTCTGTAGACTTTGTGGCTAACAAGGAGACAGACCTACCTGTAGTTCGTGAGGACATTCCCAAACTTACCTGCTTCAAGTCAGTCTTCTCTGCTTCGAGGTTTTAAGGAACTGTTTAGCATTGAGAGCCGGGTGCAGTGGTTCACTCCTGTAATCCCAACACTTTGGGAGGCCAGTGTGGGCAGATCACTTGAGGTCAGGAGTTCTAGACCAGTCTGGTCAACGTGGTGAAACCTTGTCTCTACTAAAAATACAAAATTAGCCAGGCGTGATAGCGTGTGCCTATAATCTCAACTACTTGGGAGGCTGAGGCATGAGAATCACTTGAACCTGGAAGGCAGAGGTTGCAGTGACAGATCATGCCACTGCACTCCAGCCTGGCCAAGAGGGTGAAATTGCATCTCAAAAAAATAAAAAAAAATTTAGCATTGGGGATCGTAGTTTTATAGCTAGTTTGTTTCTTGAAAATACCAGAAGTTATTTGAGTAACATTATGACAGGACTCAAAAGCAGACAAATTATTTCTTGGCTCTTTTTTTCTTTGAACCGGAGTTCGGCTCTTGTTGCTCAGACTGGAGTGCAGTGGTGAAATTTTGGCTTACCTCAACCTCCACCTCTAGGGTTCAAGTGATTCTCTGCCTCAGCCTCCCAAGTAGCTGGGATTACATGCATGTACCACCACGCCCGGCTAATTTTGTGTTTTTAGTAGAGACAGGGTTTCTCCATGTTGGTCAGGCTGGTCTCGAACTCCCGACCTTGGGTGATCCGCCCACCTCAGCCTCCCAAAGTCCTGGGATTACAGGCGTGAGCCACCGCACCCAGCCTGTTTCTTGACTCATCACATAGGAACTGTTTTCATTTATATAAAACATATTTTACATTATTTTTCAGTGGGATCGTAATTCATTTTTTTAAACTAGGGCCATTTGCCCCAATTGTTTTTTTTTTGTTTGTTTGTTTTATGTTTTTTTGGTTTTTTTGTTTGTTTGTTTTGAGACGGAGTTTCACTGTTGTCGCCCAGGCTGGAGTACAATTCTGTGATCTTGGCTTATGGCAACCTCTACCTCCTGGGTTCAAGTGATTCTTCTGCCTCAGCCTCCCAAGTAGCTGGGATTACAGGCGCCCGCCACCGCGCCCAGCTAATTTTTGTTTCTTGTTACTTTTTTTAGTAGAGAGGGGGTTTCACCATGTTGGCCAGGCTGATCTCAAACTCCTGACCTCCAGTGATCTGCCTGCCTTGGCCTCCCAAAGTGCCAGGATTACAGGCATGAGCCACTGCACCCAGCCACCCCCAATTGTTTATACTGTTATTAAACTTCAGATTTCTGTCTTGATTTGTATACAGTTCCCAGCACAGTGGTACCAGAACATTATGCTATACTCAGCTCCCCCTTGTGTAGATGCTGAATCTGCAGTTCTGGAGGTACCGCCATCTTGGTATCCTTGGAGGATTGGTTGCAAAAATCAGCAGATGCTCAAGTCCCTTATATAAAATGGTGTAGTATTTGCATATAACCTATGCACATCCTCCTGGGTACTTAAAATCATCTCCAAGTTACTTGTGATAGTACACTGTAAACACTGTGTAAATAATTGTTATACCAGGTTGACTTTTTATTTTTATTACATTTTGTAGTTGTATTGTTATTTTTTTTTTTTCTTTTTTTTTTTTGAGATGGAATCTCGCTCCGTTGCCCAGGCTGGAGTGCAGAGGCGCAATCTCAGCTCACTGCAATCTCCACTTCCCAGGTTCAAGTAATTCTCCTGCCTCAGCCTTCTGAGTAGCTGGGACTACAGGCACAAGCCACCACACCCAGCTAATTTTTGTATTTTTAGTAGAGACGAGGTTTCACCATGTTGGCCAGGCTGGTCTTGAACTCCTCACCTCAGCCTCCCAAAGTACTGGGATTACAAGTGTGAGCCACCACACCCAGCCTCAGCTAATTTTTGTATTTTTGTAGAGATGAGGTTTCACTATGTTGGCCAGGCTGGTCTCAAACTCCTGACCTCAGGTGATCCCCTCCCACCGCCGGTCTCGGCCTCCCAAAGTGCCGGGATTACAGGCATGAGCCACCACGCCTGGCCGATAGTGTTAAATAATATTTTCAGTCCTCAACTGGTCAAATTCAAGGATGCATAACTGTGGCTACAGAGAGCCAACTCTGTAGCACCTTATTGTGGAGTTAAAGGTACAGTAGGATACTCTGGACAGAGGTTTTCAGGATACCTCTGATGCTTTCCCCACACCATTAATTGTGTTTATGCTTTTGTATCTTTCTCTGTTTCTCTTTTTAGTCTAGTGGCAATACCAGTGTATGTGAAACATAGTATCAGCTTTAAAGAGAACAGTTCTTGTGGCAGATTTGATATAACAATTGGACCAAAGCAGAATATGGGGAAAACTATTGAAGGAATTACAGTGACAGTTCACATGCCAAAAGTTGTGCTGAACATGAACCTGACAACCACACAAGGCAGCTATACATTTGATCCAGTCACCAAGGTACAGCCACTTCAAATCAAGAGTGAGCAAGTGTTTCTGCAATCTATTTTGTGATTTGTGGGGAGGAATGGAGGGAAAGGTTTAGCACCTTGTTTAAAACTAAAGTTCGTATCAAAACCTAGAGAGTATACTGTGCTGTGCTTCTGCCACTGGCTGCCAAAGGAATCCTGCAGCTGCTACTGAGCAGATGAACAGAAAAGTGTGTCATTCTGTCCTTTTTCAGAATGTGCCTTCACTCATCCATTATTAATCCAGAGCCTCACTCTGCTATCTAATAAGAAAGAAGTAAAAGCTTTTTTAAAAAGAGAAAACATTATGTAGAAGAAGATATTATGATGGTATATGAATTATTAAGTTTTCTATATAAATTGATCATTAAGACCTTTTTCTTCCTTTTTAATTTAAAAGCATCATTTCATACTCTTTCACAGGGCTAGGAAAGCTGCTTCCTCACCCTACTTAAATTTTCCTGTAGCAGAGGGTTTTCAGAGAAACTGTAGCAGATGATTTTCTCTCAGCTTCCTGATTAGCTAGTAAATATGATTGTTTTCAATAGCAGAGTCATTGAGCTACCTGATAAATGAAAAGACATGTTTTTTGAATAACATCATAGGATGTTAAAGATTATTTAATGCAGTTGTAAGGATTCAAAGAACCTCCTGGAGACCACACAGGGCTGAGAAAGGGAGCTTCAGATTCCTGGCCCTTTACCACAGCTTCAACTATGACAGCTTTGCTTTCTTTCTCATCTGCTGCTGAGCCTCCACACCTAAGATTTCATTTGAACAATGAGTTTCACAGCTAAAAGTTTTAAAAACACCATCTTAAGTCAATCTAATTATTTTACAGAAAAATAAACAGAGGCCGTGCACAGTGGCTTATGCCTGTAATCCCAGCACTTTGGGAGGCCGAGGTGGGCGGATCACCTGAGGTCAGGAGTTCGAGACCAGCCTGACCAACATGGAGAAAGCCCATCTCTACTAAAGCTACAAAATTAGCTAGGCATGGTGGCGCATGCCTGTATCCCAGCTGCTTGGGATGCTGAGGTAGGAGTATCGCTTGAACCCGAGAGGCGGAGGTTGTGGTGAGCCAAGATTGCGCCATTGCACTCCATCCTGGGCGACAAGAGCGAAACTCTGTCTCAAAAAAAAAAAGAAAAAGAAACAGGCCCAGAGAAAAGTAGTGAAGATGGTATGATGGAGAACATTTGAAATCAGAGAGCCTTAGGTTCAAATCCCAGCCTTACCTCTGACTAGCTGTGTGACCTTGAGCAAGTCATTTGATCTCCGAGCCTTAATTTCCTCATTTGTAAATAGAAGACAAAAGCTACTTCACAGCCCTCAATGAGATAACATATGAATAGTGCTAAGCACGGTGCTAATACAAAAGAAAATGCTCAACAAATGTAGATTCTCTGTCCTCACTCCCCATTCAAAGTCACAGAGCTAGTCAGAGGTAAACTCACTGTAGATCCCAGATCTCTTGTTTTCAAGAGACTGCACTTCATTTTTACAGAAGTTTATGATACAGAAGTTTATGATGTCTTTGAACCTTGTTTTGGAGGGTTTGTCTTTAATAAATGGTTCTATTTGTTTTTCATTCTTTGTCTTTTTAAGGTACTAACATGGGATGTGGGAAAAATTACTCCACAAAAGCTCCCAAGTCTTAAAGGACTGGTAAATTTACAGTCTGGAGCCCCCAAACCAGAAGAGAATCCGAGCCTCAATATACAGTTTAAGATCCAGCAGCTTGCTATTTCAGGTAAGGATAAGGTTGACTTGTAGTTAAGGGTAATTGAGTTTTGCAAGCTCAATTATTAGGCACTTAGAAGAGTAACAAAAGTTTCCCTCTCTAGAAAGAGCAGTAGCCCTTTGGCCGGGCGCGGTGGCTCACGCCTGTAATCCCAGCACTTTGGGAGGCCGAGGCGGGAGGATCACGAGGTCAGGAGATCAAGACCATCCTGGTCAACACGGTGAAACCCCGTCTCTACTAAAACTACAAAAAATTAGCCAGGCGTAGTGGTGGGCGCCTGTAGTCCCAGCTACTCGGGAGGCTGAGGCAGGAGAATGGCGTGTACCCGGGAGGCGGAGCTTGCAGTGAGCCAAGATTGCACCACTGCACTCCAGCCTGGGCAACAGAGCGAGACTCCGTCTCAGAAAAAAAAAAAAAAAGAAAAGAAAGAGCAGTAGCCCATTTGCCTTTTACACTGTGCTTGGTGGGGCCATCTCCCAGGCATCAACCAAATGATTTTGGAGAACACCTTATTTCAAACAGCTTCTCCTCACCTCTGCCCTCATTCAAGCACCAAAAAGGGAGTTATTCATATTTATAGAAAGTAGAATTATACTTCACAGACATTCCCTGCCTGTGTGTGAATCTTAACCAAAACCATACCATCAAAGTGCAATAATTTGTAAATGATAGAAGAGACATTTCTTCCAAATGGTGGAAGGGACACTGGTTAATGTCAGATTTACCATATAGTGCTCATTGCTAACATATTGGTTGGGATGATGATAATTTATTCTTTTTCATTCTTTTTGACACAGGCTTAAAAGTGAACCGTTTGGACATGTATGGGGAGAAATATAAGCCATTTAAAGGAGTCAAATACGTCACGAAAGCTGGAAAGTTCCAAGTGAGGACATGAGAAGAGGCCAAAATTTCTCAAGACCAGTTTGTTTTCCAAGTGTCATTATGATGTATTACTATTAGGTACCAAGTGGGTGGGAATAGATATTCTAGTTAAAGCATTTGTGTCTAGCTACACACCGCTAACAAAGTTGCTTAGTTATCAATGTAGGATTCTTAAGGAGCTTTAAGCTAAGGAAACCTTTTAGTGACTTAGCTTATTTTGTATCTTTTCACTTAGGAAGATGTTGGAGGTGATTTTTTTTCCATAGGAGAATACCATCTGACGGCTGCACATTGTAACAGTAAAGGCAGAAAGCTATAGTGATAACCTCTCTCCTAAAAGGAGTTAACTGGTCTCATCCAGCAGAAGCTATCTTAAATCTCTGATGTGTCAGGTGCAGCCAAATATCACACGTGATCTTAGCCATCCCAAACCAGTATCTGTCCCAAGAGAGGAAATTCCCCCCACCCCCAGAAGTTTACAGAAAACTGCCTCTTCAAGTGTTTGCCTTATTCAGCTTTTCACTTGTGCCATTAAGCAAGCACTGTAGCAAAAGCCACTTCCACATGGCCCTGGCAGGGAGCACTGCTGCTCCATGCTCCATTCTCTCTGTACTTGGTATTGTATTTTTTATAAATAAGATTTTTATGTAAAGCTTATTTGATTTACAGGGACCTTGCTGCAGTAAATACCATCTCAATTTTGTGCCACTGGTTCAGCTGTTAGCACAGTAAAAAAATCATTTGTATCACAGGGGCAAATGCTTTATTAAGGTAGTAAAAGGGAACATTACTTCTGCTTTCAGGAAGTTACTGCAAGCACAAGCATTTGTGCTTTTAAGCAAATTAAAGTAGTAAAAGAAAAACTTAAGTGAAACCTTTGCCATCTTAATGTTTTATAATATAAAGCTTACCCAACACCAGTTAAGCCATGGTTAACCTAAATGTCTCATGCCCCAGTTCAGCAAAAGGAGGAAAATGTGCCTGCCTCACTGTCATCAGTCTTTCTAAATCTTTTACCTTTTTTGTTGTTGTTCTTAAGGGGTTGAATTTGCCTGCATTCCTTGTCTTTAGGGGAAATTCCCTTTTCATATTGTGTGCTTCCCAAAGCTATAGTCATAGATTTCTTCCAGAAACTATTGTCATAATTGTCACTGGAGTGCTTAAATATACTTACTATACTGACAAAATACATGGAAGTGAGTTATAATGAGGCAGAAACAAAATCCTCAGTAACACTGATGATACTGTACTGATCACCATGGTTTTGGAAAGTCAGTCAACAGTTGTATTATTGCACTCAACTTCATTGTGTCATTTTATGTAACTTCTTCATCTTGGTGGTCCTTGCCCAGTTATTTTTTGCCTCATTAGACATCAAGAAATGGAGAAAGACTGAAAGTTAAGATATTCTTCATGTTTCCTTCTTATTTATGCTATTTTCTTCTCTTTATAGCTCCATTCTTCTTTCAGTCTTCTCAGCTTATAACCGTCTTTTCCTTATGCTAAGGATAGCCCTTACACTCATGCCATCTGTGCTGTCAAGGGCTGCTGGTTGGTGCTGGTACAAGGAGCCCACGGAGCAGCTTTCTTACCTTTGTCTGCCCTGTCTTTCATGGCATAAGAAAGGCAACGTTTTGCAGCTTCCCTATTTCTGAAGAAACTAATCTCAGATTGGCAGTTATTTTACAGAACTGCCAAATAGTCAAAATGTTGCCAAATATTTATTCCTTTTGCCTAAGTTAAGCTACCCAGTTCAGTTGCTTTTTATTTTTAATGTCTTGACTCTTCAGGGTTTGTACCTCAAAAGAACAATCAGAACATTTGCTTCGCTTTCTGCTGAATCCCTAATCTCAACAGTCTATACCTGGACTGTCCAGTTCTCCTCCTGTGCTATCTTCTCTTCTATCCAAGTAGAATGTATGCCAGGAGCTCCTGCCTTCTAGCAATTTCTACTAAAATGTCCAAATAGAATGTTTTCTTTTACAATCAAATTACTGTATTTATTAATTTGCTAGAATCCCGTAAATCATTTCGGTAGCTCTGGCTATGCTATCAATAAAAAGATGAAAGCAACAAGTTGATTTTTTTTTAGGTCTACTATTGATTGAACAATCTCCAATGGGCAAGGCTCGTTGTCAAAGCAGGATGAACATGATCAGATTTTCTTCTGCATCATCACACAAGCTGTGAGTGTTGCTGCAAAGCACTTCTCAGCACTCCTTCCCTAACCTCGTTATGTTAATAGCCATTCATACTTGGCTTAAGCATCACCATTCTGGCCACAGTCTGAGAGATTAGTGATCAAAGCTCCCTTCTCTATCACTACCACCACCTACTGATAACAAAGATTCCTGAATACTTAGTAGTAGTAAAATATTTTTCAAGCAGAGTTACAGCTAATCCTGGATCCCTTAGTTCTAAATTCATAAGGAAGCATATCAAGAACAAATGAAGTAGATGATTATTTCCAGTGTGTGGGAGTCACATTATTTTATCCAAAGGGAGTTCCTGTGATAGGTTCATTTCTTAAGTGGTGCTACAGTAGAAAATCAGGAACAAATACAGAACAAGATCAAGAAAATGCTGATCTTGTCCTAAGCGGCAAGTGATTTGAGAAAATGATTATACTGCAGCAGGAAGGCAGCACCAGTGAACATATGGTAAATGGCAAAAACAAGACAGTTCTGCTAATTCAGTAGTAGCCTTGAACTTTGCTTTAACTCAAACAGGCTGGAATCTGTCTTTATATTTGGCAACTTTCCAAGATAAAGCAGTGATAACAGCAGTTGGCAACACTAAATATCAATATCATCACCCTTTAATTACATGTTACCCCTTTCAGATCTAGAAAATCAGGCAAAAACAGTGATGTCCCAACTCTAAAAACCTGCTCCTACTATTTTAGTCAGTGTTTCTTTAAGGAAGAAGAGGACTGTGTCCCCCAAAGCTATCTCTGCCTTATGGCCCATATAAGGGCTTTTTCCTGGTGGATCCCTGAAAACCCTATTTATTCTATACTAGGCTTTGGAATATGAAAAACGGACCTGTGTGGCCGGGCGTGGTGGATCACACCTGTAATCCCAGCACTTTGGGAGGTCAAGGTGGGTGGATCACTTGAGGTCAGGAGTTCAAGACCAGCCTGGCCAACATGGTGAAACCCCATCTCTACTAATAATACAAAAATTAGCCAGGCATGGTGGTGCACGCCTGTAATCCCAGCTACATGGGAGGCTGAAGCAGGAGAATTGCTTGAACCCAGGAGGCAGAGGTTGCAGTGAGCCAAGATTGCACCACTGCACTGCAGCCTGGGCAACAGAGCAAGACTCTGTCTTGCAGTGGAGGAAGGACCTGTGGTACTCCTACAAACTTAACAACTTTAGCTTTTCAGGGAACAGTGATGGTCTCCACAGATAGCTAGAATCTTCTAAGGTGAAAACAAACTGTTTCATCCAGCTGCTTTCTGCCTACTGTTAACCTTTGCCACTTCCATTCCTTTAAGTGTGTAATCCCCATAGTTGTCTTGTATCACACACATCCTTGTTAAGTAAATATACCACCGTTGATTTCTTCTTCCAGTACAACATTGGATTAAATAAAATCTTTAGTTTCCAGATCTTGAGGATTAGTTTCATTGGCTCTTCATCAAAACAAAGGAGAAACCTGACCTAAAAGTTCTTGCTAAAATAACATACCCATCATTGAAAGCATTATTTATACAAATGCATTTTATTGTTTTAAACAGAACAAAAGAAGAGGCAGAAAATATTTGCATATAACAAATCCTAGCTTATAAATGTAGTTTTTTAGCGGTGATTCTCTAATCATTCAGGGACTTTTTTTTTTTTTTTTTAAATTTGCTGCACTGTGTCTTGAGCACTGATATTGGAGAAAAGCACATCCGGCATAAAGTGTAAACCAGTGTCTCAAACCACTGGAAGAACCGGGAGAGCAAACATGATTTTTCTTATTTCCTCTAAGTAAATCTTTAGTAAAACAACAAGTGATCTTTGGCATAGATTCATACTTTAAAGGCATTAATATTGCATTTATATCAGGCAAGCAACTATACAAATATGCTGAGGGCCTTGAAAATAAACATCCTCATTTTAAAGGAAATAGTGAAAGCCTGAGTGTACAGGACCAACTTAAGTTTTACACATTCGATGTTGGGAACTAACACACAGTGATGGGTGAGCTGGAAGGATGTTCAGGCAAGGGTTCTTACTCCTTTACTCATCTGGTTCTGGCTTTGGGGAAAAATAAGGTTTCACGTGCTGGAAAATACTTAGCAGTAATAAGTACCAAAAAGGAAACATTGCCCTCTCATTTTGCCTAGTGGGAACTTACTGTGGTGATAAGAAATATGAAACCCATTACTCTCTTGAATCCCGTACGTGGGAGTAGATGCAGAGAGCTTGGTTGTAGTTGGTTGCAGGGAGGTAGGAATTACAGGAGTAGTATTTCCCATTGATTCATCTTCAGCAGCACTAGAATTCTAGTCTGCAAATACCACTCTCCTTTAGGCAGGAGGTGTCCTTCGGACAAGGCTGCCTTGCCATTAAACACTGTTAGGGGACAAGCACTCATTCTTAGGACTGAATTTTAAAAGGATAAAAAGGATCTTTTAGAGCTACAGATGAACAAACACCTACATGTCTTTAAAATCTTGTTTAGAAAGGGTGTGGAGGAACGCTACAAAAACCAGGATAGGAGACATGTTTTGGTTAAAATTAAAATGCAGCATTTCAGCTCAAAATGAACAATTAAGAGCTAAGAATGAATGATAAGGCCTCAGCACAGACCTCTGCAGGCAGTGACTAAGCATTGAGTGCCGGGAGTGGCCCTGCTGAGAAGATGGCAGGGCCACACCCTGGCTACTCTGCCCTTCCAGCGGGAGAGAGCACCAGGACACAGTGTGTTCATGGGATGGCTACCTTGGCGGGCTGAGGCAGGATATGGGATGGGAAGTTTCCCTAGCACAGACATTGCTCAGGGGCATGGTAAAGGCAAAATCATATGATTCTGTGATTTCTTCCTGACGGTGAAATACGGTTTTATATTGTGGGAAACTACAAGGATTAAACTGAGGAAGGGCGGGAAATGAATCCAGGCCCCATATGCTGGGGCTCCACAGAGGCCACCTTCCCCTGTAGCAGCGAAGCTCACTTCTGAAAAGGACCCAGGTAGCACAGCCCAGGGAAGGCAGGCATGGTTGGCAGCAACATGGAAAGCTCAAAACAATTTTTGGAGGCACAGCAATTTTCCTGTTAGTAACTGACTTGCCTGGGCCCTGGGTCTTGGGAGTCTGGAAGAGTGGATGGGAGCCAAGGAAAGAGAAACAGAGGGAAGTGTCCCCTAGGGAACAAGGGCAGAGCAGGGTGTCTGGCTAGTGTTCACTTGGATTCTGAGCTTATGTGAAGTCCATGGGCTAGAAACCCAGTCTGCCTATTGGGATAGAGGGTGTACAAGTATAACTGTGTTTGAGAATACAGGGTTTATACAGAAACACATTTCAAAGTGTCCATGAAAAAAGAGTATAAATGTTTTCTAATTTGAAGAGGCCCCCATTCCTTTCTGATGTGTCAGGCCAGGATGTGATTTTCAGCTCCCAGCAACTCAGGGCAGCTCCTGGGACTCAGATCATTTTCCTTCTTTTTAATAGAGGTTTCTGTGCCAGCCAGGCTCAGCCAGGTGCCTACTGGTACCAGGGAGTCTTTCTAACCCAGCGCAGTGTAAATCCAGCATCTGTTCGAATTTTGATTGAAGCAGCTTCTGCTTCCCGCACAGTCTCCTTCACAGACTGCATGAGGTTCTGGGCGTTGTGAACCAGCATCTCTGTGGCCTGCAAGGAAAGAGGTACCTTCTGTTACCCAGAGTCCCTGATGTAGGCCTGTCTCTAAAATAGGTTTCAGCCAGGAGTGGGATGCAGTTAACCCCACTGGTAGCTGGCATCCCCCATATTTGCTTGCATCACTAGGGGTTTTCCCAGATCACCAAAAAGAACCCAAAACTGGCCATCGCTAATTGTGTACTGTGGCTTCAGATAGCCTACAGCATGTCCTCTTTCTTGGTCTTCAAACATGCTTCTCCCTCAGGGCTTACTGTTTCCTCTATCAGGACTGCTTTTTCCTCAGGGATCCCCCTCATCTTCAGATCTTTGCTCACTTGTCACGTTGGTGAGGATTTCCCTGCTCATTCTTTTTTTGAGATGGGGTCTTTCTCTCATCCAGGCTGGAGTGCAGTGGTGTGATCTTGGCCACTGCAGCCTCTGCCTCCTGCGCTCAAGGATCCTCCTGCCTCAGCCTTTGAGCAGCTGGGACAATAGGTACATGCTGCCACATCTGGGTAATTTTTTTGTTTTTTGTAGAGACAATAGGTACATGCTGCCACATCTGGGTTCCGCCATGTTGCCCAGGTTGGACTCAAACTCCTGGGCTCAAGTGATCTGCCCACCTCAGCCTCCCAAAGTGCTAAGACTATAGGCATGAGCCACCGCACCTGGCCTCATTTTCTCCATTGAACCTATCATCACTAACTGATACACTACATATTTTACCTAGGTTGTTTGGGAGTTTTGAGGTTTTTTTCTGTCTTCACACTAAAATTTAAGTTATACAGAGTAGATTTTTGTCAGTGTTGTTCACTGTTATACCCCCAGTATTTAGGATGGTGCCTGGCACACAGGAGGTATTTCATAAATATTTAATTAACGAATTTTAAAAACAACCAAATGAACAAACCAAGCAGCCAACCACTTTAAACCCATGAAAATCTAAATACGTTAATCTTTCAAACACACAAACTTAGAGGACTGAAATCACATTGGTATTCTACCATAGAAAGTCAAGGATCTTGGCAATTCATCAGCCCAGTAATTCTAAGCTATTTTTGAGTCATGCATCATTTGAGGATTTAATGAAGGCGGGGAATTCTCCCCCAGAAAAAATGCACACATGCATAAAATTTGTACACTCAGTTTCACAGGCTCTGGTAAGTGTCATTGTGGACTGGAATTCCTCATCAGTTGTTCTTTTCACTTGGTCAGCAATGGGAGTCAGGCCCAGAGACATTCATAAAGTGAGGATTAGGACTCAAGATTTCTGACTTACGTCGTATGGGTTTTGGTTTTGGTTTTTGTTTTTGTTTTTTTTGAGATGAAGTTTCACTCTTGTTGCCCCGGCTGGAGTGCAATGGTGCAATCTCAGCTCACGGCAACTTCCGCCTCTCGGGTTCAAGCAATTCTCCTGCCTCAGCCTCCCGAATAGTCCTGTGTTTTTTCCATTCTATCATACTGTCAATTTCTACCCTTTTTAAAACTGGAATATTTAATGGAACATAATAGATGATTCTCAAGACATATTTTTAGTGGTTAATTGATTAAGTCTGTGATTAGGCCTGAATCTCAGTCTTATCCTTCTTTCCCCATTTTTTTACATCTTTCTTTGGACAGAAGCGATCACATGACGTAGAAACAGCCAAGTGTACAAACCCTATATAGAATATATGGAAGTTAGGTGTGAAGACACAGTTCCCATGGTTTGGGAGAAGAGAGGATTAGGGTGAGAGTTGTTGGATTAGAATATGGTAGCAGAAGCAACAATAATGGCACCAAGAAGAATGGCCACCTTATTTCTTCTTCTAAAGTGCCCCAGGGCCCTATCTCCTGGCCTAGAGATCAGAAACAGTTGTTCTTTCAAACTATTTTTGAGTTCCCCAAGGGGCGTGGGGGGGATTGTGTCTTTTAATTTTTTAAACTCCCTTAACACCTAATACAGTGATTCACCTTACACCATGTGTGACGAGCCCTGTGTGGCTAGTCCAACGAAACTGTGTACCTCATGTGTGATGAGCCCTGTGTAGGCAGTCCATCTGGGAATCTGGTTCAGAGCAGGGCCTCCCGGAGGGGAAATAAGGAGAGTAAGGGGTGCTCAAATGAGGGTTTCCTGAAAGACCTGGGCCAGGATTCTGGGAAGGAGGACAAACTTCAGGAGGTAATTGCCAAGGTATATGCAGGAAGCAGTGGTTAAGAGAACCTTCTCAGCACCCTTATTTCTATCTCTATCAGAGAAACCTAAAGAGAATATGAGAAGCACCTCCTTTGAGCTGTCATTTCAGTTTCAGCACAGGCCTAACTACCTCATGCCCCTGAAAAGCCTGCACTATTCATCCTCCCTGAGGCACTAACACCCAGAGAGCTGAAAAGCGGACATTCTCTCCAGCCAGAAACATACAGTGAGTTGAAAGGAACAGGCACTGGAGGCCTCAAAAGATCCAAACTTATTCCAAGGGTAAGGAACTGAGTGGAGTCCTAATTGCCACTGATCCACAGTATTATTTTAGACACTTAACCTCTCTAGACCTCAGTTTCCTATCTGTAAAATGACAATAGTTGCCCAAGAGCAATTCCAAATTCCTTTTATTTTATTTATTTATTTATTTATTTTTGAGATGGGCTATTGATTGCTATCTTGCCCAAGCTAGTCTTGAACTCCTGGTTTCAAATGATCCTACTGCCTGAGCCTCCTAAGTAGCTGGGACTACAGATGCACACCACCACACCTGGTTCCCAATTCCTGGTTTGTTGTGTTGTTTTGTTTTGTTTTGTTTTTTCAAGACAGGGTCTCACTCTGTCTCCCAGGCTGGAGTGCAGTGGTGCAATCACAGCTTACTGCAGCCTTGACCTCCTAGGCTTAAGCAATCCTCCTGCCTCAGCCTCCCAAAATGCTGGGATTACCTGCATGTGCCACTGCACCTGGCCCTAATTCCAAATTTCTGATGTATCTATCCAACACAGACTTTCCCCTCCTGAGAGAGTCTGAGTGCATCCCACGTACTGAATACTCAATACTTGATTCAGAAGTAAAAATTTCCCCGAAGTGGAATTACTGCAAAACAGCACAGAAGCTGCCAGCCAGAAACCAAAAACAGCTGCCACATACCTGCTCCGACTCCTCATCACTGATGTTGGTCCGGCCCAGCATGGTGGCCTTCACTGTGGACAGGATTTTGAGCTGGGTGCTTATGGTTGGGATTCGCTCACATACCTAAAGAGAAAGTTTAATTTGGTATCTTTCTCTGTTTGCCTCACCCAGGGTGGAATGCAGTGGTGCAATCACAGCTTACTGCAGCCTTGACCTCCTGGGCTTAAGCAATCCTCCCACAAGCTCCTTGAAGGCAAGACTTACCTACCTCTGTATTCCCAGTGGCTGGCACAGAGAAGGCACTCGATAAATAAGCAGCAGAATTCCACTTGTTTTTTTCCCTAGGGTCAGTACAATCCCTTTCTCCAGAAATGGAAGCATTCATTTGATTAGGAAGTAACCTTTCCTGAATCTGTCATTCCCAGTACATTTGTGTTTTTTCCTTTCTGCTATTTCTGTCCCCGGTGAAGTGCCTCTTTCTCCCTTACCTAGTTTTTCTCTCCTGCTTTTCTCCCTCTCATACCCTCCCACTCCAACACACACACACACACACATACATACACACACGCAGCCTCTTTCCCCGAGTACCTGTAAGAGGTTGGTTCTAATCCGTTTATCTGTGCACTGCTTGGCAACCTCCTTGGCCAACCGAGTCACCTCGTCTGAGGCCTTGGCGATGTCCTTGGCACACTGAATGAGCGCCCGCTTGGTACCACTGCCCCCTCTTACCAGCCGAGACATCTCAGCCATCAGCAGAGCCATGCGCTTGGCTGCTGCAATGATGTCATTGCCCTACAGGGAAGCAAAGATACAGTGTGAGCTCTGCCCACGCTCTGGCCATGTTAAGGAAGGAAGGAGAAACGCAGAGAAGAGGAGGGAGCTTGCCACCTTAGCATCCCTCCGGAAGGGTGAGAAGAGGAGAAAAGGGCCGTTCTTGAGTGATACGGACAGCACTGGAGGAAAAAAAAGAATGAGACAGGGCACGTGCCCAAGCACGCAGTGTGAGAAACAGAGAGGGGGAAGAGAGGAGAGAGGAGGGAGAAAGAAGGAGCGGGAGAGAGACATTTCCTGACTAAAAAAAAAAGAAGACCCAGATATTAGTCTGAAAGGGCAAGATGTGCACCCCAGGCACAGCACTGAACAAGCACTTTGGCATCTCCAGGTTAATCATATCAATAAACTAGGGACAGAGCCAACGAGCTGGTTAAATAGGCACTTTCATTTCTATAGGGAGAAAGCAGTAGAGCTGGCCTGAGGGGAAAAATACAGAGGAGCCTTTCCAAATGCTGAAATCACCCTCTTCATGCTTACCCTTGTTGCAAATAGCAGCCAAGGGCTCTTGCTAAAGAATGTCAAACCCCAAGTAACTATTCTCAGCCTGGCTGAGGGGAGGAAAAAAAAAAAAAAAAAAAAGATATTTTCTGATCTAACCTGCTCTGGCTAGCCCTCTGGTTTGTTTTTGTTTTGTTTTGTTTTTTCAAGACAGGGTCTCACTCTGTCACCCAGGCTGGAGTGCAGTGGTGCAATCACAGCTTACTGCAGCCTTGACCTCCTGGGCTTAAGCAATCCTCCCACCTTATTTGTCCCATCAACCTGAATGAACATGTTGCTTTAATTTTTCCCATGTAAAAGGGTAAAGAATCAATTCTTCAGTCCCCTCAGCTAAGGGAAGACTCCAGTTAAAGGAACCTTCAGCGAAGAGGATGCAAGGGAAGGCATCAGGAAAATAAAAGTCGTGATTCAGGCTGTAAATGGAACCCTCACTCCAAGGAATGGCAGTTTATCGTAGACTTGGCATTTTAGTTTACTAAAACCCTCATGGGTCATAAAAAAGAAAGATACAAGTTATTTATTCTGTGCCCATCTCATGAAAGCTCCTCTTTTGGCTGCTAACAACCCCAAGTCATAGCAACTGCAATGTTCAAAACTAGCTAAAAGGCCAGGCCCTCCTCATTTTTCCCCTCATGCCCTTCATTTCTCTACATTGCAGTGAGGCATACACAAACCATACCACTGCAGGGTGCTCTGCAAGAGGCCTCCACAGGCACCATGAAGCAGTTCATCGTTTATGCTGGGAGGGTGTAACATCTCAGGCAGTAATTGAGGCCGGAGAGAACGCAGGTATGGGAAGAAGTCAAGAAGCAAAGGGCATGTTAGACAAGGTCCTCTGGGTCTACCTCTTCTAGTGCAGACCTAGGATCATTCCAGGACCCCATGACCTTGGTTAGAAGATAGCATGGTGCCATGGTTAGTTACTACCCATCACTCTTCAAAGCCTTTCTTCTTGCAGCATGCCACCTTTAAAGGGAAAAGTGATCATCCCAATCGCCCTACTCTCCAAACTAGCTTTGGTTCATTCCTCAAGGCCAAAGTTCTATGGAGGCCTGTCTTGTGGCCTTGAGTACTCCGTTTCCCACTCCCACTCCCTCCCACTGAGACACCTGGACAGGCAGTCAGTGAGGCCCCATTCTCTGTGGACTCCCATCAAGGCCAGCATCTGCCACATAGCCAAGTGCAGGGCAGCATGCAGTCCTCCCCCAGAGACCCTGCCATATAAAGCTGCCTCTCACCCTCATCAGCTCTCCCTGAGCCATCAGTGAGGGGTCAGTCGGGAGCAGGCAAAGCTCAATGGTCAGGCCAGGTGTCCTCGTAATGGTCCACCATGGTTCCTGACCTGGAAGTCATTGAGAGATGCATCCACGGCTTCCCAAGCGGTTTAAAGTTCCAACGATGGCCACAAAGTCAGTAAGAAAAGGAATCCTTTCAAAAAGTGACCCCCCATCTCTCTTCATTCCCCAAACATAAATGCAGTCCAATTAATCTGGCATTAGCAGACCTATCAAACTTGTGAAGCCAGTCCTAACAACATGGTGCAGACAGACAGATGCCCGCCCTGCTCAGACTCACAGGACCAGCACAGATCATGAGTGATGCAATGTGTCAAGGCTGCACATGGCCGGATGCATATGGAGCAGCCCCCAACTGGGGGTGCTGATCAGTACCTTACTAGACCACTTGGTAGCTTCCCGATGCAAGGACTGAGCCGCGGCCAGAATGGGCTGGTTGACCGGCTGATTGGATGGCATTAACAGCAGCTCAGGTTCGTAATCGTCTTCCATGTCAGGGGGGACAGGGAACCCAGCAGCATCGGCCGCATCTGCCTCAGCTACAACACCTATACCCACCTCAGCGGCTGGGATGCCCGGCTTTGTCGATGGCGGGAAGGATGAGAAACAGGGATAGTGTTAGTAAGAGCAATAGGACTTGGGAAACTGGGCTTCAGCTGGTTTAGTGACCAAAGCCTGCCTAGGATGAGAAAGAAACATGTTCTCTAGGAGCCTTGTGTACCAAGCTTCATAGAAGGGGGAATTCTCAGCCTCCAGCGCTACTCAGCCCAAGCCACCGTATGGTCAGAGAAGAAAAGGGACTCACTCCAATGGCAAAGGGCTTCTGGAGAAATCTTTACACCAAGAAAGCAAGTGGCATCCATTTCTTTAATATACTTGATACTAAAGTTAAACCTCACAAGAGTGATTCTCACATCAGAATATTTCTGAGGAGCCAAACAACCAAACGATAGTAGCAAATTACCTTTAAAAGGAATCCAGAGAGAAAAAGTAAATGCAACCACACAAGTTACTTTGAACGGAACAAACTGAACACTGCTGGATCATATGGTCACTGTTGTACATTTTCCTGGGACACAGGAGGCAACTTGGGTCATCTCTGCAGCTGCCAGACACAGATTATTTCCTTCATGAGTTAAAAGTCCCAGAATTAAAAATGATACATCAGAGGTAGTGAATACCAAACTAGGAAAGAGGCAGGAAAAACAAACACAATGGTAAGTGAAGAGAACTTAAGTATCCCACCGTCACCCAGCTGTAAGAAGCCTCAAGAAGCCACCTCGTCAGCCACCCATCTCAGGGAACATCCACACATCAGACCAGCTCTCTATCCCCTCAAGGTCTTCCAAGGCAAAGCTTCTACCATCTCTTTTTGCATCCATTGCTAGTACCAACTCAGAAAGCTGCTCCTTGGGTACAACCTAAATTTCTTGCAAAATAGGTTCTCACTCACACCAAACTGCTTATCTAGTTCACAGATAGAATAATATGTGAACTTGCCAAGTGACTGCAGCTGAGCTCGCAGAATCCAAAATTGGTGCTCATTTAAGAATGAGAATCATGATGGAGAGAACATGAATTTAGAACCAGGGATGGGGATTATAAAAGCCAGATGCTGAAAATAGACTAACGTGGAAAGAAAATTAAAAACTGCCACAACGAAGCCAAACCATTTATACGAAGAATGGTGAACACAGGTTCTTTACATCAAACATCTATACTCAAGAGGAAGTAGTTTATATGGAATTTTCTCTGAGGTTGTTATCACTCCTAAAAGTCTTATCCTACACACAAAACCTGACTCCAAAGGGTGACGATGTTGGAGGATTCACGGCCAACAAGGGGTTCAGGTACCATCTGAACTCTTGCCTAAACTCAGCCAAGATCCACCTCTGCTGCTCAAAAGAAAAGCCAGCTCACTGCTGCTAAGGCTCAGAGTCCCACAGTGTACAGAGACAGATAGGTTGACAGACACACAAACAGATATTCCTCCCCAGCCCAGTACATACATGGTTCAAGTAGCTTCTGACTTCACACAACTCAAAGTCAGCAAACTCCTGATGTTCCACGCTTCAGGAGACAGACCTCAGGACTTCTGGCCACAAATGGCAGAGTGGGGCAAGTAATGTGGGCCAATGCTGTCTGCTTTTAAGTTTGTTTGTTTCAAATAATTCATGTATATTTTTTGTTCTGCATAGTGTATCTTGGTTCATTGTAATGAAATTTAAATTTCCTTTAAAATTTTCACTGTCACCTCCCCCACTCCCCATGCACAGTGGGACTCTGCCACATGCAGTTGGAGAGATACCATTATAAATAATTCTACAGGTCAGGTCGAACACCAGCAAAGTCTCCCTTCCGTCTTAGAACCTGGGCTCACAGCTAACAGTTCAGCAAAATACAGTGTTAAAAACCAATGTGAATTCCCCAGCCTGAAAAAAAAAATCCAAGATCAGCTGCAGGTGCAGGAGGTCCCTGAGGAAGTACAGTTGGCACAAGAGCTCGAAAGCTTTGAGGATGTGCAAAGAATAAAGGCAAATAGGTGGTGGGAATAAAGATCTAGGGTCATAAAAACATTAAAGAAAAAAGATCTAGGGTCATATTAGAAACAGTTTAGAACTAAGAGCTACCTTTCACTGCAAGGTTAGCAATAGTATTCCTCTTATCTAGAAAAGCTACTGCTCACTTTTCATCATTTAGGGGAAAATAGGCAAAAGTTATTCATAGGGCAAGACTGCTGTAGCATCCATATTTTTACCAACCACATTAATATTTATACCTTCAGATTTGCTGAGTAAGAGACAGCCTGGAGCTGTCTTAAGTTGAGAGATAAAATGATTCTGAGAAAGGACAAAAGCATATGGCTTCTAAGATACCAGTCTACTTGCTTCTGTGAAAAAAAAAACAAAATGCAAACATTTCATCTAGCTTTAGCACAGTCCACAGAATTCATATTTGGAGCTCTGATAATTAGCAATGTAGCATCTAAAAACATTTGCAGTTACAAGAAAGATAAGCAATTTCTAAAAGACCCCAAATGCCAAAGTCAAGGCAGCTGGCACTCTAATGGACAAAGAGGACAGGAACCCTCTTCTCAAATAACAGGCACCCTGGCTCTGGCTTTTGCAGCTTGAAGGAGAAATCATCAGGCGCCAGAAACATCTCACTAAACCACAGGTAAGAAGAGGAACATGCTATTGGCAACACAGGAACTAAAGGAGAGAGAAAGGGTGACTCCAAATAGACTCTTCTTTCTGGGCTGTGTGCATGGTCCTTCATCCTTTCTGAGAAGACATCCTCTCTCAACAAGAAAAGCTTCACTACTTACCTTGCTGGACCATTTGCGAGCTTCATCATGGAGCTGTCTGGCAGCCATCATCATTGGCTGGTTAATCACCTCCCCGGCCTTCTGCTCAGGGAACTCTTCATCCTTTTCCTCTGGTGGTGGGGGCCTAGGTGGAGGGACCTCACCTTCAGGCAGAGGTGGTTTGGGAGGAGCAAGCTCATCTGTTAGCTAAAAAAGAGAAAACAAGTTGTAAGTAAAGTCCTAAAAGAATTCCCCGCCCCCGGAATTCTTTCGTTTCTTCTAAAAAGTGTCCCTAGAAAATCCACCCACATTCACTCCATGTAAGACCACCCACACTGAGCCACAAGGACCACCTGCTTCAATCTCAACAGAAGCAGGTTTCTCTACAAAAAGCTAGCAGTGGCCGGGCGCAGTGGCTCACACCTGTAATCCCAGCACTTTGGGAGGCCGAGGCAGGTGGATTACCAGAGGTCAGGAGTTTGAGACCAGCCTGGCCAACATGGCAACACCCCATCTCTACTAAAAACACAAAAATAAGCCAGGCATGGTGGCATGTGCCTGTAATCCCAGCTACTCGAGAAGCGGAGGCAGGACAATCACTTGGACCCAGGAGGCAGAGGTTGCCATGGGCTAAGATCATGCCACTGTGCTCCAGCCTGGGCGACAGAGCAAGACTCTATCTCAAAAAAGGAAAAAAGAGAAAAAAAAAAAGGCTTGCAGCTGCTGTTTTGGTTGCAACTCAGGGAGATATACACAGTGCTACCAGATGAAGGATTCTCAAAAAATCCCTACAAAAGATGTAAGTTCTGGTCCCGGTTCTACCAAAAAGCAGCTACATAGGCAAGTAACTTCTCCCCTTGGCCTGAGGTTCCTCATCTGTCAGTGAGGGGTAACTAGACCAAATGACCTCTAAGATCCAGATTCTAAATGGCATGACTCTATTGCTCACATAAGAAGCCATTCCCCAGGAATAGCCCTCTCTCCCAGCTCTAAACACCCACCAAGAGCCCAGCTGGAAAGAATCTAAGAAGCGTTGAAGGCTGGGAAACACTGTTCCTTAGATGTGTGTGCAATGACCCAATTTTGTACTCAACCAACTTAGAAACTTAACATCTTTGAATGACATTAAATATGGGAAAGTAAATCAGATTATTGCCTTGATAGGTTATTTACAAAGTCAAGGTATTTCTAATACTGTTAGTTGGAATAAGTGTCTAAAAATAATCACTATTTCTGTTTCTGGAATTTGTATCTGCAACATATTGCCTAGCTAGCTTCTTCCTACACCATGTAAAAATATATTCACAGTACTTGCGGGGGGTAGTGGGGAAGGTATCTAAAGATCTTAAATTATAGTTGAGGAAAAAAATTTTAAAAGCATATATCTTGTTACTTAAGAAAAAGAAGTCAAAGGAAAGAACCACCACAAGATTTCAACCACCTTGGTTCTACCATTGTCAACTAAGAACACACCAAATCTCCTTACTACAAGCTGTGCAGATTATTTTACCACAATGCACTACCTCATCACTCATCACATCCACACTTACCAAAGCCAGCTCCTCTGCTCCAGCCACTCCCCATCACAGCAAGCCACTACCACACACACCAGTACTACACACACACACACAACCCATGCATTTAAGCACTAGGTTATAACTCCACTGGATTTAGAAATGAAAATCAAGATCTGCCTCCCACTAAGCTTCAAATGAAAGCTAAACGAAGCCACCTAGTGATGGAGGCTCTAAAACACAATCTACCTCTCTCTTGCTGCAGTCTCAACACCTTCCTGCTCAGTTCTCCGCATCTCTGAATTTACTTACTCGGAGTTGTTCAAGGTCTGGTGGAGGAGGCGGGAAGTCAGGCTCCTGAGGTTGGAAGGCTTCTCTGACCTTGGCCACAGCTCCCAGGATCCGATATCCCGAGTCCAGGAAGCTCTTTTGCAGTCCTAAACACAAGACACCCTCACTTTCAGCTGGGTGGATCAGTGCCCCAAAGCACTGTCTGTGCAGCAGCAGAACTGGTTCCATGAACAAAAGCTGGATGTGAAGCTGTCAGTAAACATCACGGGCAGTGATTGAAGAGGGAGGGAGGCAGGACAAGGCAGATGTTCTGAGGCCTGCAGAGCGTTGGAAGCATCACAAACCAGCTGTTCTTTTAGTGTTCAGGGTGCCTTCTTGGCTGTACAACTAACAAGTACGCAGGAGATCCCTGGGTGTGAACACTTTGGGCTCAGGTGGCATCCATCGCCTCTCTTATGATGAGGCAGTCAAGAGATAAGCCTGCCCAACTCAGAACATGGGAGATGTCAGTTTCAGATTGGACATACATTCCCTGAAGTACTTCTCACCTTTCTCTCTACTCTTTTGCTCTACTTGGCATTCAGTATGTTAACCCTTATGCTAAGCTGCGCTACTCTGTCCAGTTGCCTGGAATTCAAGAATCTACTCAAACTATTAGAAACTCCAGTTTTGGAAACCAAGCATGTCCTTAGTGATAATGGGTTGAGGATATTAGAAAGATTCTGCCTGAACCAGAGATGGATAGGGGAGCCCCTCCTTCCTACTCTCTTGCATTGACTATATTCTACTCATAGACAAGACTGAAAACATCAGATGTTCAAAACAGGAAGAAATTCAGATGATTTCAACCAAAGGAGCGGCTCCCATTATGATCTGCCATGGTAGTACCAAAAATATGATCCAAATTCACCTAAAGAAAACCCAGATTTTTTTTTAGGTGTAGGGCCTAGGAGACCCACAGATCACCTTAAGCCCTCCAGATTTGATAGAAATTGAGAATGCTTTACAGAGAAAAAATGCATTTTAAGAAAAGCCCAAGAGAAGTTAATGCCAGTTACATAAACTAAATGGACGGTAAATTGGTTATCGTGCATTTTTTGAAAATTTTCCAAAATAATGACTGAACAAGGCGAGGAGCTATTTAGCCAGACCATATTAAGAAAGCACAGGCTGGGTGCCTGTAATCCCAGCAGTTTGGGAGGCCGAGGCCAGTGGATCACCTGAGGTCTGGTGTTTGAGACCAGCCTGGCCAACATGGTGAAACTCTGTCTCTACTAAAACTACAAAAAATTAGCTGGGTGTGATGGTGGGAGCCTGTAATCCCAGCTACTCGGGAGGCTGCAGCAGGAGAATCACTTGAATCCGGGTGGGGGGGCGGAGGTTACAGTGAGGTGAGATTGCGCCATTTTACTCCAGCCTGGGCAACAAGAGTGAAACTCCGTCTAAAAAAAAAGCCCAGAGGCTGGGCACAGTGGCTCACACCTGTAATCCCAGCACTTTAACAGGCCAAGGCGAGTGGATCACATGAGGTCAGGAGTTCAAGACCAGCCTGGCCAATATGGCAAAACCTTGTCTCTACTAAAAACACAAAAATTAGCTGGGCATGGTGGCGCACACCTGTAATCTCAGCTACTCGGGAGGCTGAAGTAGGAGAATCGCTGGAACCCAGGAGGCAGAGGTTGCAGTGAGCTGATATCACACCACTGCCCTCCGTCCTGAGAAAGCAGAATTCAGTCTCAAAAAAAAAAACAGAAAGCACAGAGAAGTTGGTCCAGAAAAATTAACATACAACAATCCTGCTGATACTGCAGAGATTTGGATGGAAAAAGATTAATCTAGCATTCTCGAACTAAATGTCTATAGCTTTTGCCCCCAGACTTTGTATGTGGTGGTTGTGGGGTACATATTCCCTCACTATCTTTCCTGAGTTAACCTCTCAGCGGAGGTGAGCCATAGTGCCATGCATTGCTTACCAGGGTCAGAAATGTTTCCAGCCACAGCTTTTGCATCCATCACCATCGGGGAGATGGTTTTGCTCAACTCATCAGAGGCGGCTTTCACAGCCTCACGGAACTTGGGATCCTCGGAATTCTCCACCTCCCTCTTAGCCACCAGCAGGATCCGGTTGGCCCGACGAGCAATGCTGGTTGCCCCAGCAACCAGCATCTGAGGCTGAATGTTGGCCATAGCTACCTTGCACTTGTCCAGGTCTTTTTTAATTGCTTCTTCCGAAGCATCCAACAGAGATTTGGTATCAATGGCTTCGTCCACCAGCCCTGTTAGGAAAACAGAAATGGAATTTAGTTTCAATTTAGAAGAACAGAAACTCCAAAACACTGTTATCCACTCAAGTTTCTCATGAGAAAGTATAACATCCAGAATTCTCTTCTTCAGCTCAGAGTTCTTCCTACATAATCAAAAGCTTCCAGGTAAACACCACAGTATAAAAAAAAAAAAAAAAAAAAAAAAAGCAAGGACATAGTCCAAAAGCCCATCTGGATTTGCAGCATTTATACCAACCGTGGTTGCCAGCCTTCTTGTATCCACCCCAGACAACCAGAAATGCAACATCGGGAGGAAACAAGAAATACGTCTGAAACCATCACTGCATCACCACCACGTTATCTGTGAATAATATTTTCTCCCTGACCGTCTCACTCCCCAGCCATCTGTTGCTTGTTGGCAGCTTGTAGTGCTCAAGATGAGCCATGCGGAGGCTTCCAATAACCCTAACAGCCTGTTTCTTATTCCTATTACCTCTCTTCAGACACCTCAGGAGTTCCACTTTCATCTCGGGCTGCCATGGACCCCAGTCACAACAGGTTCTGCAGGGACAGCGAAAAGCCTACATTCCTCATTCCTTCTTTCCTATCTCTCCCTTTATAGAGAATGAAGACGATTCAGAGGTGCCACTTCAATTGCACAGACACAGGTTTGCTGGTGGTTGGTTTCTCCTTTTTAAAAAAAACTACGTAGTTGATAAGTTGGAGGAAACTCTGAGACAAGTTGTATTAAATGGTAGCTATTGTGGTTCCTTGAAATGTGAACCCACTGTAAATGACAGGGACACTTACTGTATCCACAAACACTGCCTCCCAGCCTCTGAAACCAAACTCGGGCTCAGACTGGGCAAAGACACTATTCAAAGAGAAGATAGGAGGAGTGACAATAAACATCACGCCAGGAGGGCAGCATTAAAATAAAAGAGACTCAAAGAGTCTCTCTTCTGACAAAGTTGCAAGGCTTGAATGAGAAGCCGCCACTGCTCAGCAGCCTTCACAGGGCCAAGTACACTGCTGAGCACATGACTGGCCCTTTATCCAATTGCAGCTGAGTAACAGAACCAGTCCCGCTCCAATTTCTCAGAACTCATTCTTCATGGATTAGACAACAAGAACTTAATAGAAAACTGTACCTGTCATTTTTTCAACATTATCAATCCACTGGTTCTTCATGGTCTCAAAATGTTCATAAGCAGCTTGATTTCCAGGGTTCCTAAGTAAGATACGAGCAGCCGAGACCACCTGACAATGACAAAACACCTTTAAACACCAGAGCACCCTCGCTCTCCAAATACAAACCTTCAGCCAAGCTTTCTCCTTTTTACCTACAGATGGCACTGTAAAGCCAGAAAGTGGCAAGTCTCTTTTTAGGCTGAACATAGGAGGTTTGGTCTCAATAGCTCCCCAGAATGGGCCCTTCACAGGAAGGTTTTACCATCACAGACTTATTTTAAGAAGGTAATAAAGTGACAAAGTAAATGAGTGTCCACTTGATACTTCAGAAGAACATACACAAAACTGGCATATGTTTAAACACTTGGTATCAACCCATCTTAAAAATCACCATTAAGAAAGATACCAAAAAGTACTCAAAACTGATTTATAAATAATATAAAGAAAAAATCCTCACAATAACCCCATGAGAGAGACAGGACAGTTAATATCTCTACTTTAGAGATGCAAAAACCAAGTCTCAGAAAATTTAAGTGACTTGCTCAAGAGGTCCTGGCCAGTCAGTTACAGCATTTGGGGAAAAAAAGGATTAACATTTGCTACGTATCAGGTAAGATACAGGCTATACATGCATATTCTTAATCCAAATAGAGTCCATTAGGAAGGAGTTAGCTCCATGTTACAGATGAGAGACGAAGCATCAAGAACACAGAGGACTCGGCTGGGCGCAGTGGCTCATACCTGTAATCCCAGCACTTTGGGAGGCCGAGGCAGGTGGATCACTTGAGGTCAGGAGTTTGAGACCAGCCTGGCCAACATGGTGAAACCCAGTCTCTACTAAAAATACAAAAAATTAGCCGAGTGTGGTGGCATATGCCTGTAACCCTAGCTACCGGGGAGGCTGAGGCAAGAGAATCGCTTGAACCCAGGAGGCGGAGGTTGCAGTGACCCGAGATCATGCAACTGCACTCCAGCCTGAGCAACAAAGCGAGACTCCATCTCAAAAAACAAAAGAAAAGATCACAGAGGACTCAAGTCCAGATCTGTCTCCAGAGTCCTCATTTTTTCTATAGTTGAAAAAAGCCTAGATTATAAGTCTAGATTCCTGTTTCTCTTTTTTTAGGAATCTCAGTTTCATGTTGAAATTGTGTTTTATGTTCCATGTTTTATGGGAGCTTTTAAAGAGTGTTAGACATGCTTGTAGCTTATAAAAAATTGTTTAAAAGTTGGACAAGTTAAAAAGCTGAACAAGAGGATCTAATTTATTAACACACCACATGGGCAAAAGTTTAATGATTAAGAGACATGCTCATTTCCCCCATATCTCCTCACAAGTTCACAGTATCACAAATTTGTAAAGTCTAGCATAGTTCTGAATATATCACAGGCACTTGATAAATGTCTGAATAAATAAATGAAAAAATAATGAATTTTCTATAATTTGAATAGAAGAAAAATTGTATAAACATTGCACTAATGTTGAGCTAATATTTTTAAGAAAACCTATCACATAGTAGACTTTTCATAACTGTCCAATTTGGTTTTTTCCCGATCTTCTTTTGCTCCCAAACTTACTAGCCATGCCTTGTTACACAATAAGTAGAAAAAAGAAAGTAAGTTGTAGAAACAGCTCAATATGAAAGAAATAAATTAATTAATTAAGAAAAAAAACTCTCACAAAGATGTGGAGAAAATATATAAACCCTAAATTAAAACAAAGTAGCCTCTTAAGATTATCCAAGCCAGCCGAGGTAGCTCATGCCTGTAATCTCAGCACTTGGGAGGCCGAGGTGGGCAGATCACGAGGGCAGGAGTTTGAGACCAGCCTGGCCAACATCTCAACAGGAGTTTGAGACCAGCCTGGCCCGTCTCTACTAAAAATGCAAAAATTAGCCAGGCATGGTGGTGCACACCTGTAATCCCAGCTACTCGGGAGGCTGAGTCAGGAGAATCACTTGAACCCAGGAAGTGGAGGTTGCAGTGAGCTGAGATTGCGCCATTGCACCCCAGCCTGGGCAACAAGAGCGAAACTCTGTCTCAAAAAAAAAAAAAAGATTATCCAAATATTTTCCTAGTTATGTATGTATGTGGCAAGGGGATTGCTTTACTAATTTTTTCTACTTTCAAAACGAATAAATAGTCTTTGTAAAAAGAAATTCAAATGTTATGAAAATGTATAAAGATAGTGACAGGGTCTTGCTCTGTCACCCCAGGCTGGAGTGCAGTGGGGCAGTTTGGCAGCCTCAACCTTGGGAGCTCAAATAATCCTCCCACCTCAGCCTCACAAGTAGCTGGGTTCACAGGCATGCACCACCACACCCAGTTAATTTTTTTTTTGGTAGAGTCGGGGTCTCGCTATATTGCCCAGGCTGGTCTCAAACTCCAAAGCTCAAGCAGTCCTCCTGCCTCACCGTCCCAAAGTGCCAGAATTATAAGTGTGAGCTACTGGCCTGGCCTGTATATGTTTTCTTATGCTGTCTTACATTAAGTATTCAAAAATGTATAGAAACTGTTCTGTAATTAACTTTCTTTACTGAACACTGTATGAGGAGTGAGCAAAACCCAACCTGGGGTGTGAGTTCTCGGGCCGTCTTCACTGAGGCCTGAATGCCTTCCACTGTTGATTTATTAGCAGTACCAACCGCAGCCGCCTTCTCAGCCGTAGCACCAAGCTTTCCTGAATGGTTTTCAAAGTTAGCTGCCCTCTCATCAAATACCTTGAAGAAAAAACAGACATTAAGAACATTCATTTCAATCAAATGGGTCAGGTAGCCTAAGAAAAAGTCTCTTCCTTTCAGTAGGGGCAGCAACTGCTCAAAGACTTTAGAGCTACATCAAACCCTAGTTAATAAAACAACAGTCAAACTCCAAATCCTGGCCTTGATGGATCTCCTCAGACGTTTAGCCATCACCATCATCTGCAAATACACACAAACACACTCACACACACACATGCACATACCCTTCATTTCCAGTTCAACCAGTGCTTACCAGGTACAAGCAAGAGCATTATATACTCTGCAGTAATTTGCTGAATGTGAAGACTAAACAGCCCCCTTCTCAAAAGCTTATCTTCTAGTTTGAAGAAGATAGTCAAACCCACTCCAGACTCTATTGTAGGTGGCTGGGTACGTTAAAAGCCAAGAACATCCACACCTTCCTAAACTAAGCTCCAACCTCCCCAGAGCAGCATCCTTCATATATCCCATTACCATTAATGTTGTAAAAACTCTGCCCTTGACCTCCAAGGGAAAAACGATAGCTCGTGCTCACGCTTAGGCCTCAGGGCAAGGATGACTGATTTTATTAACCCCAAATGCAAAACCATCTACTTAATTGTTCATTCAGTTCTCAAATTTTAAAAAAGTTAACGTTTCCTTTCACTGTGCAAGGTTGCATACCGTGGAGGGGACTATTTAACTTACCTAAAATAGCAAGAGATCTTTGGTCATTTGTTAGAATAGATTCTTGCAAAAGCTTATCTTCTTCAAACTAGAAGATAAGCTTTTGAGAATGGGGGTTATTTAGTCTTCACATTCAGTTAATTACTTACCGCACTATTAGAACTGATGCTTCTGAACAGCACTGGGTCAGGTTTATACATTACACGAACATGTCTGCAGCTGCCAGGTGGAATGCATCCTCTCTTTTGTCTCCTTCTGCCTAACTTGGAGACCACTTCTGGCTCTAGACAATCTCTAAAGTTCTCTTGGTTCAATAGCAAGTTCCAATATCATTGCCAGTGTTCTGTGTCTATCCTCTCAAGTCTCTTCCCCACGCCAGCCTCTTGTTTGGATTCAGCTACATGGGTTCCTGCCATTTAATGCTCAGAATCTGCCTAAAATCCCTCATCTCCTAGCCTCCTTCTTGTGGCCTCAGTTCTTTCACCCTAGCTGGTCTCCCACACTCTGGATCTCCTGGGCTTTTACCTACCTAATATCCTTGGTTGACCATCTCAATGCCAGACCATGACTGCTGCTCCTTCTGATTTAACTAACTGCTTAACTTGCTTTTCTCGTCACTCAACCAAAACTTACTGAGCACCTACTATGTGCCAGACCCTGAGACAGGTGCTGAGGATACAAAAATGAGTAAGACACAATATCCTCATCTCAAGGAACTCACAGCCCAGTGAGAAAAAAGCACTCGAAAACAGATTTACAATACAGTGTGCTATGTACAATAATAAAGCTAAGCACTGATATTACAGGAGCAAAGAAAAAGTACTTAACCTCTCTAGGAAGCAAAGGATTATAGGATGAAGGATAAAAAGTAATTCACCAAAAAAGAAGGGGAAGATAATTACACAGAAAAAACAAAGACATGGAAAAGACAGACTATGCAGGAAACCACAAGCAACTAGGTATAGCTAGGGCCAGAAATGAGAGGGAGCAGTTTGTAGGAAACAGGTATCGGAAGTGTCAGAGCTAGATCACAGAGCTCTGGCCTTACCCTCTGTGAAAGGGCAGGCACCACTGAAGGGTTTAAGCAGGAGAATGTCAGAGTTAGGTTGTATTTTTATTTGACTGATGGCCTAGTGAAAGAGTCAAAGAAGACCAGTTAGAGCTATACAATCATATAGGCAACGGGGGACTAGGAACAGAATTAGAGCTATGGCAACATGAACAGAAAACGGATGTGAGATTAAATGAGCATACCTTAGTTGTTTATTTGTATGAACGGGTGCGGGGAAGGGAAAAGTCAATGACAACTCACAAATTTCCAAGACAGAACAGAAGGACAACATATGCTGAGGTAACTACGAAGCCTATAGGTGTAGAGGCCCACCTAGATGTATCTACTAGCATGAAAGAGAAGTCTAGAATGAAAAAAATAGCAAATCATCTCAGCCTAAGGGAGCAATCAGCTGAAATGCCTAGTAAGTCAGGTTATAGAAAGAAAACTGGGGTAATCGTCACATAATAACAAAAACCTCCACCTACCAGTTCTACACTGTCTTGGGTACCTGACCCAAACCCCTTCTCCTTCACTGCCAATACTATAAAGGCTGGAAAACCAAATACTCGCTTTCCTGAACTCCTTTGCAGTTGGTGGTCATGAGACAGAGTTCAAGCCAATGAGGTATAGCAAAGCTCTCCTAGACAATTTCTAGGAAAGCCTCTATTTTCACTCATTCAGCACCAACAATGTGGCAGGCACTGTTCCAAGAAGTGGGAATAAGGTAATGACAGAATGAAGTCCCTACCTGTATGGAGTTTTCATGGTAATGGTAGGAAGACAGACAAACCAAAAATGAAAACTGGGTAAATACATTAAATGTTGATAAATGCTAAGGAAAAAAGTAGGATATGGAGATGAAGAAATCCATGGAGATAGTAGTTGGGGTGGGGTTGTTATCTTAGTGGTCACCCAAAAGTGATATTTCAGTAGAAAGCTGAAGAAAGACAGTAACTAATAGATATAGTTATCTGGAGAAGACTGGAACAAACAAGTGCAAAGGCCCCCAGGTTAGAACATATAAATACACACTAGGAATACGATTCAAGGAGGTATATACAGATGTAGCCTGAGGGGGAAGAGTGGTACCACACGAGGGCAAAGAAGTGGATGGGGACCAGATCCAGTGGTGTGCTGAAGCCACTTGTACAGACTCATGGCAGCTCACAGGAGCCAAACATGTCCATCTCTTCCCAACTCAGGTTTCAGTGACTTCATGTTGAAACAGCCACCGTGGGAATATTTACATAAGGGAAATCAGCAAACATTACAAATCAAGGTTTTTTGTTTTCCTGGAGAGTTGGCTTACCAGCACATCACTGGCAATTCTCTTCATTGTTAGCATTCTGGTTTTACTCTGGGATAGTGGGAAGTCATTGGAAGGGTTTGAGTATAAGAATGACATCAATTGATTTAAAAAGATCATCCTGACTCAAAAGGCACAGTTGTGACTGGAGTACCCCCATTCTTCATTTCTTCCTGCCTTTAACATGATGCCATCCCACACCCTGAGAAAATGACCTAGAAAATCACAGAAATGCCAGCTTTCATGATATTTAGTTGCTGAACCAATGCCAAAGCTACCAACTTCCATGTTTCTTGGTTTGTGATGAAAACAAACCCGGTTGTTTTAATCTCTGATGGTCAGGTCTTCTCTTGCTTGCAACTAAAGATATTCCCAACTGATACATGTGGAGACTAAAAGTAGAGATGGTAGGGCTTTCCCTGTTCGGCTCTTCCACCCCTCATCTACAGTTTCCCAACCACTGATCCTGATGTACACTGTAATCACATTTCAACTTTACATATACTTATAGCGCAGGCCAACAGAAAAATGGAAGACCTCAGATACCCACCTCTTCCCTATTAGGTGCGTCAGGAGGGGCCGTGGCTGCCACTGCCAACAGCTTGATGGGAGTTGTGGTATCACTGAAAACATCTGACACTTCCTGAGTCATGGCCTCCTGCATCCGAGCTTTTAGATCCTTAAAAACATTGTTTACATAAGAAAATGTCCAGATATATCCTCAAAGCATATCTACTAATGCCCTTACTTCACTGACATTCATTCATCTATTCAGTCTTTCATTCAATAAATATTTATTGTTAACTGTGTACAAAGCACTGAGCTATTACAGAACAGATGTAATTTATGAATCCTGCCCTCTAAGACATTAGTGGTGTAGAAGAAATAAGACATGACCCACATGTCCCTAGAGATTGTTCCACTCAATCAAGGAATCCTATTTCCTTTCTTGGTGGCCTCTAAGAAATGATACTGAGAATCATGAGGTTGAGCCCAAAGAAGGCCCAGAGATGAGCTAGAATTCCATACCATTGCCAGTGCTGGCAGGGCCTGATAATGATCACAGTAACTGTAAGGATTGTTTGGTGGATGTAGTGTCAAATTTCTAAGCAATTTATTATCTTAAGAAGAAAGAAATCAAGAATGGGAACTTTTTTAATCCAGGTTTTTTCAATTAAGTTTTCTAGAAAAACTCAATAACAAATATCTGTATCAATTTCTAAACATGGGTCTAAATAAGAGTATTCTTAGAAGCCATGAACAAGCTCTTTTCATAGTCATCACATTTAGTCCAATTTAAGTTTTCTGGATTTATATAAAGAAGTTTCTATCACCCTCATTGTTTCCCAAGGTGGGCGGCATAAACTAGCTGGTGATACCTGAGATAATTTTAGGTGTTACATGGGCAAATGTTTTTATTTTAATAATTATGTGTTTCTTTTAAAGGATAATAGGAAAAAATACAACTAGCTTACCAAACCCAAGATTTCAGGATTATTACAAAGTTTTATTTTACTTATTTATTTATTTATTTGAAACAGAGTCTCACTCTGTCACCCAGGCTGGAGTGCAATGACGTGATCTTCAACCTCTGCCTCCCAGGTTCAAGTGATTCTCCCACCTCAGCCTCCCAAGTAGCTGGGATTACAGGCATGCACCACCATGCCCAGGCCACAGAGTTTTCTCTTAAATAAATTTAAGTTTTAAAAAGAAGTCCATTTTAAGAAAAATATTGGCTAAATAAAAGTACAGATGATATGTGGATACAGCAAAAATCACAACAGGGCTCTTGACTGAGTGGAATTTGGAAAACAAATTTAGTTGCTACTATATACCAGCAACCTTTTTCCTAATAAGCTCTAGATTTCCTTGTATCTTTGGTCACACTATTTTCATTTTTCCTAGATGCCAGAAATTATGTATGTTTCAAACCTCTCTCTTCCTTCCCTCGTCTTTCAATAATAGGAAGCATAAAAAGTAAAATGATATGTGCTCCTGACTTCTACCTTTAAGGAGTCCTGGAGCTGAGATGCAAGTGCTCGCGCCTGAGGACTCTCCCCTTCCCCTCTGGCAGCCAGGTCAGCCAGCTGGGCTGTCAGCTGGTCCACTCGGTCACACTTGGCGAGAAGATCTTGCCGATAAGGCCCCATCATTACATTAGCCAGACGATGCCCTTCGGCCACAAGCCCCCGGATGGCAGCCTGACCTGGACCAAGAGAAAAACAATGAAACTTACAAGACCCAGAGGAGACAATTACAGTGCCATTCTGCAGTGTGGTGCAGTGTGGTGTCTTGCTCTATCACCCAGGCTGGAGTGCAGTGGCATAACAACAGCTCACTGCAGCCCTGACCTCCTGGCTCAAGCAATCCCTCCCACCACAGCCTCTTAAGTAGCTGGGACTACAAGTGTGCACCACCATACCTGGCTAATTGGTTTTTTTAGAGAGACAAGGTCTCACTATATTACCCAGGCTGGTCTCGAACCCCTGAGCTCAGGCGATCCACCCGCCTCGGCCTCCCAAAATGCTGGGGTTACAGGCATGAGCCACCACACCCAGCCAGTTCTTTTTAACACTTTATTTTTATTTCACTATATTTTAAAATCATGATCTAAAATCTATGTAATATTTTATCATATTAACCATAATTATTTCACAAGTCAGTTGTTATTAAACATTTATGCTGTATACAACTTAATATGTTTATTATTAAACATATATTCCTGTATGCAACTTCTTAGAAAGATCTCTATTTGTTAGAAAAAAAATCCCTTAATTTCCTGAGTCAATAGGTATGAACTTTGTTTAAAGCTCTTGACATCTAATACCAAATTTAGAAAGTTTGTACTAATTTATTTCTCCAGTAAATTATACATGTGCCCAATGCTCCAATTCCTCACAACACTGGGTGTAACCAACTTAGAATTTTGTCTTTTTTTTTTTTTAAAGAGACATGGTCTCTCTCTGTCACTGAGGTTAGAATGCAGTAGTATGATCATAGCTCACTACAGCCTGTAACTCCTGGTCTCAAGTGATCCTCCCGCCTCAGCCTCCCAAGTAGCTGGGAAGGTGTGACTACAGGTGAGCATCACTATGCCCAGCTAATTCTTTATCTTTTTATTTTTGAGGAGAGAGGGTCTTGCTGTGTTGCTCGATTGGTCTCAAACTCCTGGGCGCAAGTGATCTTCCCACCTTAGCCTCCCAAAGCACTGGGATTACAAACATGAGCCGCCATGCCTGGCCCACTTCTTGATTACATCACAGGAATTTTACTGGCTGCATTTGGAAATGTAATCACAGTAACTTATCAGCAGCTAAAGAACCCTTACCTAATTACAGATGTTACAGGACCCCTATCAACAACTTGCTTATTTGCACTGAGACCAATCTAATGGGGTTTAGTGCACTGCTGCCCTTACCGACTCCACGGTCATCCACTGTGGGATTATCAATCCACCGCTGTGCTTGCTCAATCTTGCCCTCAAGGTGTACAGCTGCTTTAGCGGGTCTGCTGTTGGCCACAGCCCGGTTGGTTTTGGTCTGCAGGTTCTGTAGGGCCGTGGCCACCTGTTTGGCCAAGGCTCGAGCCTCTGGGGAATCTCCTTTCCCCCTGCAGAGAAAAAGACAGCCATCCTGTCACACATAAACACTATTTACATTGAGATCACTTAGCTGTTAATGACAAATGCTAATAAGATGACAAATTGCTCATGATTACTATTAATTTGGTTTGAAAGGAGTGGTTTACTTATTTGGCCCTTACATAAAAAATTAATTTACATTTAGATGATTTTGTCCTAGTTAAGACATTAAATATGAGTTTGCATCAATGAAGCTCAAATCAATCATTTGGTTAGCTGAGCTCAATCAATCATCACTAGGTTAGCTGCACCCTCTGCCTGCCACCTCTGAAAGCACTAGTTCCTCTGGAACTGGGTGGGCCCAGGCAGCCATGTTTGTTGTAGGAGCAGCTGAAGTAGTTATAGTCGAACTAGTAGTAGTACTATCTATCTTTTGAGTCCTAATTCTGCCAAGTACCATTGCAAGTAATTTTTTGTTGTTGTTTGTTTTTTGTTTTGAGAGGGGTTTCGCTCCATCACCCCGGCTGGAATGCAGTGGTGAGATCATGGCTCACAGCAGGCTTGACCTCCCAGGGCTCACTGCAGCAATCCTTCTACCTCAGCCTTCCATGTAGCTGGGACTACAGGCATACACCACCACACCTGGCTAATTTAAAAAAAAAAACATTTCTTAGAGAAAGGAAACATTCTCCCGATGTTTCCCAAGCTGGTCTTGAACTCCTGGGCTTAAGTGATCCTACCACCTGGGCCTCCCAAAGTCCTGTGCTGGGATTACAGGCGTGACCTACCACACCCGGTCAAAAGCAGTTGTCTTATATTATTTAATCCTTACAACAACCCTATGATGTAAATAACAGTATTATCCTCATTACTAAAGAAACGAACGTACGAGGTTGGATAACTTGCCCAATGTCCCATTACTTACTTTGATAGAGTCAGGATTCAAACCCAGCACTGTGACTTCAGAGTCTCCGTCTGTTTTGTTTTGTTTTGTTTTGAGATGGAGTCTCGCTGTGTCACCCAGGCTGGAGTGCAATGGCACGACCTCAGCTCACTGCAACCTCTGCCTCTCGGATTCAAGCTATTCTCTTGTCTCAGCCTCCTGAGTAGCTAGGATTATAGGTGCCCACCACCACACTCAGCAATTTTTTTAATTTTTAGTAGAAATGGGATTTCACCATGTCGACTGGGCTGCTCTCGAACTCCTGACCTTGAGTGATCCGCCCACCTCAGCCTCCCAAAGCGCTAGAATTACAGGCATGAGCCACCACGCCCAGCCTTCATTCTTAAACTACTATACATTTGGTATCACATAATCCCCAGTCCTTGCCATAACTGATTAAACTGGGTGGTTATCTACCTCAAGGACAAGATATCCACAGTCAGGCAAGGCACTCAATTAGATTCTGGGGGTTCTCAAAGTCCAGTATGGATAAAAGTCACTGGAGATCTTATTTTTAAATACAGATTGTTAAACCCACCATCAAAAGAGATTTGGATTAAGTATGTCTGGGGTGGGGTCAAGGAGTATGCATTTTTAACAATCTTCTCAGATGATTCTTAGGCAGGTAACCCTGGGTCCATACTTCAAAAACACTGCATAGTCAACCAGTGATGGGATCTGGAGCTGGAAAGTGATTAAGCCTGGGCCATGGTAGCTCACAGCCGGAGACAAACCTCCAGATAAATAAACTAAGTCAACACACAGGGTGAAACAGACATAGAGGATCCCACACAGTGATTAAGAGGTGGAGGGAGGGGCTTCCCGTTGCCACAAGATCTGGCTATTGGGTTTCAAGCTATTGGGTTTTTTTTTTGGTTTTTTTTTTTTTTTGAGACGGAGTCTCGCTCTGTGGCCCAGCCCAGGCTGGAGTGCAGTGGCGCGATCTCGGCTCACTGCAAGCTCCGCCTCCCGGGTTCACGCCATTCTCCTGCCTCAGCCTCCCGAGTAGCTGGGACTACAGGCGCCCACAACCGCGCCCGGCTAATTTTTTGTATTTTTAGTAGAGACGGGGTTTCACCGTGGTCTCGATCTCCTGACCTTGTGATCCGCCCGCCTCGGCCTCCCAAAGTGCTGGGATTACAGGCGTGAGCCACCGCGCCCGGCCAAGCTATTGGGTTTGATGAGGTGCCTCTATTTTCAATAATCCTCTACTTTTTACTTGACCAGGTCCTTCCAACCAAAGAACCTCAACCAAGTACCAACACAGAAATAAAAAGACAACCACAATTATATCACAAAGAAAAAAACTGCCCCCAAAACCTTATTCCAAAGACTTCAAATTCTAACCATTATAAAAATACAAAGAATCTGACTCATTTTCCATCTCAGGTCCTCTCAGCCATAGAAAGGTAACTTTCTGGTTAACTTTATCTGTCTCATCTGTAAAAATAAAAATAATAGGCTGGGTGTGGTAGCTCACGCCTGTAATCCCAGGACTTTGGGAGGCCGAGGCAGGTAGATCATGAGGTTAAGAGATTAAGATCATCCTGGCCAACAGGGTGAAACCCCATCTCTACTAAAAATACAAAAATTTAGCTGGGCGTGGTGGTGCACGCCTGTGGTCCCAGCTACTCGAGAGGCTGAGGCAGGAGACTCACTTGACCTCAGCAGGCGGAGGATGCAGTGAGCCAAGATCGCACCACTGCACTCCAGCCTGGCAGCAGAGTGAGACTCCATCTCAAAATAAATAAATAAATAGAATAAATACATAAATAAAAATAATAGCCCATCTGCCAGAAGAGCTAATTTAGATTCTCTCTCTCTCTCTCTTTTTTTTTTCTGAGACAGAGTCTCGTTCTGTCACCCAGGCACAATCTCAGTTCAATGCAACCTCCACTTCCTGCGTTTAAGCTATTCTCTTGCCTCAGCCTCTGAGTAGCTGGGATTACAGGTACCCACCACCAGGCCTGGCTAATTTTTGTATTTTTTTAGTAGAGATGGGGTTTCACCATGTTGGCCAGGCTGGCAGACTGATCTTGAACTCCTGACCTCAAGTGATCCACACACCCTCAGCCTCCCCAAGTGCTGAGATTAGAGGCCTGAGCTACCTTGCCCAGCTTAGATACTCTCTTAAGAGTTCCTTGGCCGGGCGCGGTGGCTCAAGCCTGTAATCCCAGCACTTTGGGAGGCCGAGACGGGCGGATCACGAGGTCAGGAGTTCGAGACCATCCTGGCTAACACGGTGAAACCCCGTCTCTACTAAAAAATACAAAAAACTAGCCGGGCGAGGTGGCGGGCGCCTGTAGTCCCGGCTACTCGGGAGGCTAAGGCAGGAGAATGGCGTAAAAACCCGGGAGGCAGAGCTTGCAGTGAGCTGAGATCCGGCCACTGCACTCCAGCCTGGGCGACACAGCGAGACTCCGTCTCAAAAAAAAAAAAAAAAAAAAAAGAGTTCCTTTATGATTCTAAATTTTTGCAACATTCTCCTTTATAAAGTTGAACAAAGAGGGTCTTTAACATGACTCTGATCGTGGCTACTCCTGGCAAGAGGTTACATAGATGTATGTTTATGTGTGTGCTACAGTATTAAGTAATGATGGCATGAATGACCACACATGAAGGTCTGCTGTTAGCACCATTACCATTCATTACCTCTTCATCATTAAGAAACATTAAAGAGTACCTTGCATACATATGGACTTACATTAGGTCCTAAGAGTATAGACAGCAAATTTTACATTTGACATTAAACCCTTCCTTAGTGTTATTTTAGCATGTGCTGCAGGGGTTTTATTCTTAAGAGTGAAAAATATCTATTGAAAGAAGAAAGCAGTTAGGTGCAGTGGCTCATGCCTGTAATCCCAAAACTTTGGAAAGCTGAAGTGGGAGGATTGCTTGAGCCCTTGAGTTTGAGACTAGCCCTGACAACATAGTGACACCTCATCTCTACAAAAAATAAAAAAATTAGCCAGGCATGGTGGCACGTGCCTGTAGTCCCAGCTGCTCCAGAGGCTGAAGTGGAAGGATGGCTTGAGCCTGGGAGTTCAAAGCTGCAGTGAGGCATAGTCATGCCGCTGCACTCCAGCGTGGGTAGCAGAGTGAGACCATATCTCAAAAAAAAAAAAAAGGAAATATCCCTTTTCCATATCATCAAAGTAGGTGCCATGAGAGCCTTTAGGAGAGAAGGCTGTGGAGAGGCTGTTGTTATAAGAAAAATCATCCAGGAAATGTAATTTAAGTATCTTCTATACTTACTACTTACAAAATAACATTGCTGGGGAAGGAGGAAAGTACCTTCTTATGCTTCTTCCCTTCCACATACACATAGGAGTCTTTTCATAGCTAGCCACAAAAATTATTTTCCTCTTATGTATGAGAAACAGATAGGTCATAAACATGATGTATCAAAGCAAGCCCTAGCTTAGAAATTTAAAAAGCATCTCAAAAAAGGAGTTCTTATCTTCCTAAATTTATCAATTTATAACTATGTGACCAGCAATAAGTCATTAAACTTCAGTTACATCAGTGATACAACAAATTAACATCTGACCTAGAATCGATGAGAATATAGTGGAGGAGCATCGTAAGTGCATTTAACCTAGGGGAATTGAAATATGTATGAAGAAAGAAAGACAGGGAGAGGGAAGGGAGAGAGAAAGAGAGAGAAGAAAAGATATGAAAAGGCAATTTAAGGGTTAAATACATACTGTCTTCGTAGATCTGCTAATTTAGAAGTCAGAGCAGATATTTCTCCAAGGGAACGTAGAATGTCATCTCTTTCTTTAGGATCATCACATAATTCTGCTATTTTCCGAGCTTCAGCCAAAGCCCCTCGAATCTGCTCTTCTCCTTCCGGTCCACCATTTGGATCTGCAAGCCAGTTCTACACACAGAAACGGAGAAGCAGCACACTGTGATCTACTCACAAACTCCACTCTACTAAACTTAACCAGGCCAGAAGAAGGATTTCAAAAGTAATACACCAGTAATCATTTTTATAATGCTGGTCTTAATTATTGTACAGAGGTTCTTAGATAAGATGAACTCAATCTCTCATCTTTTTAAAATCAATTTTTTCATGCCCATTAGCATAAAATATCTTCCCAAGCTTTATCTCATCTCTGAATTAACCACACCTTATTAGTTCCTCAGTTCCTCAAACATGTGTGTTTGTGAAATGCTTGAAAATCATTTTACAGTAGAGCAGTATCAGAAAACTTTAACCCCTAAACATTACAATGACCAAAGAGTTGTGAATTCTGGGACAAGGAATAGTTTTAATGTACTGCAATCTGTATCAGGAACTAGGATTCCCTTGGTACTCTGAGTGCTTACTTTTAGCTAATTGAAGTGCTGTAAATTAAGATCTTTATTTCAAAATGCAAATAAATATTTGTCTAAACCTGTGGTGGTAAAGGAGGTGTTAACATTGGTAAGTGCCAGAAGTCACTCATCACTTAGAAACCATTATCCAACCACAGTAAATGTAAGAGACAGAGAAGAAAAATAGGATATTTATCATTTAGGATATTTATGAAACATTTCTCTTTCTCTTTTATTTCCCACCCCTCTTGAAAATCACCATCACTACCTGAGCAGCATCAATCTTCTTTGCAATGCTCTGCTTTGAGTTGGTCATGGCTTCCAGCTTGCGAGCTGCATTTTCCACTTTTGCTGTGAGCACATCAAGACCCTGAGATACCTGCTGAGCTTTCTGCATGGCCACCGGTGAGGATCCTTGTCCTCTGCTCAAAACAGACATATGCTGTCATTGTACACCCTCAAATACTTAATGACAAAATATTCCCAATAGCACAGTACATGTGGTTTTCGTGAACATGCTTGGCTTTTTCCTTTTCCCCAGTAAATCTGGGACAGCACAAGAAAATAGACATAAACAAAGCAAGATGCCCAAATCACGTACTTTTTCTTTTAAAAATGCACATTAGCTTCATGGAACTGCATAACCACTTTGAAGACCAGGCCAGCAAATTTTGATAATGATTCTCCTCTTGGTAGTGATTACATAATCAAATCTAAACTTCAGTGGGAAAATGTGCTGGTGATCTTATTGCTAAGGAGGGCTTTGTTACCATAGTAATGTGTGCTTCTGAAATAAATAGTCCATTAAATTGTCTTCTTATAGGCAAGTATACATTGAAAATGTTTCAGGAGGCAGCACGCATAGTGTTAATGAAAGTGTACCATAGTGGGAACAAGCAGATCTGTGTTCAAATCTTGATTCTTGGTACCTGTGGAAACTTGTTTATGATGTTTAACCTCCCTGGGTTTCTGTTTTCTAACTTATATAATGAAGGTAACATACAATGAAGGTAGGTAATACATTTTCCCCACTTATCTTATGGAGTGGCTTCAAGCATCAAAATAATATACTTGAAAACACTGGCAATAAAGCTATACAAATATACAACCTACTAATATTACTGAATTATCATCATTTTTATAATAAGCCTAATGATAATCTTAAATGCCTACCTTCCACTCCTAGGCAATCCATAAATATATAAATACCGAAACTAGCTAATATTGAGCACATGTTGATAGGAAACCACTGTTTCCCACCAAGTTCCTAAAGAACTGATTTCACTATTTTCCTCTCTCAGAAATGATACGCTATTCCTACCAAAAATGATATGAGTTCATGGAAACTTGTTTCTCTATTTACTTTCCCTATTTCTTTGTTTTGCCCTCATTTTACGATCCAGATTATTTTAATCCAAGCAGCCTGGTAATCCCAATGACAGGGGCGGTAACTTTACCATTTGGTAGAATGGCATGGCTGATTATCCTAATCAGAACTTCTAATTTTAGGATAAACTCCAAAATACCTTTGCTTCCCTTCATAATAGTATTGATCTGTCATTCATCTATCTGGCCTCTGTGGGTTTTTTTTTTTTTTTTGGTTTTTTGTTTGTTTATTTGTTTGTTTGTTTTTTGAGACAAAGTCTCACTGTTGTCCAGGCTGGAATGAAGTGGCGCGATCTTGGGAGGCAGTGGTTGCAATGAGCCAAGACGGTAATTCTCCTACCTCAGCCTCCCAAGTAGTTCAAGTAATTCTCCTGCCTCGGCCTCCCTAGTAGCTGAGATTACAGGCGTGTGCCACCATACCTGGCTAATTTTTGTATTTTTAGTAGAGACAGGGTTTCACAATGCTGGCCAAGTTGGTCTTGAACTCCCAACTTCAAGAGATCCACCTGCTTCAGCCTCCCAAAGTGCTGGGATTACAGGTGTGAGCCACTGTGCCCAGTCTATCTAGCCTCTTTTTAAAATTCTTCTGTTTTTCATCTATACCAAAACTTGAGGTAATGAATTCATTCATTTACTGCTCGGTATATAAAAGGTATATATACACCTTTTCCTTGAAGTTGAGGCCTTCCTTTTATGTGGCAGAAGAGGGAAGACTTTTAGGAAACATAGTCTTTAGGATTTAATTTGCTTTTTTTCTTCAAATCTACTACTTCATGATGAGAGATCTTTTTGGTAAGAGTCCAACTGTATATTACAAAGTAATAACTTCTCTGAGGCTGGAAATGCAGAAATTCCAATTGTGAAAAAGTAAAACTATTTATGGGCTACACAGTTTTTTCATTCAAAATATAAAGTTTTTATTGAGTCCTATGGGGGTAAAAATATATACTAGCAACCTAGAAACCTGTGTGACTTAACAGAATATCAAAAAGAAATTCTTACTGTATTTCAGCCACTAAAATATTAAATAGCTGGGTACACTTAAGAAAGGACTACAGGGAGATAACTTTCTAATCTTTCATCAGGAAAGGATACTGCAGGCTCCACTGTGAAGCAGGCCCATAGTTACCCTTCACTGTTCTAGCCTTTTCTCTTTACAGATTAACGGTGGAACCCCTACAATAGCTACCTCATTCTCCTGCTCATACTCATCTTTCTCTACACACATACAACTGTGTATTTGAGAATTCCAAGTGAAAACTGGCGACCACACTGGGAAAAGGCTGCAGACAAAAGACACAAAAGTGAGAAATCAGAAGAGCCAAGAATCCTGTCAAACTGCACTGGCGTTTCTCTGAATGAGAACAAAACTTCTTTTTGTCTTTTTGCTAAGTTTCTTGCCATGCTCATGACAGAGGAGACTGCTTCTCAGCAGGAGAAAAGATTGACTAAATTCAATGAGATCACATTTATTTAAGCTGTTTCTTTCCCCTTCAACATAGAGACTCAACCTGAAATACCTGGAGCTTCCAGGGCTACAGGGAATCCATGAACCTCTAGAAATTATATATAACATTGTATGGGCATGTTTATATACATCTTTTTAGGTTAAGGATGAATGTTTTCATCAGATGATAGAAGTGATCTTGGTCCAAAAAAGGTTAAGAACCACTCCTTTAAGATCTGCATTCTTGGCCAGGCACAGTGGCTCACACCTGTAATCCCAGCACTTTGGGAGGCTGAGGTAGGTGGGTCACTTGAGGTCAGGAGTTCAAGACCAGCCTGACCAACATGGTGAAACCCTGTCTCTACTAAAATACAAAAATTAGCCGGAGTTCAAGACCAGCCTGACCAACATGGTGAAACCATGTCTCTACTAAAATACAAAAATTAGGCAGGCATGGTGGCACATGCCTGTAATCCCAGGTACTCAGGAGGCTGAGGCAGCAGAATCGCTTGAACCCAGGAGGCGGAAGTTGCAGTGAGCTGAGATCGTGCCATTGCACTCCAGCCTGGGCAACAAGAGCGAAACTCCATCTCAAAGAAATAAAATAAAATAAAATAAAAATAAATAAGATCTGCACTTATGCCTATTGCACTAATATTGGAGACCAGGTATAACAGTGCACTGCATGTAGAGGAGTGTTTCTGGGCCCTGTTTGTATGCAGACCTTGTGTATCCCAATCATCTCATGATGTTTCATGAGTGTCTCATCCTATTCCAAGTTTTTGTAATGTCCATACCATAAAATTATATAAAAATGAGGATCTTTTAGAACTTCATTATCACTATGGATGAGTTCATTTGTATGAATTCCAAACAAATTTATATTATATTGAGTTTTCTCAATAGCAAACTATGTGTATTTAGTTTATGGGGAGAAAAGCTCTAAAGGCCAAGGCTTTAGGAGGGTAAAAGGAAGGTAAATAATTATGAAACCGAATAAATAATCATGAAAAGGAAACTCAAAAAAGCCCAGAAATTACCAACTTAGAGGATAACCGAGTTAAATGATGTTTTTATGAGGTGAAATAATTCCAGTGTTTTCACTCTATGTTTCTTTCTCCCCACCCTTCGTAAAATGTATTTACCCAAGCCAGACTTCACCACTGCCCCTTATTTTTCATAAGCCTATGGCTAGAAAATTAAAAACTAGATTTGTGTTTCAGTTTCAATTATGGAACAAGTTTCAACTTTGTTATTAGGCATTTGTATATTTTAAAAGCTCAAGCCAGGAGTGATGGCTCACGCCTTTAATCTCAACACTTTGGGAGGATCACTTGAGGCCAGGAGTTTGAGACCACAAAACATAGCAAGACCTTATCTCTACAAAATATTTAAAAACTAGCCAAGCATAGTGGCATATGCCTATAGTTCTATCTACTCAGGAGGCTGAAGAAGGAATATTTCTTCAGCCCAGGAGTTCAAAGTTACAGTGAACTATGATCATACCACTGCACTTCAGCCTGGGTGACAGAGCAAGACTATGTCATTAAAAATTAAAAATTTGGCCGGGCAAGGCCGGGCGCGGTGGCTCAAGCCTGTAATCCCAGCACTTTGGGAGGCCGAGGCGGGCGGATCACGAGGTCAGGAGATCGAGACCATCCTGGCTAACACGGTGAAACCCCGTCTCTACTAAAAATACAAAAAACTAGCCGGGCGCGGTGGCGGGCACCTGTAGTCCCAGCTACTCGGGAGGCTGAGGCAGGAGAATGGCGTAAACCCGGGAGGCGGAGCTTGCAGTGAGCTGAGATCCGGCCACTGCACTCCAGCCTGGGTGACAGGGCAAGACTCCGTCTCAAAAAAAAAAAAAAAAATTTGGCCGGACATGGTGGCTCACACCTATAATCCCAGCACTTTGGGAGGCCGAGGCAGGCAGATCACCTAAAGCCAGAAGTTCAAGACCAGCCTGACCAACATGGAGAAACCCCGTCTCTACTAAAAATGCAAACTTAGTCGGGCATGGTGGTGCATTCCTGAAATCCCAGCTACTCAGGAGGCTGAGGCAGGAGAATCGCTTGAACCCAGGAGGCGAAGGTTGCAGTGAGCCAAGATCTCACCATTGCACTCCAGCCTGGGCAACAAGAGCAAAACTCTCATATCAAAAAAATAAAAAATAAAAATAAAAAATTTGGCAGGTCATGGTGGCTCATGCCTGTAATCCCAACACTTCTGGAAGCCAAAGCAGGTGGATCACCTGAGAATTTCAGACCAGCCTGGCCAACACGGTAAAACCCTGTCTCTACTAAAATTACAAAAAATTAGTTGGGTGTGGCAGCACATGCCTGTGATCCCAGCTACTTGGGAGGTTAAGGCAGGAGAATTGCTTGAGCCTGGGAGGCAGGGGTTGCAGTGAGCCGAGATCGTACCACTGCACACCAGCCTGGGTGACAGAGTGAGACTCTATCTCAAAATAAATAAATAAATAAATAAATAAATAAATAAATAAATAATTTAAAGCATGTTTTAAATAAAGTCAGGCCAGGCATGCTGGCTCACACCTGTAATCCCAGCACTTTGGGAGGCCGAGGCGAATGGATCACCTGAGGCCGGGAGTTCAAGACCAGCCTGGCCAACCTGGCAAAACCCCATCTCTACTAAAAATACAAAAATTAGCCAGGCATGGCTGGGCACGGTGGCTCACTCCTGTAATCCCAGCACTTTGGGAGGCCGAGACAGGCAGATCACAAGGTCAGGAGTTCAAGACCAGCCTGGCCAAGATGGTGAAACCCCGTCTCTACTAAAAATACAAAAATTAGCTGGGCATGGTGGCGGGCATCTGTAATCCCAGCTACTCAGGAGGCTGAGGCAGCGAACTGCTTGAACCATGGAGTCAGAGGTTGCAGTCACCCAAGATCCTGCCACTGCACTCCAGCCTGAAGACAGAGTGAGACTGTCTCAAACAAACAAACAAAATTATCCGGGTGTGATGGCAGGCGCCTATAATCCCAGCTACCTGGGAGGCTAAGGCAGGAGAATCTCTTGAACCTGGGAGGTGGAGGATGCAGTGAGCCAAGAGCACACCACCGCACTCCAGTCTGGGTGACAGTGAGACTCTATCTCAAAAAATAATAAATAAATAAATAAATAAATAAATAAATAAATAAATAAAGTCAGCAAAGGGAAAGATCACCTCCATCTCAAAAGAATTTAATAGACTATATTATCTCTGTTATTTACTAGCCAAATAAATAACTCAAAACTGGCAGAGGCTTGTTTTCTGAATCACCCTGTTAGGAATGAGTTACCCACTACTGCTCTGTAAGGACAGAGGAACTTTACCTGGCACGGAGGTCAGCCACTTGATCAGTCATCTGCCCTAGCATTTTGCAAGTTCCCAGAATCTCCCTGCGTTCTTTGCCTGCACAGAGTTCACCAACTTTTCCAGCTTCATCTAAGATCTGTCTGATGGCCTGCTCACCAGCATCCCCTAAAATAAACAGATATTCAATATCTACACTGTTGACACATTCATTATTTAGAGAGGATACTTTACAAGTCATTTCATTCACCAAGGAATGGATGATTTTAAACAAGAGGAGTGAATAGAAGGCAACATATCTGATAGCTAACAGCCAAGCAGTGCCCTTAAACCATAGGGGGAGGTTTCAACCACAGACACTGCGAAAAAAGATACTTGGACCCATATCTATTTGGAGATACTAAGTAGCTTGTGGTAAGAATATGGATGATGAAAACAGACTCTAACAATTTAATAGTATTTAGGACCTCCAACCTTCTTTAGGTTTTTCACACTCATTCAAATATTAATCTAAAACAGAATAAATATTGTATTAGAAAATCAATAAAGCCTAGTGCAATAACCTATTTGGGTCTTATCTTTATACAGTCAACTTCACTTCCCAATTCTCATTGGCATCATGATTTGATCTGCTTAATTAAGTAGTCTATTGAGATAAATGGAAGTCTGCTCAATGGGAACTGGAAGAGAAGAACCTTTATTGAAAATAATTACCTTTTGGATTCAGGGAAGGGGAGGACGAATAATTTTGCAAAGAATGCCCAGCTTAGTGTGACTTACTCCTCCATGATTAGAGGTGATCGAATCTATTTCCTTCATCCTTTTAAGGCCTACTACTTGTTTCAGTTACTCAAAACTATCAAATAATGGGGTATTCCCCATAATGTTACAGTAGTTCTCTCAGATGATGAGATTATGGGAGATTTTCTTTCTTTCTTTCTTTCATTTGCTTGGTTTTTAGCTTATCATTGTATCTATCAGAAAAGCAGAACTAAAGGGTTACCTGGGAAGGCACTAGGGTCATGGAGCCAATCTTTGGCCTGGTTCAGTTTGGAGTCTATGGAGGCCAATGCTCTCTTCATGGCTTCAGTGTCCTTTTGGAAAGAAATCCCACAATTACTTTCTTTGCAAAAGTTGAGATACCATGATACAAAGTAAGACAGAGAAGAAGTTACAGCATTAACATACATAGCTAAGGTAGTCAGTCCTACAAAGGCCTTAAAAATATTGTCACCACACCACAATTCTCATTTCTGTCAAAATGCAGCATCTTGCATGCAAATCTTCAGTTAATTCTACTCTGTTGCTAAACAGAGTAGAATTGGGTTCCCTATTGCTAAAACTGTGAAAACTGGTAAAATTGCTCAAGCCAGAATATGTTTAATGTCTTCAGCAGGAAAAAGCCCTGTTGTCACATGCCTCATTATCAGCCTTTCCACTAGTCAACATTCATCTACTGCAGCCTTGCCAAAGCCCCTCCCACTTCAGGGAAGCCTCATTAGTATGTGGTGCCACAAATCACAGTTCTTTTACATCTTGTTTTGAAATGCACACGCTGGATGATGTTTCACTATATTCAATTAACCTGAAAAACTTGGAATTACTGGTTGGAAGAAACAATTGAAAATGTTAATCTAGCAATTTAATTTTAATTCCACAAATAAACCCCTCAAAGTAATATAATTTAAAAGTGTTTTCTGACCTTCCCTGCTATTCCTTATTCTTAGTTCCCTTACCATCCCTCACCTGGAAGAAGATGCAGGATAGAATAAATGGGTCTCAGCTTATTGTTTACGACCAGGATTTATGAGGACTATCAGGAAACTAGCATAAAATCTCCCAGGATACACCAGGAGAAGCTGAAACAACAGACTAATCACTTTAAATATATATAAGTATTTCAGTAAATGTTTTAAAATACATAAAAACACAGAGAACAGTATAACACCAGCCATCTCTTAAGTCTCTATTTAGCATCTTCAAAGACCATCTATCTTCCTTTTTGCTGTAGGAAACTGACTCTTACAGAGTTAAGCGATCAAAGCACAAAGTTAACCTCTAAAATTCTAGACAATGTTCTAGCTTCAGTTTCCAATCCTGCACAACTGGGGTTCTTAAAAGTGTTGCACCACTAGTTTTCCACACGGGAGCACCAGGAGCACCCCCACTTCCAATTCAAAAAAGACCCAGCACTATCACAAATAAGCATTGGCAGCACCCATAGTTAGGCTCAAGGTCCACAACTGTTCCAAAGCACCTATTCAAAAGATAGATCTCTCAACTGTAGGAATCCCTCCTTCCCCTTCTAAACAGACACAGATTATTCTCCTGTTGAATCCTTAGCTATTTGAGGCTCTAAATAGCAAATTCTCAGCTATAGCAATGAAAAAGAAGTGAACTAAATTACCGAAAAAATTGAAAATAAAATATTTTTATTATCAAGTTATATGTAACTATAGTAGCTGTCAATAAAAGGCACAGTCATAAGAAGATTCATTTCAAAATCCACTTGTAATTAGAAGAAGATATGTGGTATTTTTTAAGTGCTTTGATTCTCAAATGGCTTGAATATCAGCAAATCTCTCCTATCATGTCTTACATTAATTTGTACAGAAAACCTTGCCTTCAAAATTAATGCAAAGGTCAGCTTTAGCTTAATTCCAAATTAGCAAGACCTGAATCAATAACTTTTTAAAAGAATCTGAGGCCAGGCAACTCCTAACCTCAGAGAACTGGGTAGCCTTCAGGATCTAACACAGGTTATCTAGGCATAGGTTTTCTTTTAATCACAAACTCTTACTTAGGAAGTGTGTGCACATCCTGGAGAAAATTATGTCAGTGTAAAAATATTTCACTTAAAACCTGTTAAACCATTTTCCTAACACACTTTTATTTTCAGTGAGAAAAGCAATAGGTATTTATTACATTTCAAAAATCTAAATTCAAAGGGAAACGAAGGTCAGAAATTTTTATGTCTACTCTAGCATTAAGGGCTACTAGTTTGGAAACTAAATTCAACTGACATGCATTGAATGTAATATGCCTTCCCTGCATGTTAGGTTCTGTTTTAGCTACTTTCCCCCTCCTTACCTCACTGAATCTCAAATTTAAATGTCATTTAAATAATACTGTAAATTAAGTTTGTGGGAACTCACTCCTACAAACCTAATTTGATGTCAGGTTTGTTGACTCCAAACCTCATTGCTTATCAAATGAAACAAGATTTTTTTTTTCTTTTACCAAGGAGAGTTGCTAAAGATTCTACTAATCTCCTACAATAGTCAGCAAATCTCTGCCTTGTCAGTTTTGACTTTGGTTAATACTGCAGAGAAAATAAGCTCCAGAAATCAAATTCATAATCTACAGTAACAAAAATGACTGCTTTTATTCTCCAATGCCCAAAAATGATTTGAAACACAATGGAAAAAAATGGTTTTTGTCTATTCAGCATCCTCAAAAATCATTTCTTTTTTTCTCCTCAATAAAGCTCTAATGGCCAGTACTGCAAGGAAAGAATGTAATTCTCAGAAAGTGAGTAATTTACTGCTCAGTGGGAGGTGTGACACCATCAAGAAGTTAACATGAAGAGATGTTCATTTTCCCCTAAAAGAAACCAATAGCCAATTTTGAATGAAGCTGCATTTAATAACTGGGACTTTCAATAAGTTACCAAAGTTTTTTTTTTTTTTTTTTTTTTTTTTTTTTTTTTTTTTTTGAGACGGAGTCTCGCTCTGTCACCCGGGCTGGAGTGCAGTGGCCGGATCTCAGCTCACTGCAAGCTCCGCCTCCCGGGGTCACGCCATTCTCCTGCCTCAGCCTCCCAAGTAGCTGGGACTACAGGCGCCCGCCACCTCGCCCGGCTAGCTTTTTGTATTTTTTAGTAGAGACGGGGTTTCACCGTGTTAGCCAGGATGGTCTCGATCTCCTGACCTTGTGATCCGCCCGTCTCAGCCTCCCAAAGTGCTGGGATTACAGGCTTGAGCCACCGCGCCCGGCTCAAAGTTTTTAACAGCATTAATTTTAGACAATTTTAGAGATTTAAAACAATAACTGAAAGAGCCATCTTAAATTATTTCTGGAACACAGTAGGTTATAAGTAATCATTTTATTTTAGTCATATCTAGTAAAAACAAATGTGTTTAAGGTAATTTTTTTCCTCCTAAGACTTTCACATATATTTCTTTTGAAAGGCAGTCTTTATGATAGAATTGACAGAATTCTGTCATAAGCATATAAGTATACAAACAATGAATATGACATAAACAAATTCGCTGGACAACTAGGACAGAAGTCAATTTGGGGATATATGTATAAAGGGTGAAAATAATCGTAACCCTTGTGGTCAGCCATGCTATGTACCACAAAGCATTTTGCTAAACCTTGTCATGTAGGTCTGTAAGTATCCACAGTATAATTCAGATATGAAATAGAGGAGAGAAAAACTGCACCTTCATTTGAGTATTCTTCTCTATAAAAACTCAACTTTGGGAAAAAGAAAAGTCTCTACCAATTTCTTATCTGTTTTTGCTTTGTTTTTCAGGGGGGTTGTGGGTGTTGAAAGAGTGAAGTATAAAGAGACCAGGTCTAGTCATGTGGCTTCGGGGACAGCTGGCCTGAATCTATCTGGGTACTCCCCTCCATGTTATTCTCCTTCTTACCATAAAATTCTTATGAATTTATGTTTTAAATGGAAAAAATACAGTGCCTTGGCACTCTTCCCTACATATCAAAAGATGGAACGACAACCTAAACCATTTGTACATGCTTTCCTAGGAACTGAAACACTGCTAAAATTAAATAGTTTAGGCCTCAGAACACCTGTGAATAATAATGACCTCCTTCTATGAACAGTCAAGAGAAACTTCAGTTTAAAAAGTGAAGTCCTGCAATCCTAAGCTCTTGAAAATTTTAAATATGGGGAATAAGGACCCCTCTCCATGACTGCCCACCATACTCTCCCTTCTCCCTCCACTAACATCTCCCTTCCCACTCCATCCCCTTTCTGACCTCATTTCCACCCACAAGTCAATGTTTTAAACCAGATGTTTCTGGTTTAAGATGTTTCTGGAAAGTATAGGTTGGGCAGTAGAACAAAATCTTACAAACTACATTTAAACAAAAGAAAGCTGTCTGGTCCTGAGACTTCATGCAAGTTACCTTCTCTGGGTCTCAATTCCTCATCTCTAAGAATACCTTCCCAGCTCTAAAAATCTATGCTGCCTATGACTGCACGATCAGATGTACCAACCAAAGATAACTGAGATCAGAAGGGAAACATCAATTTATTTTGGGATTTTTCTCCTCATGGGAGCAGGGAGATAAAATATCATAAATGCCTGAATTAACTATTTATCTCAAGCTCTTAGAGATATTTCATTCTATTAGCTGCTAAAAACAAAACACTAGAACACTTGCTCATAGAAAGCCCACAAATGACCTCTTTATTTTTTTATTTTTATTTTTTTAACAAATCAACTCTTAAATCCCAATGGTCTGCAAGTAAGGGGTAGTATTACGCGATCACAAGTTCTAACCAACATTTCCTGCCTTTGTTAAGTTTGGTATTTTTATTTTTATTTTTTTAACAAATCAACTCTTAAATCCCAATGGTCTGCAAGTAAGGGGTAGTATTACGCGATCACAAGTTCTAACCAACATTTCCTGCCTTTGTTAAGTTTGGTATCTTCTGTATAAGGGATCTGAATCAGTCACTGCTTTTACCCACCACCAGCCCAGGACCACAGTGGGGAGAAACCCACCACAGGAACTAATTCTGAATAATAGAATTTAATGATTCAAGGTGCAAAGCTGCGGGAGTGCCTATGTAAGGTTCAAAGTCTTAGCAGCGAAAATTTTTTTTTAATTTTTTATCTCACTTCCTCTTAATTCTCAGCATGCATCAAGATACAAGTAATATAAATACCAAAAAAATTAAATGTAGAGCACTAAATTTACAAAGGGTAGAATCAGAATTGTGTTGAACTCAAATTCTTTTAATAAATAATGTATTCTCAGAAAAAATGCTAATTTGATTTTTAATGATCACTATAAAATGATTGTTGATTTAAGAAAAGGAAACTTTTTACTTTTAAAATAAGTGAAGTGTTTAAAGTCAAAGTTACTTTTAAATTTGTAAATGTGCAATTTGAATATAGGTATAAAAGGTAAAATAATCAGTTATTGCATTGCCTCTTTAAAATCTTAACTTATTCGGCAAGACGCACTTTTACCAAGAATTTTTTCCACTTACTTTCTTCCCCCACTTTTCTAGAGGAATCATCACTTTCCAGAAGAATACTGCACCAATGGGGAGGCATGAAACAAGTATGGTAAGACAAAGTTAATTATTTATTGGTAGGTGCGAGAAGAGGTGAAAGACACTGTATGCATTAAACAGAATGGGAACCCAGCCGTCACAGTCAGACAGAAGGTCTGATTAATTCACTGCTTACAGTGGAGCAATGAAAGATGCATAATGCTACAAAACTGAAAAAGAGTCAAAATCCTAATTACCAATTTCTATTTTCAGGGTAAATTTTTTTTCTATTTTTGTAACCAATAGAAATGATGACTTTTAGAGGGTGAGGAAAGGTAGAGTGGATGGGAACCAGGTTAGGAGGAAGACTTATCAAGTACATCTTTTTGCAGCACTTTGATTTTTGAACCACATAAATGTATAACAAAAGCAAAATTAGGTTAAAAATAAACCTCTTTTTTTTATTCTGATGTCATTAGGTTAAAAAATAAGCATCTCTTGTTCATTCTGATGGTCAGTAGATTAAAAAATAAACATCTCTTGTTCATTCTGATGTCATCATGTACTTGAGTTGAGCTAATTTAATTTACCTTCTTTCATTTCAGATGAAGTTAGTTTTGTAGCATCCTAACAAATTGGTTTTCCTCAGCATAAAACTAGGACCAGCTACAAGACTGTGCATGGTGAGTACCGGGTCTATTTCCCTTGTATCCCCAAGTGCCTAATCCTGGCCCTGAAAAACTCAACTGCCTACATTTTTTTAATGAAAGAAGCAGCTCTTGATGGTACTTGCACAAAATAAAGCTCAATAACATGTATTCACTAAATGATGGATAGCTTTTCCGTTCTGAAAATAGAGAAACATTAAGGTTAAAATGCCTGTTCCTCCTTATTACTTTTTCTCAGTTGCTAGAAGCAAAAGAAAGAGAATAAGCAAAGAGCTTGTGTTAGGGGAACATGAGGTCATGGAGAACTATAGCTAATTCAGTTTGGACAGCAGAACATGCAGTGAGCCATGGAATGAAGTTAGGAAGACCTTTAGACACACTTCACTTCTGTTTTCCTTTGGATTTTGAAGGCTAGGATTATTATGAAGGACAGGTGCCTCATCTAAGCTCTCTGGCCTACCCTTTTTCATTATGGCTTAAAACCTCAACGATGCATCTCCAAAAGCAAAATTTCAGAGCCCGCAAGGAAAACTGGTGGGAGAGGCAGATACAGAGATAGCATCAGCTGGAAGTCTCCTTTCCCACCAGCAGGGTCCACAGGTAACTCATTCACCCAGCCACCTGGGGAATCCTGCTCCTCAAATGAAGACCAGGCCAAAAAAGATCCCAGGAGCCTACTCAAAGAAATGAAAGTACCCACCAAATATAGGCAGCCTGATAGCCCATAGTAATGTCTTTCCTTTAGCTTTCCCCAAAGAAATCACTCAATATGAGCCAGAGTCAGTCTCCCCAGCACTGCCTAGAGTCCCATATTAAATCACATTCTGACGCACATTCAAGCACAGTGTTACACACAGAATAAGGCACGGCACACAGCACAAGAAAACCTCACAGACATGCTTTTTCTCTTTTTAAGCGAAAAAGAAACTAGAGGGCAAGAGAAAGCTTACCTTCTAAACGTGAGAAAAAGAATAAAACAAAAGAACAAAAAAAGATGCATAAAGAAGTCATAACAGGGAAGTGAAAGTTGTCAACTATGCAAAAGCAAAATTAAAGAAAATATCAGAGTTAAAATGATTTTACCACATAGATTTACAATACAGTCTTAGAATCTATTCAAGAACTTCATATCAATGAGAAAATGTCTCTGTGAATCCATAGTTAAAATAAGTTTATTTACTCTATATAATTAAATTAGCTTTCTGGGCAACAAGAGAGAGGGCTGGTGATTTCAGGCCCCAGCTTTTACATTTCCTTATAGAGGTCCTGGAGAACCTACTGCTGTACTGAGCACCCAATGGAAGTCATACTACAAAATCCCTTCTTTAGTTGACTACCAGCCTTCTGGGTGGCCCTGGAGACACTGGGGTCACACATGGGAAAGCTAGATCTTGGGGACATTGTGTTCCCCCCACTGCCTACACATCTTGGGCTCCCACAAGGAAAGTATAAACCTAAGTATCTCTGTTCCCCTAGACTAGAAAGCTTAGTTGACAGTCATTAAACAGGGAGCAGCAGACCAGAGCAGCAGCAGCAACACAAAACCACTGCTGACGAGCTCTAGAAGGAATCTGCTAGCCCCTCTGGGGTCCTAAAAGAGATTCCCGACAAAGGGTGAAGGGATCCCTCAAACTAACTGAGCAATGTGAAGACTAATAAAATTAAACCTTCCTTGGGAAAAATGGAATGATCAAGGGACATATTTAGAAATGCCAAGAGTTTCCTCTAGATTTCTCTGGATCAAAGATTGGTTAAAGAACAGTTTTCCATAAAGTTCAGAATTACTGACATATCTGTATCTTATTTAGTCAGCTGGGAACAACCACCCATATACAAGGCAGAGCTCCCATCCACAGGAATATACTCTTCCACCAGTCCAGCCAATGAGACTCCAGCCTGATGGAAAAGCTATAAATCTCAGCCTTAAACCAGTATTTACCCCACATGCCTATTTACTTGTTCTACCTTAGAACAAAGGAAATTAGCAAAGATAGCAAGTAACCTATGAAACAAAAATGAAGAAGAAATTACTTTCACAGTATCTGAGTACTCTTATGCTACAAAAATTACAAGATAAAGTATGAGACAGGTGCCAATCAAAACCCACAGTGGGGTAGAGTTAGGGATTTTGCTTATTTCTCCACTAAGAACACTTACCTTGCTGGCCCAGGCATCTTCATCCCAAGAGGTGAGTTGTAACACACGAATTATCTCATTAATTTCAGCACTCATTTTTTCTACAGTAAAATTGCGATTTTTTAAAGCTTCCTCTATGCCTTGGTTTTTTGAGTTTTTAGTTGTCACAAAAATCTTCATAGCTGTAAAAATAAAAGATCAGAAACTAGGCTTGGAATTTAATCTTGTTGTATAACAATATTCACAAAAGATGTTCTACACTTTGGATGTTTTCGGCTTTTAAGGTCCTAAAGTGAATATACAAAACAAACACTACAAGTCTGACAATAAAAGTTCCAACATTAGCAACCTTTATTGTAAAAATAAAAAAGAGAAAGAAAACTCAAGGTACAAAGACACCATCACAACATGATTAAGTAACTAATTTAACCTGCATATGCTGATGACCTGCAATCACAAAATATCTAATATCTTTCTAAATCAGTTATCATCCTGGTCCTCACCCTGGCTCCATCCACTACAAACCTAATGGGACAATATGAAAACTGTCAGTAATACTCTGAATGGCATATCCTGCTGCCCCTGATCCCAGCAAAAGATCCCAAAATGTCAAGTTTATCATCCAAGATTTTTCTCAACATGTAGCTTGGACTTGCTAACCCCCAAACATAAAGAAGAAAAAAAAAATGTCTGGGCGTGGTGGCTCACACCTGTAATCCCACCCCTTTTGGCGTGATCTTGGCTCACTGCAACCTCCGCCTCCTGGGTTCGAGCAATTCTCCTGCCTCAATCTCCTGAGTAGCTGGGATTATAGGCATCCACCACCATTCCTGACTAATTTTTGTTTTGTTTTGTTTTGTTTTTAGTAGAGACAGGGTTTTGCCATGCTGGCTAGGCTGGTCTTGAACTCCTGACCTCAGGTGATCCACCCGCCTCAGCCTCCCAAAGTGCTGAGATTACAGGAGTGAGCCGCCGCACCTGGCCTCCTGAACTCTTACACTTATGTCCTTTTTTAGCTACCACCCGAAACACCAAAGCAGGTAGTTGGAAGTCACAATGACATGAGTCACTAGATTTTTATAATAAAATTGCCTTCTGAGAATTAACTAATTAACCCACAACTTGACTAAGATAATTCATATAAACCATGAGATGTCTGGCATATACTAGACACTCAATAAGTGCAACTCCCTTTTGCTAGTCGAGACAGCAGCCACCATGTTTGCATTTCAGGGTGCTGCCCAATGGGAAGGTGGTCCCAGCTGGTGACTAAAGAACTGATCTACTCATGATGTAAAGAATAGTTAAATATCTTTTAGGAAAAACTGTATTAATACACACTAAAAAGGGCTCTGAGTTCATGTCTTTATCATATGGTGCTCTATAATATCCATTCCAGCTCCTAATTATTTTTCTATAACACAAATAAAGGTGTGAAAATTTAATATCCCAGACTAGAGTTTATAGAGGAGAGTCCACCTCCCAGGAAAGGGGCTTGTTAGAGCTTTAGGAGAACAGAATTAGGCCACAGGAAGGCAATTTCAAACAAAGAACAGGAGAAGGACAGTGTTAGAGAAGAAGACTGGTTCTCAGCCAATCAGCTACAGCCATCATGTGATAACCAATCAATCAGGCCTCATTTTTACCTAGGCTGAAGGATATGCAGTGAAGCCACAAAAGAAAATGAATCTCATGCCAGGAGCCATAGCTCACGCCTGTAATCCCAGCACTTTGGGAGGCCGAGGCAGGCAGATCACGAGGTCAAGAGATCAAGACCATCCTGGCTAACATGGTGAAACCCTGTCTCTACTGAAAATACAAAAATTAGCTAGGTGTGGTGGTGCACACCTATATCCCAGCTACTAGGGAGGCTGAGGCAGCAGAATCGCTTGAACCCAGGAGGCAGAGGTTGCAGTGAGCTGAGATAGCACCTCTACACTCCAGCCTGGCGACAGAGTGAGACTTCGTCTCAAAAAATAACTAAATAAATAAATAAATAAAAGAAAATGAACCTCAGAGTTTAGAACACACTAACATTTTTTTCCCCGTATATAATAATGTACAGGCAGGAAGTACCTGAAATGAGAACTGGCAGCAACTCTTTCACAGTGTTCATTGAGTTCACCAACATCACTCGGTGCTCCTGGTGAGTCAGCTCCTGCTGTCTCTCGTCAATCATCTTGGCCATCTTAGTCATTCCTGGGGCACAAAGAAGAAACTGTGCAGGGTGAGTAGTGAAACAATCCAGGGTCTGGCTTTCCCAGCCAGACCACTCTAAATCCATTATGAAATACTATGAAAATTCAAACCGATTGCTCACTTATTTAAACAACAGACACCATCACTGAACTCTAATATTTATGCAACATTACTCTTTTCAACGAAAGTAATGTATGAAATATAAACCCTAAATGTGATCAACATTTTCATATTTTGATATAAATACATTCACAAATATTAAACATCTAAATGAATAAATATATATTTATTAGAAAGAAATTCACAGGTCAGGGAAAAACGTTTTGCCAGGCTTCTATGCATACAGATTTCATGCCATGTCTCTGAACTCTCTACAATGTTATGTAAAAAATCTCACATGAGCCTAGTACTGAATCTAGTGGCTGAAAAAAGGCCTAAGAATGACAATGATATGTTTTGTTTTCATCTTTCTATTTTTCTGTACTTTCCAATTTGTCCAAAATAAGCATGTACTAGTTTTATAATTAGAAACAAATAGAAATATTATAAAAATAATTATAGGGATGACAGTGTTTGAAAGCATCTGGTGTTTTGGAATCAGTCTGCTAGCACTTTTTGTTTATGTTGGTTGTTACTCAAAGGCGCTATGTGATTCTCCAAAGCTTTGATTTTCAAATTGCTCTAGGATTTCTCAAGTTGTCTCATAGACCATCAAGACCAAAGAGAAGCAGAGGTGGGGCTGCTCCTGCTTCACCCAAAGTAGCTCCATTTTGTCTTTTATGTTTGGGGATTCTGCATAAGATTCCATTTGGGGAAATACATTTTTGCCAGTATGATGAGAAATTTTAAGAGGACTACTATAAAGCCACCAGAGAAACCTATTTCCAGGTGATCTTCAGTGATGGCTCAAATTCTTAACTGCCATTAAGTTTTATAGAACACCTACACTAGAACCTCATAAATATGTCGTTAATTAAAAATCAACATTTCACATAAAACAAATGAATTTTATAAAGTGGTAAAAATCAAGTTAAGCAGATTAAACATCTAACATATCTTGTCACTGGTCTAATTCATACTTTAAAGACCCTCAAGTTCATGTTATATCTGTAACATCAAAAGCTGGTATCCGTTTATATATTTTGAATATTTAATGCTCAGATGCCTAAATAATCATTTCAAAATAAAATTTAACCACAATAGTTCTTCTCTCCTTCTAGATCTGATTATATTATGCAGCCTTCGGTTAGGGCATGAATTCATAATAGTAGGCAGGCTAATTAGCAAGCTAAGAGGTCATAAAGAACTACAGGCCAGCTGGCAGACAGTGAAGGAATGCTGTGTAATGTGGAATGAAGAGATCAGGATACAGGATGGCCTTCAGCATTACAGTAATAGAAAACTATTTCCTACATTCTCCAGTAGCAGTATTTGCAATGTTTGGTTTAATTCATTTGACAAGGCCAGGATATATAGAAAGCAGATTCAGATACCAGAGACAATGACATCACTTCAAAGCACAGCATCAGCTCCATCAACAGAGCAGACACCTGAAAGTCCAATTCATCTTCACCTATCTTCTGTAAAAAGTAGGAAGAGGGTACCCTTTCCTTTGGCTCCAACATGAACAACCCTTAAAAAATGTTATAGAAATTGGATATAACTAACCTGGCCCAAGATTCTTTGTGTAAGTGACCAAATCTTCCATAGTCTCCACCACCTCTGCCACTGTAAGATATTCCAAAATTCCTTTGCAAACTCTAATAATTTTACGGACCTGAAAATATATTTCAGAGTATTCAATCACATGAGTGGACAACTAGCAAACACGATAACATAGATGTGCAGCATTCAACATATTTTCATTCTAAACAATCATCATTCTTCCATTATTATCTTTAAGAGTAGGCTTTTTGTCTCAGATTTCCTACCTCAGCCTCGTCGAAGGTAAGGAGCAGGTCTGATGTTCCAGAGAGGATGCCCCTTGACCCATCAATTAGATAGTCTCGAGCAGGCACTGAATAAGGGTCTGACTGAAGCATCTGAGCTGCCTGGACAAGCTTGGTGCAAGCATTCTCCACCCTATGGGGAAGAACACAGGTTAAGACACTGGCAGAACCACACAGAAGAACACTATATGCAAATACAAAGACAGAATATGCATGTAAATTCACACTTTTTTTCCCTACATGAAAAATAGCCAAGACTAATTGACAATAGGATCTAAGTTTTTAGATTTTACAATTTAGGCAGGGCGCAGTGGCTCATGCCTGTAATCCCAGCATTTTGAGAGACCCCATTTCAAATAGAAAATTACAAAATTACAGGTAAAAGCAGCACATTCATTCAGTGCACTGCCCTTATTCTTTATTTCCTGACAACAAAAAATGATGAGAAAACATCTGGGCTCTTTGACTTTAGGTTGCTCTAGCTCTGTAATGCCTTTGTTTCCTTGTTCCCCCCCACCCCACCCTACACACACTGTCATTAAAAGACACTGCACAAAGAACTGAAATCCTTGGCATCATTTTCAGATCTAACATCTGGAAATAAAATGCCAAAGTATGGTGTTAAGTGAAATTTAATAACTAAACAAAGCAAAGGAATAGGAAGAAACACAAACAAAAAGTATGAAGCAATGCATAAATTTCTCACTCATTCATCTAGCTAAATAAATTTGTTTGATAAATCCATTGGACCATTTGAAAATAGATTGTTAAAAGAAAATAAAAACAAAAAATTAAAATGAAAATATATTGTTAATTAAAGGTCACTAGTATTAGTAACTAAGTCAGTTATTAATAGTTTATTTAACATTCATATAAGCAACCAGGTCAGCCAAAGGTTGAGTGGCAGGAGGGGAACTGGGGAGGGATTCATTTAAAAGAGGAACCCAAAATGCATACACCAAGTATTCTCTTTGCCTTCCTTGTACTAATAAAATGTATTCATTCATTCAATTATTCATCCACACAGAGTTGAAAATAACCTAATAGATCATCTCCTCTAGTCTCATATTCAATATAGCCATTATGTTGTGACTGAGTAACTTATGAAGATAAGAAACAAACTGCTTAAAGTTAAAATGCTTAGCCAAAATTATACATTCTCATTTGAAAACACAGAAAATGTCACCTGCAAATAAAAGCCTACCTCACAGGGTTATTTTGAGGATAAATGAAGTAATACAGAAACTCCACAAGTATAAAGCAGTATTACATTGTTAACAAGTAGAATTAAACCAACTTATGAATTTCAACTACATAAGAAGCACTGGTCTGTGGACACTGTAGGTATGTATATAAGGATGTAAAAAGCACTATTCTAACTCTCAAGGAAAATACTTTACTAAGGCAAGACACAAACATTGGCAGAATAAGCCAATACATGGCAGGGCGCGGTGGCTCATGCCTGTAATCCCAGCACTTTGAGAGGCCAAGGTGGGCAGAGCACTTGAGGTCGGGAATTCGAGACCAGCCTGGCCAACATGGTGAAATCCCATCTCTAATAAAAATACAAAAATTAGCCAGGCATAGTGGTGGACATCTGGAATCCCAGCTACTTAGAAGGCTGAGGCAGGAGAATCAGAGGCAGAGGTCGTAGTGAGCCGAGATCATGCCACTGCACTTCAGCCTGGGTAACAGAGTAGGACTCTGTCTCCAAAATAAACAAACAACAACAAAAAAAATTAGGCAGTACATAATAAATATCAGTGAAGGGCAAGACCTGTTTCATGTGGCATTTGGTCGGGCTTAGAGGACTGGATATTTTGTTCTTTTTATTTTTAAAATTAAAATTTTAATTTGATTTTAAATATATAATATATATTCATACATATTACAGAAGTATATACACATACTTAAAACCAAAAGGGCATATATTGAAAAATCTCCTTCCCTTCACTATCTTCCATGCACTCATTCCATCCTACTTGCAACCAATATAGAGTTTCCTCCAATGTTGTATTTCCTCTGTATGTAAATGTCTTCATAAAGCATTTCAGGCCTAAATGAAGCAAAAATGTACATTTCCCCTTTTTACACAAATAGGATCATACTATGTACACTTGCTGTATTCTGCTTTTTTCACTTAGGTGTTGTTCTATTAAAAGTACATAAAAAGGGCCAGGTGTGGTGGCTCACACCTGTAATCTCAGCACTTTGGGAGGCCATGGCAGGTGGATTACTTTAGGTCGGGAGTTCGAGATCAGCCTGGCCAACATGGTGAAACCCCATCTCTACTAAAAGTACAAAAATTAGCTGGGCATGGTGGCAGGGACCTGTAATCCCAGCTACTGGGGAGGCTGAGGCAGGAGAATCACTTGAACCCATTAGCTGGGTGTGGTGGCAGGCACCTGTAATCCCAGCTACACAGGAGGCTGAGGCAAGAGAATCGGTAGAACCCAGGAGGCAGAGGTTGCAGTGAGTCAGGATCACGCCACTGCACTCCAGCCTGGGCAATAGACTGAGACTCAGTCTAAAAAGAAAAAAAAAGCATTTTATAAAATAGTACCAGGTACTTTATAACCCCACCTTAACCAAATCCTCCCTCCTATTCTCCAGAGATAATTATTACTCTGAATGTTGTTAATTATTTTCTTGATTTTCTTTATACTTTTACCACCTATATATGTATACACACCTAAGCAACTTTTTGTTGAGTTCTGCCTATATTGGAACTTAAGCAGAATCATACTGTTATGCATGCTTCTGTGACTGTTCTTTTTGTTCAACACTATAATGTTCAGTCCATCATGTTAACAACTGTAGGTACTGTGTTGTATTCCCTGTAAGAATATACCAAAGCTGGCCAGGCATGGTAGCTTATGCCTGTAATCTCACTCAGCACTTTGGGAGGCTGAGGCGGGCAGATCACCTGAGGTCGGAAGTTCAAGACCTGCCTGACCAACATGGAGAAACCCCGTCTCTATTAAAAATACAAAATGAGCTGGGCATGGTGGCACATGCCTGTAATCCCAACTACTCGGGAGGCTGAGGCAGGAGAATTACTTGAACCTGGGAGGCGGAGGTTGCGGTGAGCTGAGATCACGCCATTGCACTCCAGCTTGGGAAACAAGAGCGAAACTCCGCCTCAAAAAGTAAAAAAGAATATACCAAAATTGATTTACCCATTCTACCTCTGCTGGATGTTAGAGGTGTTCTAGGTTCTTGTTTCTGTTATTAGTGTTAATATGAATAATAGTGCTATGAAAATTTTTATTCTGGCTCCTGGTATACATGAACAGAGTTTAGATTATATATCTAGTAACGGAAATACTAAATTACAGAAAATATATATACTCAACTTTACCAGGGAATGACAATCTGCTTTCCAAAATGACTGTATCAATTGAATACTTCTACCAGCAGTATACAAACTTGATCCTCAATGTCTGAACTTTTAATATGCCATTTTAGTCAATGTGAAATGATAAATTATTGTGAATTTAATTTGCCTTTTTTTTTTTTTTTTTTTTTTTGAGACAGGGTCTGTCTGTTGCCCAGGCGGCAGGTGCAGTGGTGCAATCATGGCTCACTGCAGCCTCAACCTCCTGGTCACCTCCCACCTCAGCCTCTCAAGTAACTGGGACTATAGGCACACACCATCATGCCCAGCTAATTATGTTTATTTCTTTAGAGATGGAGTGTTGCCATGTTGCACAGGCTGGTCATGAACTTCTGGGCTCAAGCAATTCATCCATATCAGACTCCTAAAGTGCTGGGGGCCAGGCACAGTGGCTCACACCTGTAATTCCAGCACTTTGGGAGGCTGAGGTAGGTGGATCACTTGAGGTCAGGAGTTGGAGACCAGCCTGGCCATCATGGTGAAACACTGTCCCTACTAAAAATACAAAAATTAACCAGGCATGGTGGCAAGTGCCTGTAAATCCAAGCTACTTGGGAGGCTGAGGCAGGAGAATTGCTTGAACCTGGGAGGTGGAGGTTGCATTAAGTCAAGATCACGCCACTGCACTCCAGCCTGAGCGACAGAGTGAGATTCAGTCTGAAAAAAAAAAAAAAGTGCTGGGATTATAGATTTGAACCCACTGTGCCCAGCCCTGCATTTTTCTTTTATTAATAAAACTGAGGATTGTTTGCTTGTTTCACTGTTTACTGGCCCCATGAGTTTTGATAGGTAGTGTTTTTGTCATTCATTTCTAACTGTCACTGTGATTTATTTAACAATAAATTGTTCGAGAATTTTAAAATATACTTCTACATATAAAGGACTCTTCCACTTACCTTCTCATCATTGATTTATCATTCAAATGAGTTGTGTAGAAAATGTGGTCTTAAGACACTAAAATGTATTTAGGCTAGCTTCATGGCTTAACATATGATTCAGTTTTATAAATTTTCTATGTGTTCTTAAAAAGAATGAGTGATCCAAATTTTAGGAAAAACATTTTTCCTAAAAGTGTCTTTTGACACTTAAGAGTGTCTTTGTGGACAGGCACAGTGACTCATGCCTGTACTCCCAGTACTTTGGGAGCCCAAGGCAGGAGGATCACTTGAGCTCAGGAGTTCCAGACCAGTCTGGGTAAGAGAGCAAGACCCTCTACTAAAAATAAAAAATAAAAAAAAAATAGGCAGGCACAGTGGTTCACAACTGTAGTCCTAGCTACTCAGGAGGCTGAGGCAGGAGGATTGCTTGAGTCCAGGATATCAAGGCTATAGAGAGCTATGATCATGCCACTGCACTCCAGTGTGGGTGACAGAGCTGGACCCTGTCTCAAAAAAAAAAAAAGTGTCTTTTGTATGCTAATAAGATGACTAGTGGCTAGGGGAACCCTAGATAGCTTCAAAATGGAAGCTGGTTCCAGAAACATCAAGGCATGGTGAGAGAGTTTCTGGGTTGTTGAACACATCCGGGTGCTGGGAGGTGGTGCACCCAGACATCATGAAAGCTTCCTCATCATATCTTGCCCTATGCATCTTTTCCATTTGGCTGTTCCTGGGTTGTTTCCTTTATAATAAACTGGTAACTATTTGAGTAAAGTATTTCCATGAGTTACATGAGACATTCTAGCGAATTATCAAACCCGAAAGCTGGGAGTTGCAGGAACTCCCATTTTTGTAGTAAAGTCAGACAGAAGTGTGGGTACACCAGGCACCCAATACTTGTGACTGGTATCTGCAGTGAGGAAAGTTTTATGGGACTAAGCACTTAAACCTGTGGAGTCTGACAGTAACTCTGGATAGTTAGTGTCAGAATTGAATTGAGTTGCTGAATACCAAGTTGGTGTCTGAAGAGTTGGAAGACTGGTTGTTGGTGTGGAAAAAAAAAACCCATACATCTAGTATCAGAAACATTGAGTAAAAACATCCCATTATTATATATATCAACGCTTGTCTACATTTACCAACAAACTGTCCAGTATCTTGGCTCATCATTCCCTCTTGTATTTCAGGCTTACGTCTGGGATCAGCTGACTTGTCTGAAGTACATTCTTTAGGATTTCCTCTAGTAAAAGTCTGCTGGTGACAAAATGTATCCGTTTTTGTTTGATAATGTCTATTTTGTCCTCATTCTTCAAAGACTATTATAGTAGTACAGAATTCTAAGTTGACAGTTATTTTATCAGCAAACTGAGGGCATTAATTCACTGGCATGGTAATGAAAGCAGGAGAGAAGGAGGTATGATAATGAAAGCAGAGATTGGAGTAATGTGGGGCTACAAGCTGAGGAAAGCAGGCAGCCTCTAGAAGCTGGAAAAGGCAAAGAAACAGTCTTTTCTAGAGTTTCCAGAAAGAATGTGGCCCTGCTGACTCACTTTGGACTTCTGGCTTCCAGAACTGTAAGATAATAAACTTGTGTTGTTTTAAACCACAAATTTTGTGGTGACTTGTCACAGCAGTAAGAGGAAACTCTCATCCAATCAAAAATTATCAGGTATACAAAAAGGCATGAAAATACCACCAATAATGAAGAGGAAAGTCAATCATTCAAAACCAACCCAGGCCTGGTATCATGGCTCACGCCTGTAATTCCAACACTTTCGGAGGCTGAGGTGAGAGGAGGACTGCTTGAGGCCAGGAGTTCAAGACCAGCCTGGACAACACAGGGAGACCCTGTCTTCTTTTTTTAGACAAAGTCTGGCTGTGTTGCCCAGGCTGGAGTGCACTGGCGTGATAGCTCAATGCAACCTCCACCTGCTGGGTTCAAAGGATTCTTGTGCCTCAGCCTCCCAGGTAGCTGGGATTACAAGTTTGTGCTACCACACCGCAGCTGGCTAATTTTTATATTTTTAGTAGAGACGGGGTTTTACCATGATGGCCCAGCTGGTCTCAAACTCCTGGCCTCAAGTGATCCACCCACCTCAGCCTCCCAAAGTGTTGGGATTATAGTTGTGAGCCACTGCGCCCGGCCAAGGAAGACCTTGTCTCTACAAAAAATTTAAAAATTAGGCAGGCACAGTGGCAAGTGCCCGTGGTCCCAACTACTCGGGAGGCTAAGATGGGAGGATCACTTGAGTCCAAGAGGCCAAGGCTGCAGTGAGCCATTATTGCACCACCACACCCCATCTTGGATGACAGAATAAAATCCTATCTCAAAATAAAACCCACCTAGAAATGACAAAGATGACAAAATCAGTAGATAAGAACATTAAAATGGTTATAACTATATTCTACATGTTCAAAAAACAAAAGTAAAGATTGAGCTGGGCACAGTGCTATGGTCTGGGAGGCTGAAGCAGAAGGATTGCTTGAGGCCAGGAGTTCAAGGCCAGCCTGGGCAATATAGCAAGACTCCATCTCTACCAAAAAAAAAAAAAAATCAGGCCAGGCATGGTGGCTCACACCTGTAATCCTAGCACTTTGAGAGGCTGGGGCAGGAGGATCTGCTGAGCTCAGGAGTTCAAGACCAGCCTGGGCAGCATGGCAAAAAATCCCTGGGCACCCCATTTTTACAAAAAAATAAAAAATTAGCCACGTGTGGTGGTGCATGCCTATAGTCCCAGCTACTCAGGAGGCTGAGGTGGCTGGATCACCTAAGCCCAGGGAATTCGAGGATGCAGTAAGCCATGATTGTACTACTGCACTCCAGCCTGGGCAACAGAGTAAGATCCTATCTCAAAAAAATAAAAATAAAAAATGTAATGGCACAGTGTCGCGCGCCTGTAGCCCCAGCTACTCTTGAGGCTGAGGTGGGAGGATCACTTGGGCCCAGGAGGTTGAGGCTGCAGTGGGCCATGATTGCACTCCATCCTGGGTGACACAGCAAGATCCTGTCTCAAAAAAAAAAAAAAAAAAAAAAAAGTAGATTGGTTACACTAGTTACATAAATGCAAGATAGAGAAAAAGACCCAAATAGAACAACTAGATATGAAAGATATGTCTGGGATCTAAAAATACACTGTGAATTACTAGCAGATTAGATATTGCTGGGGAAAAAATAGTGAAATTGAAGTCATAGCAATAAAGACTATCCAAAATAAAACAGGGTGAAAAAAGATCTTAAAAAACAAACAGCATCAGTGAGCTGTGGGACAACTCCAAGCAACCTAATACATGTGTAATTAAAGTTTCCAAAGAAGAGAAGGTAGTGGGAGGGTAATATTTAAATTGTTTCCAGGGAACTTGAACATTTATGAAATTATAGCCAACAAACAAAAGCATCACCAACTACAAGTCTTGTGATATAGCTATTCATGAAATCCAGTTACTGTATAAGTTTTTCAAATTTGGAAAAAAGATGACAGGAATGACCATTATGGAGAAAGGAAACTGAAAAAGGAAAGATGAAATGGAAAAGGTTTACAGGAATAAAATTGATTATCACTAATGGTTCCCCTGTGTGGTAAAATGAAAGGTCCAAAACAGAGACTGCACCATTTTTTAATATAATAAGACATCTGATCTGCACATTAAAATTTAATGGCATTCATAAAAGCCAAACAAATCCCACTAAGACTAACCAGCAGTCAGAAACAGGAAGAAGTCTGTCTTGTGTACGGAAAATTGGATTTTATTTAAACATTCAAGCTCCCTAGCTTCTTAAAGTGATCTTGTATATTTTAATAGAAATCTGAATTTCTAAAAAGTATTTAAAGAATGAAAGTAGGGACAAAGTCAGTTTTCTAAATAATTGTATATCTTAACTATATACTAATAATATTTAATTAGATACTTTAAATCAATCAACTAGTACTTCTCTCTCCCTTTGAATCTTCAACCTAAATTGCTAGAAAAAAATCTTATGCTATATATCAAACGGACCAATGACAGCCTTATGGGATCCCTAAATATGCTTACTCATGACCCTCTAATACATTCTTCCCAGAATTACCACCTACTATAATTTGAGACAATTTAGGAGAAGACCTTGAGTATGAGTAATTATTTTTTAAGAAAAAAAGGGCACAAATTCCTCAGTTCCATGTGATTTCAATTATCACTAACCAAGAAGATTAAATGTATGCCGAGTAAGAGGAAAATACATTTAGAGATTATAAAAAGACTACCACAAGTCTTTTTTTCTTTGGAGACAGAGTCTCGCTCTGTCGCCCAGGCTGGGGTGTAGTGGCGCAATCTCAACTCACGGCAACCTCCATTTCCTGGGCTTAAGCAATCCTCCTGCCTCAGCCTCCCAAGTAGCTGGAACTACAGGAATGCACCACTATGCCCAGCTAATTTTTTTTTTTTGTATTTTGTGCAGATAAGAGGTTTAATCATATTGCCCAGGCTGGTCTCCAACTCCTGACCTCAAGTGACCAGCCCCCTTCGGCCTTCCAAAATGCTGGGATAACCACCACGCCCTGCCTACAAGTCCTTTTTAAGGGTTCTTTTAGACTGTATGCAGAAAAAGTGAGTTACTAAATTTTTTTTCTAGACAAGGTCTTGCTGTTACCCAGGGTGGAGTGCAGTGGTACTATCACAGCTCACTGTAGTCTCAACCTCCCAGACTCAAGTGATCCTCACACCTCAGCCTATCAAGTAACTGAGACCACAGGCACATGCCACCATGACCAGATAATTTTTTATTTTTTATATTTTTTTGTAGAGACAGGATCTCACTGTGTTGCCCAGAATGGTCTTGAACTCCTGGGCTCAAGTGATCCTCCCACCTCAGCCTCTCAAGTAGCTGAGACTATAGGCGCACATCACCACACCCAGCTAATTTTTTATGTTTTGTACAGACAAGGTCTCCTTATGTTGCCCAGACTCGTCTTGAACTCCTAGACTCAAGTGATCCTCCTGCCTTGGCCTCCCAAAGTGCCAGAATTATAGGCATGAGCCACTGTGCCTAGCAGAGTCACTAATCTTAAATTCCTTTAGTTAAATTATTTCATGTATTTATTCATCTAATATATTGAGGAACTATTATATGCTAGGATTCCTAGAAATGGGAATATTTTTTTAAAGTCCCTACCTAAGAGGAACCTTGGTAGGAGGAGACAAATACAAATCAGTCTTTAGAAGTATGTCCAGCAGGCTAGACGCGGTGGCTCACGCCTGTAATCCCAGCACTTTGGGAGGCCAAGGTGGGCAGATCACAAGGTCAGGAGTTCGAGACCAGCCTGACCAACATGGTGAAACTCCATCTCTACTAAAAAAAAAAAAATACAAAAATTAGCCGGGCATGGTGGCATGCACCTGTAATCCCAGCTACTCAGGAAGCTGAGGCAGGAAAATCACTTGAACCCAGGAGGTAGAGGTTGCAATAAGCCGAGATGGCACCACTGCACTCCAGCCTGGGCAACAGGGCAGGACTCTGTCTCAAAAAAAGAAAAAAGAAAAAGAAAGTATGGGTGCAAAAGCAGGAGGAGACTTTTTCTTTTTTTTTTTTTTGAAATGGAGTCTTGCTCTGTCACCCAGGCTGGAGTGCAGTGGTATAATCTCAGCCCACTGCAACCTCTGCCTCCCACATTCAGGTGATTCTCAAGCCTCAGTCTCCCAGCAGCTGGGATTATAGGCATGCGCCACCACACCCAACTAATTTTTGTATTTTTAGTAGAGATGGGGTTTCACCATGTTGGCCAGCTGGTCTCGAACTCCCAACCTCAGGTGATCCCAAAGTGCTGGGATTACAGGTGTGAGCCACCGTGCCTGGCCAGGAGGAGTCATTTTTACCTAAGAGGTTAGGAATGTTGTGATGGAGAAGGTAACAACTACACTGCTCCTGCCTTCAGAAGCTCAGCACTACTTATAAAGATGATTCTCTTTGCAGCATCTCTTTGAGCTCTCTTTCCAGTAGATCTCTCTCTCTCTTTCTCTCTCTCTCACGCATATGCACATGCACACACACGCACACACACACATCCTTTCTGTGAGAAATAACCTGCACTTGCAATAGGCCTAGTTGGACTAGGGAGGGCAGTCTACCATCACAAAGTACAGGTAGCTCCCTAAAGCCAAACAATCTCAATCTACTTCTGTAAAAAGCAGTCATCCTATGTCAACTCACTGGTTTAGCCGTGGAAGGAGAGCTTTAGACAAAATAATATAAAGGAAATGGTGTGATTAAGTCTATTTAGACATATGGTCCATAAGTTAAAACTGGAAAGCACTTGAAAACATTCAAGTTCAACTTTCACTCCCACCAAAAAAAAAAAGTTGGGGAGGAGTGGAAGTAACTCATATCACATTCACTGTTTTAATAAAAACAAAAAAACTAAAACTGATCTTAGACAGTATAGCCATTTAGGTTACAAATATTGTCAAAAAGATGCATTGTTTGCCTAAGAGTGAAGTACTATGGAACAGAACACCTGAAAATTTGATTTCATGGAGGTCGCAGTTCCTGGAGCACACCCAAGGAAACAGGTGTTTACATCCCACGATCCCTGTTTTAGAGAGAGAGCTTGTTGCAGAGCCCACAAACATATCTCATCAAACAAGGCTATGACGACACTTGGGAGATGGGAAGGAAACAGGTGGAGGGAAGGAAGTCAGAACATGAGAAGCTGGTCAGTGAGGTTTTCTCCATCTGGCCACTGCACCCAGCACCTCCCTCGCTGTCATCTCCAACCAGTTCGGCCCTGGTATAATTATGTGGCAGGCAAAATCAATTGTCAGGGCTTTTCTTCCTCTTTTCTTAGCCCTTGTTGAGATCTTCCCTTCCCTTCCCATCCTGTCAGGGTCTTTCAGACATCAAGAAAGGCCTAGATCGCTTCCCAGTCTGAGAAGCCCATCATATTCAAACATGAAGAAATGCCAAAACAGGTTCATAAAAATGGTGGTCTATTTAAGTGCTTACATTTAATATTTTAATTGCATGATCAACTTTTGTCTGGGCTGGAGTGCAGTGGCACAATCACGGCTCACCACAGTCTTGACCTCCTGGGCTCAAGTGATCCTCCTACCTTAGCCTCCCGAGTAACTGGGACTACAGGTGCATACCACCATGCCCAGCTAATTTTTTGTATTTTTAGTAGAGGTGGGGTTTTGCTATGTTGCCCAGGCTGGTCTTGAACTCCTGGGCTCAAGCAATCCGGCCATTTCAGCCTCCCAGAGTGCTGGGATTACAACGTGAGCCACCACACCTGGCCATGAACATCTTTTAAGACTTCTCTTTTTCCTGTGACTACGTACAGGGCCTTGTTTGAAGATAATATTAAAGTCCAGACCCTTCACAATATAAGGCCTGAGTGAGAAGACAGGGGTTTGGGGTACAGGCAGGCCCTCAAGCTCTCTCTGCCTTCCTGCATATTAAGAGCCTACCTTCAGCCAAAGCCCTAAGTGAAAATGACTGCTAAGGCCCCCCAAATCATCCCTTCATTAGATATTTAAGATTTAAATTGTTAACCTAAGGAATGAACTCCAATATAAAATTTCAGGCATCAGCAACTGAGAGTTCAGCCATTCTAGTATCCTTCAAATAGGAAGTACTGCCTCTATCAATTCATTCCCTCCTTGAAATGTGTATATACATATGATTTTTTTTTAAATAATAATAATAGAGCCAGGGATGGTGGCTCACACCTATAACCCCAGCACTTTGGGAGGCTGAGGTGGGAGGATTGCTTGAGCCCAGGAATTTGAGAACACCCTAGACTACATAGCAAGACCCCATCTCTACGAAAAATTTTTAAAAATCAGCCATGCATGATGGCATGTGCCTGTAGTTCTAGCTATTCAGGAGGCTGAGGGGAGAATTGTTTCAGCCCAGAAGTTTGAGGTTACCATGAGCTATGATCATGCCACTGTACTCCATCCAGCCTGGGAGACAGAGCAAGACTCCATCTTTAAGAAAATGTTAAATAATAATAATTTAGAAAATAATAGATGTGAAGATTTCAAAAGACTCAGGAGATAGGTGAAGAAAGTTTTCTTTTCTATATTAATATAAAGTATTTGTCACAGATTTTACTTTAAAACAGTAGAGATGAACGCATTCTGTGGCATACCAGTAATAGCCAATATGCTTTGCTCCTGGAGTTGCCATTTTGAGAAAGGTCAAGGATCCTCAGCTATTAGTCACCTAGAGACCTGACTGAAGACCACAAGCATAGTTACAGTTTTTAGGAGGGGGTCAGGAACACAGAGTACAATGACAAGCTTTAATCTAATTCAAGTAGCAAGTATGCAGCACCAACTCACCCAGGTGTACACTGTGTGATAATACTAAAACATGCTGCTCCAACCCTGTACTCCTACATTTAAAGATCCTACAGACCTCATCCACAAAGTATTCATTTCCCTGTCCCAGCTCTCTTAAAGTACAACATAATGCAAAGTGGCCTTCTTGTTCTTATCAAGGCCAAACAGTGATAGTACAGGACACTGCATGAGTACACCCAAAACTAAAAATAAAACCACAAGGATGCAGCTTAAATATATACAATTTCCATTTGTAAATTATATCTCAATAAAGCTAAGGGGAAAATGAATTTTAAAAAATAACCCACAATGAGTCATATTGAAAACATTCAAAACATTTCAAGGGAAACACCAAACCCTTTGCTAGAGGATGTATACTAGATAACAAAGCCTAAACATACACACACACACACACACACACACACACACACACCCCCGACACGAGCACACGCACACAAAAAACCCACAGGCTCACTAAATTCTCTTGTTTCAGATTATTGAGATTATAAGGGTATGCAGCCAGTTTTGACTTCACTTCAAATAAAACAGGACTCTGTCCAAGTCAAGAGATAATTGAAGGGGAAGCAGAATGTTGAGAATGAATGGGAGAGGAACAAACGTTACAGCTGCCCAAGCTATATGTTCCTCATGTCTTGGTAAGTAGTTTATTTGAAAGATAGTGGATAAGTCACAATCTTTAAATCCTTTAAAACCTGAATAACTAGTCCTGCTCTTTCTCCCCTCTTCCCTTAGTCTCTTGTCAAATCTAGCGTCAGTGCAGATTCTGAGTGTGCAGAGTTCAGTCAAGAACTCTGCTACCTCCTGGTCCATCAGCTCCACAGTCCTTCCTCCATCTCATACTAGGGTTACAGCAGAAATTGAGTATACAAGCAAGAGTGTCTTACAGATACCAGTAGTTTTCAAATGTATGTTGATTCTGTTATGATGAATAAAATTTTTAAATTATCTTAAAATATTACTAAATTGGCCAGGCATGGTGGCTAACCCCTATCATCCCAGTATTCTGGGAGGATTGACTGAACCCAGGAGTTCTAGACCCACCTGGACAACATAGTAAGATCCTATCTCTTAAAAAAAAAAAATTCTTTTAATTAGCCAGGTATGGTAGCATGCATGCCTATAGTCCCAGGTACTTGGGAGGCTGAAATGAGAGGATCACCTGAGCCCAGGAGGCTGTGGCTACAATGAGTTGTGATCACACCACTACCTACATTCCAGCCTAGGTGACATAGTAAGATCCTGTCTCAAAAAATTATATAAAATAAAATAAAACTTATGAAATTCACTGTATCATTTGTTTGTTTGTTTGATATACAGTCTCACTTTGTCACTCAGACTAGGGTGCAGTGATGTGATCTCCCCTCATTGCAGTCTCCGCCTCCTAGGTTCAAGCCATTCTCCCACCTCAGACTCCCAAGTAGCTGGGATTACAGGCACTTATCACCATGCCCAGCTAATTTCTGTATTTTTAGTAGAGAGGGGATTCCACCATGTTAGCCAGACTGGTCTCAAACTCCTGACCTCAAGTGATCCACCCACCTTAGCCTCCCAAAGTGCTGGGATTACAGGTGTGAGCCCGTATCTTTTCGTTTTTATGCATTTCTTAATCAACAAATAATTTAAAATCTCACCATTATTATTTTGTTGTTGGTTTTTTTGTTTTGTTTTGTTTCTTTGTTTTTTTTTTTTTTTTTTTTTGAGACATAGTCTCGCTCTGTCACCCAGGCTGGAGTGCAATGGCACGATCTCAGCTCACTGCAATCTCCCCTCCCAGGCTCAAGCAATTATTCTGCCTCAGTCACCCGAGTAGTTGGACCTACAGACGTGCACCATCATGCCCAGCTAATTTTTGTATTTTTAGTAGAGACGGGGTTTCACCATGTTGGCCACACTGGTCTTGAACTCCTGGCCTCAAGTAATCCACCTGCCTTGGCCTCCCGAAGTGCTGGGATTACAGGCGTGAGCCACTGCGCCCAGCCTAAAATCTCACTATTATTATTTAAAGGTCCTTATGCTGAAAAAAGTAGGCAATCACTGTTCTATAGTAGAATGTAATAAAAGAGTTACAGGCGTGGCTACCTAAACACAAAATGAAGTAGAATAGATACAATAAGAGGATATTTTCACTTATGAAGAACACTGGCAAAAACTAAGATGTAGATTTTTTTTTTTTTTTTTGGAGACGGAGTCTCACTCTGTTGCCCAGGCTGGAGTGCAGTGGCGCACAGTCTCTGCTCACTGCAAGCTCCGCCTCCTGGGTTCACGCCATTCTCCAGCCTCAGCCTCCTGAGTAGCTGGGACTACAGGTGCCCGCCACCACGCCCAGCTAATTTTTTTTTTTTTTTTAGTAGAGACGGGGTTTCACCATGTTAGCCAGGATGGTCTCCATCTCCTGACCTCGTGATCCGCCCACCTCGGCCTCCCAAAGTGCTGGGATTACAGGTGTGAACCACCATGCCCGACCAACTAGGATGTAGATTAAAAGAAGAACAAAATCTGGAGAAACAAGCCAACAGCAGGCTAAGGTCTATCAACAGTCATTCTAAAAAAAGATAATTAGCAACAAATAATTAACAGAATTCAGAACCTAGGAGAATCACAAACTTGTAACCACCTAACAATATTGCTTTGAAATATATAGAGCTAACACTGACAATTATAAGAAAAATAGATATATCAATCATAAGCTGATAGTTGAAACAGACAAATTAGGCTATAAAAAATTGGACCACTAATATTTATATAGTGACCTAATTAATATAAATAGAACTCTATACCCAAGCAAAAGAGAATGTACTTTCTTTTCAAGCACACATAAAAACTCACTAGAACTGAGCTCTATGTAACAAAAGAATTTCCAAGAATTGATATTATACCAACCATGTCTTTGGGTACAATACAATTATATTAGAAATATAACAAAAGATAATAAAAAGAACTTTGAAAACTTTAAAAAATTATTTTAAAGAATTTTTAAATTCTCTAATTTAAAAGAGAATTAGGAGGTCAGGAGTTCGAGACCAGCCTGACCAACATAGTGAAACCCCGTCTCTACTAAAAATACAAAAATTAGCCAGGCATGGTGGCGGGGACCTATAATCCCAGCTACTCGGGAGGCTGAGGCAGGAGAATCACTTGAACCCAGGAGGCAGAGGGTGCAGTGAGCTGAGATCATGCCATTGCACTCCAGCCTAGGTGACAGAGCAAGACTATCTTAAAAAAAAAACAAAAAGAAAAGAAAAGAAAGATTGAACATAAAGACTGAAATATTAAAAATAAGGTATTCTTGGCCGGGCGCGGTGGCTCAAGCCTGTAATCCCAGCACTTTGGGAGGCCGAGACGGGCGGATCACGAGGTCAGGAGATCGAGACCATCCTGGCTAACATGGTGAAACCCCGTCTCTACTAAAAATACAAAAAAAAATAAGCCGGGCGAGGTGGCGGGCGCCTGTAGTCCCAGCTGCTCGGGAGGCTGAGGCAGGAGAATTGCGCGAACCCAGGAGGCGGAGCTTGCAGTGAGCGGAGATCTGGCCACTGCACTCCAGCCTGGGCAACAGAGCCAGACTCTGTCTCAAAATAAATAAATAAATAAATAAAAATAAAAATAAAAATAAGGTATTCAAATAATAAACTTGAGAAAAGTAAATAATAAATATGAGAAAAGAATTTAATGAAATAGATCTTCGTGGGAAAAGCTAGTAAGACAGATAAATCTCTAACAAGAGCGCTAAGAAAAAAAGACGAGGGGGGAGGGATTGCATTGGGAGTTATACCTGATGTAAATGACGAGTTGATGGGTGCTGACGAGTTGATGGTTGCAGCACACCAACATGGCACAAGTATACATATGTAACAAACCTGCACGTTATGCACATGTACCCTAGAACTCAAAGTATAATAATAATAATAATAATAATAATAAAAGAAAAAAGACAAAAGGCAGAAATAAGCAATACTGAATAGGAAATGTCATATAACTAGATACAACAGAGATTTTTAAAAGAATAGATTATTATGAATTTTATGCTAATAAATTTGGAAGTTTGGATAAAATTGGCAATTTCTTAGAAAAGTATCAGATTACCAAAGTTGACTCACAATGAATTTAGAACCTGATTTAGATAATAAAACAAAACTGAGTTTCTTTTTAGTCATATCTCTTCCTCCCAAAGACACCACCAGATACAGAGTTTTAGATGCAAGTTTTGCCAAACTTTCAAGAGCAGATAATCTTTATCTTACATAACCTGTTTCAAAAACTAGAAAAGACCTTATTTTATGAAGCTAAAATAACCTTGATACCCAAACTAGATAAGAATATAAGAAGAAAAGAAAATTACAGATAAAGGTCCCTCATGAGCAAAAATGCAAAATCCTTTTAAAATATTAGCAAATTAAATTCAGCACTATATATATATGTTTTTCATCACAGCCAGGTAGGGTTTATCCTAGAAATACAAGAATGGTTCATTATCAACAAATCTATATTCATGTAGTAAACCACAGACTATCTCAACAGAGTAAAGGATAAAAAAATGTGTAATCCACTCAACAGATACAGAAAGAAAGGGCATTAAATAAAAACAAGCAATCATGGTCCAATTTAAAAAAAAAAAAAAAAAAAAAAAAGTCTTACTACAGAAGACTACAAATTAGATTTTAAAAATCTCTGAGAAAAGCTTAAAAAGTAACCGAAGGGCCAGGCACAATGGCTTATGCCTGGAATTTCAGCACTTTGGTAGGCCAAGGTGAGCAGATCACCTGAACTCAGGAGTTTGAGACCACCCTGGGCAAAATGGTGAAACCCCGTCTCTACTAAAATACAAAAAATCGGCTGGGAGTAGTGGCGCACACCTGTAGTCCCAGCTACTTGGGGGCCTGAGGCATGAGAATCGCTTGAGCCCTTGATGGGGAGGTTGCAGTGAGCCGAGATCATGCTACTGCACTCTAGCTGCGGTACAGAGACAGACGCCATCTCAAAATAAAAAGGAACTGAAGAATTGAATCATTTATTTGGAGAAAACTATTAAGAAACAAAAATTAAGAAGCTATAGAAGAAAAAAAGAAGCTATAGAAGGAAGCTAATATGTAATTGAAGCAGGAGTCAGTACTCAATTCCAAAGGCAGGGCTTGGACACTGGACCACATAGAGGACTAGCTAAAGCAGGTCCAGGGTAGAAGCACCTCCCCATAAGACATGCCCACCAGGGTGTCAGGTCAGTTTACCACTGTCATGGCAACACCCAGATGTTACTGCCCCTTTCCATGGCAACGACCCAACAACCTAGAAGCTACCACTTGCATTCTAGAAATTTCTGCATAAATCACCCCTTAATTGGAATATAATTAAAAGTGGGTATAAATATGAGTGTGCAGAACTGCCTCTGAGCTGCTACTCTGGGCACCCTGCCTCTAACGTAGCCCTGCTCCACCAGGAGCAGTGCCTCTGCTGCTGCTGCTATACGCCACTGCTTCAGTAAAAGTTGCTACCACCACCAGCTAGCTCTTGAATTCTTTCCTAGGAAAAGTCAAGAATCCTCTTGGGCTAAGCCTCAATTTTGGGGTTTGCCTGTCCTGCATCATAATCACCAAATGTTTCTTTTTGTTTGTTTTAGGTATTTTCACATATTTCATTTCACTCATTTAAATCTCACAATAACTATTATGTTAGAAGAAGAGACTTGTAAAGAAGAATGAGAAAGTACCTTAGCATACTGGAATGAGCATACTTGGAATCAAACAGTTCAGGGTTAGAATCCTACCTCTGCCATGTATGAACTGAGAAACTTTCAACACCTTACTGAGCTTCTCTTCATCTGAAAAATGAAGTAGATTAAATAACACAACTTAAAATACCCAGCTCATAGAAGGTATTGAAGAAATCGAGCAGAGTTCAAGACCAGGCTGGCCAACATGGTGAAACCCCGTCTCTACTAAAAATACAAAAATTAGCCAGGCGTGGTGGCACGTGCCTGTAGTCCCAGCTAATCAGGAGGCTGAGGCAGGAGAATTGCTTGAACCCGGGAGGCAGAAGTTGCAGTGAGCCAAGATCACGCCACTGCACTCCAGCCTGGACGACAGAGCGAGACTCTGTCTCAAAAAAAAAAAAAAAAAAAAAAAAAAAAACAGTAGTGCTAGGTCAGGCGCGGTAGCTCATGCCTGTAATCCCAGCACTTTGGGAGGCCAAGGCAGATGGATCACTTGAGGCCAGGAGTTCGAGACCAGCCTGGCCAACATGGTGAAACTCATCTCCACTAAAAATGCAAAAATTGACTAGTCATGGTGGCATATGCCTATAGTCCCAGCTACTCGGGAGGCTGAGTCAGGAGAATCTCTTGAACCTGGGAGGTGGAGGTTGCAGTGAGCCGAGATGGTGCCATTGCACTCCAGCCAAGGCAGCAGAGCGAAATTCTGTCTCTAAATAAATAAATAAATAAATAAATAAATAAATAAAAAACAGTAGTGCTAAATTATGTTTTACGTAGCAAGTCCAAAGGTGAACTATTTAAAGTTTGAGTGCTTGCTCTAGGTCAAAAATGCAGCAAGGCAGCTGGCAGAGGTCAATGATTACATCACAGAAACTTGGACATCCACATTAAGAGACAAAAATCTTCTAATACTGTAGCAACAGAAAGGACCACAAAACTCAGGACACACACACACACACAAATCACACATTAGCCCCAGGCAAACAAAGGGCATTAAGTGATATGATTAAATAATTAATTGTTAAAAAAAGATATTCTGGGCACTTTCACCCACAAGTGTGTTTAAAAATACAAATTTCATCACAAATTATTTTGAGTGTTCAAGATCACAAGCAAAGAAAAAGCTACAAGGCCTGATGACCTAAAAATGTGATATCATTACTTTAGGTCAAAAAAGATCTAAATTAAGTATAAAGCATATTTTAATCCTTCTCAAATTTCTTGTTTGTGCATGAATATAAATTATGGTAAATTTGTACAAGTAAATAACATAACTGTTCTTAACTAATAAAGTTTAAGGGTTAAAACAAAAAATTCCCAAGAAATGTGATTAATGGCAATCATGTAGCAGTAGTGCATCCTTTCACATGGTATTTTTTTTTTTTGAGACGGAGTCTCGCTTTGTCGCCCAGGCTGGAGTGCAGTGGCCGGATCTCAGCTCACTGCAAGCTCCGCCTCCCGGGTTTACGCCATTCTCCTGCCTCAGCCTCCCGAGTAGCTGGGACTACAGGCGCCCACCACCTCGCCCGGCTAGTTTTTTGTATTTTTAGTAGAGACGGGGTTTCACCATATTAGCCAGGATGGTCTCGATCTCCTGACCTCGTGATCCGCCCGTCTCGGCCTCCCAAAGTGCTGGGATTACAGGCTTGAGCCACCGCGCCCGGCCTTTCACATGGTATTTTGGGAACATTCTTTTATTCAGTCAGCCTAGACATTACAATATGCTTCAAAAATAGTCCAAGCTGGTGAACCAATCCAAGTTTTGACTCAAGCAGACTGTCAGAGCAGCACTGAGGCAGAAAGTGACAACAATGTCCATTCGAAATGAAGCTGTCATTTGCCTACCAAGAGATAATGCACACCATGCCCTTTTTCAAGTTCATATCACAAGACCCCCTCAGAAGTGAGGTTTTTTGATCCATTCAGTACTGAACATCCTTGGATCGGGTCCAAGAATTGCCTTCCTTATTCATTTCTGCTCCATTGCAGAAATAAGAATGAAATTCCATTGTATACAGCAATGACAATTTTTCCAAGGCAAATAAAATAGTTTGCTATAAACATTTCTCACCTATAAGAAGGAATCAATCTGAAGCAAATCTACATTAACAGAAAATAAATCTGGTCGGTTTGACATCCAGCTTATTCTGTTACAACACTAGCACCTACTATTCCTTCTGTATTTGGTTATGAATCTTCCTGAAGATGCTTTCATATTGTCATCTTACTGCTCTGCAGCTACAAAGCTTCCCTGCTGCCCAATTCTAAATTCCTTTGCCTGGCTTTCAAGGACCTTCACTATTGCCCAACCTACCTACCTAAGCTTAGTTCCTACCACCCCCACCATGTGCCCCCTCCCCACAGGCCCTCATGACTTGTCACGCCATTCATTGCACCTAAAGTATTTTCCTTCCTCCCTACATCTAACCATCCTCCCAAGCCCCACTTCCTACATAAACGCTCTTTCTACTATTCCTGCTTACAATGAGAGAGCTCTCTCTCTGAATTCCTATCAGAAAGTCAGTCTGTATTATAGCTCTTTAATTGGAAACTTCTTAAAATATTTCTTTTTTACAAAATTTCTCTGCAGTAGTGTTTCCACCTTTGCTCCACTATCATATATAGAAAAATAAAACTCATGTTTATGGCATAGCCCCATGGGTCTACTTGGGATTATGCACACTTTCCAGTCACAATAGCTGTAGTTCCACTAATTTCTCTCCCACTAAAGAAAACATAATAACAAGCATATTATACTTAAATTAAAGTTTTAAAAAAATAAACTCATAATGAGCAGAAATGAGAGGGATATTATTATACATGTGAACTTAAATATGTTCAATTCGGTTTTTTTTTTTTGAGATGTAGTCTCACTCTGTCACCCAGGCTGGAGTGCAGTGGTACAATCTTGGCTCACTGCAAACTCCACCTTCCGGGTTCACGCCATTCTCCTGCCTTAGCCTCCCGAGTAGCTGGGACTACAGGAGCCCATCACCGCGCCCGGCAAATTTTTTGTATTTTTAGTAGAGCCAGGATTTCACCGTGGTCTCGCTCTCCTGACCTCGTGATCCCCCAGCCTCGGCCTCCCAAAGTGCTGGGATTACAGGCGTGAGCCAGTGCGCCCGGCCTCTCAATTCAGTTTTTTTTAAAGCAAAGCATTAGTACCCTCTAGCACTTTATTACTGTTAACATATTATTTGCAATATATCTCACAAGTGACCATTCATTACACACTGGTAAGAACTACTATTCTATAAACAGCACTTAGCACACTAGGCACATAGAAGGCAATCAGTAAATAATTAACCAAGGAACATATCTAGCCCATTAATCAATTATACATAAAACATTACTGCCACAGCAGTCTGATGATGATGATGACAAAGAAGAAAATGACAACTGACAGTGATACAAAATGTAAACATGGAGTACAGTAGCTGACTCCCTTGCTGACAGTCTCAAAAGGAACAAATGATTTCTCTTTTTTTTTTTTTTTTTTTTGAGACAGAGTTTCGCTCTCGTCGCCCAGGCTGGAATGCATGGCATGATCTCGGCTCACTGCAACCTCTACCACCCAGGTTCAAGTGATTCTCCTACCTCAGCCTCCCAAGTAGCTGGGATTACAGGCATGTGCCATCACGCCCTGCTAATTTTGAATTTTTAGTAGAGACGGGTTTCACCATGTTGGCCAGGCTGGTTTTGAACTCTTGACCTCAAGTGATCCACTTGCCTCAGCCTCCCAAAGTGCTGGGATTACAGGCGTCAGCCACCGGACTCAGCCAGGAACAAATGATTTCTTACAGGGTTATAAGGTTAGTCTAACCAATATTTCAACAATACAGCATAGCTGCTGCACTCCTGAAGTTTATGACAGTCTGGGCAGTTTCTATGGCAATCGCCATGCAACCCTACACCTCTTATGCAACACCGTGGCTATTACTGCAATCTTGGGTAAAATTAGTAAATTGTGAGCTCTGTCTGCCAGTGCAGCCAGGGATCAAATAACTTTTGCTCCACCCAAGAGAAAGGCTGTGACCATGCAAATCTTGTTCTATATAAAATGGTTCTCACGTTTACAATAAGGAATTGCATGAGCACTGGAAGTTCCTCATCGACAATTACATCATTTTAAATGTATTAAACCCATTTTTCAATATGCCTTTAATTGTCAATCACACAAATAGACTATGATAGGATCTTGAGATCCCCAAATCCTAAAAGTATCATATCTTTCCCTGAAAAACCTTTAAATATATATCAGATAGCTTAGGTATAAATCTATCTATAGGCCAAGTATCTTGTTTTCTCTAGCCTTGACATCTTAACATTCTAGGAGTACAGACTGATCTAACAATAAATTTTTAAATATTTTAGCCTTTAGTGTTGCTTAAGCAGTCACTTGAGAAATCCTTGCAAAAGTAGACTACAGAGGAAGTTTCAGTCGGTCATGCCCTAGAAATTTCTAAACATCAACCAAGCAGCTCAAAAGAATGTCCTACTCAATAGTTCAGAGGATGTCATTAATTGCTTCCATCTGTTTCCCCCCTCTCTATCCCTGTCTTTTCCAAGTCAAGACCTACTATTTTCTGCTTCATTTTGCATCTATAGAAAAACAAGAAAAGAAAAGCATAAAAATCCATCACGGTTTATTTTGTTTTGTTTTAGACAGGGTCTCACTCCAGGCTGGAGTGCAGTGGCATGACGACAGTTCACTGCAGCCTTGACCTGCTGGGCTTAAGCAATCTTCCCACCTTGGCCTCCCAAAGTGCAGGAATTACAAGTGTGAGCCATCATGCCTAGTCCTCCACCATGTTTTCAATTATAGAATATTTATTTGCCCCCAAATTTGTTGGACAACCACAGCCATATTGTTGTTTGTACTCAAGGCTATTTTCAAGTAACGTTTCAGAGTGTGGCATACTAAATTATATACTTTTTTTTTTTTTTTTTTTTTTTCAGACGGAGTCTCGCTCTGCCACCCAGGCTGGAGTGCAGTGGCCGGATCTCAGCTCACTGCAAGCTCCACCTCCCGGGTTCACGCCATTCTCCTGCCTCAGCCTCCTGAGTAGCTGGGATTACAGGCATGCGCCACCATGCCTGGCTAATTTTGTATTTTTATAGAGATGGGGTTTCTCCATGTTGGTCAGGCTGGTCTTGAACTCCCGACCTCAGGTGATCCGCCTGCCTCGGCCTCCCGAAGTGCTGACATTACAGGTTTGAGCCACCGTGCCCAGTGATCAATGATTTTTAATTATGTCATGTCTTCCACATTTATTGGTTAGAATTCACCTTACAACTAGGGCTATTGGGCTACTGTAAAAATTTTGTACAGGAAAGGCAAGATAAATGCTTAATTTCCTTTAAATTACCAATTATTAGAGTAAGGGGTTGATGCCCTAGTTACCACACAGGGTGATAAATGAAGTTTTATTTTATTTTAAAGTGACCAAATTTTTTGAAATTTTTATCACAACTAGGGTGTGCTCATTTTTAATTTTTCTAAGTCCCCAAGGAAGCCTGTGAGAGCACATAGCATATTTCAGCATATATCTCTGGGGATTAGCAAAAATAAGTTTCCTGACAAAATCCATTTACCAATCAAATCATATTCATAGACTAGAATGTCATGGTTGGAAGCAACTGTTTGCAGGGTCTTCTAGTCGAACTACCTACCTGATAGTGAAATCCCTAATCACTCATTCCCCGTGCTCTGTACCTTCCAAGGTGTGAGGGGCAACCTGCTACAAGCTAGAGCTATGTTTTCAATGCAAGGTAAATGCAAGTTTAATTATAATATGTTTAGTTGACAGCATAAGATTCCTCTTAATATTAACAGCCTAAGACCGGGGCACAGTGGCTCATGCCGGTACTCCCAACACTTTGGGAGGCCAATGCAGGAAGATCGCTTGAGCCCAGGAGTTCAAGACCAGCCTCGGCAACAGGGAGACCTTGCCTCTACAAATGATTTAACAATTGTCTGGGCATGGTGGCACACACCAGCTACTCGGGAGGCTGGGGCAGGAGAATCACTTAAGCCTGGGCGATCGAGGCTGCAGTGAGGCATGATTGCACCATTGCACTTCAACCTGCGTGACAGAGTAACAGCCTGTCTCAAATTATATATATATATAACCAGGCTGATTGGATGGCATGTGAACAAAATAGGCTCCTGTTGGTCAGAGCTAGAAGAAACCTTGAGATCACCAAGTCCAATGAAGGTAGGACAAAAAAGATACTCCCACAAAATAGGCTCTACAAAAAAAACAGATGCTTTTAGCACCTTACTTCCTGACACATGAAGACATTTTGTGGAATTAACAGAAACACAGTTGCATAAAGCACCCACTCAAGTTAGTTAGAAATAAGAAGACTTCAATATGGGTGAAAATTTTACATCTGTTGAATGAAAATAATAGAACATAAGGAGGATAAAAATAAAGGAACACTTTTAGCTTTATTTAAAGTTGTGATATATAACATACATAGAGAAAATAAACATATGTATAATATAATGAATACATATAAAACAACCACCCACGTAACTCATCACTTAAATCAAAAATAGAACATTATTACCACTTTTAGATGCCCCTGTGTACCTCTCCCTAGTATAAACCTCTTCCTCCCTCCCAGAGATACTATCTACCCTGGCTGTAGTGACCATTATTCCTTACTCATCTTCATCTTTTTACTATATAAATAGGCATGTCTAAACAACATAGTTTATTTCTGCATGTTTTTGAGCTTTTTTTTCTTTTTTTTCCAGACAGAGTCTCACTCTGTCACCCAGACTGGAGTACAGTCGCTTGATCTCGGCTCACTGCAACCTCCACCTCCTGGGTTCAAGCAATTCTCCCATCTCAGCCTCCCAAGTAGCTGAGATTACAAGTGTGAGCCACCACACCCAGCTAATTTTCATATTTTTAGTATAGATGGGGTTTCACCATGTTGGCCAGGCTGGTCTTGAACTCCTGACCTCAAGTGATCCACCTGCCTTGGTCTCCCAAAATACTGGGATTACAGGTGTGAGTCACCACACCTGGCCATTTTTGAACTTTAAATAAGTGGAACCTACATATCTATCTATCTATCTATCTATCTATCTGACTTTCATTTCCTTCAATTATTTTTGAGATTCATTCATTCCTCTTTTTTTGTCTTTTTATTTATTTATTTATTTTTAGATACAGGGTTTCACTCTGTCACCCAAGCTGCAGTGCAGTGGTGCAGTCACAGCTCACTACAGCCTCAACTTCCCCAGCTCAGGTGATCCTCCCACTTCAGCCTCCTGGGTGGCTGGGACTACCGGCTCACACTCCCACATGCAGTTAATGTTTTGTAGAGATGAGTTTTCACCACATTGCCCAGGCTGGTCTCAAACTCCTAGGCTCAAGTGATCTTCCCTCCTCGGCCTCCCAAAGTGCTGAGATTACAGGTGTGAGCCACTGCACCCGGCCTCATTGTTTTTTCAATTGAAATGAAACTCATATAGCATAAAATTAACTATTTTTAAGTGAAAATTCCTCAGTCCTTTTCATTACTGATTAATATTACAATTTCTGACTATACCATGATTATTTTTACCCATTCTACTCTAGATAGACCAGTGGAGTCGTCATGAACAATGCTGATAGAAATGTTTTTTATATGGATGCTGGTGTGCATGTGGACAAGTATCTTTAGGGAACATAAAGATACTCCCAGTTCCACTGGGAGTGGAACTGCTTATCCTCTACTTTACTAATGTCAAATTGTTTTCCAAAGTGGCTGCACCAATTTACATTCCCAACAGCAGTGTAAGAACATTCCAGTTGCTCCATATCTTATCAACAACTGATATTATCAGGCTTCTTAATTTAGGGTGTATAATAGAATAATTTGCACTTCTCTGATGACTGAGATAAAATATTGGCCACTTACATTTCCTCTTTTGAGGTGCTATTCAAGTCCTTCACACACCTTCTTTTTGAAAAGTCTTATGCTATTCTTACTAACTTCTATGAGTTCTACTTTTTCTGTCCTATCCATCAGCTTTTACTTTTGCTTACAACTTGACTGCCATATAGAACAAAACCACTAATCAAAGACAATATAAGAGCCTAAAAAGTTTTAAGTATTCAAAAATTAGTATGTCTGCTTGTTTTATGTAGAATAGCCCAAAAAGCCTGGAAATTATTTTTAGGAGTAGTAGGAGATATATAAATATAACTTAAATTTAAAATGTAACTGAAAATATGAAACAATAATTTTTTTTTTTTTTTGAGACAGAGTCTCCCTCTGTCACCCAAGCTGGAGTGCAGTGGCGTGATCTCCACTCACTGCAAGCTCTGCCTTCCGAGTTCACACCATTCTCCTGCCTCAGCCTCCCAAGTAGCTGGGACTACAGGTGCCCGCCACCACATTTGACTAATTTTTTTTCTGTATTTTTAGTAGAGATGGGGTTTCACCATGTTAGCCAGGAAGGTCTCGATCTCCTGACCTTAGGTGACCCACCTGCCTCGGCCTCCCAAAGTGTTAGGATTACAGGCATGAGACACCCTGCCTGGCCGAAACAATAATTTTTTAAAGTTTCTATCTACCATTATTCCCTTATCTCCAAGCAAAGGTGCCCAGTATACAATGCAGATTCATGCATGCTATAGTCACAGTGGGTCTCTGAATACTTTTCATCCTAGAAAGAAAAACTCAAAAGTCATGATCTTATGTCTTATGTCAAAAATCGGCCAGGTACGGTTAGCCAGACATGGTAGCACATGCCTATAATCCAAGCTATTCCGGAGGCTGAGACAGGCAAATCATTTCAACCCAAGAGGCAGAGTTGCAGTGAGCTGACATCGCGCCATTGCACTCCAACCTGGGTGACGAGGGTGAAACTCCGTCTCAAAAAAAAGGAAAAAAAAATTATTATGTCAAAAATGCCTAATATCAAAGACTAAAATGAAGTTTTTTTAAAAAAGAAGACAAAAAAGTTGAAATTTCAATTGTAAACAAAAGTTTTATACCAAAAAAAAAAGTTGTTACTGAAATCAGCTACTTTTTCTTCCTAACAAGAGCACTATTTTGCTTAGCAACAGAAGAATATTTTAATTACTCACTTAATAAATGCTGGTGGCATATCTCTCTTCAAAATCTGATCCTCAGTGGTTTGAACAGTCTCTTTTCCAACCTACAAGAGGAAAAAAAATTCATAATTCAAATTCTCAGACCTTAAAAAACTATTACTTAAGCATATTTGAAACATATACTTAAACATAATCTATCATTAAAATTTCTAGATTTAAGGGAGATTTCTGGATTTAAAAAATTTTTTAGGATTACTGACATAATATGCTTTCACAATATACCAGAATAATATGGAATACAAACATAATGTTGTATTACTCCTTCTCCAGAGTAACTAATTTGAAAGCATTATTGAGCATAATAGGAGAAATTCATCATTGAGAATACCTGTGTGTGTTTAGCCAAAAAACTCTGCCACATCTCTAAAATGTTACCTGAAGTATATGAATCAAGTTAGACAGACAAAAAACATCTATATAGAAAATAAATAGTTATTGGAACTGGGGAAAATATTTGAAACTATTATGATTCTGACACTAGAAACCAAACATGAAAATATGCAACATTTACTAGTAATCAAAAAAACTGAAATTAAAACAACATGGTATTTTTCCCTAATTATAGCGCAAGTTAAAAAGAAAGAATACATAATGCTGAATGCAACAATGGAATAGATAGTTTTACACCCTGCAGGTGGTGATATAAACTGACATATTCTCTTTGGAAAATCATTTGTTAGAATGTGTTAGGAGACATAAAAAAAGTCATACCTAGAAATTCCACTTTTGAGAATATACCTTATAAGCTATAATACCAAACGTGGTAATAAAAACAATATTCACAAAAGTATTCACTATGATGATAGTTATAAAAGCTAAAACACTTCATAAATAACTCCTCCAACAAAGAGGAATAGTTAAGTAAATTAAGGTATATTGCTAGGTTGAGTACTATGGGGCCATTAAAACAATGGTTATAAAAACTTAGCATTATGGGAAAATGTTTATGACATTATATTTCACTTAAAAGAAGAAATATAAATAACAAGTACATTATGAGTACAACACCAAAAAAAAACCCGCATGTATAAATAAAGCAACAACACTGAAAGAATATTTTTAAAATATTCCAGTGGTTGTACTAATGCTTAGGAAATTGAGCGATTTTGTATTTGTATTTCCTATTTTCTAATTTCCTGAAATGTAAATTTTTTTTTTTTTTTTTTTTTTTTTTTTTTTTTTTTTTTTTTTGAGACGGAGTCTCTCTCTGTCGCCCAGGCTGGAGTGCAGTGGCGGGATCTCGGCTCACTGCAAGCTCCGCCTCCCGGGTTCACGCCATTCTCCTGCCTCAGCCTCCCGAGTAGCCGGGACCACAGGCGCCCGCCACCGCGCCCGGCTAATTTTTTGTATTTTTAGTAGAGAAGGGGTTTCACCGTGGTCTTGATCTCCTGACCTTGTGATCCGCCCACATCGGCCTCCCAAAGTGCTGGGATTACAGGCGTGAGCCACTGCGCCCGGCCCCTGAAATGTCAATTTTAAAGTAATTTTTGTAATTTAAAAACACAAAAATGTTTCTGTAAGCTGTTTTGTTATTTTTTGTTTGTTTGTGTTTTTGAAATAGAGTCTCACTTTATTACCCAGGCTGAAGCCCAGTGGTACAGTCTCGGCTCACTGAAACCTTGGCCTCCCAGGTTCAAGTGATTCTGGTGCCTCAGCATCCCAAGTAGTTGGGACTACAGGCATGTGCCACCACACCCAGCTAATTTTTTTTTAATTTTTTTTTTGGATTTTTAGTAGAGATGGGGTTTCACCACGTTGGCCAGGCTGGTCTCAAACTCCTGACCTCAAGTGATCCACTCACCTTGGCCTCCCAAAGTGCTGGGATTACAGGCATGAGCCACCACTCCCAGCCTGTTATTTAGTTGTAATTATTTTCTACCTAATAATCTTAGTACATAATTATCTGTCATTTTATATAAATCTTCCAAATAGTAATGGTCAGAAATTTTCTTAAATTATCAAAATATTAAATGTCACACAACAAATTACGTATGTATTATACCACTAATCATACACATATTCACTTTCTTCAAAATTATCTCTGTGCAGGTCTTGAATGTCAATTTTTCTTCCACTGTATTCATGTATTATAAAATATAAGAGTAAACTTTAATATAGTAAATGGCAAAATTCATCCATTTTAACAATATAAAGCCACCTAGGAGTACTAAATCATAATTATAAACCATATTTTAATGTAGAAATCTGTGAAATTAAAAAACCCCAGAATGCAAAATATGTCAGTCCTACTATTTAACCATGCAACTTTTGATTGAGTTTAAAGAAAAAAAAAAATGGAGTAAGAAAAATCCTGGCCGGCACAGTGGTGCACACTTATTCCCAGCACTTTGGAAGACCAAGGTGAGAGGATTACTTGAAACCAGGAGTTGGGGACCAGCCTGGGCAACACAGTGAGACCCTGTCTCTACAAAAAATTAGTCGGGTGTGGTGGCTCACACCTGTAGTCCCAGCTGCTTGGGAGACTGAGATGGGAGGATCACTTAAGCCCAGGGGGTTGAGGCTGTGGTGAGCAGTGTTTCACACCACTGCACTCCAGCCTGAACAGGGCAAGACCCTGTATCAAAAATTCTCTAAATGCACAGTAAATCAGCTAAAGAAAATAACACAATAAACTATTCTCAGAGAATATAAGTCATGCATAAATTATGAATACAAGTTTTTTCTCTCAAGTTAATAGCTAGAAAAAGCAACACATATCTACCACTGTGTAACAGCCAATGCTTCTGTAGACAATAGACTGTCTGTATCATAATAAAAGGCTTTTAAATCAGCCGCTGGTTCTCTAGAGTTTCTCAGCTCAAAACATGACAGAATATTTCCAGATGTATTGTTCACTATGTTTTCCAACTGAAACCAACCATTTAAAAAGCTGTGGCCATGATTTCATGAAGTAAAAGATGAAGTTCAGCCACAAAGTCACTGGTTCACATTCAGTATAAAGGGCCTAGAAAGATATTCACACTTATGACACAGAGAGATTCCTTTTATATATGTGGGGAGAAGGAGGGACACAGACACAGAGAGCAAGGGTGAGAGGGAGAACTAGGTGAGTTCCTCTTATATCTCCTTTAGAAAATAGTAAGTTATTCAGTGTTATTAAACATTGTTTTTAGCACAACAATATGTGCCAGGTACTGTTTAGGTAGTAGAGATAGAGAATAAAAATAAGTTTCCTGCCTTCATGGAACTTATAGTCTAGTAGGGAGAGACAGAGAGTCAAGTAAATAAACAAATATGATGCCAGATAATGGTAAAAATGATGCTATAAAGAGTACAGGCTGGAAACAGAGGAGCCTACTTTGGAAAGAGTAGATAAAGAAGCAACATTGGAGCTGAGACTTTGAAACTAAGAAGGAGCCACTCATGAAAGAGCTAGGCAAGAACAATCCAGGAGGAGTAGCCAGAAAAAGGCCCTAAGGTAAGAAAAGACTGCGTGTATTTTAGGAACTGGAAAGAGGCCAGAGTGGCTGAAGCTCAGGGAGGGAGGGAAGTGTGGTGTGGTGATGAGGCTGGGTAAGAAGGCAAGGGCCAGATCATAAAGAGCCGTTTAGCCCAGCTTGAAATATTTGGAATCGTTTATCAGTATAATAGGAGGCAGGAGTTCTAAACAAGAGATTAATCTGACTTTTTCTTTTTTTTTTTTTTTTTCTTTTTTTTAAGAGACATGATCTGGCTCCATAGCCCAGACTTGAGTGCAGTGGCGCAATCATAGCTCAAGCGATTCCGGGCTCAAGAGATCCTCTGTCCGGAGCAGCTAGGACTCCAGGCATGAGCCACCATACCTAGCTAATTTTTTGTTTTTTTTCTTTTGTAGAGATGGGGTCTCACACTGTGTTTCCCAGGCTGGTCTCAAACTCCCATGCTCCAGCGATCCTCCTGCCTTGGCCTCCCAAACTGCTGGGATTACAGTCATGAGCCACCATGCCTGGCCTGATTTTCTTTTTAAAAGGTCATTTTGCCTATTTTTAGGGGGCGAGGGGAAAGCAGGGTAACCAGTATCACTCTCCTAGATGATTGCAGGGAGGCTACTGCAGTCAGCCGGGAGAGTGATAGTAGTGACTTAAGTAACCTTAAGTTACTTACTCCATTTCTATTACTTACTCCATTTCTTACTTACTTACTTTCTTACTTACTCCAATACTTACTCCATTTCTATTTTCACTACTAACTGAATTATGTCAGTCCTACTATTTAACCACGTAACTTTTTTTTTTTTTTTTTTTTTTTTTTTGGAGACGGAGTCTCGCTCTGTCGCCCAGGCTGGAGTGCAGCGGCCGGATCTCAGCTCACTGCAAGCTCCGCCTCCCAGGTTCATGCCATTCTCCTGCCTCAGCCTCCCGAGTAGCTGGGATTACAGGCACCTGCCACCACGCCTAGCTAATTTTTGTATTTTTAGTAGAGACGGGGTTTCACCGTGTTGGCCAGGATGGTCTCGATCTCCTGACCTCGTGATCCGCCCGCTTCGGCCTCCCAAAGTGCTGGGATTACAGGTGTGAGCCACCGCGCCCGGCTAACCATGTAACTTTTGATTGAGTTTAAAGAGTAAAAAAATGGAGTAAGAAAAATCCTGGCCGGCACAGTGGTGCACACTTATTCCCAGCACTTTGGAAGACCGAGGTGAGAGAATTACTTGAAACCAGGAGTTTGGGACCAGCCTGGGCAACACAGTGAGATCCTGTCTCTACAAAAAATTAGTCGGGTGTGGTGGCTCACACCTGTGGTCCCAGCTGCTTGGGAGGCTGAGATGGGAGGATCACTTAAGTAGTGAAAATAGAAATGGAGAAAAGAACAGAATTGTGTTACCTTTTGAAGGAAGAACTATTATTAGGACTTGCTCTTGGACTGGGTGGGGTGGGGGATTAAGACTACACTGAGGTAAAGAAATAAAACCATGTGGCCAGGCATGGTGGCTTATGCCTATAAATGCCAGCACTTTGGGAGTCTGAGGCGGGCGGGTCACCTGAGGTCAGGAGTTCACCACCAAACCTGGCTAACATGGTGAAACCCTGTCTCTACTAAAAATACAAGAATTAGCTGGGCATGGTGGCAGATGCCTATAATCCCAGCTACTCTGGAGGCTGATGCAAGAGAATCGCTTCAACCTGGGAGGCGGAGGTTGCAGTGAGCCAAGATCGCACCACCGTACTCCAGCCTGGGCAACACCACCGTACTCCAGCCTGGGCAACAAGAGCAAAACGCCGCCTCAAAAAAAGGAAAAAAGAAAAAAAATCACTCCTAATTCAATGAAATAAAAAGCCTTCAAAGGCAGCAATGCTAGAAGGCTGATATATGACAAACAGTTACTATCCAAAGATAAAGTAATCATGGCTATACTAGATGAAAACATTAAAACAGTTTTGCAAATAGCAAATAATCTGACCCCAGTAGAGGTAATTACTAAAAACTGAATGGCATGTAATTAATTGACGCCTCTTTGTAAGAGTAGGAGTAGGTAAGCAAAGATAAATAATGAAAAATATATTCAAGGGCATTTATTTAAATGCTATTTTTGAATACTTAAGTGATAAACACTAAATTTGATTTTGTTATTCTAAGCTGCATTCATACTTGAAGCAATAGTATTCATAACTGCTCAATACACTCTGCCTAGAATTAGATTAGGGACAATGAATGGCACTGTTTTTAAGGTACAACACATAAAACATCACTATGTAGAATGAATGCCATTTTTTCTTGGGGAATTGATTTTTGGCAGTGCTGTCCAAAGAATTTTCTGTTATGATGGAAATATTTTATTTAATCTGTGCCGCCCAATACAGTACCCATTAGCCACATGTGAGTACTGACCACTTGAAATGTTCCCAGCATAGGTGGGGTGCAGTGGCTCATGCCTGTAATCCCAGCACTTTGGGAGGCCAAGGCGGGTGGATCACCTGACGTCAGGAATTCAAGACCACCCTGGTCAACATGGCGAAACCCCGTCTCTACTAAAAATACAAAAAGTAGCCGGGCGTGTGGCAGGCGCCTGTAATCCCAGCTACTCGAGAGGCTGAGGCAGGAGAATTGCTTCAACCTGGGAGGCGGAGGCTGCAGTAAGCTGAGATTGCACCACTGCACTCCAGCCTAGGTGACAGAGCAAAACTCCATCTCAAAAAAAAAGAAAGAAAGAAAAGAAAGAAAGAAATGTGGCCAGTATAACTGAAGAACTGAATTTTTACCTTTATTTCATTTTAATTGCCACATGCGGCTAGTGGCTACCATATCAGGCAGCACAGATCCATGAGACCTTCACTGTCTCCTAAAATTGGTCTTGTTGCTCCAGACTCTTCCTTCCAATTCATTCATCACACAGCTACTAAATTAACGTTCATTTATGCCTTTGCTATGTGGTCTTTTAGAAGAAAGGAGCCAGGCCTGGAAAGGAGAAGCTGCCCAGTAGAGAATAATCAGGCAGCCCAACCAAAAAGAGGATCACAGGCAAAGAAGGTCAGTCAGATATGCGAGTACAAGGAGGCCAGGACTAGAAAGACAGGCTGGTGTGGCTTCAACAGAGGAAATGAGGCTAGAAAGGAAAGCTCAGTTAGTTCAGGAAGGACTTTGTACGCTAAGTGAAGGCAGAGAGGATTGTTACCTTGACCTGCCCATTTATTCAAAGATTGTCATCCTCTTTTCTAGATCTTTACAATTCAGTGTTCTAACACCGAAGTAACAAGTCGAGAACTTCCAAAGAACCAGTTTCTAAAGATCTACAGAAGCAGAAAGGTATGTCCTGTTTGGGAACAACTGGCAAAACCTGTCTAGGAGAACCAAAGACAAATCTTTTACTTTTAAGCCATTAATCCATTGATGACAGAAAATGCATTTTCCTGTCCTCTCCTGTCACCATCAAAACAGAAAATTTCCATAGCACCCAACTTTTCCAAATAAAAATAGAGTAGACCGGCCAGGCGCAGTGGCTCACACACGCCTGTAATCCCAGCACTTTAGGAGGCCGAGGCGGGCGGATCACGAGGTCAGGAAATCGAGACCATCCTGGCTAACACAGTGAAAACCCGTCTCCACTAAAAATACAAAAAATTTGCCGTGTGTGGTGGCGGGTGCCTGTAGTCCCAGCTACTTGAGGGGCTGAGGCAGGAGAATGGTGTGAACCCGGGAGGCGGAGCTTGCAGTGAGCCAAGATCACACCACTGCACTCCAGCCTGGGCAACAGAGTGAGACTCTGTCTCAAAAAAAAAAAAAAAAAAAAAAATAGAGTAGAACAAACAAGAAAGGGATTAATTCACAAAATGTCTTTTGTTAACTAACAGGAATTTTCATGGCTGGTGGGAAAATGTTATTCTTGGAGGTCAGCTTAGTATGGGGAAACATGATTCCCAATATAGACTACAACTTTGCAAACAGGTCATAAGAATCAACAAATGCTTCTTTTTTAATTTTTTAAGATGGGGTCTTGCTATATTGCCCAGTTCCTTGAACTGCTGGGGTCAAGGAATCCTTCCACCTCAGCCTCCCAAGTAGCTGGGAGTACGGGTGCGTGCCACCACACCTGTCTGATGCCTGATTTTTTAATGCCTTAAAATAAACCTGATTCCTTCTGAAAAAAGCCCTGTGGATTAAAGGGCTAAAAAAACAAAAACAAAAAAACAAACAAAAAACAGAGCAGCTGGGCACAGTGACTCACGCCTGTAATCCAGCACTTTGGGAGGCCAAGGTGGGCAGATCACCTGAGATCAGAAGTTTGAGACCAGGCTGGCCAACATGGTGAAACCCTGTCTCTACTAAATATACAAAAATTGGTTGGGCGTGATGGCAGGCGCCTGGAATCCCAACTACTCGGGAGCCTGAGGCAGGAGTATCACTTGAACCCGGGAGACAGAGGTTGCAGTGAGCCGAGATTGTGCCATGGCACTCCAGCCTGGGTGACAAGAGCAAAACTCCATCTAAAAAAAACAAAAACAGAGAAAAGAACAAACAGATCTTAGTTGTAGTCTGAATAGGTTTCTCTGGGTCAGTATTTTAAAACAACCCTTTTGGAGTAATCTAACCTTATAAGAAATATAGTCATGTCTCTTGGTATCGATGGAGAATTGGTTCCATGACCCACTTCAAATACCAAAACCCACAGATGCTCGTCTCTTATATAAAACAGCATAGCGTTTGCATGTAGCTTACACACATCCTCCCACATACTTTAAATTATCTCTGGATTATTTGTAATACCTAATATAATATAAATGCTATGTAAATAGTTGTTATACTGTATTGTTTAGGGAATAAAGACAAGGAAAAAAAATCTGTACATGTTCAACACAGATGCAACCATCCTTGTTTTCTGAATATTTTCAGTCCACAGTTGGTTAAATGCACAAGTGTGGAACCCACAGATACAGAGAGCTAATTGTACGTGTTATCCCTTCCTAACTTTATTCCACTGCTGAGAGAAACTCAGACTTGTTAGTTCTATTCACTGACAAAATTATTTCTCTTTTATTTTCTTCTTCAGAGAATAGCCTTTAACTCTTGGGGCTTGATTCCATTCAATTCAATAAACAAGCAGTAAGTGCCAACTATGTGTCCACTAGGTGGTAGGAAGAGAATGAGATAAGAAATAAAACATCTTTAGACATAAACTGAAATAATGGTAGTGAATGAATAAGAGGCCTGGGGGCATTTCTAGGGGGCTTGGCAGGAAGCCCTGTTTCTTTTGAAGAGTTCTTACTTTGTTCAGTAGTTAATTTAAATATCTTTTGTTCAATATGTGACTTTAGTTCAAAATTCTATGTGAGAGGCCTTTTGTCTTCTGCTGTTGTTATTATTACTCCTTTCATCACAATGTACTCGATTTGGTTTAGTAATGTAGAGAGATTTGGTTTCTTTCCAGCAAAAAAAAAGAAAGAGAGAAAAAAAAAGGTTGGCTGGTTCAAGTCACTACCTAGACTGAAAAATATGTTAATGTAGATGTCTCCTCTAGCTAGACTAAGTACAAGAAAACAGAAAGACGAAACAAAGCTGGGAAGACTTTTGTTACTGATTTGTACAGTGTAAGTCATAACTAAAGAGCATTACATTAAAAAGGTGGTAGGAAGATGTTCTTAATTATTTAATTATTTAGACAATAGGTTGTGACCAACTGATTGTGACCAGTATTAAGAATGTGTACTCATTTGCCTGTATTTACTGTGGCTCAAATCAATGTCTTATGGCATAAGAGTTAGCCTAATCAATCCATTATACTGAACAACCATTCTGATTGCAGCTGTGTCCAGTACCAGCCCTCAGTCATACAAGGATAATAATAATGTATGTGACCCATCATCAGCAATGTTTTTGATTGTTTTTCTGGGGTGGTGATGGACTTGTGATCCATCCACCCCTCACTGATATCCTTTGTACATCATTCACAGATGGCCAGCCAGAGTTCAGTGTTGAAGAGGCCACATCCAGAAAAACTGAAACTCTCTAATCTACTCTGATTTCCAACTTATTCATTTAATCAAGCACTTAATGAGTACTTCCCATGTGGGAGGCACTATATCTGTCACCGTGTGATGGGGATACAAAAGTGAGACTCAGTCCTTGTTCATAGACAAATGCTTAAACAAATAATGTAATGCAATGTAATGCATGCTCTAGTAGAGTTACATCCAAGTTTCCGCTCTGCATAGGTGAGGTACAGGAAGTTTCACAGACGAAGATAAATTCTAGGAAGGCAGAATAAGAGTTATCCAGAAGTGATAGGATTCAAGGTAAAAAGGAGGGCTTTCCAGTTAATAGGGCAAGATATGGGAAAGAATGGCCAGTTCAGGAAACACAGCTGGAAAACGGGGTACTGTGTAGAGAGGAGGTATGAAAAGGACAGGAAATTGGAAAAGCAGAAAGGGGCCACATCATGAAGGGCCTTGTATGCAAAGCAATAGACTTATCCTCTAAGCAATGGGAAATTATTTAATTATTCTAAGTAAAAGACACTGTTAGGTCTGCATTTCAAACAGAAAAATTCAGCAGCAAGAATGGATCAGAACAAAGAAAACTAGGAAGACAAGTTCATTTGTGAATTCATTTATTCAATCAACAAATACTACTTATATAACATGCAATGTACCAAGCATTACAGACAGTGATGAAGAAAACACACATGGCCCCAGATCTCACGGAGCTTACTTACAGTCTTAGTGAAAGATAAACTACAGATTAACTGTAGCAGAAGCAGCAGCAGTGTGAATGGAGATGAGAGGGCAGGTGTAAAAAAGGCAGCTACATGACACTCCATGCAGAGGGTGAGAGAGAAATCTAGGATGGCTCCCAGCCCCTGGCTCAAGTGACTGGGTCAATTGGTAACATAGGAAGAAAACCAGATCTGAGAGGGAAACTAATTAGCACTGGGATATTCAGAGGGAGTTGTCCGATAAGCAACAGAAAAGATGGTTCCTCAGTTCACTTACCTGGACTAGAAAAATTGATTCACAAGTAACGGGCAAATCAGATGTTCTAAAAGCCATGGATAATGAATGAAATCACGACCCAACACCACCACTGGTGGAAGAACAAGCTGGTGAAAAGAGCTAGGAAGAAAATATCAGAGATAGGGGCAGGGGGGATCAGTAGAACTGTGTCATAAAAGCCAAAAGAGTTTTAGGAACAGTCAATAGTGTCAACTGCCATAGAGAGGTTAATGGTGTCATTAAGATATTCACAGAGTTGTGTGACCATCACAATTGATTTGTGAACATTTTCATCACTCCAAAAAGAGATCTAGTACCACTAGCAGTCAACACCACCCCCATTTAGCCCTAACCCTTCCTCACCACCACCTAGTCTTAGGTAATCACTAATCTACTTTTTCTCTACAGACTTACTTATTCTAAATATCTGATATAAATAAAATCACATAAGATGTGCTCTTTAGTGACTAGCTTCTTTCATGCTGTGCCATGAATCAGTACTTCATTTCTTTTTATTGCCAAATCATATTTCATTGTATGGTTACACCACATTTTGTCTGTCCATTCATCAGTTGATGGACACCTGAGTTGTTTTCATTTTTTGGCTATTATGAATAATGCTGCTATAAACATTAGTGTACAAGGTTTTATATGAACATGATTTCATTTCTCTTGGTTATAAACCTAGGTATTGAATTGCTGGGTCACATGGTATCTCTATGTTTGACCATTTGAGGAAATGCCAGCCTATTTTCCAAAGAGGCTAAACCATTTAACATTTGCAGCAGCTACGAGAGGGTTCCAACTTCTCAACATCCCTGGCAACACTTGTTATTATCTTTTTAATTACAGCCCTCCTAGTGAAGTGGTATCTCATTATGGTTTTGACCTGATGGCTAATGATGCTGAGCATCTTTTTATGTGTTTATTGACCAGTTATATATCTACTTTTAAGAAATGTCTATTCAAATCCCTTGCCAATTTTTATTTTTTATTTTATTTATTTATTTATTTATTTATTTTTGAGACCAAGCCTTACTCTGTCACCCAGGCCGGAGGTGCAGTGGTGCAATCTGGGCTCACTGCAACCTCCGCCTCCCGGGTTCAAGCGATTCTCCTGCTTCAGCCTCCCAAGTAGCTGGGACTACAGGCATGAGTCACCACACCTGGCTAATTTTTGTATTTTTTGGGTAGAGACCAAGTTTCATCATGTTGGCCAGGCAGGTTTCGAACTCCTGACCTCAGGTGATCTGCCTGCTTCGGCCTCCCAAAGTGCTGGGATTATAGGCATGAGCCACTGTGCCTGGCTCCTTGCCAATATTTTGAGTTATTTATCTTTTGCAAATATTTTTTTCAGTCTGTGGGTTGTCTTTCCCTTTCTTGATAGTGTCCTTTGCAGCACAAGCTTTTAATTTTGATAAAGGCCAATTTAAGACTAAAATATAGCTTGCCTTTTTCTTTTCTTTTTTTTATTCTGAGACAGAGTCTCTGTTGCCCAGACTAGACTGCACTGGCATGATCACAGCTCATGACAGCCTCTACCTCTTTGGGCCCAGGTGGTCCTCCCACCTCAGCCCCCTGAGTAGCTAGATGTACAGGTGTATACAACCACACCAGGCTTTTTTTTTTTTGAGACGGAGTTTCACTCTTGTTGCCCAGGTTGGAACGCAATGGCGTGATCTCGGCTCACTGCAACCTCTGCCTCCCAGGTTCAAGTGATTCTCCTGCCTCAGCACCCCGAGTAGCTGGGATTACAGGCATGTGCCACCACGCCCAGCTAATTTTGTATTTTTAGCAGAGACAGGGTTTCTCCATGTTGGTCAGGCTAGTCTGGAACTCTTGACAACAGGTGATCCGCTGGCCTCAGCCTTCCAAAGTGCTGGAATTACAGGCGTGAGCCACCGCACCCGGCCACACCCAGCTAATTTTTAGTATTTTTTGTAGAGATGGGGTCCACCATGGTGGCCAGGCTGGTCTCAAACTTCTGGGCTCAAGTAATCTACCCGTGGGGCCTCCCAAAATGCTGGGATTACAGCCTAGCTTGTCTTCTTTTGTTGCTCGTGATTTTGGTTGCTTGTGCTTTTTTCCTGTTGTTTTGTGTTATCTTTTGCTACTTGTGCGTTTGGTGTAACACCTAAGAAGGCTTCATCTAACCTGAGGTCATGAAGATTTACTCCCATGTTTTATTCTAAGAATTGTACAGTTTTAGTTCTTACAGTTAGGTCTGTGATCCATTTGGAGTCAATTTTTGTGTATGGTAAAAGAAAAGTTTATCATTTTTTTTAAACTGGAGAAAACCAAGCACACCGATGGCTACAGGAAAAGAGGCAGGAAACAGATTTCTTCTGAAGTCAGATCCCTGAAGAGACAGGGCAAGAATCTGGAGAGAGATACAGAGACTAACCTTTACCAGGAGAAAGGCCACCCTTACCCTAGACAAGGGGGTTGGTGGGGGAAGGAAGTGGAGATGGAGACCTAACTGTAACTATAGGGTAATGGGCTATATCTTCTTAGGAATTTACAAGGCACATTAGCATAATTGAGGATCTATGATAACCTTCAGTCAGGAAATGTGTTCAGTTTTGTTTAATCCTCTATTTTCCAAATTCATTTGACCAAGAATTCCTTATTTCTTACACCTATTAATATATGATGGAATTAGGATTTCTAGGACATATGTAGGAAACAGTGATCTAGGCCAGGAGCTGCAAATTAGTGGACTTTGTGTAAAATTTGGGACAAGGATGGTTTTTGTTTGATCCACACAGTATTTTTAACCCATTTATGCCAGAAGTTGCAAATTTTTTGTGTGAAAAATCAGACCTTGGCAATGACCTTGAGCAGTAGGATATAAATAACTCCCACAAGCCTAGTGTTCCAATAATGGAACAATGCATAAATGGGTTAAAAATCAAGAAATTTCACAAAGATCCAAATTTCTGACATCTCTTAAATATTAGAAGGTCTGGCAGCAATTTGGATCTGCATTCCATCAGGGAAAAACATTGCTGGAACCCAAATGTCCCAAACAGGGCATTTGCGCCATGTCCACACTCATAATCTTAATCCCAATTCATTTTACTCATTTATGTCACCACCTGATTCCTGTAACTGAGTTTATCATTTCTATACTAAGCAACCCTCTCAGAGGGAAAAGTTCCTGAAGTCATTCTCAGAAACTCCTTATCCAACATTTTCTTTAATTAATGTGCTCTTCTTGTGAGAGCTATGAGAAAGATTGAGAAGCATTTATGTCAGGAGTGACAAAAAATACCAGTGTATAGGCCAAGTGCAACACACAGACTATTTTGTTTCACCTGCATAGTATTTTTTAACATGGGAAATTTCACATTAAAAAGAAACAGACTTCTGGGACTTTCTTGACAATTAGGAAGATTTGGTAACATTAGCCCTTGTTTCCACGTGAGAACAGTAAGTTGAAGGTGGTAGTAACTTCTTTAGTTAGGGCCGGCATTTTCCAATTAACCACAGTTGCCATCACTCCCCAATGCTTATAACTGGCCTGATTCGCTCATTGCCTATTTATTTGGCTCCTAAGGCATCAGAGTTTGTACCACCTGATTAAACAAACAACCTTAATAGGCACAGTGCATTAGGCAAACATCTCAATACCATGAGTGTTAAGTGAAATTTTACTGAAGCCTCAGCTATTTCACTAATGAGGAAACATCCCACTCTCTCCCGAACATATATCCACATTGAGAAAATAACTGGAAGCAAATGCACCATGGGAAGTAGAATTTCAGGTGATTTTAATTTTCTCCTTAATCCTTTTCTATACTTTTTCCAGAGTTTTTTTTTTTAATCAACTATGTATTGCCTTCATAATCAGAAAAAAACACAGATTAAATTCTAAAACGCATCAACAATATTCTTTATAAATAATCTATAAAGTAATGAGAAACCTCTAGGGCCTAAAGGTTAAAATTTTAACCAATTGCCCAAAATATTAATTTAAATGTGCATCAATGAGAACACAATCACATAGGCTAGGCAGCAGATGAACCATGTCAGTGTCAAGTTCTGATGTCAAGCAAGCTTATCTGGTTCTACACAGTTTCCTTAGAACCAATGTTAAGCTTCCTTGGCAGCAGCTGTTTATTCTAACCCAACATGAGACTCAGTCTGTCAGTTAAGGCTACATAAATGTTAGCAGATCAGTCTTGCTCACCAGACCCCCATTTATGAAGATACCATGACTAAGCTTCCAATGTGCAAACACTTCATCCTCCCCCTCAACTCAAATTCTTCTGGCCGGGCACAGTGGCTCACAGCTGTAATCCCAGCACTTTGGGAGGCTGAGGCGGGCGGATCATGAGGTCAAGAGATCGAAACCATCCTGGCTAACAGAGTGAAATCCCGTCTCTACTAAAAATACAAAAAATTAGCGTGGTGGTGGGCACCTATAGTCCCAGCTACTTAGGAGGCTGAGGCAGGACAATGGCATGCACCCGGGAGGCGGAGCTTGCAGTGAGTCAAGATCGCACCACTGCACTCCAGCCTGGGTGATAGAGTGAGACTCCGTTTCAAAAAAAAAAAAAAAAGAGATTCTTCTGTATGGAGGCACGCCTGTAATCCCAGCACTTTGGGAGGCCAAGATGGGTGGATCACTTGAGACCAGGAGTTTGAGACCAGCCTAGCCAACATGGTAAAACCCCATTTCTACTCAAAATACAAAAATCAGCTGGGCGTGGTGGCACCTAGCTGTAGTCCCAACTACTCCAGAGGCCTCCCAAAGTGCTGGGATTACAGGCATGAGCCACTGTGCCTGGCCTAAAGTTTCCATTTTCATTGCAAACATACATAAGCAAATGCTACGTAACAAAACTCAAAGGTCCCACATCTCCCATCTTTTAGTCCTGACTAGTGACAGGAAATCAAGCAATAATCATGGGAAAATAAAATGAATACTTTTTACTAATAATCGCCTCTAGTTTTTCCAGTGTTCTTTGTTATTAAAAAGATTACATGGCAGGCGTGGTAGCTCACGCCTGTAATCCCAGCACTTTGGGAGGCCAAGGTGAGTGGATCATCTGAAGTCAGGAGTTCGAGACCAGCCTGGCCAACGTGGTAAAACCCCGTCTCTACTAAAAATACAAAAATTAGTTGGGCATGGTGGCAGATGCTTGTAATCCCAGCTACTTGGGAGGCTGAGGCAGGAGAACTGCTTGAACCCAGGAGGCAGAGGTTGCAGTGAGACAAGATCACGCCATTGCACTCCAATCTGGGTGACAAGAGCGAAACTCTGTCTCAAAAAAAAGAAAAAAAAAGATTACTTAAGGCTGGGAGCAGTGGCTCACACCTTTAATTCCAGCATTTTGGGAAGCCAAAGTGGAAGATCACTTGAAGCCATGAGTTTGAGACCAGCCTGGGCAACATAGCAAGACCCTATCTCTACAAAAAATTTTAAAAATTAAAAATTAGACCGGGCGCGGTGGCTCAAGCCTGTAATCCCAGCACTTTGGGAGGCCGAGACGGGCGGATCACGAGGTCAGGAGATCGAGACCATGCTAGCTAACACGGTGAAACCCCGTCTCTATTAAGAAATACAAAAAAAACTAGCCAGGCGAGGTGGCGGGCGCCTGTAGTCCCAGCTACTTGGGAGGCTGAGGCCGGAGAATGGCGTGAACCCGGGAGGCGGAGCTTGCAGTGAGCTGAGATCCGGCCACTGCACTCCAGCCTGGGTGACAGAGCAAGACTCCGTCTCAAAAAAAAAAAAAAAAATTAACTGGGTGTGGTGGCTCTTGCCTGTAGCCCTAGCTACTTGGGAGGCCTACGCAGGAGAATCACTTGAGCCTAGGAGATCAAGGCTGTAGTAAGCTATGATTGCACCACTGCACTCTGGCTTGGGCAACAGCGGGAGATCCTGCCTTAAAAAACAAAAACAAACAAAAAAAACCTCAGTCTTATTCCCACTAGTTATAATTAAGTAACCTTTACATATTCATAAATACTGATGAGGAGGAAAACATCAATGGATGATCTGAATATATAATCTCTAGTAGATGCTTCAAGTACAAAGCAAATTCTTTTGCAAATTTATGACTTAGGGTCTGTGACTGTTTTTTTCCCTCATAGCCACGACACATGGTGACTGGCACATAGCATATGCTCAGAAATTAAGTGCCAACTGAAGTAAAATGATGAAGATTTAAGATGAAATGAAAATTTAATTTTATCATTTTCATATCTGTGCACACATGCTCTTTAGCTCCTCAATTCCTTCAAATGCCTACATGATTTGCTCAGGAAAGCATTATTTTATCTTCATTCTTTCTTCAACACATCCATAAACTTTATTTATTTTTTATTTTTATTTTTTTGAGACAGTCTCACCCTGTCACCCAGGCTGGAGTACAGTGGCTGCAACCTCCGCCCCCTGGGTTCAAGCGATTCTCCTGCCTCAGCCTCCTGAGTAGCTGGGACTACAGGCACCTGCCACCATGCCTGGCTAATTTTTGTATTTTTAGTAGAGGTGGGGTTTCACCATGTTGGCCAGGCTGGTCTTGAACTCCTGACCTCAAATGATTCACCTACCTCGGCCTCCCAAAGTGCTGGGATTACATGTATTACATCTATAAACTGTAATACTCTATGACTGTATGAGGGTGACTAGCTGGGCTCTCACGTCATTACTAAAAAAAAAAATGAGTATATTTAAAAAGGAAAGCTAAATATTTCCAACAGAAATTAGGTCAACACTACCACCTGTCCTATCTCTCTCATACGTAATTATTTTTTAAAAGGAAATATGTGTGAATATCCCGTCCATGAAAGTATCCCAGAGCCCTACCAGAATCAAAACAGTCCCCATCTCCTCCCTCACTGCCCTCTAACCGAACGTACTCTTCTCATTCCACAGAATTTAAAATGCATTCTTATTTTTTCTTTTTCTGCTTATAGCTAGAACTGCAATGCATTTTTTTTCCTTAATAGTTTCAGTTCACAAATGTGCAGAATTTCAGTTACATTATAGCTTTTGCAGATAAGCCTGGGCATGTAACCATGTAACATTGTCTCCACAGAAAAGTAACTCCAAACAACCAACTTGTAAATGAATTTTTGAAATGCAACCCATTTTCATGTTAGGAAAACGACGTCCTACTTCTCATCTTGGAAGGTAACGGAATAGTGGAAAAAGAACTGGGGCTTTGGAATGCAGCAATCTGAATCTTACCTCACTCTGCTATTATCAGATCTGTGTCCTTTGGCAAGTAACTTAATCTCTTTGAACCTCAGTCTCCTTATCAGTAAAAAGGAAAAAGTAACATCTCTCTCAGAGCTAAATGATGTAATACATATGTAAATCACCTAGAATAGGGCCTGGTAGATAACAAGGGCTAAATAAACATTAGTCCCTTTTTCCTTTTCTCTGCCATTGCAATATTCATTTGTGATTTCAGTTTTCTCCTTCAAAAACAAAATTATTTTTCATTGAGCACATGCTGTAAGTCAGGAGCTCTTTATGATCTCATTAAATCTCTATAACTCCCCCGTGCGATAGGTTCCATTTACTGTCCCATGCCACAGATGAGGAACAGAGTCACAGAGAAGTTTGTCAATTTGCTTAATAGTGATGCAGAAGCTAGAAAGAAATTATTTAGGCAGTTAGTGAGGGTAAGAGAGTTCTCGGCAGGGTTTCCCTTTTAATAAAAAGCAGCCCCCAAATCATTTCTTTTCTAACAAAGACCACCCTGAAAAATCGAGCTGCAGACATAGAAAAGCATGCTAGAAGCTTGCATGGGTGAATGCCAGCAGCTATGCCAATAGGAAAAGGCTACATGGGGGCCAGGTATGTTCAACATGGAGGCTCCATCTTCCCTTTTCTTTGTCAATCATGTGTACAGTAAAGGAAAAGGCAACATGATGCAGGCCAGGTAGAGAACATCTGCATAATAAAAGATTAGGCTGGGGTGGCCAGCTTCTTTGCATGCTATGTAAATGGCACTCCTGGTCCAACCAATCTTTTGGGCCCTATGTAAATCAGACACTGCCTCCTCAAGCTCATTTATAAAACTCCGTGCATTTCATCATGGAACTGGCAACCCATTTTTCTCCAGGATCCCTCTCTGGGCTGAGAGCTCTTCTCTTTCTTTTGCCTATTAAACTTCTACTCTTAACCTCACTTTGGTGTGTTCACATCCTTGATTTCCAGCAGTGAACCTCGGGTATTACCCGAGATAAGTGACACTGCTTCAATTATCACTCCAATAGTGATGATGACCTCAGCACACCTATAATCTAATCCTAAACCACTGGACTGCACCCTTCCTCCCTCCCTCCCTCCCTTCTTTCTTTCTTTCCCCCTCCCTTTTTTTTTTTTTTTTTTTCTTTGACAGGGTTTTGCTCTGTCACCCAGGCTGAACTGCAGTGGGGCGATCTCAGCTCACTGCAACCTTGACCTTCCGAGCTCAATCAATCCTCCGACCTTAGCCTCCCAAGTAGCTGGAAGTGTAGACGCACACCACCACATTCGGTTAATTTTTGTATTTTCAGTAGAGGTGGGGTTTCATCATGTTGCCTAGGCTGGTCTCAAACTCCTGGCCTCAAGCAATCCTCCCACCTCCACCTCCCAAAGTGCTAAGATTACAGGCATGAGCCACCACACCCAGCCATACTGTGTCTTTTTAAAATAAGAGCTACGGGCACCATAGCTCACACCTGTATTCCCAGCATTTTGGGATGCTGAGGTGAGTGGATCACCTGTGGTCAGGAGTTTGAACCAGCCAGGCCAACATAGTGAAACCCCATCTCTACTAAAAATACAAAAAATTAGCCAGGCATGGTAGTGCACACCTGTAATCCCAGCCACTCAGGAGGCTGAGACAGGAGAATGGCTTGAACCCAGGAGGCAAAGATTGCAGTGAGCTGAGCTTGTGCCATGCCTGGGTGACAGAGCAAGACTTTGTCTCAAAAAATAAATAAAATAAAATAAGAGAGTGGGATTCAATGATGTCTAGTATTTTCGGCTGTTATATTGTGTGATTCTATAACTCTACAGCACTTTCAGATGGCAAGAAGGACAAGAAAAACTTCAAGTACACAATGGGGACATATAAACCATCAAGATGCAATCTAACCAACTGATGTCCCATTGTCCTGGTTCTTCCCAGAAGCTGGAAGGTTTCTACAGCCAAGATCAGTTAGGCTTAACTAGGGCTTCAGCTCCTTAACTGTTATTTGCTTAGGCATGATCAACTGAGTCAGCCTGGCCTTAAGTAACTCTTAAAATTGAACCAGTACTGACCAAGAATGTAGACCCCCCCCATTTTTTTTTAATTACAGGTGCAATGAAAACTTGAAATGGTAGCACAATGGCAAAAGTTTTTTTTTTTTTGAGACGGAGTGTCATGTTGCTCTTGTCGCCCAGGCTGGAGTGCAATGGCTCAATCTCAGCTCACTATAACCTGTGCCTCCCGAGTTCAAGCGGTTCTCCTGCCTCAGCCTCCCAAGTACCTCATATTACCGAGTACCAGGCGCCTGCCACCATACCCAGCTAATTTTTGTATTTTTAGTAGAGACAGGGTTTCACCACGTTGGCCAGGCTGGTCTCGAACTCCTGACCTCAGGTGATCTGCCCACCTCGGCCTCCCAAAATGCTGGGATTACAGGCGTGAGCCACTGCACCCAGCCGGCAAAAGTCTTTAAATGCATTTACTAACGCTGACCATCCTGCTTGCTAATTGGAGATTATTCAGTCACTTTTACAACATAGTAATTGAATTTGGCTCCAGGCCATAATAAACATTCTGACCCATTAAATTAGGGCTACAAGCAACATCACTCCTTTGCTCAAGCTACAAACACATTTCTCACAGGCAGCCACAGGCAGAATATTAAGTTTTACAATATTCATGTGTCAAATGGCAAGACCTCCAATTAAAATGCTCATAGAAAAGAATCTTTTAAGATATCTGTACTTCCAAAGTTATACCTTTAGGCTTTTTTTTTCTTAAGGTTTTTATCTTTCCTTTTCAACTGCTGCAAACACAATTTAGTGTGACTACATATGAGCTGGGCACAGACTCAGTTCTAAAGTTGCAGAAAAGTGAAAGAAGAGAACAGCTGCAGCACTTCCAGAGCATGCTGGCTGAGATGTATTGATAGAAAATAAGCTGTAAACCAGCTCCAGCAATACTATTTGTGTTTGTGCCTTTTGCAGATTGTATTTCATCACTGCTCTTCATAGAACATTAATAGATTAGACACAGCCTTTGGTCTAAAACAAGAAAAAGACTTTTATAGAAATGTTAACTTCATTTCCTTTTGTTTCACTTGCTTACCAATATAAAACATCAATACCACAGCCTAGATATTGAACAGCTGCCAAAAACAACCGAACTCATTAGTAAATTAGGCTATACCATCTCAGATAACTTATTCCCAGTTAGGCAAAAGGAATAATCAGAATTAGTCAGAATGGAGAGAATTACAGTATACTAGAGAGTTCACTGGTTTATCCAATTTGTTACTTGTTTTAAGTACAGTCATGCATTGCTTAATGACAGGGATATGCTCTGAGAAATGTGCTTTTAGACAATTTTGTCATTGTGTGAACGTCACAGAGTGTACTTACACAAACCTAGACGGTATAGCCTACTACATGCCGAGGCTTTATGGCATAGCCACTGCTCCTAGGCTACAAACCTATATAGCATGTTACTGTTTTGAATACTGTAGGCAACTGTAACATAATTGTAAGTATTGGTGTATCTAAACATAGAAAAGGTACAGTGAAAATATCGTATTTTTTTTATGGTACCATCATCACATATGCAGCCTTTTGCTGAAATTTCATCATGCATGACTGCATTAAAGACAGTGCTGGCAAAGCACCTACACACTAAGCTACAATCCTTTTATCTTCATTCCTCAATAAATATCAAGTTCACTTCTAACGATTCATTAAAGAACAACACAAGTCTATATTTGGTTCATAAATGAAAACCATCTGAAACTAAGAGTTTAGGTGGAAGATATATAACAGCAGAGAGTGCCTGGATATCTAGAGACAATGTAGGCCAGACACGGTGGCTCACATCTGTAATCCCAGCACTTTGGGAGGCCGAGGCAGGTGGATCACCTGGGGTCAGGAGTTTAAGACCAGCCTGGCCAACATGGCGAAACCCCGTCTCTACTAAAAATACAAAAAGAATTAGCTGGGTGTGGTGGCACGCACCTGTAATCCCAGCTACTCGGGAGGCTGAGGCAGGAGAATTGCTTGAACCTGGGAGGCGGAGGTTGCAGTGAGCTAAAATTGTGTCATTGCACTCTAGCCTGGGCAACAAGAACGAACTCCGTCTCAAAAAAAAAAAAAAAAAAAAAAAAAGACGTTATGGACACTGAAGTTTTATTTATTTATAAATTTATTTTTATTGTATTTAATTTTTTCTTGAGACGGAGTCTCGCTCTGTCACCCAAGCTGGAATGCAATGGTGCAACCTTGGCTCACTGCAACTGCTGCCTCCTGGGTGCAAGCAATCCTCCTGCCTTAGCCTCTGGAGTAGCTGGAACTATAGGCGTGTGCCACCATGCCCAACCAATTTTTGTATTTTTAGTAGAGATGGGGTTTCACCATATTGACCAGGCTGGTCTTGAACTCCTGACCCTAGGTGATCCACCCACTTCAGCCTCCCAAAGTGCTGGGATTACAGGCGTGAGCCACAGTGCCCGGCCTGAAGTTTTAATTTTGAATAACTTCTTATGTCTCAAAATATTGATCTGTTTTTTTCCCCAAATATTTTAAAATGCAAATACTATTCTTAGCTCCTGGACAGTAAAAACACAGGCTATAGTTTGCTGACTTCTGCTCTCCATCGAGAAATAATAAAATCAGAAAAGGGTTAGGGATGTGATAGCCCTGAAGAGCTAGAATAAGGAATTTAAATTAATCTGGAAGACAATGGGGACGAGGCATAGGTTTCTGAGCAAGAAACTTGCGATCAGAGCTATACTTAAGAAAGATTTACTTGGCAGTAATGGAAAGGAAGGAGAGATTAGAAGATAACAATCAGCCTAATCCAGACTGGTTGCTTTGAGAAAGAAAAGAAGAAAAAAGATATGAAAAGAAAGATCAACGGAACATTTGTTGGAGAAAAAAAAAAAAAAGAAGAGGAATGGTTTATTTATCTGGCAAGAATAAGTAAAAGGTTCCATTTCTAGACAAGAAGGAGAAAAAAGGAGATTTTTGCCTTCTCATTCTCTAGTGCCATCATTATAGTATGTAACTTCAGCAGACTAATTGAGGAATTTGCCTTTTTACGGAAGATTTAGAATAGCCCAAGTTGGAACTTCCAGTTCAGAGACAGAGTCTTCTGGTATATGTCAGTTGAAACGTAGCAATCATGTTTTGGTTTCACAGATGCAATAGGCATGGCAGTTTCAAGGATGGTTTATCTCTTTATGGCCCTTTTTACTCCAGAAACTTTCCAAATTAGGAAAGAGTATTCATCTGGCTTACATAGATATATCATTTGCCTTCGGAATTTTTAAGTCATTCTTCTATGACTCAGAATTTTTATCTATCTTTTCTTGTTCTGACAGGGGAAAAAAACTGCAGTGCTGAAAATGCAACCAATTCAAAATTAAAGTATGTAACTACTCTCATTCTATGGACTCAAATTTGGAAGCTGGGTAGGGGGGGTCAAGAGAAAGGAGGGGTGGAAACAGACACGAACACTATTAGTTCTAATTCATGATAACAACCATAGTCAAATATTTTAGGAACACAGGGAAGAGCTTCATGAAGAGAATGACATCTGTACTGGGCCCATTCTAATGAGAAAGGAAGGGCAACTCCAGGCAGTGGGAAGAGTACAAACAATAACAACAAAAAGATGGGGGGAAAATACAGAACTTATTTCTCTTGTTTCCAAAGTGGCACATGTTCATTGTAAGGGTAAAAGCATAAACTATGGTTAAAAAAAAAAAAGGTTTTCATTAAAACAATTTTTTTAGCCGGGCACGGTGGCTCACGCCTGTAATCCCAGCACTTTGGGAGGCCAAGGGGGGCGGATCACCTGAGGTTGGGAATTCAAGACCAGCCTGACCAACATGGAGAAACCCCGTCTCTACTAAAAATACAAAATTAGCTGGGATGGTGGTGCACGCCTGTAATCCCAGCTACTCGGGAGGCTGAGGCAGGAGAATCGCTTGAACCCGGGAGACAGAGTTTGTGGTGAGCCAAGATCACGCCATTGCACTTCAGCCTGGGCAACAAGAGCGAAACTCCATCTCAAAAAAAAATAAAAATAAAAATAAAAATAAAACCAATTTTTTAACCTGAAATCCTACCATTCAATCCCGCCACCATTTTAGTATGCACTCTTCCACACTTATATCATAAATAGATTATCCTACTGTTTTCTCTCTCTCTCTCTCTCTCTTTTTTTTTTCCTTTGAGACAAGGTCTTGCTCTGTTGCCCAGGCCAGAATGCAGTGGGGCAATCATGGTTCACTGCAGCCTCAACCTCCAGGGCTCAAGTGACCCTTCTGCCTCAGCCTCCTGAGCAGCTGGGACTACAGGTGTGCACCACCATGCCCAGCTAATTTTTATATTTTTTGTAGAGACAGGGTTTCGCCATGTTGCCCAAGCTGCTCTCAAACTCCTGAGCTCAAGTGATCCACCCACCTCAGTCTCCCAAGGTGTTGGGATTACAGGCATGAGCCACCAAGTGATTGACCCTGTTTTTTCTTTTTTTTTCTTTTTTTTTTTTTTTTTTTTTTGAGACGGAGTCTCGCTCTGTCGCCCAGGCTGGAGTGCAGTGGCCGGATCTCAGCTCACTGCAAGCTGCGCCTCCCGGGTTTACGCCATTCTCCTGCCTCAGCCTCCCGAGTAGCTGGGACTAAAGGCGCCCGCCACCTCGCCCGGCTAGCTTTTTGTATTTTTTGGTAGAGACGGGGTTTCACCGGGTTAGCCAGGATGATCTTGATCTCCTGACCTCGTGATCCGCCCGTCTCGGCCTCCCAAAGTGCTGGGATTACAGGCTTGAGCCACCGCGCCCGGCCTGACCCTGTTTTTTCTTAACGTCTTACCAGCATAGATATCTGTCCCTCCCAGCTTGGAATATATATCAGAGTCATTAAAAAACACTGGCATTCCTGAATTCAAGCCCTTTCCTTAAGCGCCATCCTTTGAGCTCTCACTTCAACTAGATTGTTTGTGTTTTCTTGCAGCATCTCTCTAGGTGGATCCATGCTACCAACTATTGTATTTAGTTTTTCTTTTTCCAAGTGAGATCAAAAAGGTTAAGGCATGACTTCTCTCATATTCAACTTCAATAAAATCATTGATGAAGTCTTTTAGATTTAATAAGAATTCTAGGTTTTCTGCCCTGCATCTCAAAGTAAGCTCATTTGCATAATTAAAATATTTGCACTCTGACATCACCAATTACTGGCTCTGGACAAGTTACTCAAATTCTTTGAGCCTTAGTTTCCTTACCTGTAAAATAGAGATAATAACCACATAGTGCTCCCCTGAAAATAAATTAGTAATTTTTTTCTTTTTTTTTTTGAGACGGAATGTCACTCTTGTTGCCCAGGTTGGAGTGCAATGTTGTGATCTCAGCTCACTGCAACCTCCACCTCCTGGGTTCAAGCGATTCTCCAGCCTCAGCCTCTCGAGTAGCTGGGATTACAGGCGCCCACCACCATGCCCGGCTAATTTTGTATTTTTAGTAGAGACGGGGTTTCACCATTTTGGCCAGGCTGGTCTCGAACTCCTGACCTCAGGTGATCTGACCATCTCAACCTCCTAAAGTGCGGGGATTACAGGCGTGAGCCACCATGCCGGGCCAATTAGTTATTTTTAAAACATTTACTTTACTGATTCATTCTCAAAATTGAGAACACTATGAATCCAAATATAAATTAAGTAATAACGAGTCTATCTCTAGAATTGATCTTTTTTTTTCTCCCTCTCCCTCTTGTATTCTACACATGCTGCAGATGTGTCTTTTCTCTATCTGCACTCCTACCACTGCTTGAAGGCAGCTCTTACTACCTCTTGCTTGAATGGATGGCTCTCCAACCCCAGTGTCTCACTGGTGCTCCAATCTTTCTTTCTCGCTGCTACCAGGATTATTTTACCAAAATTTTATACATCAGCTTAAACACCTCTGTTTCGGGAGGGGAACATCACACACCACGGCCTGTCGGGGGATGGGGGACAAGGGGAGTGAGAGCATTAGGACAAATACCTAATGCATGCAGGGCTTAAAACCTAGATAATGGGTTGACAGGTGCAGCAAACTACCATGGCACATGTATACCTATGTAACAAACCTGCACGTTCTGCACGTGCATCCCAGAACTTAAAGTAAAATAAAGTAAAAATAATAATAATAACAAAAGATTTCTGTTTTCTAACATCCAATGCTTAGTATGTTCCTCTTTTAGAAATTATCCTGTAAATGTACTTGCACACGCATAAAATGACATATTTGTGTCATTCTTTGCCATATTGTCTGAAACAGCAACAGATCACAAATAACCGAAGATCCTTCCATAAGGGTCTAGTTAAATAAATTATCTACAACCATCAAGGGACTGTTATTTAACTGTCAAAAGAAGAGAAAGTTCTGTAGGTACAAACAAGAAATGTTCCCCAAAACATGCAAAGGATGAAAAACAACAACAACAACAAGAAACAGAACAAGCCAGTATAACAGGTCTTCATTTGTATGAAAGGGGACTAGTTACTGCCAGATTATGCACAAACTATCTCTAGAAGCATATCCAAGACATTGGGTTTCCTAAGTGCATCGGTTTCCTATGAGGAGAGAAACTGGGTGGCTGGAGTTCAATGGGGAAAGGGAGACTTTTCACTGTATACCTTTACCTTTTAAATTTTGAACCAGGTGAATCCTATACCTATTCAAAAACTGGTTAGTTTTGTGTTTTTTTTAATGATTTATGTCATCTGAGTCCCTTCACAAGGGACACAATCCACCTTAACAGTCTTGTTACTAAAGCTTCCCCATTCCCTAACTGCACACTCACACCCTTGTATCTTTGTATTCACTCTGCACAGAAGGTATTCCCATTTTCTCTGGCTGGCAAACTTCCTCATGCTTCAAACACTGCCTCTCTAAAGTGGAATGAACTTCCCTTCCTGCCTTCCTGCCACATTATGCAAAAGAGCCTTTGGCCTGCTTTCATTCCATGTTTGCTCCTTGGCATCAGAGGCTAAGTTCACAGTCCCAGCACAAGTCCATCAGAAGTTTACATTCCAGCTGGGCACGGTGGCTTACACCTGTAATCCCAGCACTTTGGAAGGCCAAGGTGGATAGATCACATGAGCCCAGGAGTTTAAGACCAGCCTGAGCAACATGGTAAAACCCCATTCTATAAATTAGCCAGACATGGTGGCGTGCACCTGTAGTAGTCCCAGCTACTTGGGAGGCTGAGGTGGGAGGATGGCTTCAGCCTGGGAGGCTGAGGTTGTAGTGAGCTGAGATCACGCCACTGCACTCCAGCCTGGGCAAAAAAAACCAGACCCTGTCTCAAAAAAAAAAAAAAGAAAAAGCAGCAGCAGCTTACACCTGTTAGAGACAGAGTTCAGGCCTCTTAAGGTATTAAATGTATGATGAAATAGCAGCATTATAGCAGCATTATTCACGATAGCCAAAAGGTGGAAGCAATCCAAATGTCCATCAATGGATGAATGGGTAAACAAATGTAGTATGCACATACAATGGCATATAATTTAGCCTTAAAAAGGAAGGAAATTCTGACACATGCTACAACTTGGATGAACCTTGATGACATTATTCTAAGCAAAATAAATCAATCACAAAAGGACAAATACTATATGATTTCACGTATATAGAGCATATCATATACTGTATGTTATACAGTATATACAAACACTGTATAATTCCACTTACATAGAGTAGTCAAATTCAGAGACAGAAAGAATGGTGGTTGCTGGGCTAGGAGGAATGAGAAATGGGGAGTTTAGTTGGGGAAAATAAAAAGGTTCTGGAGATATGTGATGGTAATGGTTGCGCAACAATGTAAATGTACTTAATGCCACAGATCTATATACACTTAAAAATAGTTAAAATTGCAAAGCTAATATTACGTACATTTTACCAAAATTTAAAAATTAAGAGAGACTCCTGTAGTCTCAAAACAATAGGATTATCCTGACATTTTACCAGATTTTTTTCTCTTTTTGAGACAGAGTCTCGCTCTGTTGCCCAGGCTGGAGGGCAGTGGCACGATCTCCAGCTCAAGCAATCCTCTCCACCTCAGCCTCCCAAGTAGCTGGGACTACAGGTGTACACCACCATGCCTAGTTAATTTTTGTACTTTTTGTAGGGAAGGAGTTTCGTCATGTTGCCCAGGCTGGTCTCAGACTTCTACACTCAAGCAATCTGCCTGCCTCAGCCTCCCAAAATGCTGGGATTATAGGCATGAGCCACCTTACCCAGCCTTCACCAGATTTTAAAGAGGCCTTGCTATTCTCGCTCTGGTATTAAGCTCTTATAGTTTCTATACTCCAAGAAAAACAACAAGAACAACAAGAAATGACAATTTTAAGTACAATAAAAGAACAAGAGACTATCAAAACTGAAGCAGATTTTGAAAAAGATCCAAAGGGAATTATAGAAGGGAAAAGACTGTCATTTAGGCTGGATGTGGTGGCTCATGCCTGTAATCCTAAGACTTTGGGAGGCCCAGGCAGGAGGATCCCTTGAGCTCAGGAGTTCAAGACCAGCCTGGGAAACACAGGGATACCCCATTATTTACAAAAGCAAATAAATAAAAAGAAAAAAGGCCGAGCATAGTGGCTCATGCCTGTAATTCCAACACATTGGGAGGCTGAGATGGGCAGATCACTTGAGGTCAGGAGTTCATGATCAGCCTGACCAACCTGGTGAAACCCTGTCTCTACTAAAACTACAAAAATTAGCCTGATGTGGTGGTGGATGACTGTAATCCCAGATACTTGGGAGGCTGAGGCAGGAGAATTGCTTGAACCTGGAAGGCAGCGATTGCAGTGAGCCAAGATCGCACCACTGCACTCCAGCCTGGGCAACAGAGTGAGAAGAGTGAGACTCCCTCTCAAAAGAAAAAAGAAACAGAAAGAAAGAAAAAAAGGAAAAGACTGCCATTTAAATTAAAAATTCAGTGAGTGGATTAAATGGCATATTAGAAACTACTACACAAGAATTAGCAAACTGGAAGAACCGAAGAAATTACCAAGTGGGAAACAAACTTTTTTTTTTTGGAGATAGTTTCCCTCTGTCACCCAGGCTGGAGTGCAATGGTGCGATCTCGACTTGCTGCAATCTCCACCTCCTGGGCTCAAGCAAGTCTCCTGCCTCAGCCTCTGGAGTAGCTGGGATTACAGGCATGCACCACCACACCCAGCTAATTTTTTTTTTTTTTTTTTTTTTTTTTGGTATTTTTACTAGAAATGGGTTTTTGCCATGTTGGCCAGGTTAGTCTTGAACCGGACTCAAACAACCTCCCAAAGTGCTAGGATTACAGGCATGAGCCACCGCACCCAGCCAGTAAATATAAACTTTTAAGAGACATGGAGGACACAGTGAGAAAGGTCAACATATCTCTAATTAGAGTTCCAAAGGGACAGAATAAAATGAAGAAAGAGGCAAAAATTCCAAGAGACAATGGCTAAGAATTTTCCAGGAGTGACAAATCAGTCCTCAAAATCAGGGAAACCCAGCAGTCCAGGTGCAGTGGCTCACCCCTGTAATCCCAGCACTTTGGGAGGCCAAGGTGGGTGGATCACTTGAGGTCAGGAGTTCGAGAACAGCCTAGCCAACATGGTGAAACCCCATCTCTACTAAAAACACAAAAATTGACCCGGCGCAGTGGCTCACGCCTGTAATCCCAGCACTCTGGGAGGCTGAGGCGGGCAGATCACAAGGTCAAGAGATTGAGAACATCTTGGCCAACATGGTGAAACCCCGTCTCTACTAAAAATACAAAAATGAGCTGGGCATGGTGGCACGCATCTGTAGTCCCAGCTACTCTGGAGGCTGAGACATGAGAATCACTTGAACCCTGAAGGCAGAGGTTGCAGTGAGCCGAGATTGCACCACTGCACTACCAGCCTGGGTGACAAGAGCAAAACTCCATCTAAAAAGAAAAAAAAAAAAAAATTAGCTGGGTGTGGTGGTGAGCACCTGTAGTCCCAATTACTCTTGGGAGGCTGAGATAGGAGAATCACTTGAACCCAGGAGGCGAGGTGCAGTGAGCCAAGATCACGCCACTGTACTCCAGCCTGGGTGACACAGTGAGACAATGTCTCAAAAAAAAAAAAAAAGATAAAGAAAAAAAAAATCAGGAGCCCAAAATAATCCCAAGAAAGATAAGTAAGATATTAAAAACCCTGGGGAAGGCAGGACATGGTGGATCACGCCTGTAATCCCAGCACTTTTGGAAGCCGAGGTGAGTGGATCACCTGAGGTCAGGAGTGAGACCAGTTGGCCAACATGGTGAAACCCCATCACTACTAAAAATACAAAAAATTAGCTGGGCATGGTGCCAAGTGCCGGTAGTCCCAGCTACTCAGGAGGCTGAGGCATGAGAATCTCTTAAGCCCTGGAGATGGAGGTTGCAATGAGCCGAGATCACACCATTGCACTACAGCCTGGGCAAAAAGAGAGAAACTCCATCTCTAAATAAATAAATAAACCCCAGAGAAAAATGACATAACAAACAGAGAAATTACAATTAGACTGATGACTGATTTGAAGGCAGAAGACATTGGAATAATATCTTCCAGTGTCCGAAAATGCTGGGAAAAAAAATTACTATCAGCCTAGATTTGTATTATAGGCAATTAAATTATCTTTCAAAAAAGAAAGCAAAATAAGCGAGGGCAAAATAAGGATTTTTCTGAGAAATAAAGAGTGTTTTCTGCCCTAAGATCCCACTAAAGATATTAGTGAAGGATGGACCCCAAGAAGGGAAATGTACCAGAAAAAAAGGTTATTTATCATTTCCCTTACATCTCAAAGAAAGTTGTAAATGTGGGTAAATGGGGGGCAAAACTGTATAAGGCAACAATCATGTCTAATTTGTGGGTTGAAAAAAGTCAAGACAAATGAAATCTGAGGCAACAGTATATAAGAGGGCAATGGGATTAAAAGTGTTTTTTGTTTGTTTGTTTGTTTTTCGTGGTTTTTTTCTTGTTTTCTATTTTGAGATGGAGTCTCGCTCTGTCTCCCAGGCTGGAGTGCAGTGGCACAATCTTGGCTCACAGAACCTCCACCTCCCACGTTCCAGCAATTCTCCCACCTCAGCCTCCCAAGTAGCTGGGATTACAGGCACACACCACCATGCCCAGCTAATTTTTTGTATTTTTAGTAGAGATGGGGTTTCACCATGTTGGCCAGGCTAGTCTCAAACTCCTGACCTCAAGTGATCCACCTGCCTCAGCCCCCAAAGTGCTGGGATTACAGGCATGAGCCACAGGGCCTGGCCAAAAATTGTTTTAATATCCTTTTATTACTCAGGAGAATAGTAAAGATGCTAATTGATTTAAGACTTTGAAATTAAATACGCATGGCAAAAAAAAAAAATAGTCTTCTTGAAAGACTAGAAATACTGAGTATAACCTCTAAACTAGTAGTTAAGGTCTCCTAATCTCACTTTTCAACTCTATTACTCCTATATTTGACAGGAATCTGAAAGCTATTCTATCCCTTTTTTCAGGCAAGAGATATTAAGCTAGTCAAGTATCTGGCATAGAATGTACTCATTAAATATTTGATAAACTGCTGGGCACGGTGACATGCCTGTAATCCCAGCACTCTGGGAGGCTAAGGTGGGAGGATCGCTTAAGCCCAGGAGTTCAAGACCAGCCTGGGCAACATGGGAGAAACCCCATCTCTACAAAAAATACAAAAATTAGCCAGGTATGGTAGTGCATGCCTGTAGTCCCAGCTACTCAGGAGACTAATGCAGGCTTGAGCCTGGGAGGTGGAGATTGCGGTGGGCTGAGATCACACCACTGCACTTCAGCCTGAACAACAGAGTGAGACCCTGTCTCAAAACTAAATTGGCTGTTCCAGAATATAATGAATTGTATTTCACAAATGCATAATATTTCTCAACTCTACCTGGAAAGCTGGTTCTATCTTATTATTTCAGTGAATGGCCTGGGTACCTCTTTGGGATTTTTGTTTTGCTTTTTTAAAAAAACAAAAAAAAGAAAATAGGACACTGGCTGGGTATGGTGGCTCATGCCTGTAATCCCAGCACTTCGGGAGGCTGAGGCGGGTGGATTGCTTGAGTCCAGGAGTTCAAGACCAGCCTAGGCAACATGGCAAAACCCCGTCTCTGCTAAAAATACAAAATTAGCCAGGCACGGTTGCGCATGCCTGTAGTCCTGGCTACTGGGGAGGCTGATGTGGGAGAATCACCTGAACTCAGGAGACTGAGGCTGCAGTGAGCTGAGATCAAGCCACTGCACTCCAGCCTGGGTGACAGAGTGAGACCCTGTCTCCAAAAAAACAAGGAAAGGAAAAGAAAAAAAGAAATAAAAGAAAATAAGATAATGAATGTTTGAGTTAAAATCCTAAATCCTAAACCCTAATTCTTGCTTCAAATTGGAAAATATATATACTTTTTCCCTCACTACTGCTTCTAACAAAAGAAATATAAATTAAAAATTTGCATGTCTATCTTTAATCATGGGAAACTGGCAATCAAAGGTTCAAGCACCTAAAACTGTGAGTGATATTTTCCCCACAGTTGGTAAAACTGTATATTCCACAACATATGGAATTCTACTGAAAGCTTTCATTGGCATTTTGCCTTGTTGAATAAAAGTTAGAAGCTATCTTAGACATTTTTTTTTAAATCAACACTGCCTTTTCATTAGACTAACGTTTAAAATATGACTTAAAATCATGGGAAAATATAGTAATGATAAAATCTAACACTCATTGAGCTCTTAGCTCTGTGTCAGGAATAGTTCTAATCATTTTAATGAACTGATTTAACCCACACAACAACATTATGAGCTAGGTACTATCTTTAGCTTTGTTTTACACAGGAGGATCATGAGAAATGGAGATTAAATAGCTTCCCCAATGTTACCTATCTCAAAGGTGTCAACAGTGGGATTTAAAACTAAGGAGTTTAATGCTTAACCATTATACTACTCTACTGCTTCCCAAAATTTTTATCATGTGCTGATTATCACATGCTGATTTATCTAGTATCTATATCTAAAGTGTGACTTTGGTATTTGCTAACTCATACTACCTGCACTTTGCCAAAGATGGCTATTCTGCTCATTTGCAAAGGATCAAAACTAATAGAGAATTCTAAATCCATGTTTATTTTTTTACTTACATTTTACATATTCTGTATAATCTTGTGTTGGGCTGTGCAGGATTATCCCCATCTGCACCCCAGGACTCTGTGCCTAGATTTTTTTCACTCAAGAGAACATGAATTAGATGGTCCTTTTGCATGCAATGCCCTGTGTTAAGCAATGATTTACAGCCACTTTCCTAATTGGCAGTTAAATTTCACCGATTCAACCACAGCCTGATACATATTTCTCCAAAGAAGCTTAAAACAGTTTTTGGTCGGAGCAGAAAATGGCCTTCCTATTTGTTTATTCAACAAATATTTTACTCCACAAGGCAAGATCCTACTATACGCCAAGCACCATGATGGATACTAAAACTTCAGGGACAAACACAGCAGAGCCAATATTTGCCCCTGAAGCTCTGGTGGGGAGAGATGTTAAACAGTGAATAATCACACAAATAATCAATTACAGCTGTGATAAGCATAATAAGGAAAAAATATAGAAAGTACATGATAGAAGGACCTAACCTAGCTTAGAGGTAGTCAGGTAAAGTGTCCCTGAAAACTGGACATTTAATATGAAAACGAGGATTAGTAGAAATTATCCAAGTAAAGAAGTACAGAAAAGTACATCAGGCAGAAGGAAGGCCAACAAGAAGCACCGTGCTTTGGAGGAAACAAAATCCCAATGAGTTTGGGTAGCCACAAGCAGAAATCAGCTGAGGTCAATGCTCAAAGGTCTCTTCCTAACTAGGTGGCCTACCACCTCCTCACTCCTCTCATACCGTACCAGTCTCGATCCGCTGCTGGCCCACTGTGTGTGTGTCACTCTTCCCCAATGTCACTACTGCTTCACATTTTCTCTGTGACTCCAAAGAATAAAAACCACTGTATTTGTAGTAGTTAATACACAACTCTTCAAGAAGAATATAAATTCTGCAACAATTATGTTGGTGGAGAGAATGTGAATAAATCGTTTTTATAAGAGTATTGATTTCATCTGTGTTTTAGGCAACTTGAGGCCAGAGACCATATCTTACATATCCCAACACCTAGCATTGTGCATAGCTGGAGTTTGACAAGTAACTTTACTATTTGGGGAGAATTGTAGAATGAGAAATTTAAGTGTTGCTGATCTACATTTTTTCTTATACAAGATTTACTAGCCTATTCATATATCCTTACCTATTTTAATTGCAAGAATAAAAACATGTTGTCCGCCTGGTAGATAAAAGATGAGCCAGTTCTCCAGTGATAGAGAGAGGACAAAGAGAAGGCTGGAAACACAAGGAACAGAGGTCCCTCAACTCTCAACTTTAACAACTGTGCCATTTCTTTCTTCACAGAAAGCTTACTCATGGGAATAACTTAAGCTTATTTCAAAAGAGGAATGACTGACTTGGATTGTGGCCAGCTGTGGTAAGAAGTGCAGTGAAATTCAGCCACTTTCCCCTTAAAAGTCATTCAACCGGAAATTTTATCAGTGGGAAATTCTCTAAGGGCCAAAGACTCTATTTTCTGCAGCTTAACAACATTTGTAAAACATTTTGAGTTCTAAGATTCACCACCTCTCTCCTCTATATACACCCCACACTCATGCCAATCCAGTGTGCTAACTTCTGATAGAAGCGACATGGAATTTTTTGGAATCTAAAAGTTGAAAATATGTACCCAACACAATATAATATCATTTATGAATCTGTTTCCCTTTGAGATTGTGTAAATATTTGGTACATAGCAACACTTGAGGCCAGGAAAAGAGAAACACCATGCCTTCCAGTAGAGGCAAGAGATAATCAGCTATCCTTATTGTCATGAAATAACCTAAAATGACTAGCTGGTATATTAAATATCAGAACATACCACACTTAATTGAAGAACTATCATGAACAAGGGACTATGGTAAACACAGAACCAATAATATGAAGAATATAACCCAGTCCTTGCCCTCCAGAAACCAACAGTCTAAAGGGAGACACTCTAGGAGAGTAGGGAGGGGAGGGGAAGAAAATTTGATATGAAATCCGTCATCCAAGGACTGATGATCCAGTAGATGAGGATACAAAATCTACAGATTTACCAAGGGACTTGAAAGAAGGCAGTGAGTTCCCCATTTCCTATGTCTAATTATACAAGTTCCCTTTCACCTAACACTCTATCCCACTATACCTCTTTGCATACATGCAATGTACATACTTAATTTAATCAATGGTTATTTGACCCCAGGTTTTTTTTTTTTGGAGACACGAGTTTCACACTTATCACCCACGCTGGAGTAAAATGGCACGGCTAACTGCAACCTCTGCCTCCTGGGTTCAAACGATTCTCCTGCCTCAGCCTCCCAAGTAAGTAGCTAGGATTACAGGCACTGGCCACCATGCCCAGCTAATTTTTTGTATTTTTAGTAGAGACGGGGTTTCACCGTGTTAGCCAGGATGGTCTCGGTCTCCAGACCTCGTGATCCGCCTGCCTCGGCCTCCCAAAGTGCTGGGATTACAGGCGTGAGCCACCGTGCCCAGCCCCCATATCTTAATAAGTATGTTGAGACCAGAAGTTCTTTCAGGATGAGGTTCATTATCTTGAAGTTATTTCATTTCATACTTTCTGAAACAGCAGTTTCCTATCTAGAGCACAGCTCCCCAAATGGCAGAGAAAATCTTGGGGTATTTTAAGACAGTGGGTTTCCTCACCTTGCTCTGAAATTCACCAGCAGGAAAGTGAACTAGAGATGGGTTTTGTTTTTGTTTGTTTGTTTGTTTGTTTCAAACAGTGAAAAGGATAAAAGCTGGTGCATCTATATATAGTTAAATTTGTATTTATACCCAGAGAAACATAAATTGGTTTGGAGTAACAAGAAAAAATGATGTAAATCAAGTTCAAGTAGACAGAAATGAAAAAGGCTGAGAAACACTGAGAGAAGATTGCGAATAAAGATAGATTTTCTAAATTTTCAATAATAAAAATGTATTATTTTGTAAAAAGAAAAATTATTCTTTTAGACTATATGAAGACACAGCATGATAAAAAGTGATTACTAATAGTATACTGTTCAATAGTATTATTTTAGGCCGGGCGCGGTGGCTCAAGCCTGTAATCCCAGCACTTTGGGAGGCCGAGACGGGCGGATCACGAGGTCAGGAGATCCAGACCATCCTGGCTAACACGGTGAAACCCCGTCTCTACTAAAAAATACAAAAAACTAGCCGGGCGAGGTGGCGGGCGCCTGTAGTTCCAGCTACTCGGGAGGCTGAGGCAGGAGAATGGCGTAAACCCGAGAGGCGGAGCTTGCAGTGAGGTGAGATCCGGCCACTGCACTGCACTGCAGCCTGGGCCACAGAGCAAGACTCCGTGTGGGGAAAAAAAAAAAAAAAAGTATTATTTTTTAGTGCGATATGAAAACTAAAATACTTCAATTATGATAAAAATACAAAATAACAAAATTCCCTGCTTACATATTCTCAACTTCCTTCCCTAATAAATCTTTTTGTAACTTGTTAAGAAGAAAAAGGTAGGCTGGTGCAGTGGCTCACGGCCTGTAATCCCAACACTTTGGGAATCCGAGACGGATGGATCACTTGAAGTCAGGGGTTTGAGACCAGCCTGGCCAACATGGTGAAACTCTGTCTCTACAAAAAATACAAAAAAATTAGCCAGGTGTGTGGCATATGCTTATAATCTCGGCTACTTGGGAGGCTGAAGAGGGAGGATCACTTGAACCCGGGAGGCGGAGGTTGCAGTGAGTTGAGATCTCACCACTGCACTCCAGTCTGGGTAACAGAGCAAGACTCCATCTCAAAAAAGTAAAGAAAAAGAAAAAGGTGGCTGGGCGCGGTGGTTCATGCCTATAATTCCAACACTTTGGGAGGCCAAGGGGGGTGGTTCATCTGAGGTCAGGAGTTCAAAGCCAGCCTGGCCAATAGGTGAAACCCCGTCTCTTCTAAAAATACAAAATTTAGCCAGGTGTGATGCATGCCTGTAGTCCCAGCTACTTGGGAGGCTGAAACAGGAGAACTGCTTGAACCTGTGAGGCGGAGGTTGCAGTGAGTCAAGATCGTACCATTGCACTACAGTGTGGGCAACAAAGTGAAATTCCGTCTCAAAATAGTAATAATAATAATAAATAAGGTAAGACAGCTTTCCTTTCCATAACAATTCCCAATAGAAACAGACTTAAATACTAAAATGGCTAGGGAAAAAAAAAAAAACAGCAGCAGCCACCTAGAGAATTTGAAAATTATGTTACCTGAACTTATGTGGTTCAATATATTCAGACATATACTGCAAGACTTCTACAGATCCAAGGTACGAGGAAAAGAATGACAGATGAAAGCTTTAAATGGGAGGTCCTTCCTCCAATATATCAAATTTCTTCTCCATGTTTCAGTCTTATTACAGACTTGAATTTCCCCCCCAAAAGTTAACTCTGAAGGATTTACATTATATAGCACTGAAAGTTGTTGAAGCTTAAAAATGCCAAGGCAGAAGTTTGTTTTTTATTCTAGTCCTATCTATTTGGAAAGGTTTAAGGGCTGACCTGCCTGAGAGCAACAAGAACTGACTGAATGGACCTTCCTCATCAAGAATTCTGACCAAACAGCATATTCTAGAAAGAAACCTCTACAAAGAAAGCAGCTAATCTCTGATATTTGCTCATTAAGGACCGCTACTTCTTTTGATACTGCCCTAATGCTGGTTTATTATGTAAAAATACACCCCGCTGTCAGAACCATGACCTAAAGGTTTAATGAAAAGGCTGGGCCCAAATCAGCCAGGAAGCAAAAAAGCAGCAGATCAACTTTATGATATCTTTGTCTCTTGCCATATGGTGCAGGGAAATAAAGATCCTTTAATGAGGAATTCTGACTCATAGTATGAGACTGCATTGTAACCAGCAGGGCTCCAAATAATATATCAACATCTGATCTAAATCATTAAATTTTAAAAAGGCACTCCCAAGAAGAGAATGCAAAATCCCAATGCCACTTTCAGATAGAAGGCAACATACTCTCACGTTATGAATTTAGTAAGTGATCTGCATAGCTGAAATGACTCTGAAACAGAAAAACCACAACCCAAAATAGCCTGAACACTTTTGTTATCTCAAACAATGGGCAGTTAGCCATTCATTCCTTTCTCTTAGTATATATTTCACTTGTTTCAGTCAAAGCCCATTATAAATTCCATGAGATGGTTCAAATTTGGCTATACCAGATATTTGAAAGCTGGGGATGGGAAATATTCATTGTACAATAATTCCTAATGCTATATGTTATAAATAAAAATAAATGATATGCATATGTTCATTTAATTTAAAATTTTAGGCCGGGAGCGGTGCCTCATGCCTGTAATCCCAGCACTTTGGGAAGCCAAGGTGGGTAGATCACCTGAGGTCAGGAGTTCGAGACCAGACTGGCCAACATGGTGAAACCCCATCTCTACTAAAAATACAAAAAAGTAGCCTGCCATGGTGGTGGGTGCCTGTAATCCCAGCTACTTGGGAGACTGAGGCAGGAGAATCACTTGAACCCAGGAGGCAGAGGTTGTAGTGAGCGGAGATTATGCCACTGCACTCCAGCCTCGGCAATAAGAGTGAAACTCCATCTCAAAAAAAAAAAAAAAAAAATGTAGGCTGAGTGCAGTGGCTCATGCCTGTAATCCCAGCACTTTGGGAGGCCAAGACAGGTGGATCACTTGAGGTCAGGAGTTCGAGACCTACCTGACCAATATGGTAAAACCCTGTCTTTATTAAAAATACAAAAATTAGCTGGGCGTGGTGGAGCGTGCCTGTAATCCCAGGTACTCAGGAGGCTGAGGCAGGAGAATCGCTTGAACCCGGGAGGCGGAGGTTGCAGTAAGCCAAGATCGCCCCACTGCACTCCAGACTGAGCAACAGAACGAGACTCTATCTCAAAAAAAAAGAAAAAAAAGTATATTGCATACCTATAACCCAGACAGGCATATCGTCCCTGCCACTGAGGAACCTACAACTTAGTGAGATGACAAACACTGAACCAGTATGAGTGTAATAAAAGAGCATCTCCATGCTATGCTGAACTATAGGCTGTGGATAATGAGGATATTCCTATCCTACCCATTTCCTAAGGGTGCAGTGAAAGACTGGGAAGTTGTCAGAAGGCTCTTAAAATGACAATCCTGGCCAGGCACACTGGCTCACATCTGTAATCACAGCACTTTGGCAGGCCAAGGCAGGTGGATCACTTGAGCCCAGGAGTTCAAGAACAGCCTGGGCAACATGGCAAAACCCCAGTTGGATATTTGTTTAAATACTACTAAAAATACAGAAATAGTCAGGCATGAAGGTGTAAGCCTGTAGTCCCAACTACTCGGGAGGCTGCGGTGGTAGGATCAATGCCCAGTGGGTTGACACTACAGTGAGCCCAGATTGTGCCACTGCACTCCAGCGTGGGCAGCAGAGCGAGACCCTATCTCAAAATAAATAAATATAAATAAAAATAAAATGACTATATATAAAACATAAACACTTCATAACTATACAAATGATGAGTACTTAAATAAGTACAGGTTGAATATCCCTTATCCGAAATGCTTCAGATCAGAAGTGTCTCGTATTTCAGATTTTTTGGATTTGGGAATTTTTGCATATATATCATGAGCTATATTGGAGATAGGACTGAAGGTTAAACACAAAATTCATTTATGTTTCATATACACTTTATACACATAGCGTGAAGGTAATTTTATATAATAGTTGTAATAATTTGTGCATGAAACAAAGTTTTGACTTCTACCCATCACATGAGGTCAGATGTGGAATTTTCCACGAGTGGTGTCATGTCAATACTCAAAAAGTTAGATTTTGGAGCATTTCAGATTTCAGATTTTCAGATTAGAGATACTCAACCTGTGTATGAAATAACCAGGCTAGTCTGTTTTTAAACAAATATCCAAGAAATAGTAAAATTCAAATGAGTCCTATAAAAGTAGTTTGTCCTACTGTTGTCCTTACTCCAGGACTGTAACAGGAGGACCCAATCTAAGCTACTGTTGCTGATACCAGAAGACTTTTGCCCTCTTACTTTGTCCATTTAGAGTTACACGAGCTCTATTTATAGAAAAGCTTTAGAAAAGCCAAATTTTCCACTGTGTGGATGTAAACAAACATTTAAGTTGTAGTTCCATTAAAATTTAAACATAGTTGTAGAAACATATACAGTCAGCCCTGCATACCCTTGAGTTCCACATATATGGATTCAACCAACTGGAGATCAAAAATACTCAAATAAAAATAAAAATAGGCTGGGCATGGTGGCTCACACCTGTAATCCCGGCACTTTGGGAGGCCAAGGCCAGTGGATCACCTGAGGTCAGGAGCAGCCTGAGTAACAAGGTGAAACCCCATCTCTACTAAAAATACAAAAATTAGCCGGGCATTATGGTGGGTGCCTGTAATCCCAGCTACTCAGGAGGCTGAGGTGGGAGAATCTCTTGAACCTGGGAGGCAGAGGTTGCAATGAGCTGAGATCGTGCAATTGCACTCCAGCCTGGGTGACAGAGCGAGACTCCTTCTCAAAAAAATAAATAAAAATAAAAAACAATAAAACAATAAAAATAAAAATTTAAAACAATACAGTATAACTATTTATAACATTTACATTGTATTAGGTATTACAGTATAAGTAATCTAGAGATGAAAAAGTATACAGGAAGATGTGCATAGGTTATATGCAATTACCACACCACTTTATATAAGTAACTTGAGCATCTGCAGATTTTGGTATCCAAGGGGGGTCCTGCAACCAATCCCCCATGGATACTGATGGATAACTGCCCATCTCCAAAAATCTTCTGTTCTCTCAGTCACATGAGTAAATGTTAAAAATGATTGGAACAGGCTGGGCATGGTGGCTCACGCCTGTAATCCCAGCACTTTGGGAGGCTGAGGCAGGCGGATCACAAGGTCTGGAGATCGAGACCATCCTGGCTAACACGGTGAAACCCCGTCTCTACTAAAAATACAAAAAAAAAAAAAATTAGCCGGGCGTGGTGGCAAGTGCCTGTAGTCCCAGCTACTCGGGAGGCTGAGGCAGGAGAATGGCGTGAACCAGGGAGGCGGAGTTTGCAGTGAGCCGCAATCATGCCACTGCACTCCAGCCTGGGCAACAGAGCAAGACTCAGTCTCCAGAAAAAAAAAAAAAAAAAAAAAAAATTGGAACAAAATATATTTCTGTCTCTGGCAGGGTGCAGTGGCTCACACCTGTAATCCCAGCACTTTGGGAGGCCAAGGCGGGTGGATCACATGAGGTCAGGAGTTTGAGACCAGCCTGGCCAACACGGTGAAACCCCGTCTCTACTAAAAATACAAGAAATAAGCCAACTGTGGTGGCAGACGATTGTAATCCCAGCTACTCAGGAGGCTGAGACAGGAAAATCACTTGAACCCAGGAGGCGGAGTTTGCAGTGAGCCAAGATCGCACCACTGCACTCCAGCCTGGGCAACAGAGTGAGACTGTGTCTCAAAAAAGAAAAAAAATACATCTATATATAGATACAGATATCTGTCTCATTCTTACATGTCTTTTGATGTAGGGACAGTTTTATAAATGAAACTTCATGATTCCCCAAGGAATCTACAAAGTTATTTTAAATATGATTTCATTCTAATAGGCTTCAAGCTAAGCAGTCACATATACCACAAAAACTCTTTATCTGTTTTGCAGGCATATTTTTGTGCTGATCTGTGTCTACTCTAATTTCTCAAAAAAGAAATGCTATGGGTCAGGCACAGTGGCTCACGTCTGTAATCACAGCACTTTGGGAGGCCAAGGAGGGTGGATCACCTGAGGTCAGGAATTCAAGACCACCTTGGCCAATGTGGTGAAACCTAGTGTCCACTAAAAATACAAAAATTAGCCAGGCATGGTGGCGCACACCTGTAATCCCAGCTACTCAGGAGGCTGAGGCAGGAGAATCACTTGAACCCAGGAGGTGGAGGTTGCAGTGAGCCAAGATCACACCACTGCACTCCAGTCTGGGCAAGAGTGAGACTCCATCTCAAAAAAAAAAAGAAAAGAAAAGACATGCTGTGAAATTGGGTGTGGCTGTGAAACAAGCTTACCTTCACATCATTCTTCTCATATAGGCCATTCATGTAGGCCATGCTAAAGCCAGGGTCTAAACAGATACTGTTGCCAGGCCTAGGACAAATGGAACCTCTATGACTAACAGCATTCCTGTTGCTTCTGATTCTAGGTGGGAAACTTCCACTGATATTTAACAACTTTGCTCTAAGTAGATGTGGAATGGTGGTGTGAAAAAAAGCAGAGGCGCCGGGCGCGGTGGCTCAAGCCTGTAATCCCAGCACTTTGGGAGGCCGAGACGGGCGGATCACGACGTCAGGAGATCGATACCATCCTGGCTAACACGGTGAAACCCCGTCTCTACTAAAAAATACAAAAAGCTAGCCGGGCGAGGTGGCGGGCGCCTGCAGTCCCAGCTACTCGGGAGGCTGAGGCAGGAGAATGGCGTAAACCCGGGAGGCGGAGCTTGCAGTGAGCTGAGATCCGGCCACTGCACCCCAGCCTGGGCGACAGAGCGAGACACCGTCTCAAAAAAAAAAAAAGCAGAGGGGCTGGGCATGGTGGCTCACGCCTGTAATTCCAGCACTTTGGGAGGCCAAGGCGGGCAAATCACGAGGTCAGGAGTTGGAGACCAGTCTAACCAACATAGTGAAACCCCATCTCTACTAAAAATAGAAAAATTAGCTGGGCCTGGTGGCGGGCACCTGTAATCCCAGCTACTTGGGAGGCTGAGGCAGGAGAATTGCTTGAACCAAGGAGGCAGAGGTTGTGGTGAGCCGAGATCGTGCCACTGCACTCCAGCCTGGGTGACAGAGCGAGACGCCTTCTCAAAAAAAAAAAAAAAAAAAAAAAAAAAAGCAGAGGACCTGGAACAACTGACCACAGGTCAAGTCCAGGCTAACTAGCTGTGCCACTGTGGGCAGGTTACTTAATTTCTCTGAACTACAGTATCCTCCCTCATCTGTAAAACGGAGACCACCACTATACCTACCCACAGATTGCTATGAGATTATAAATATGAAAGTATTTTATGAGCTATAAATGATCATATAAATATTCTTTTTATTTACTGTATTTTTTTCCTTAGCATAGGAATTATATGTTAATTTTCAAAAATTGGAAAACACAGAAAAATATTAAGAAAAAAAATCACTCACCCAAACATTGTTATTTATTTAACTGAAATAAAGTCTAATATCAACTGAATTTTAAAGCAAAAATATTTTCAGATGTTAATACTAATAATTACAAATGATAAAATTAACTGCTGACCTCCTTTAAAGATTAGAGTAGGCTGGACACAGTGGCTCATGCCTATAATCCCAGCACTTTGGGAGGCTAAGGCCGGAGTATTGTTTGAGGCCAGGAGTTCAAGACCAGCCTTGGAAATATAGTGAAACTCCATCTCTACAAAAAAAATTTTTTAATTAGCCAGGCGTGGAGGTGCACCCCTGTAGTCCCAGGTACTAAGGAGGCTAAGGTGGGAGGATCTGTTGAACCCAGGAGTTTGAGGCTGCAGTGAGCTATGATCATACCACTGCACTCCAGCCTGGACAACAGAGCAAGACTCCATCTCTAAAAAAAACAACAAAAGAAGAGCAAAGCAGTCTTTCCCATTTATCAGTGTAAAGTGAAGATAATACTGCTATTTGTCCCAGACCTGGTCCCAAGAGCATATAATATACGGATGAGGCCCATAAAAGTCAAGGCCACAAAAACTCCCAAAATAAATATTTCATGAGCCCAAGGAGTACTTACAACACATGCTCTCAGATGCATTGGAGAAAGCAAAGTATCTGAAGCCCCATTAATAAAACTTGCATGATTTTAATGTCACATCACAGACTGACATATTTCAATGGGCCACTTTAATGAAAAAAAGAAAAATGTATATACCATATTACAAAGTACTCAGTCTAAGACTTGTGACTTTTTCACACTGCCTGCTGAATCTAAGCCTTCTTAGAATTTATTGTGCCCCTCCCTATTTTTCCTTTCCCACCCTTCCCTTGACTACCTCCTCTTCCTTGTTTCATTATTGAATCGGACTCACTCTCTGTGTTTAAAACTGCCTTAAATAGAGTTTTAAGTGGTACATGCCTGTAATCCCTGCTACTTGAGAGGCTGAGGCAGGAGAATCACTTGAACCCAGGAGGCAGAAGTTGCAGTGAGCTGAGGTCACGCCACTGCACTCCAGCTTGGGCTACAGAGACTCCATCTCAAGATAAATAAATAAATAAACACTCCCACCCTACCCCCTCCCTAAGTGTGGAGTAAAAGTGATGACCCAGTTGCTATATATATATATATATATATATATATATATATATATATATATCAGTGACCAGACTACTTTGCTTAACAAATACACATGAAATTACAAATCCTAATGAGTCCTGCCCCCATAAAATTAAGTAATATCTTTTTCTTTTTTTTTTTTGAGACAGAGTCTTGCTCTGTGGCCCAGGCTAGAATGCAGTGGCACGATCTCGGCTCAGTGCAACCTCTGCCTCCCGGGTTCAAGCCATTCTCCTGCCTCAGCCTCCCGAGTAGCTCGGACTACAGGCACAGGCCACCATGCCCAGCTAATTTTCGTATTTTTAGTAGAGACGGGGTTTCACCATGTTGGCCACGATGGTCTCAATCTCTTGACCTCGTGATCAGCCCACCTCAGCCTCCCAAAGTGCTGGGATTACAGGCATGAGCCACCAAGCCTGGCCAAGTAATGCCTTTCTTACCACATCTCTAAACATTCAAATCTCATCTGTCTTTAAGACCCAACTCAATGTTATATCCTCCATGAAGCCTCCCCTGATTCTCCAATCAAAAGTAATCTCGTCTTCCTCTGACTTTCCATCATACTCTGTTTCCTCAGTGCCACTTAAGATTTCCAATTCAGTATCATACTGATTGTGTCAGGCATCACACTTATTGCTTTGACATTTGAAGGGGTCTCAATAAAAACCTGCTTGATAAGTGAATGACTATGTACAACAATTGAGAATTTCATCTTCATCTAGTAAATTTTAATTATGGAAATATCCAAAAGTCATTTAGACTCAAGAACAGTAAATGAAGTAGTTGAGCTCAAGAATGCTTACTTCAGTCAAAATGTACATTTTATGACCAAAATAAGACTAATTTGGCATACGTATGTAAATAATCTGAAAGAAATTCCCAAAGAAAAGCACTGGAATAAGGATATAACCTCCCAAAATAACTCCAAATAAATACCCAGATTATATAAATTCCAGAAGATTTGTTCTAAAATCAGTTTCATTATTTTACAGTAATACAATGTTTCTTTCCTAGCAAATTCAGAGTTCAATTATCCAGTTCTATTATTTCTTCTTCTAATATATTTCTGATTAATTCCTTCTCTATTTTCCCTGCCACTCACAAGTCCAGACCTTCATTTTCTTCATAACCAACCAATTTTAAAAGCTTCTCAATTTGTCTCCCTTCCCATAGTTCCTTCAACAATATTTACTGAGTGATCCCATGTGCCAATTTTGAGGGCAGGAACTGAGGACCATATAAAGAAATATCAGGCCAGGCACACTAGCTCACAACTGTAATCCAGCACTTTGAGAGGCCAAGGCGGGAGAACTGCTTGAGCCCAGGGATTTGAGACCAGCCTGGGCAACATAGCAAGACCCTGTCTCTATTTAAAACCAAAATAAAATTTTTAAAAAAGAGATAAATATCAGACAAGGCCTGACCTCCAGGAACAATCTTGAAGCATGTACAGAATCCACATATTTAACGATCACAATTGGCACCAAGGATGTGAAGCAATGGGTAGGTCCTCTGGCCTCCCCAAAACACACTATACTATTCTCACACGCCATTCTCACGCAGTCTTTCTCACACACTATTCTCATCCTCCTCCCTCTCCTGCTCTCTTTGTTCATCCTATTGGATATGGCCTGTGTTACACTGCCCATATGTCACACACCAACTTCATCTCCAATTTCTCTCCAACTTGTCTCCTGAGCTGCAATGAAGACGATGTACTTGCTATAACCTGGAAGTGACTTACTCACAAGTACCTTTGTTCATGATTAACTATTTATCAGCACAATCCGCCCTACTTTGTCTCTGCTAACCCATAGCTACCACCAATCTCAAGTGCCCTCTTTTGTATGTGTTGGAAAGTATATAACTTAACTACATATCATTGTTTTCATCTTATAACCTTATGTCTTTTGTATTTGTCTCACAGTGTGTATTACAGTGTTTCCTAACTAAGGGCGTATATCACAATCACCTATGGAGCTTCTTAAAAAATACAAAGGCCTGGCCGGGCACAGTGACTCACGCCTGTAATCTCAGCACTTTGGGAGGCCGAGGCAGGCAAATCACAAGGTCAAGAGATGGAGACCATCCTGGCCAACATGATGAAACCCCGTCTCTACTAAAAATACAAAAATTAGCTGGGCACGGTGGTGCACACCTGTAGTCCCAGCTACTCCAGAGGCTGAGGCAGGAGAATCGCTTCAACCTGGGAGGAGGACGTTGCAGTGAGCCCAGATCATGTCACTGCACTCCAGCCTCATGACAGAGGAAGGCTCCATCTCAAAAACAAACAAACAAAGGCCTTTAGCTACTTGGGAGGCTGAGGTGGGAGGAATTTTCTCAGCCCAGGAGATGAAGGCTGCAGTGAGCTATGATCACGCCATTGCACTCCAGTGCCTGCATGACAGTGAGACCCAGTCTCAAAAAAAAAAAAAAAAAGAGCAAAATACAAAGGCCTTGACCCTTGGAAGCTGGACATCTTTATTTCTAAAAAGCCCCACTGATGATTTTCATGCACACTCTAAGCTGAGAACCACTGATTTATTGCAATGTTTTCCATATAGCAGACATTCAATGCTTATTAATTCATGGCATGGAAGTCCATAAATAACTTTTCTCTAAATAGCCTAACCAGATATCAACCCCTAGACTACACTAGCTCTGTTCCAAGTGCAACATGTGGTTTTAAGATTTCATTTCCTGAAGTACTACATGGAGAGACACTATTACCTTGTCTCTTTACATTGTTTCCTATTTGTTGAAAAATGGAGGCCTGGAATGCAGCCATGTTAGACAACACTACATAAGAATGTACTCTGGAGTATTCTGTTCAAATTAGTTATAAAAAGAAGAACAATGTACAAGTAGACATTGTGAATGAATACAGCATTCTTACTGAATGAATAGATTCTTACTAAAGCTATACAGAAGAAAGATCAGGAATTTGGACGGCGGTGTCACCCTGTCTTCCTAGCTGTCAGTCTCCTAAATTGCTTGAGACAGTCCAGGGACCCCTGAAGACCGAGGAAGACTTTCAGCTGCTAAAGAGCCTCTAAGTGCACTGAGGAGCTCAAATCAGATAAGTAACCCAAGCCCCACCCAGACAGACCCACAGTTGCCTCCCAACTGCCCTGAACACACTATTTACACAGCTCAGTGGGGGAGCAGTATGAACTTTTTCCAAAGTTGTTCCTCACATGCAGGACCAGTCTGAGTCACCCACCCAGGGTGAGAAAGAAAAGTGTGACATTAGCCAGGGGAGTGTTGGGAGACTGGTCTCAGCACCTCTTTTTTCCCATTTCAGACATGGGCTCCTCCTCCTCCAGGAATCACCTCGGTTATGAGTCACAGCTGTGGGTTACAGGGGTCTGCGGAGCCACCAGGAAAGTTGTGGATGGGGAGGGGATGCCCCAGCCTTCTCTCCGGCAGGGGCGGCAGATCCCAGATTCCACAGGCCTCTCCCAACAGCTCCATCTTGCTTCCTGCCAGGAGGAGGGGCCAAGGAGGGCCCCCGAGTCTAGAAAGGCCCCAGTGGGAGGAGGCCGTTTGACAGCAGGTAAAGCCAGGTGGAAATGTCCACAGGAGGGAATGAAAGGAAGGGCAGCAGGGCTGAGCGGAAGGAAAAACAGGGCTTGTGGTCACGAATAACTGCATAAAGGTGTGAGGGTGACAGAGGAGTGAGCGTAAGTAAAACGCCCAGGAGGGAGGAGGAGGCGACGGAGAGTGAGGCAAGTGAATAAAAGGGCGGAATATAGGGAGCTCTGGGGAGCGGGGGTGGGCGAGGCGGATCTCAGGGTGAGGGGCAGAAGTATTAGAAAGGAGGACAACGTGGCTCAAATAAGGATCCCTGGAAGAGAAGGCAAGGGATCCGTGGGAGGGCCCGCTCTCCCTCCCCCACAGCCAGATCGAGGAGGCCTAAAAAGGCGCTGAGAGCGAGGAAGTCAACGTGGGGGCGAAGCCTGCGCGGGGCAGGGACCCTCGGACATCCCAGCAACTCTCATTTATTGGGTGCCTGCTGTGGGCCACACGCCGCGCGAGGCACTCCACAAATAATACCTCGCCGGATCTTCACGACAAGCCCGCCAGGCAGCCTTTTCCATGACTGCTCCCATTTTATAGATGAGGACACTGAGGCCGAGAGAGGCTCAGGACTCGCTCAAGGTCACAGGGCGGAGAAGAGGCCATTCGAACTCTCGGCGCCTGGCTCCGGAACCCACGCGGAAAGTCACGGCCAGCTAGCCGGCCGCAGGCAGCCGCGACGCGGGCCGGGACCCGGGGGACACCTCCCGCGCCCGCTCCCGCGCCAGGCCCTGCGCGCTCACCCGGACGAGGTTGCTGACGGCCGCCTGCACGGCGGCCACGGGCGCGGTGAGGTCAGGAATGGCTTTGCCGTCCACCTCGCCCTCCTCGTGCATTATCACCAGGTGGGAGATCTGCTGTGCCACCGGCTCCAGGATGCTCTCGATCGTGCGCGTATGAAACACCGGCATCGCGGCGGCGAGCGGGGCGGCGAACCGCGGGCGACAGAGAAGTAGGATCCACGGGGCCGGGAACCGGCGAAGAGACAGACTCTGAGCAGCGACTACAGAGTCGGGGCTTCCCTCCGCGTAACCAGCCTCACGGACTCTCCGCCCCCTCTCGTCGCCGCGCCCAATGGCAGCACCGCTCAGACCTGGGCCGCCACTCCTACTGGTCCCTTTTCGAGATGCTCCACCCCAGCCACCGCGCCGCCAAACCCCGCCCTTCCCCCATTCCCAAGGGAGGGGCCTGGGATTGGGGCTGAGCCGCCGGGATTGCTACCGGATTCCCGAGCCCTAACGCCGGGCGCTCCTTATAAGGGCATGGTGGGAGCGGAGCGGACGGCTGGAGCCGGCTGGCCCCGCCCCCGGGCCGCCTCCCGCCTCGGATCTGGGGAGCTCCGCCCCTCTGCAGAATCACCTCAGCTGGGCGGGGTCTCCTCACCTCAGGCGGTGCTTGAGTCTCAGGAGACCAAGGGGTCGCCCACGTCCCCTCCTCAACTTTTCCCTTCACACGAAACCCTCAAAATACTCCTTCCATTCCCTCCCAGTAATGCATGGGAACGTTTTTAGTGAAAGATTCAAACAGCAGAGGTGCACTGAGAAACAGCAGCGTCCCATTCATGTAAACGCAGGCTCCGCCCCCTGCCCGCCTCAGAGATATTCTGTTTAATAGCTGAGTGTATAGCCTTCTAGACTTGTCTATAGATTCACCTCTACATATATATTTTCTAAGTAAATGAGATTAATAAACATTTTCCTGGAACTAGGTATGATTGCCCTTGATGAAAATGCCCTTATCTTTCACTGTTGGTAAAGGGCTACCTCATTCTTCTTAATGACTGCATGGTATTCCATTGCATGAAATAAAACTATTTACAGAACCAATATTCCTAGTCATGGACTTGGGTTGGGTACTGGTTTTCACTATTAAAAAACAATGCTGATCCTGGCCAACATGGTGAAACCCCGTCTCTACTAAAAAAGAAAAAAAAAATACAAAAAATTAGCCGGGCATGGTGGCGGGCGCCTGTAGTCCCAGCTACTCCGGAGGCTGAGGCAGGAGAACCGCGTGAACCCGGGAGGCGGGGCTTGCAGTGAGCGAGATCGCGCCACTGCACTCCAGCCTGGGCGGCGGAGCCAGACTCTGTCTAAAAAAAATTCTGCATTAATTGTACTTGCCCCTGTGCTGTGCATCTGTGTATTTAATCTAGGACAAATGCCTACCAGGGAAGTGAAAAATGCAAGTGTGTGCATTTTATATTTTGATAGGTAAGACCAAATTAACCAGTTCCCTCACGGTTTGTATATCTTCCAAATTCACTTTTGCCCAAGCTTTCCCATTCTGAGGCAAAACACTTTCAGTAATGCCTCCAACCAAAAGATCCTCATGTCAAATGAAAAGTTTTGTCTAGTCCTACCACAACCACCAGAGCTGTTTTCTCTGCCCATTGCTCTGTGTTAATAGTATAAATATTTGTGTGATGGGGCCAGGCACAGTGGCTCACGCCTGTAATCCCAGCACTTTGGGAGGCCGAGGCGGACAGATCACCTGATGTCAGGAGTTCAAGACCAGCCTGGCCAACCTGGGGAAACCCCCGTCTCTACTAAAAATACAAAAACTAGCCAGGTGTGGTGGCGGGCACCTGTAATCCCAGCTAATCGGGAGGCTGAGTCAGGAGACTTGCTTGAACCCAGGAGGTAGAGGTTGCAGTGAGCTGATACCACGCCACTGCACTCTAGCCTGAGCAACAGAGTGAGACTCCCTCTCCAAAAAAAAAAAAAAGAAAAATTGAGTGATGGAACTATATGATTTTTTTTGTTTTAAAAATTATTTTATTTTATTTTTATTTATTATTTATTTTTTGAGACAGGGTGTCACATCGATTGCTCAGGCTGGAGTGCAGTGGTGTGATTTCGGCTCACTGCAGCCTTGGCCTCCCCAGGCTCAGGTTATTCTCCCACCTCAGCATCCAAGTAGCCGGGCCCACAGGTGCATGCCACTACGCCTGGCTAATTTTTGTATTTTTGGTACAGACAAGGTTTTGCCATGTTGTCCAGGCTGATCTCAAACTGCTGGACTCAAGAAATCCACTTGCCTTGGCCTCCCAAAGTATATCTGGCCTCCCAAAAAGTATATGATTTTTTTAAATCCTCACCCTGTCCCCACTTTGCTGATTGTATATTTATGTGCAGTTTAACCTGTTCTTCTGTCCCATGTATTTCCTACAGATTGGCAGGAAGACTCAGAGGATTGATGATGTAATCGTCTTTAATGCCTGACTGGCCATATTAACCTCCCAAAAAGAATATCACTTTGCACATCCAGCCCATTGCTCCCCCACATCCAAAATCATACTCACTTCCATCCCCCTCATTTCCACATTCACTGGCTCCCTCTAAAATCTTTCTTGGTGCCCATTAGCATGTGTTAACACCAATGCCCTCCACAATCTGAATCCAGACCAACCTTATTGCCTTCAGCTTCCCCGCCTAGACCCACAGACAAGCAGGTTAAACAGTGCAAACAGCATAAATTCAGAACCATCCAGAGCTCAAGCCAGAACCCCAGCTTTACAACTTGATGGGGATATAACTCTGGCAAATGGCTTTTCTTCTCTCTGCTGGAACTTCTTTCTTTATAAAAGTGGGATAATAGCACCCTCATAGAGCTGATGTAAGGATTGGTGAATGAATTTGTAAAGCATCCAGGAGACCTTCAGTAAAAGAAACCATTATCATTATTAGCACAGTCACAAACTGACATATTCACAGTCTCCAGAAATTCCTGGTAGAGTTTCACTTTTGAGCTTTTCTCCACATTTTTTTCCCACCTAGAAAGCTATCTCTGCTTGTCTAACTCTAACCTAGCGCAGTAGACAGAATTCTAAGATGTCCCCCGGGATTTCTCACTCCACGTATACACACTCTCCGTAATCCCCAGGCTGTGACTATAACGAATTTTACTTTCATAATCAGATTACATTATATAGCTCAGTTGGTCTTAAAATAGGGAGATTATCAAAGTGGGCTTGACCTAATCACATGAGCTCTTTTAAAGCAGAGAGTTTTCTCCAGCCAGTTACAACAAATGAACTCAAAAGCACAAGAGGATTTGATGAGCTGTTGCTAGATTAAAAACGTGGGAGGCCATGGGTCAAGGAATGTGGGCAGCCTCTAGCAGCTGAGAGTGGCCCCTGACTGACAGCCAGCAAGGAAACAGGGAACTTGGTCCCACAGTTACAAGGAACTGAACTCTACCAACAAGAAGAATGATCTTGGAAACAGATTTTTCCTCCAGCTGAGAGCTCCAACCTCGATTTCAGTCCAGTAGACACCTTTATTTCAGCTTTGCGACACTGAGCAGAGAACCCAGTCACACCATGTAGGACTTCCGACCTACACAGTTGTGAGATAATAAATGAGTTGTGGCTAGGCACAGTGGCTCACGCCTGTAATTCCAGCACTTTGGGAGGCTAAGGCAGGCAGATCACGAGGTCAAAAGGTCGAAACCATCTGGCCAACATGATGAAACCCCATCTCTACTAAAAATACAAAAATTAGCTGGGCATGTTGGTGCGTGCCTGTAGTCCTAGCTACTCGGGAGGCTGAGGCAGAAGAATCGCTTGAACCCAGGAGGCAGAGATTGCAGTGAGCCGAGATCATGCCACTGCACTCCAACCTGGCAACAGAGCCAGAATCCGTCTCAAAAAAAAATAATAATAGAATAAATGAGTGTTGTTTTAAGCCTCTAGGTTTGTGGCGATTTGTTCATAACAATAGATCACTAATATACCTACCTTGAAGGTCCACTTTCAGTTCTTTTTTATGATTTCTCACACCAAGGCCCTGGCATGAGCTGTTTTGTAGTAACCCTTTTAATTGTCCTTTTCTGACATGATCAGTTTACATTTCTCTCCTATGACACAGGCTGCTAGATGTCCTCCAATATATCTGTTCTGCTCTTCCTCCACAGTAATAGAACCCCAGATGTATGTGAGCACTTAGCCATATGATTCTCATTTGACACTTGAAAAATTACAAATCTGGTTTCTAATGTCTAAAGTAGGGATAATAAAGTTTTCAGTCTCACTAAACATAGCACAGATTATTAAGGACTGAAATGTTACCATAGAAAGAGAGAGGTCAGTGCATTGCATGGGCTAGACTAAGGAATCATCATGAAACTAAGTTGCAAATATGTGGCAAAGAGTGTGTGATGCTCAGATTCCAAGCAGGAGGAGATCCCTATGGGCCTAAGGGTAAAAAAGAGTCTATGGGACAGTGGAACTAAATCTGCCCGCAAAGGAAGAATAATGTTTGGTTAGGCAGGCAAGAGGGCAGACATTTCAGAATGAACAAGGCAGGAGGTGGGCGAATGTTCCAGATCAGTGATTAGTCAGACTGAAGTGAATGTTCATGCAACTCAAAGATAAGGAAGAAAAGGGAAATTGCTACAGGATTATAAGCTACAGATGTAAAGGACTGTCTGACATTTGCTCTTGATTGTGGCTAGCTCGACATTACTCTTTACCGTGTAATTAGTTTGGAGACCACTAATGATAGGGAACATTGTAAGATATGTTAAAAAAAAAAATTCATGTTTCTTTTTTTCCTTTTTTTGAGACAAGGTCTAGCTCTGTCACCCAGGCTGGAGTAAACAATGGTGTGACCACAGCTCATTGCAGCCTTGACCTCCTGGGCTTAAGCAATCCTCCCACCTCAGCCTCCCGAGTAGCTGGGACTACAGGTGTGGGCTGCCATCACACTCAGCTAATTTTTTTTTTTTTTAATAGACACAAGGGTCCCCTATGTTGCCCAGGCTGGTCTCAAACTCCTGGGCTCAAGCAATGCTTCCATCTCAGCCTCCTAATGTGTTGGGATTATAGATGTGAGCCTCCAAATTTAGCATTTCTAAATTAGAAATCATTGGGGAAGGCCGGGCGCGGTGGCTCACACCTGTAATCCCAGCACTTTGGGAGGCCAAGGCGGGCGGATCAGGAGGTCAGGAGATTGAGACCATCCTGGCTAACACGGTGAAACCCTGTCTCTGCTAAAAAATACAAAAAATGGCCGGGCGCGGTGGCTCAAGCCTGTAATCCCAGCACTTTGGGAGGCCGAGACGGGCGGATCACGAGGTCAGGAGATCGAGACCATCCTGGGTAACACAGTGAAACCCCGTCTCTACTAAAAATACAAAAACTTAGCCGGGCGAGGTGGCAGGCGCCTGTAGTCCCAGCTACTCGGGAGGCTGAGGCAGGAGAATGGCGTGAACCCGGGAGGCGGAGCTTGCAGTGAGCTGAGATCTGGCCACTGCACTCCAGCCTGGGTGACAGAGTGAGACTCCGTCTCAAAAAAAAAAAAAAAAAAAAATACAAAAAATTAGCCGGGCGTGGTGGTGGGTGCCTGTAGTCCCAGCTACTCAGGAGGCTGAGGCAGGAGAATGGTGTGAACCCGGGAGGCAGAGCTTGCAGTGAGCCGAGACGGTGCCACTGCACTCCAGCCTGGGTGACAGAGCGAGACTCCGTCTCAAAAAAAAAAAAAAAAGAAATCATTGGGGAAGAATTTTTGATGGCAGCAACTCTATTACACATGGCTTCATGATGTGGGTAACTTTCTATTGTTTTAGTCTGTAGCAATTCTCTAAGGTAGGGAGAAAACAAGAAGTACAGCTCTTTCATATACAGATTAGGAAATTGAGACACAGTAGCCACTGTCAGTTGTAAGTACAATTTGTGAATTTTTTTTTCTTTGAAACAGAGTCTTGCTCTGTCACCCAGGCTGGAATACAATGACATGATCTCGGCTCACTGCAACCTCTGTCTCCCAGGTTCAAGAGATTCTCGTGACTCACCTCTCGAGTAGCTGGGATTACAGGCACCCACCATCATGTTGGCTAATTTTTGTATTTTTGTAGAGACAGGGTTTCACCATGTTGGCCAGGCTGGTCTTGAACTTCTGACCTCAGGTGATCCGCCCACCTCAGCCTCCCAAAGTGCTGGGATTACAGGCGTAAGCCACTGGGCCCAGTGCAATTTATGAAAATTTTAATCCAGGATAGAGCTGATTATAAAACCTGAGACTTCTATATTTAGTTACGATGCTCAGTGTCCCTCCAGGTTTTGGGGCTCTCCTCCTGCCTCGTTTTTGGACTGCTGAGTATCGGTTATATGGCTAAGATTTACTTACATCTTTCCATACACTCCAATACACTTTGTGCCCACACGAGTGAACCTGTAACATACACACACATACATACACTGCATTCTCCAGCTCATTATAGATGAACCTTCTCTATCTAGACCACTACGGCAGCCTCTTCCCCATGTGAACCACACAGTGGCTTCATTAGTAGCTCTTCCTTCCTTTCTCCAAATGCTGACGTGTACACCACGCCCCACCCTCCACCTCCACCCAAAACCACAACCATTTCCCCCATCACTTTGAATTGTGGTTCTTCTCTTTTCTTGACTAATTTTTAAAAATTCAGCGTGGATTAAGTAATGTTCAACTTCATACATTTTCCAATTTTTTTAATTATACACTTTTTTATTGTACTTTAATCTGTGTTGTGTGAGAAAGTTACAAACAAGACTATTATGTAAAATTCCAGCTCCTAAAGATGGCTACTATTAGCATTTTAATGTATTCTCTTTCAGCCTTTTTCCTATTCATCTGTATTTTGTGTGTGTGTTCAACTTTTTTCTCATGTGCTTTTTATTGAGATCATTCACACATCAAAAAATTCACCCCTTAGAAGTACAGTGCTCAATTTTTATTCTTGCTATTTTTACCTAAATATATGAAGAGTATATCCTGTAATTGCAGCTACTTGAGAGGTTGAGGCAGGAGGATTGCATGGTAGTCACGGTTCTCCAGAGAAATAGAACCAACTGGAAGTTACATCTATCCTATTGAATTGTGTGTGTGTGTGTCTGTGTGTCTGTGTGTGTGTGTGTGTGTGTGTGTGTGTGTATGTAAAATAAGGAATTGGTGCACACAATTATGGAGGAAGGCAAGCCCTAGACCTGCAAGTTGAGTTGGCAAGGTGGAGACCCAGTAGAACAGAGATTTAGCTCCAGTCTGAAGGCCAGCAGTGTCAAGAATAAAGGAAAGCTAGTGTTTCAGTTCAAGTCTGAAGGCAGAGAAAAATCCCAATTCAAACATACACAATCAGGCAGGAAAGAATTATCTTACTTGGAGGAAGTTCACTCTTTTCCTTATATTCAGGCTTTTTAAATTATTCAGTGAGGCCCAACCACACTAAGGAGCGAGGACCATCTTATTTACTCAGTCTATCAACCTAATCATTAGTCTTTTTCAAGAACACCCTTACAGAAACACCCAGAATAATGTTTGACCAAATATGTGGGCACCCCATAGCCCAGTTAACACAAAATTAACCAGCACGCTGAGCAAATAAATCCCCCTATTTTTTAGTCCAGTTTAGCTTGGGTTTTCCTTCACTTGCTGGCCAAAGAGGCATAATTATGTTGATAAAATTGTGTATGATATTTATGATAATACAATTATATGTTGATTATGTATGACAAAATAGAAATCAATATTTCCTGTTTTAGAAAAAAATGATAACTTTAAAACATATTGATTAAATTATTTGAAAATAATAAACTCATCACATTTTAACATAACATTTTCTTTTGAGATAGAGTTTCGCTCGTTGCCCAGGCTGGAGTGCAATGGCGCAATCTTGGCTCACCCGAACCTCCGCCTCTCAAGCGATTCTCCCGCCTCGGCCTCCCAGAGCCCTGGGATTACAGGCCTGAGCCACCATGCCCAGTTTTTGTTTGTTTGTTTGTTTGTTTGTTTTTTGAGACGGAGTTTCGCACTGCCGCCCAGGCACGATCTCAGCTCACTGCAAGCTCCACCTCCTGAGTTCCCACCATTCTCCTGCCTCAGCCTCCTGAGTAGATAGGACCACAGGCGCCCACCACCAGGCCCCGCTAATTTTTTGTATTTTTAGTAGAGAAGGGGTTTCACTGCGTTAGCCAGGATGGTCTCGATCTCGTGGCCTCGTGATACTCCCGCATCAGCCTCCCAAAGTGCTGGGATTACAGGCGTGATAACATAACATATTTTTATAAAAATAATGTGAACCCGGCTGGGCGCGGTGGCTCACGCCTGTAATCCCAGCACTTTGGGAGGCTGAGGCCGGCAGATCACCTGAGGTCAGGAGTTTGAGACCAGCCTGACCAACATGGAGAAACTCCGTCTCTACTGAAAATACAAAATTAGCCAGGCATAGTGGCGCATGCCTGTAATCCCAGCTACTTGGGAGGCTGAGGCAGGACAATCCCTAGAACACAGGAGGCGGAAGTTGCGGTGAGCCAAGATCGAACCATTGCACTCCAGCCTGGGCAACAAGAACAAAACTCCGTCTCAAAAAAAAAGAAAAAGAAAAAGAAAGAAAGAAAGAAAAAAGAAGATAATGTGAACCCTGTAAAACTGTCTCAGAGATCCTGAGTGTGGCCTAGACCCCACTTTGAAAGCCACAGTTAGATGCTGATGAGTTCCTTGCCCTTATCATACTTATCATTTTTAGCAATCATCTCTTATTTTTTGACTTCCCAGAATCACACCCATCTTTGTGTAGTGACAAAAGTCTTCTTTCTTAAAAAGAATCTATTTCAGATGGTTCAGATGAGGCTGACTACAACCCTTTTCCAACTCAGTAGTAAGCATGTGACCCATGATTGGCCAGTTTTTTCTGGAATTCTTATGCCGGGCTATTAGCAAATTCTCACTCAGGAGCACGTGCTCTTGCTCTTGCTCTCTGCCTCCCACCACCACCTAGCAGGGTTGTGAATCTTGGGCCAACAGTGGCTTTCTTGCCCACTAAGTAGAGAGAGAACCTTCTAAGAAACGGGAAGATCCAATCCTTAGAGACATAATTTGAATCACTAGAGCATGCCATGACTGAAAAGTCTCTCCTTCTTCTCAGTTGTGTGAGCCAGTTTGCTCAAGTTGGGTTTCTGTCACTAGCAACTGAATGAGCTCTGATTAATACACATCACTAACATTTGCACGCCATTTGTAACCTTCAAAACATTAAGAGTAACATGTGGCCGGGCACAGGGGCTCACACCTATAATCCCTCCACTTTGGGAGGCCGAAGCGGGTGGATCACCTCAGGTCAGGAGTTCAAGACCACCCTGGCCAACATGGTGAAACCCTGTCTCTACTAAAAAATATAAAACTTAGCCGGGCATGGTGGCAAACACCTGTAGTCCCAGCTACTCTGGAGGCTGAGGCAGGAGAATCACTTGAACCCAGTAGGCGGAGGTTGCAGTGAGCCGAGATTGTGCCACTGCACTCCAGTCTGGGTGACAGGTGGAGACTGTGTCTCAAAAAAAAAAAACAAAAACAACAACAAATTTTAGGCCTTTCCCGGAATAGTTTTATTTAAAGTGACCTTGGTGAAGACAAAGAATCTGTATTATTAATAAAGTTCCTTCATGAACCTGATGAAATCAATCCAAGATCTGGCATTTGATAAACACTAACTTAGGAAGTTACTAACTCCATCTCCAAGAACAATTCTTTTTATTCTTTTTTTTTTTTTTTTTTTTGAGACAGAGTCTCACTCTGTTGCCCAGACTGGAGTGCAATGGAGCAATGTTGGCTCATTGCAAGCTCCGCCTCCCGAGTTTACACCATTCTCCTGCCTCAGCCTCCCAAGTAACTGGGACTACAGGCGCCCCCTACCATGCCCAGCTACTTTTTTGTATTTTTGTGTATTTTTAGTAGAGATGGGCTTTCACCATGTTGGCCAGGATGGTCTCAATCTCCTGACCTCGTCATCCACCTGCCTCAGCCTCCCAAAGTGCTGGGATTACAGGCGTGAGCCACCGTGCTTGGCCGCAAGAACAATTCTTGATACTGTGTGGATTTCTATGCCTCTATTTTTAAAATACTCTTGTAATTCCAGGTACTCCGCAGGCTGAGGCACGGGAATTGCTTGACCCTGGGAGGCGGAGGTTTCAATGAGCTGAGATCTTACCACTACACTACAGCCTGGGCAACACAGCCAGACTCTGTCTAGAAAAAAAACCCAAAAAACAAAAAAACAATCCTCGGCTGGCACAGGAATTCCAAGGTTTTCCGAAATTTACTTGAGAGAAATCCTGAAGTTTGTAAATTTGGTAAAACGTTCCCACAAGGGATAGTACCCATTTATCTCCCATCAGCTTTCATCCTATAATATTTAGGAGTTTCTCACTATCATCTTCAACTTTCTATCTTGTCCACAGCTTTGCCAACCAAACCGTTAACTGTATATATCTCATAGTCTGACTCTTGACTCTACAGAGCATCTAGCAACTCAGCATTTCACCAGCCACAACAGACATCATTCAAAGGTGCTAACAACTACTAATGAGGGCATCAAGTTGAATATCACTATCTTGATCACCAAAGAAAAACCTATGGAAAAAATATTGGAAATCAAGTGGCAAAGTAAATGTGATTTTTCAGATTATATAATTGTATAACAAGAAAACTTAAGATACTCTACCAAAAATAAAACCTTATTTATAGTTAATAAGATAATTTATCTTATGGCAAATTTTACAATAGCTTTTCTTTAAATCAGAAATAACTTCCTGGAAAGGGGAATGGAAAAAATCCATTTCAGTTATCAATAAACTATGAATACCAACAAATAAATTTATTTTATTGTTATTTTTTGAGACAGGGTCTCACTCTGTCACTCAGGCTGGAGTGCAGAGGCACAGTAACGGCTCACTGCAGCCTCGCCCTCCTAGGCTCAGACAATCCTCCTGCCTCAGTCTCCCAAGTATCTAGGACCACAGGTGTGCACCACCATACCTGGCTAATTTTTTATTTTTATTTTTATAGAGACAGAGTCTTCCTATGCTACTGAGGTTAGTCTCAAACTCCTGGGCTCAAGCGATCCTTCCACCTCAGCCTCTCAAAGTGCTGGGATTGTAGGCATGAGCCACCATGCCTGGCCCAAATAAATTTAATAAGATAGGTACATATCGGCTGGGCACAGTGGTTCACGCCTGTAATCCCAGCACTTTGGGAGGCTGAGGTGAGCGGATCACCTGAAATCAGGAGTTCGAGACCAGCCTGGCTAACAAAGTGGAACCCCATCTCTACTAACAAAAAAATACAAAAATTAGCTGGGCATGGTGGCACACCCCTGTAATCCTAGCTACTTGGGAGACTGAGGCAAGATAATTGCTTGAGACCGAAAGGCAGAGGTTGCAGTGAGCCAAGAATGCACCACTACACTCCAGCCTAGGTAACAGAACGGGACTCTGTCTCCAAAAAAAAAAAAAAAAAAAAGGGCTGGGCGCGGTGGCTAACGCCTGTAATCTCAACACTTTGGGAAGCCAAGGCAGGAGGATTACCTGACGCCTGGCCAACTTGGTGAAACCCTGTCTCTACTAAAAATACAAAAATTTAGGCCAGGCGCAGTGGCTCACGCCTGTAATCCCAACACTTTGGGAGGCCGAGGCAGGTGGATCACAAGGTCAGGAGATCAAGACCATCCTAGCTAACACGGCGAAACCCCATCTCTACTAAAAATTAGCAGGGCGTGGTGGCAGGCGCCTGTAGTCCCAGCTTCTCGGGAGGCTGAGGCAGGAGAATGGTGTGAACCCGGGAGGCAGAGCTTGCAGTGAGTCGAGATAGCACCACTGTACTCCAGCCTGGGCGTCATAATTTGCCATAAGATAAATTATCTTATTAATTATAAATAAGGTTTTATTTTTGGTAGAGTACCTTAAGTTTTCTTGTTATACAATTATATAATCTGAAAAATCATATTTACTTTGCCACTTGATTTCCAATATTTTTTCATATGTTTTGTTTTCTTATTGCATTAACCACAACCTTTAATATCAAATACAGTGATGATTATAGTCATCTCCTTTTTTACAGATGATTTTATTTATTTATTTATTTTTTTTTTTTTGAGACGGAGTCTCGCTCTGTCGCCCAGGCTGGAGTACAGTGGCGCGATCTCGGCTCACTGCAAGCTCCACCTCCCAGGTTCACGCCATTCTCCTGCCTCAGCCTCCCAAGTAGCTGGGACTACAGGCACCCGCCACCATGTCCGGCTAATTTTTTGTATTTTTAGTAGAGACGGGGCTTCACTGTGGTCTCGATCTCCTGACCTCGTGATCCGCCCGCCTCGGCCTCCCAAAGTGCTGGGATTTCAGGCGTGAGACACCGGGCCCAGCCCTGCAGATGATTTTAGTATGTCACCATTTAAAATAATTTTATTCTTCATAAAGATTACATTTTAGTCAAAATACATGTGAGCTACCTCAATGATTGCAAAGATGGCATATATCCATTAAGAATGTTTTTAGCTGCAAGCCAGGTGTGGTGGCTCATGCCTGTAATCCCAGCACTTTGAGAGGCCAAGGCAGGCAGATTGCTTGAGGTCAGGAGTTCAAGATCAGCCTGGCCAACATGGCAAAACCCGTCTCTACTAAAAATATAAAAATTATCGGCTGGGCACGGTGGCTCAATTGGCCAGGCACAGTGGCTCACGCCTGTAATTTCAGCACTTTGGGAGGCCGAGGTGGGCAGATCACCTGAGGTCAGGAGTTCAAGACCAGCCTGACTAATATGATGAAACCCCGTCTCTACTAAAAATACAAAGATTAGCCGGGTGTGGTGGTGGGCACCTGCAACCCCAGCTACTGAGGAGGCTAAGATAGGAGAATCGCTTGAGCCCTGGAGGCAGAAGTTGTAGTGAGCCAAAGTTGCGCCATTGCACTCCAGCCTGGGCGACGGAGCAAAACTCTGTCTCAAAGAAAGAGAGAAAATAATAAAAGAAATCATTGGATAACATCAATTTGGCCAGGCGTGGTGGCTCATGCCTGTAATCCCAGCACTTTGGGGGGCCGAGGCGAGTGGATCATGAGGTCAAGAGTTCAAGACCAGCCTGGCCAAGATGGTGAAACTCCATCTCTACTAAAAATACAAACATTAGCCAGGCATGGTGGTGGATGCCTATAATCCCAGCTACTCGGAAGGCTGAGGCAGGGAATTGCTTGAACCCAGGAGGTGGAGGTTGCAGTGAGCCAAGATTGTGCCACTGCATGCCAGCCTGGATGACAGAGTGAGACTCTGTCTCAAAAAAAACAAAAAAAGGAAAAAAGAAAAAAAATTAGCTGGATGTGATGGTGCGCACCTGTAGTTTCAGCTCCTTGGAGGCTGAGGCAGGAAAATCACTGGAATCCAGGAGGTGGAGGTTACAGTGAACTGAGATCGCGTCATTGCACTCTAGCCTGGGTGACAGAGCAAGACTCTGTCTCAAAAAAAAGAATGTTTTTAGCTGCAAATAGCAGATAATCTAATTAAAACTGGCATAATCAAATAGGAATTTGACTTCCAATCTTGACCAAGACAGAGTAACAGAAACTAGATTTACCCTCTTGTCTAAAAACTTTTAAAAAGGCAAATATACCGACAAACATTGGTCAACAGGCAGTGCATGATGTTGATCCCTGAGGAGAGGAAAACTAGTGAAGCAAGCATTCAATTTGCCCTGACTTACTGTCAGCTCAGAGAAGAGGAACCCAGAGTCCACAGTCTTCCTGAGCTGACGAGCTGTTGCTAAAAGTACTAAGCATTCAACAAGAGCATAATTCACAGTAAAGAGTACCAGAAGGAGGGAGCGCTGCACATGAAGAGCGCTCTGAAGATTTTCAGAGGATCACACTGGGTTTTCAACTGACCACTCTTTAGAATATGCATGTGAGAAAACTACCCAAGACTAGGAAAAGAACCATCTGAAAGGGGCAGGTGGAATAACTCAGAGATCAGATGGCAGTGGAAATATTTCATGTTCTCTAGAGCTAGAATGGAAAAAACTTTTAATACATGGGGGATCAAGCAGCATATTTGTACCAGTGATAGTTCTCTAGAGAAGCAGAACAAATAGGAGATAGATAGATAGATAGATAGATAGATAGATAGATAGATAGATAGATAATTATTATATAGGTATGTATCTGTACACATATATAGAGAGAGGTTTATTATAAGAATTGGCTTACATAATTATAAAAGCCAAGAAGGTAAGAGTAACAGCAGACTTCTCATGGGAAACAATGAAACCAAGAAGTCAGTGGAGTGAAGTCTTTAAAGGACAGGCATGCATCACTTAACAATGGGGACATGTTTTGATAAATACTTTGTAAGGCAATTTCTTCATTGTGCAAACATTATAAAACATACTTACACAAATCTGGATGGTATAGCCTACTACACATCTAGGCCTTATGGTATGGCCATTGCTCCTAGGCTACAAACCTGTATAGCATGTTACTGTACTAAATACTGTAGGCAAGTATAAGACAATGATAAACATTTGTGTATCTAAGCATATCTAAACATAGAAAAGGTACAGTGAAAATACTGTATTGTAATCTTATGCGACCACCGTTGTATATGCGGTTCGTCATTGACTGAAATGTTGTCTTGCAGTGCATGACTGTACTCAAAGAAAAAACAAAAACAAAACAAAACAAAGTTGCTAACCTAGAATTCCATGCACATTTTACCTTTCAAAAATGAAGATATCAACATCTGTGAAAAAGAAGGGGAAAAAAATGAAGGCAAAGAAAACTTTTTCAGACGTAGAAAGCTGAAAAACTTTGTATCTAGTGTGCATGTATTATAAGTAATGTTAAAGGAAATCTTTCAGACAGAAGGAAAATGATATCTACACAAAGGAATGAACTGTACTGTAAATGGGAAATATGCATGAAAGTATAAACAAATAAGGATTTATTGTCCTCACATAGGAGAAAGGTTGGAGATTCACAATGGGTGACTTTAATTCAACTGATTGGTCTTCAAGGATTCTAGCTCTTTTTAATCTTCATTCTGCCCAATTGGGCTTTTCAATGGCATGTGTGTTGCTTCAAAGAGGCCTTATCTTAAAATTGTTCTATTTACGGGCCAGTGAGGTATATTTGCATAATATTTGCATAAATATTACTGAGCAAAGGGGTCTAGAAAGCAAGTTCAAATGCTGTGGAAAGAAAAAGCAAGAGGATATTATCATGAAATTTGTAGCTAAAGAAAAAATACTCAAAAACTTAAACAAATTATAGTTATTAGCCCAACAAACTGAGGCATAGAAAAGGCCAAAGGTAAACAATTCTAGATTGATGCCTTGCAAAGCCAAAGCAGGAGGATCATTTGAGGCCAGGAGTTCGAGAACAGCCTGGATAACATAGTGAGACCCCATCAGTACAAAACAATTTAAAAATTAGCCAGGTGTGGTGGTGCATGCCTGTAGTCCTAGCTACTAAGGAGGCTAAGGCAGTAGGACAGACATCCTCTTGTACTTCATATGACTTTGTAGGGCTCCTACTTACAGGTATCTCTTTTCTGTAACCACCTCCCCTGCAACATTATCAAAGTGGAATGAATATGACCCAGGATTAGCCAATCATAGTATCTTACCTCCTTGGTAACAGTCAACCATTCAAGAATAGACATGTAACTCTAGAAGAGCCCATCAGAATCCTTCCCTGAAATTAATATATGGGTATTAAGAAAGAATAATTCTCTATTGGAGTTACTAACCTCTGTTGGAGTTACTAACCTTGAAAGATGTGAAATTGGAACTGTTGGAGCCATTTTCCCCAGAAGTCTGGAGTAAGAAAAAAATGAGACCAAATGACTGTGAGAAGCAGGGCACAGAGATTGGGAGAGAGGGATAGATTTGAACCATTGTTTGAGTTCCTGAGTCCAATTATGCTCAAAGTCAGAGACTGCCCTGAACCACCCAAATATAGAAACCAATAAATTCCCTTTGGCTTTAATTAGGTTAAGTTAGGATTCCCCTATCTGCAGTCTAAAGAGCTCTGGTTAATGCATGTTGCTGTTTCCCAGTCTTGGCTATGTTCCTCTCCTGAGTATCTAGAACTGGGCATGGTGGCAGGTACCTGTTGTCCCAGCTACTTGGGAAGCTGAGGTGGGAGGATTGCTTGAGCCTAGGAGTTTGAAACCGTCCTGGGCAATATAGTGAGACCCTATCCCTAAAAATAAATAAATAAATAATAAATAAAAATTAGGAGGAGGAGGAAAAGGAAAAAAATTTAAATTTAATTTAATTTTTAAAAAGAAGAAGAAAAAGAAAACCCACAGTATACTAGATGGTTTGTACCAGCTTAGGAAGAAGAAAAAGGCATTAAAATCACCCAAGAAAGAGGGATATTGCTTCCTTTTACCCATCACACCAACACACCCCCTCTAGCATCAGGTACACATCTAGTATTTGTATTCGGGAACTCATTTTGAGGATAGCACAGCACTGTAATTTGGGATACTATGATAAATACATTACACAATTTTCTAATTTTCTAAATAACAGTGTACTTTTGATGTGTATCCAAATCTTCACTTCTTAGTAGGGAGGAACTGCTTGTAACTTCTAAATAACACTTCTTATTCTGCTTTTAAAATCTCAAGGTCCAGTGTCTATCAGAAACAATCCATTGTACATACACGGTCTCATTTTATCCTAAAAACAATTATGTCTTTCATTAATCTCCATTTTCCAAAAGGAAACTGTATTTCAGAGAAATTAGGGAATTTGCCCAAGGTTGCTGCCCTAAGTGTTAGACACAGAAATTAAAAACAGCTCAAAGGAGTTTTTGTTTTCCTTCCAGTATGTGATCTATATGAAACTTGCTTTTTTAAAAAAGCTTTTATTTTTATTTTATTACATCTTCTAAATACATTTCTAATTAGAGTGCTTTAGAACCCCATGATCTAATAATTTTTCATGGGAGTTAATGACAGACCATAAACCACCTAGCAATATTCCTAAAATGTGATTTATTCTTCTAAGTAAGGGGGACCTTTGCATTACACTATGTGTGCTCAGGAATGATTGCTCCAAAAATTAGAGTGGATTTATAAATAAAGTCACCCTGGAGCATGGTATTTTATGGAATGACAGAGAATCTTGAAAAGTGGGCGAGAAATAATTAGTGTTCCCTGTAGTCTCGCTGTGAAGCAAGTATTTTACCTGGGCAACCAAAATGCCTGGCTTCAGCCTAATACTGCGAATTTCAGTCATATTTTCATTAATACTAAAACAATAACTCAATACTCATTCGTCTAATTGCCAAAAGTCACCACTCAGTGTGACCTGCTGGGAGAGGCTGTCTATTGAGGGGTCAGGAATAAATTTGTAAGACTCTGCCACTCTGGCCTCCTCTCCTTGTGGACTCTCTCAGGGATCCTCATGAGATGACCACTGCAGGGGACCCCACTGTTTCCCACTGGTTCTCTCCATGGTTACCCACACTCTGGTGTCAGAAAATGGTGTGTTGCTCTCCCCGTAGCTACTCTATCCCACATGTGGCAGTCTTAGTCAGAAATAAGATGACTTTATTTGTGTTTTTTTGTTTTTTTGTTTTTTTTTTGTTGAGACGGAGTCTCGCTCTGTCGCCTGGGCTGGAGTGCAGTGGCCGGATCTCAGCTCACTGCAAGCTCCGCCTCCCGGGTTTACGCCATTCTCCTGCCTCAGCCTCCCATGTAGCTGGGACTACAGGCGCCCGCCACCTCGCCAGGCTAGTTTTTTGTATTTTTAGTAGAGAGGGGGTTTCACCGTGTTAGCCAGGATGGTCTCGATCTCCTGACCTCGTGATCCGCCCGTCTCGGCCTCCCAAAGTGCTGGGATTACAGGCTTGAGCCACCGCGCCCGGCCAATAAGATGACTTTAAACAAAAAACCATGTATTGCACAGAAAGAAGAGTATCTCACACCATTCAAAGAGTTGCAGCCCAGCCTCGTAAGAGTCAGAACAAAAAGAATTAGGAAGTGGTCAAGTGCTAAGGCAGATACCTTCTATTTCGGCATCTTCTGCTGGGGCCTCTTGCTCTCATGGGCACCTGCTTCATTCCCTGTCTCTATAGAGTCTAACTGTCTTTATTTTTTCATCCATAGCGTGAAAAATGACTAGCTTGGTGTGTCTTGGTTCCCTCCCCATTTTCTCTCACAGGCATATTCCTTAATACATTCCTTGCACTTTTAATACCATCTTGATTCTGTCTTTTAAGAGGACTCAGACTAACACATACAGCATCAATACATTCTGGATTATTTAGTCTTTAAAAAAAAAAAAAATACCACGCGAAGGGAATAGCCCAGAGCAGTCACTGTGTACAGCCTCCCTCCACCACGAAGTGAAATTCATGCCTGTGGCCCCTCTTACAGTCCTCAGGGTTCCTTCATAAATAATAGGGGAAAAAAAACTCTCCAAGAAGAAGCAACAATGTAGGGGCATCACACAGCCTAAATTCATCGAGGAAAGAACAGATTCCTCTTCAAAGTTGTGAAAAGATACACCCAATTTATATGATCAAACACGTAATTTCTTGACCTAAAACAACTGTATTTGAGTTATCTTATTGTATTCAATTTTCTCTCAGGAACAATGGGTAGACACTTCATGTATATTTGCATAATTTAAACACAAAGTGGTGGTTCTCCCAGAACAGAGAACAGTGGACTTTTGATGTGTATCCAAATCTTCACTTCTTAGTAGGGAGGAACTGCTTGTAACTTCTAAATAACACTTTTTATTCTGCTTTTAAAATCTCAAGTCCACTGTCTATCAAAAACAATCCATTGCACATACATGGTCTCATTTAATCCTAAAAACAATTATGTCTTTCATTAATCTCCATTTTCCAAAAGGAAACTATATTTCAGGGAAATGAGGCAATTTGCCCAAGGTTGCTACCCTAAGTGTTAGACACAGAAATTAAAACCAGCTCATTCCAACTCGCAATCACATCTTTCCACTGCTTTCAGAGATGCTGCTAGAAATCTAGTTTACTAAGCTTTTAGTAAACGATAATACACAGAGCATTTAAACAAACTTGCTTCTACTTTCTTTTTTCCTTTTTTTTTTTTTTTTTTTAGACGAAGTCTCGCTCTGTCGCCCAGGCTGGAGTGCAGTGGCATGATCGTGGCTCACTGCAAGTTCTGCCTTCCCCGGTTCACGCCGTTCTCCTGCCTCAGCCTCCCAAGTAGCTGGGACTACAGGTGCCCACCACCATGCCCAGTTAATTTTTTTGTATTTTTAGTAGAAATAGGGTTTCCCCATGTTGGCCAGGCTGGTCTTGAACTCCTGACCTCATGATCCACCTGCCTTGGCCTCCCAAAGTGCTGGGATTACAGACGTGAGCCACCGCGCCCGGCCTACTTTCTATTACTTAAGAATGAATGGGCCAGGTGTGGTGGCTCATGCCTGTAATCCCAGCACTTTCAGAGGCCAAGGCAGGTGGATCGTGAGGTCAGGAGTTCAAGACCAGCCTGGCCAACATGGGGAAACCCCGTCTCTACTAAAAATACAAAAATTAGCCAGGTGTGGTGGCAGATACTTGTAATCCCAGCTACTCGGGAGGCTGAGGCAGGAAAATTGCTTGAACCAGAGGCAGAGGTTGCAGTGAACCAAGATCATGCCGCTGCACTGCAGCCTGGGTGACAGAGCGAGACTCCATCTCAAAAAAAAAAAAAAAAGAATGAATGGTCTGCGAACAACTTGGTCAAAATAGTTGAATAAACATAAATGTTTGCCAACATATATACATATATTGCTTAAGTTTCTGACACATTGAAGTGGGGAAAAGCCCCTTTTTTCCCTCTTCCCCATCATTGGTGCCGAGCTTTCACTTGGTGCCCAGTGAGGGATGGCGGTCAGCATGTCCAGGATGAAGCAAATAAATGAATACACGTTTCTCACTGTCAAAGAAAGGAGGTACAAATATGGAAACTGGGAAGCCTAGAATATATCCTCTAGTGTTGCATAGGGATTAGAGGTATCAGTATCAGAGTCTGATTAGATAGACAACAAATACAGGTGTGTGTGTGTGTGTGTGTGTGTGTGTGTGTGTGTGCACATGCTAGCTCTGTCCACTGAGATGGCCTAGAAGCAATGACATTCTGATAACAACAAACATATTAAGATCTTGGTTTCTAAATACCATCATTATCTGCTACAAGGAACCAGGGCTCCTTAAAGAAATGGCTGACTCCAGGGCTGAAGTAAGGAGAATACAAGGATGGGCTTGGAACATTTTACGACACCAGAAAGTAAAGAAATGCTCAAGGAATGAAGGGCACACATCTATAAGACAGTAACCAGCTTAAAAGGACTCCCACTGGCCAAGTCTGGGGACAATTTCAATATCAAGATAAATAATGATAATAACAGATTGTAACTCTGTGAATAAAAAAGGATTCTTGAGTCCATACTGATATCAATAATTAATAGGAGAGAAAGGAAACTCTATCCCACCTAATAAATCTAGAAGGAATAAGATAGAAAATTCCCATTTGGTAATCATCAGAGTAATAATATTCAGGTTAGAATCATTAATCAATGCTAAAACTGGTGAACGTTTGATGAGAAACAAGATTTACACGATTGCACTCACAGATTCTTGCCACAAAATAATTACTAATTACTTAAAAATGGAGAACCTGGCAAACACCATCTTATCTAAATGATAAAAGTTAGCATCACCATTAGCAGAACAAGTCAACATGTGCCTTCTGGTATGCTGCACTGAGACTAGCACAGTATTATTCCTGTGATATTCCTGCCAAATGCATAAATTATAAACATTAAACAATCCCCATCCCCCAAATTGAAGGAAATTTTCAAAAGTAACTGGCCTGGGCTCTTCAAAACATCAAGGTCACGAAAGAGAACTCAGAAATGAGAAACGGCTGGGCACAGTGGCTCACACCTGTAATCACAGCACTTTGGGAGGCTGAGGTGGGTGGATCACCTGAGGTCAGGGGTTTGAGACCAGCCTGACCGACATGGTGAAACCCCGTCTCTACTAAAAATACAAAATTAGTTGGGCATGGTGGTGCATGCCTGTAATCCCAGCTACTTGGGAGGCTGAGGTAGGAGAATCGCTTGAACTCGGGAGGTGGAGGTTGCAGTTCACAAGAGTGAAACGCCATCTCCAAAAAAAAAAAAAGGGCCGAGCATGGTGGCTCATGCCTGTAATCCCAGCACTTTGGGAGGCCAAGGCGGGCAGATCACGAGGTCAGGAGATCGAGACCATCCTGGCTAACACGGTGAAACCCCCTCTCTACTAAAAATACAAAAAATCAGGCGGGCGTTGTGGGGGGCGCCTGTAGTCCCAGCTACTCGGGAGGCTGAGGCAAGAGAGTGGCATGAACTCGGGAGGTGGAGCTTGCAGTGAGCTGAGATCCGGCCTCTGCACTCCAGCCTGGGTGACAGAGCAAGACTCCGTCTCAAAAAAAAAAAAAAAAGAAAGAAAATGAGAAACAGTTCCAGACTGAGGAAGACTAAAGAGATGTGACAACTAAATGCAACGTGTGATCCTAGACTGGATCGGGGACCTGTAAGGGACTCTTTTGGTACAATGGGTGAGATTTAAATTGGGTCTGCAGATTAGATGGCATTATTAGATCAATGTTAATTTATCAATCTTAATTGTTGTACTATAGCCTTGCACTCAAGAAATGCAAATTGAAATATTAAAAGGTAATGGGGCATCATGTCTACAATTTATTTTCCAATGATTCAGAAAAAATAATAAGTGGAGGATCTAGGTGAAGGATGTATAGAAGGTCTGTGTTCTATTTTGCAACTTTTTTTGTAAGTTTGAAATTATTTCCAAATAAAAAGTTTTAAGGATAAAAATTTGTGACAGTTTCTTCATTGAAGAGCCCTAAGAACAGCAAAGCCCACAAACACCTGTGGATTAGGAGATTTAGAGAAAACAAAACAAAAATATACATTTCAGTTATTTATAGCTGCATAATAAACCACTCCAAAATTCAGTGGCTTCAAACAACACCATTGTATTGTCTCTCATGATTCTCTGGATTGACTGGGCTCAGCTGGGCAGTTCTGTTCCATGTGATGCCAGATGAGGCCGCAGTCATTTAGGAGAACATGCACAAAGGCACACTCCCACATCTGGTGTCTTGGTGAGGATGACTGGAAGGTTGGGCCTTTCTCCATGCAGTCTCAGGGCCTCTTCCATTTTGCATGGCTTCTCCAAGTCGCTTCTCCACATGATCTCTCCAGTAGGATAGCCAGACTTTTTTTTTTTTTTAGATGGAATCTCACTTTTGTTGTCTAGGCTGGAATGCAATGGCGCGATCTCTGCTCACTGCAACCTCAGCCTTCCAGGTTCAAGCGATTCTTCTGCCTCAGCCTACTGAATAGCTGGAATTACAGGTGTCTGCCACCACGTCTGGCTAATTTTTATTTTGCATTCTTAGTAGAGACGGGGTTTCACCATGTTGGCCAGGCTGGTCTTGAACTCTTGACCTCCTGATCCTCCTGCCTCAGCCTCCCAAAGTGCTGGGATTACAGGCATGAGCCACCGTGCCTGACAGTCAGACTTCTTACATGGCAGTTCAGGACTGTTTTCAAAAGTACAAAAGTGAAAATTATCAGGCAGTCTTAAAGCTTCGGTCCAGAACTGGTACTGTGTCATTTTCACTCTATTCTATTGGTTAAAACAAAACAAAAGCATACAGAAATGTTCAAACATACAAAAAGTGCATAAACCTTTTATATGTATCTAGCTCCAAATTTTGTGTGATATCTTAAATCTCATTACGACTCTTAGTAATTTTAAAAAATGAGTTACAGGATCAATCCAAAGTCTATATGGGAGAGGGTTACCTAAAGACATGAACAACAGGAAGTATATCAGGTACCAGGGCCATTTTCAAAGATTAGCTACCATACTGTCATAGCTAATTTGCTTGTCTCCTTGCCAGAAATGTTATATTCCAAAATCATGTTAAATAAGTAATATTTAAAAACCAAATATGGATCAAAGCAAAATAAAGATTTTTTTTAGAGGCATGCTATAGATTCTTGCTCACATTCTCTCTTCTACCCTCTATCTGACCAGCATGTACTTTTGTGGTTGTTTCTTGTGGTTTTTGAAAATCTGCTTTCTCTTCTCATTATAACCTGTCATTTCTGAGCAGCAAACTACCTACCTTGATTTATGAAGTTTTCTTGTTTATATGTGTATTATTTCTTCAGATTTCAAAGACTGGTTAAAATAATCAGATGTATTTTAATCATGTTCTTTCACTATCATGAATTGAAATGTTAACTTTATTGAGATATAATTTATATACTATAAAATGTATACATTTAAAGTATAAGGTTCAGTGATTTTTAGTATGTTTACAGAGATTTGCAACCATCACCACAATCAATTTGGGAATTTTTTTTTTTTTTTTTTGAGACAAGGTCTCACTCTGTTGCACAGGCTGGAGTGCAGTGGTGCAATCATGGCTAACTGTAGCTTCTGCCTCCTGGGCTCAAGCAATCCTCCTACCTAAGCCTCCTAAGTAGCTGGGACTACAGGATTGTGTCACCTTGCCACAGTAATTTTTCGTATTTTTTCTAGTGTCGAGGTTTCACCATGTTGTCCAGGCTGGCCTTGAACTCCTGGGCTCAAGCAATCTGCCCACCTCAGCCTCCCAAAGTGCTGGGATTACAGGCATGAGTCACCATGCCCAGCCAATTTTGGAATATTTTTATCACCCCAAAAGAAACCTCCTATTCATTTGCAATCCTCCTACTCATTTGCACCATCCCTACCCCTTGTCGTAGGTACCACTAATCTACTTTCTGTGACAATAGATTTGCATACTCTGGACATTTCATATAAATGGAATCATACACTATGTGGTCCTTTGTAACCAGCTTCTTTCACTTAGAAAATGTTTTCAAGGTTATTAATGTTGTAGCATGTATCAGTACTTCATTCTTTTTTATGGCCAAATAATATTCCATACCTGACTATATTGCATTTTGCTGATTCATCACCAGTTAATAGGGCATTTGGATGGTTTCTACTTTTTGGCTCTTACGAAAAATGTTACTATGAAAATTCATGGGTTTTTTTTGTTTGTTTGTTTGTTTGTTTGTTTTTTGAGACAGACTCTCACTCTGTGGCTCAGGCTGGAGTTCATGGCTCGATCTCGGCTCACTGTATCCTCCGCCTCCAGGGTTCAAGCGATTCTTGTGCCTCAGCCTCCTGACTAACTGGGATTACAGGCATGCACCACCACACCCAGCTAATTTTTGTATTTTTAGTGGAGATGGGGTTTCATCACGTTGGCCAGGATGGTCTCCATCTCCCAACCTCGTGATCTGCCCGCCTCGCCCTCCCAAAGTGCTGGGATTACAGGCGTGAGCCACCGCGCCCAGCCATTCATGTACACGTTTTTGTATGGACATGTGTTTTCATTCCTCTTAGTTATGTACATAGGTCCATGAATTGATTTTTTGTTTGTTTTTTGTTTGTTTGTTTGAGACGGAGTCTCGCTCTGTCGCCAGGCTGGAGTGCAGTGGCACAATCTCAGCTCACTGCAAGCTCTGCTCCGCCTCCCGGGTTCACGCCATTCTCCTGCCTCAGCTTCCCAAGTAGCTGGGACTACAGGCGCACGCCACCACGCCTGGCTAATTTTTTGTAATTTTAGTAGAGACGGGGTTTCACCATGTTAGCCAGGATGGTCTCGAACTCCTGACCTCATGATCCACCCGCCTCGGCCTCCCAAAGTGCTGGGATTACAGACGTGAGCCACCGCGCCCGGCCTTTTTTTTTTTTTTTTTGAGACGGAGTTTCCTTCTTGTTGCCCAGGCTGGAGTGCGATGGCGCGATCTCAGTTCACCACAACCTCCAACTCCCAGGTTCAAGTGATTCTCATGCCTCAGCCTCCCAAGTAGCTGGGATTACAGGCGTGTGCCACCACGCCCTGCTAACTTTATATTCTTAGTAGAGACAGGTTTCCTCCATATTGGACAGGCTGGTCTCCACCTCCTGACCTCAGGTGATCTGCCTGCCTAGGCCTCCCAAAGTGCTGGGATTACAGGCGTGAGCCACTGTGCCCAGCCGAATTGATATTTTTATGAGAAAGTCAATGATTATTTTCCAATCATTAAACTTTTATCTTTCTGATATACGGAGAACTGTAAGTAATAATGTGGGGGGAGGAAAGTGGAGAAGAAGTTAATAGGAGCTTTCACTCAACATATAAAGGAATTTAAGAGCTTAGATGGTGAAGTGAAACTGCATGTTTTAAAATCCTGATTCTACTTTGAGAGGCTGAGGCAGGTGGATCACGAGGTCAGGAGTTCAAGACCAGCCTGACCAATATGGTGAAACCCCCTCTCTACTAAAAATACAAAAATTTGCTGGTGTGGTGGCACGTACCTGTAGTCCCGGCTACTTGGGAGGCAGAGACGGGAGAATCGCTTGAACCCGGGAGGCAGAGGTTGCAGTGAGCTGAGATCGCGCCACTGCACTACAGCCTGGGTGACAGAGCGAGACTCTGTCTCAAACAAAACAAAACAAAACAAATCCTGATTCTACCTCTTACAAAATATTTGCCTTAGGCAATTTATTTAACTCTCTGAGCTTCAGTTTCCCTTGTCTATAAAATGGAGAAAAATATAACTACCTCATAAGATTGTTGTAAGGATTGAATCAGATAGCACCAAACCCAGTGTCCAGCACATTGTAATGTTCATTTAATAGTAATTATTGGCTAGCCACAGTGGCTCATGCCTGTAATCCCAACACTGAGAGGCTGAGGTGGGAGAACTGCTTGAGTCCAAGAGTTCAAGGCTGCTGTGAGCCATGATTGTACCAATGCACGTCAGCCTGGGCAACAGAGCAAGACCCTGTCTCTGGAAAAAAAAAAAAAAAGTAAGGATTATTAATAATTTACACACTGCTGCATTTTTATAATGAGCATGCATTGCTTTTGTAATTAAAAAAATAATTTTAAGATGCATGAAATCAACCTTAATTCTGTGTGTTTACTAATGTAAATGCAGTAAATGCAGTCTTACATTATCAAATCATGCTTTAAACTGGAAAATAGTGCTTTGACCCTATTTCCTTGCTGTCTGTGTTTTAGATTAACTGAGGAAATGGAGACTGCTTACTTAAAGCCTGTATCATGCTTTTGTTATTCTTTTCCATTTTACAAATCAGGAGGGAGAATTTCCTGGGCAAAAAATAGCTCGTGAAGTAGTGGTGCCATTTTTCACCAAAATTGATCCTGAGATGGATATTAATTGTGTAGTCTACAAAGAGTTAATTTTATTTTTCCATTAATAATTTGGACCTTTGAAGTGAAGCAATTCTAACCGAACTCCTTTCTGACCCTTAAACCTTTTTGTTTTCGTGCAAAAGAAATCTGTTAATCGGCCGGGCGCGGTGGCTCAAGCCTGTAATCCTAGCACTTTGGGAGGCCGAGACGGGCGGATCACGAGGTCAGGAGATCGAGACCATCCTGGCTAACATGGTGAAACCCCGTCTCTACTAAAAATACAAAAAATTAGCCGGGCGAGGTGGCGGGCGCCTGTAGTCCCAGCTACACGGGAGGCTGAGGCAGGAGAATGGCGTAAACCCGGGAGGCGGAGCTTGCAGTGAGCTGAGATCCGGCCACTGCACTCCAGCCCGGGCGACAGAGCGAGACTCCGTCTCAACAAAAGAAAAAAAAAAAAAGAAATCTGTTAATCATCTAGCATCTTGCCAAAGATTCTGTCTCATTTCTCTATAGCTGATTTGAGTATTCCATTTTAATTAACTGCCTGTGGAATTAGTAATTATATGATTTCTCTAGTGACTCCAGTCTTAAATAATGAGATCCTTCTAATAAGGCTTGTTCTATTTATAGGGCTTAAAGAGAAATTAGATTGTTAGGAAGAAACAGCAGAAACACTAGAAATAACTATTAAAATATACTCAAATCTATTTTCTGGCCTGTTTTCTCATGCTTTATTTATATTTCTGGCCAAAAGAACAGGAGTACAAATGATGAGCATGTGAGGCCCTTGCCCTGGCTCCTCTCATCCATGCTTGGCCCCAACAGTGAGCTCCATGCCATTCACCAGGAGCTCCAAACGGGGTACCAGGGCCATTTTCCATTCCTAGGGATGGGAGACCTGCAGCCTTGTAACCAATCAACTTGTAAGTACCTACAAGGTAATAAGTACTGTGTTCCAGATTATCTTTGTGTGTTATATGTGTGTGTAACAGCTTTATTGACATATAGTTTATATGCCCTACAATTCACTCATTTAAAGTATACAATATAATGATTTTTAGTATATTCACAGAGTTGTGCAACGAACACCACAATTTTAAAATATTTTCACTACCAGCAACAGAAATTTCATACCCATTAGCAATAATTCCCCTTTTCTTCCCAGCCCCTACAGCCACTAATCTATTTTCTGTGTCTATGAATTTACTTATTCTGGACATTTCATATAAATGGCATTATATGCTAAGTGGCTTTTTGTGCCAGACTTCTTTCACTTAGCATGAAGTTTTCAAGGATTGTCCATGTTGTAGCATGCAATCAGTACTTCATCCCTCTTAAGACTGAATAAAGCCCGGGCGTGGTGGCTCACGCCTGTAATCCCAGCACTTTGGGGAGGCCAAGGTGGGCAGATCACGAGATCAGGAGTTTGAGATCAGCCTAACCAACATGGTGAAACCCCATCTCTACTAAAAATACAAAAATTAGCCGGGCATGGTGGCGCATGCCTGTAATCCCTGCTACTCAGGAGTCTCAGGCAGGAGAATCACTTGAACCTGGGAGGCGGAGGTTGCAGTGAGCCAAGATTGCACCATTGCATCTGGGCAACAGAACGAGACTCCGTCTCAAAAAAAAAAAAAAAAAAAAAGACTGAATAACATTCCGTTGTATGGATGGATCACATTTTGTTTATTCATTCATCAGTTGATGGGCATTTGGATGTTTCCATTTTTTGGCTATTGTGAATAATGCTGGCATGAACATTTGTGTGAAAGTTTTTGTGTGGACATGTTTTCATTTCTTTTGGGTATATATGTAGGAGTAGAATTGTTGAGTTACATGGTAACTCTACATTTAACGTTTTGAAGAACTGTCAGACTGTTTTCAAAAATGGCTGCACCATTTTACATCAAGGCTACTTATAAGATTTACTTGGTCTGGGGTTAATTGATGTTACATTTGGCTATGGACTTGGGAACAGGCTTTTGCTGTTCAGGTAAGAAACTTCTGTCAAAGTCAAAGTTTCTCTCTATATCACGATCCAAATTTAGCAGTCTAAAAGAGTATGTGTTTTTCCACAGTTTTAAAAAATAAGACCATTATTATTCTGTCTAGAAAGAAGAAGAGTAATTCTGCTTAACAAGTTTCCAGATTTCCTTAGCCTTTTATAGAACATTTGTCTCTTCTCACCCTAAGAGACTGCGTAGGCCTCAGGGGTAGATGGAGTTAGGCACAGTGGTATAAATGAAAGGGGATTGCAATATGTCCCCCCGTCATAGACCTATGCAGTCCCTGGCTGCCTGCCATAACACAATACCAAAGACTGGGTGGCTTAAGCAATAGGGACTTATTTATCACACTTCTAGAGGTGGGGAAGTCCACCATCAAGGTGTTGGCTAATTTAGTTCCCTAGTGAGGGCTCTCTTCCTCACCTCTTACAGATGTCCACCTTCTCAATGTATCCTCACATGTTGTGGGCTGGAGGGGAGCAGTTGCCAGGGAGCAAGTTCTGTTCTCTCTTCCTCTTCTTTTTTTTTTTTTTTTTTTTGAGACGGAGTCTTGCTCTGTCACCCAGGCTGGAGTGCAGTGGCTGGATCTCAGCTCACTGCAAGCTCCGCCTCCCGGGTTTACGCCATTCTCCTGCCTCAGCCTCCCAAGTAGCTGGGACTACAGGCGCCCGCCACCTCGCCCGGCTATTTTTTTGTATTTTTTAGTAGAGACGGGGTTTCACCGTGTTAGCCGGGATCGTCTCTCGATCTCCTGACCTCGTGATCCGCCCGTCTCGGCCTCCCAAACTGCTGGGATTACAGGCTTGAGCCACCGCGCCCGGCCATCTCTCTTCCTCTTCTTATAAAGGACACTAATCTCATCATGGGAGCCCTATCTTCATGACCTCATCTAAACCTAATTACCATCAAAAAGCCTCACCTCCAACCAAATAACATCACATTGGGGGTTAGGGCTTTGACATATGAATTTTGAGGAAATATAAACATTTAGTCCATAACCCCTCCATGTTGCAACAAAGTTTTCCATTTCACTTACAATAGCATCCTTGTTCACAGCAGTTAGAAGTGCACATGGGCTAATAAATGGCTTATTTTAGTCACTCACACCTAAGCATAAATTAGTTTTCTTTTTTTTTTTTTTTCTTGTTTTTCATTTTTTTGAGATGGAGTTTCACTCTGTTGCCCAGGCTGGAGTGCAATGGCACGATCTTGGCTCACTGCAACCTCCGCCTCCCAGGTTCAAGTGATTCTCCTGCCTCAGCCTCCCACGTAGCTGGGATTACAGGCGCCCACCACCATGACCAGATAATTTTTTGTATTTTTAGTAAAGACAGGGTTTCACCATGTTGGCCAGGCTGGTATTGAACTCTTGACCTCAGGTGATCCACCCACCTCAGCCTCCCAAAGTGCTGGGATTACAGGCGTGAGCCACTGCACCTGGCCTCTGAGCATAAATTAATACAAGCTTTCCTTTTCCTCTTAATCTCTGTTTAAGTACAATCAGCTCAAACTAAGGTGTTCTGATTGTAAAGAAGGTACTAAAAAAGGATAGGAAAGGAGTAATTTTAGGGTCAATCTAGAATGTGGTACACGCATTACTTTGATTAGGTTATTTACTCATAACAACTACATGAGTTAAACACTATTATTTTTACTCAGAAAGAAAGGAAAAGGCCGGGCGCGGTGGCTCAAGCCTGTAATCCCAGCACTTTGGGAGGCCGAGATGGGCGGATCACGAGGTCAGGAGATCGAGACCATCCTGGCTAACACCATGAAACCCCGTCTCTACTAAAAATACAAAAAACTAGCCGGGCGAGGTGGCGGGCGCCTGTAGTCCCAGCTACTCCGGAGGCTGAGGCAGGAGAATGGCCTAAACCCGGGAGGCGGAGCTTGCAGTGAGCTGAGATCCGGCCACTGCACTCCAGCCCGGGCTACAGAGCAAGACTCCGTCTCAAAAAAAAAAAAAAAAAAAAGAAAGGAAAAGGCTCAGAAAGTAACTTACTGAAGGCCATTTAGCAGATTGTATGTGTAGTGTTGGGATTTTACCCTAAATTTACTTGATTCTAGAGAATCAGAACATCCTCCTTCTATCCTGAATTGAGAGCCGACTGGTGCTGGGAAGGAGGTGGAGAGGGTAGGGGTTTATGCAAAAGCCAAACTTTATCTTCTCTACACATTTTTTTTTTCATGTCCCTGGTTGTCACAACCACTTGTTGGCAGCACCCCCGCCCCTCAACGGTTTGGCTGTGCAGAAGTGCTAATGAGTCCCTAAATGCTTCCCAGCTTAGTGGAGCTACTGTACTCCCCTAAGTGAGGAAGGCGGCAACAGTTGCTAACTGGGCCACACACACTCCGGCAAAACTTCCTTATTTGGAAAAGTCTTTTCCATCCTATTTGGGCAGAAAGAACACAATCTCACATTTAAGATAAACAAAATGCCTTGACCTACATCAGAAGGGGCACTCAAAAACACAAAAACACAGCCGAACACCAAAAAGATCCAGTGTATTCCTAGCTACTTCCCTTCAGGTGGAAGGTGGTGGGGGCAGGGGAATGCTCAGAAAGATAAAAGAACATTCACGAATTCCTTTTTCTTAAACCCCAGAAGCTATTCTAGTTAGCAATTAGCTTTGAATCTCAGTTATATGGAATTTAGCACACTTTTTACTAGAGTTAAGAAAATACACATTTTTAGATTGTTCATATTGTTGAAGTTGGGAGAGGCCTGAGTGGCACGACAGTATACTTCCTCAAGTATGATTTAGCGTTGCTTTTAATACCCTGAGCAGAGGTTACATTTGAAAATACAAGACCAAGTAGGTATTCGCAGGGTGGGCCAGTGGAGTCGACCTGAGTGTCCACTCCTGTCATTTTTGGAAACTGTGCCCAGGAGCAGCTTGTTAGAAAGATGAAAAGAGAAAACTTAAGTCTCAACTCTCCCCTTGCAGGGTGAACTTGGGCAAATGACTTAACCTCTCTGGGCCTCAGTGTGCTGGTGTCTGAAGAGGAGTTGACTAAATGATCACCAAGGGGCCGGGCGCGGTGGCTCAAGCCTGTAATCCCAGCACTTTGGGAGGCCAAGACGGGTGGATCACGAGGTCAGGAGATTGAGACCATCCTGGCTAACACGGTGAAACCCCGTCTCTACTAAAAAATACAAAAAAAAAAACTAGCCGGGCGAGGTGGCGGGCGCCTGTAGTCCCACCTACTCGGGAGGCTGAGGCAGGAGAATGGCGTAAACCCGGGAGGCGGAGCTTGCAGTGAGCTGAGATCCGGCCACTGCACTCCAGCCTGGGCGACAGAGCAAGACTCCGTCTCAAAAAAAAAAAAAAAAAAAAAAAAAAAAAAAAAAAAAGATCACCAAGGGCCTTCCCTATATCAGGGCATTCTTTTTATTTTTGAAACGGGGTCTCGCCCAGGCTAGAGTGCAGTGGTGCAATCTCAGCTTACTCCAACCTCTGCCTCCTGGGTTCAAGTGATTCTTCTGTCTCAGCCTCCCGAGTAGCTGGAATTCAGGCATGTACCACCATACCTGGCTAATTTTTGTATTTTTTTTTTTAACAGAGATGGGGTTTCACCATGTTACCCAGGCTGGTCTCGAACCCTGATCTCAGGCAACCCGCCTGCCTCGGTCTCCCAACATGCTGGTATTACAGGTATGAGTCACCACGCCTGGCCTCTTCCCAGTATGGGCATTCTATTTTGTGATTTCCATGATTGTGGAAAGAGTTTGTCTAGGCTTGGGTGTGCAATAGAACACACGGGTTTCCAGTGCCCTCTAGACCCACCCTGACTTCCCTCTTGGTCCTTTTGCTCCCTCAGCACTTCCAGAGCTCAGCCCTTCCTGTGTCCTGGAGCAAACCCTTAAAAGCCCCATTGGTATGCAAAGCATAAGAAGCCTAATACCCTCCATACCTGAAGTCTGCTGTCACCACCTGGCCCCGGGTGATGATGATGAATTGAATCAGATAAAATAACTCTTATTGGTATTAGCTAACATGTAACCCCCTTCCCCACAAAAATACCTTAAGAATAATTTGAATATATGTGCTTCCCCATGAAAGGTCCTAAACTCTGCATTCTTCATTTCTTTTTTCTTGAGATGGGGTCTCCCTCTGTCGCCCAGGCTGAAGTGTAGTGGTGCCATCTCAGCTCACTGCAACATACACCTCCTGGGTTCAAATGATTCTCCCGCCTCAGCCTCCTGAGTACCTGAGATTACAGGCATGCACTACCACAGCCCAGATAATTTTTGTATTTTTAGTAGAGATGGGATTTCACTATATTGGTCAGGCTGGTCTTGAACTCCCGACCTCAGGTGATCCACCCACTTCGGCCTCCCAAAATGCTAGGATTAGAGGCGTGAGCTACTGTGCCCGGCCTGCATTCTTCATTTCTGTGGGAAGGAGAGTGTTGATTGAATGGTTTCCTGTGCCCCTCAAATTGCGTGAAGGTTAGGCTGCTTTCTCTGATCAGACAGACTTGGAAAAGTCGTGTTATCTTGGCAGGAATATTGCAAAGTCAAGATGGATATTTTGTTTTCCTCTGCATTAATCTGCAGCTAATGCCAGTGAACATTATCTGTGTTTAATTACATTCGCTAACCAACTGACACAACCTCCCCTGGGAAGAAGCTTATCCGACTCTGACTCATGCTTTACAGCATGTTGGATTTGAGGAAATGGATAATATACGCCCTGCTGGCTTTGGAATTTTAAACAGAAACCCACATGCCGCCGAGTCTCCGGCTTACTCCCAAATATGGGAGAATCTGTGCCCCAGCAAGGGTGCAGGAGGCATGCTCAGTGTGACAAAAGGCAAAACCTGTGGTGTGTGTGGGGCAGGCCAGAGCCAGCAGCCACTTAAAGGAGAAGGAACAACTGCAAGGAAGGGAAGGGAGGCCAACATCCCAAGGCCCTTTTCTAGAGTTAGCTTGATTATGTCATGGTGGTGAATGTCTTATTAAAAGTAAAACGTATCCCCAACATCAGGGGCCAAAGAGGGGCTGACCTTTAGAGGCATTTAGAGCAGTACTCACAGGCACAGCACGTCCGAACTGGACGAGATGATACAAGCCTTGTGCTGGGCTAGCTGGCTCACCCTGAGCCAGATGATGGTGAGAAACCTCTGGGTAGCCAGGGTGCCCCAGGATTCCCTAAGAAATGGAGCTGTCCCAGGGCACAGCGATTGGGGTCATTTTTCTTGTGTCTGAGCCAGGAGGGAGGGGGCAGTATCCCAGAGCAGAAGGAGGTAGTAGCGGCTCACATTCCACCTCCTGCTCCTGCTATGGCTGAGCCCCTCCACCCCCACAAACTCTCTTCCCTTCCGTGTGGTCCTTGCGCTTCTTCTCCTTAAAAAAACCTTTATTGGGGCTGGGCACAGTGGCTCACGTCTGTAATTCCAGCACTTTGGGAGGCTGAGGCAGGTGGATCACCTGAGGTCAGGAGTTCGAGAGCAGCCTGGCCAACATGGTAAAACCTCGTCTCTACTAAAAATAAAAAAATTAGCCAGGCATGGTGGTGCAGTTGCCTATAATCCCAGCTACTTGGGAGACTGGGGCAGGAGAATTGCTTGAACCCAGGAGGCGGAGGTTGCAGTGAATCAAGATTGTTCCACTGCACTCCAGCCTGGGCAACAGAGCAAAACTCTGTCTCAAAAAAAAAAAAAAAGCCAGGCTCAGTGGCTCATGCCTGTAATCCCAGCACTTTGGGAGGCCAAGGCAGGCGGATGACCTGAGTTTGGGAGTTCAAGATCAGCCTGACCAACAAGGAGAAACCCCATCCCTACTAAAAATACAAAATTAGCTGGGCATGATGGCGCATGGCTGTAATCCCAGCTACCTGGGAGGCTGAGGCAGGAGAATCGCTTGAACCCAGGAGGTGGGGGTTGTGTTGAGCTGAGATTGCTCCATTGCACTCCAGCCTGGGCAACAAGAACAAAACTCCATCTCAAAAAGAAAATAAAAGAAAAACAACCCAATGATAAAAAATATATAATAATAATCATTCCTATTTAGAGCATTTTCTTTGTATCAGACACCATACTAAAGCACTTAATGTGCATCATTTTGGCCAGGTGCCATGGCTTATGCCTATAATACCAAAGCTTTGGGAGGCCAAGGCAAGAGGATGGCTTGAGGCTAGGAGGTTCAGACCATCCTGGGCAACATAGTGAGACCCCATCTCTACAAAAAGCAGAAAAAATTAGCCAGGCTTGGTGGCACATGTCTATAATCCCAGCTACTCAAGAGGACGAAGCAGGAAGATGGCTTGAACCCAGGAATTCAAGACTGCAGTGAGTTATGACGGGGCACACCACTCAAGCCTGGGTGACAGAGCCAGACCCTGACTCTTAAAAAAAAAATGCATAATTTAATTCAAACTTCTCAATATCCCTATGAAGTAAGTATATTATCATCCCTATTTACAGGTAAGAACATTAAAATTCATACAGGTGAAGTAAGTTGCCCAAGGCCACACAGCTAGTACATGCAAAGCTGAGATTTAAACTCAGGTAATAGGCCAGGTGTGGTGGCTCATGCCTGTAATCCCAGCACTTTGGGAGGCCAAGGCGGGTGGATCACTCGAGGTCAGGAGTTCAAGACCAATCTGGCCAACATGGTGAAATCCCATCTCTACTAAAAATACAAAAACATTAACCAGGCATGGTGGTGGGGGCGCCTGTAATCCCCACTACTCAGAAGACTGAGGTGGGAAAATTGCTTGAACCAGGAGGCGGAGGTTGCAGTGAGCTGAAATCATGCCACTGTACTCCAGCCTGGGTGACAGAGCAAGATTGCATCTCAATATAAAATAAAAATAAATAAATAAGTAAAATAAACCCAGGTGGTTGCTCTCCAAAGGTTGTGTGTGTCAGCTACATGTGCTGCCTTGAGAGGTACAAGCAATAAAGAAATATCAACTGCAACCCATCACTTAAAGATAATCATTGTTATCATGCTTCCAGACCTCTCTTTATACACATATGACTGGTTTTATCCTGATTTCAGTAGAATAAAATCTAGGGTTGGTTGAACTTCCGGAAAGAGAGTGAAAGAATTGCCCAGTGCAATTTATCCAGATTTCTCTTCTCCTTTAAAAACTCTAGCTCAATGAACCTGCACCTGGGACTGAGTCCACTCTCCTGGTCTCCAGGAGGCTCAGGTGTCTTGCTGGGTGCATCATCCCAAGCACACAGTAAGCACTCAATAAATTCTCTCCAATTGTGTTGTCAGGGACAGGTTCTTCCGTCAGGGAGCAAAGCCTCTGCTCCCACAAGCATACTTAAGAGTTGTAAGGCTGGACACGATGGCTCACACTTGTATTCTCAGCACTCTGGGAGGCCGAGGTGGGCAGATCACCTGAGGTCAGGAATTCAAGACCAGCCTGGACAACATTGTGAAACCCTATCTCTACTAAAAATACAAAAATTGGCTGGGTGCGGTGGCTCACATCTGTAATCCCATCACTTTGGGAAGCCGAGGCAGGTGGATTGCCTGAGGTTGGGAGTTCCAGACCAGCCTGACCAACATGGGGAAACCCTGTCTCTACTAAAAATACAAAATTAGCAGGGTGTGGTGGTGCATGCCTGTAATCCCAGCTACTTGGGAGACTGAGGCAGGAGAATCGCTTGAACCCGGGAGGCGGAGGTTGCAGTGAGCCCAGATGGTGCCACTGCACTGTAGCCTGGGCAACAAAGTGAGACTCTGTCTCAAAAAAAAAAAAAAAAAAAAGAGTTGTGGGTTCTTTTGCCCCTCCAGATGGTGCTAGTGCTGGACCCAAGTAAAGAATCACTTGCCCCAGTGAGCCTAGAAGACACAGGCATGTCATCACTCCGAGAGCAAAACTGATCCTACTACTGTGGTCCCATTTAAAGCCCTTGGTGCATTTAGAATCCTGGCTTTCTCATGGCTGCTGATGAGGAGGGAAGCTTTGGGGACAAAGACGGACACAGGCCAGGTTGTATGTGTGTGTTCTGGGAGTTGGGGGAACGGAGTTACTGTAGCAAAACCTGGAATCAGTGGCACTTCTGGACCTCACAGGAGCACCTGTCATCTGGGCCAGCCTAGCTTCAGGGGGATGGAGAACCATCTGTAGCTAATGGAGGGGCTGACTTTAAGGGCAGTGGCATTTCCCTGCCTGGTCATGAAACCTTAACTGAGCAAGCAGAGTGAATGCTTGTCACATCATGGCAGGCCGTGACAGAAGCTAGTTAGGGACTCAGGGAAACCCATCTTTCCTTCCCACTTCCCACTAACTAACACTTCCCTGCCACACACACACAACCACATACTTCCTCTGGAAAAAAAAAAAAAGATATCACAAAATGGTAAATTTTGTTATGTATATTTTACTACAATTTTTAAAAACCAGGTTCAAGGTAGGCTGCAGTAGCTCAGGCCTGTAATCACAGCATTTTGGGAGGCCAAGGTGGGCAGATTACGAGGTCAGGAGTTCGAGACCAGCCTGGCCAATGTGGTGAAATCTCGTCTGTACTAAAAATACAAGAAAATTAGCCAGGCATGGTGGTGCATGCCTGTAGTCCCAGCTACTCAGGAGACTGAGGCAGGAGAATCGCTTGAACCCAGGTGGTGGAAGTTGCAGTGAGCTGAGATCATGCCATGGCACTCCAGCCTGGGCAACAGAGCGAGACTCTGTCTCAAAAAAAACAAAACAAAACAAAAAAACCAGGTTCAATACAAACCACGTTCACCATTCTATTCTCTTTCCTTATCCCTACATCTATGTATTCCCCAGTTGTTTTGCCAAACACTGTAATACACATTTTTGTATTTGACCCCCTCAACTTGTGGTATAATGAGTAGTTATTGTTAGTTACCAGAACCAGGGACTACTAATTTTTTCTTTTCATTAACTTTTTGTTGGTATAATATATATACAGAAAAGTGCACAAACCATATAAAAATTATATAAATATCTATAAATTTGCAAAAGGCAAAACACTCCCAAGTGACTAACACCTAAAGGAAGTAACAGAACATCACGAGTACCCCAAAAGCCCCCTGTTGACCCCTTCTAGTCACTAATCTCCCAAGGGTAATTCTTATCCATAGGTGAACAGCATAGATTAATTTTACCTATTTTTGAACTTGTCATAAATGGAATCATCAGTATATGCTCTTCTGTGTCTGGTATCTTCCACGTAATATTATGGTTGTGATAGTCATCCATGTGGTTGTGCTTAGTGATACATTAATTATTCCCATTGCTGTGTAGCACTCCATTGTGTGAATTCACCATGATTTATTTATCCATTCTATTGTTGGTGGACGTTTGAATTGTTTCTATTCTTAGCTTTTACAAACAGTGCCACTATGAACGTTGTTTTTTTATTATTATTATAATTTTGAGACGGAGTCTCGCTCTGTCGCCTAGGCTGGAGTGCAGTGGCTGCAATCTCCACTCACTGCAAGTTCTGCCTCCCAGGTCCACGCCATTCTCCTGCCTCAGCCTCCTGAGTAGCTGGGGCCACAGGCGCTCGCCACCACACCCAGCTAATTTTTTGTATTTTTTTTTTTTTTTTTTTTGAGACGGAGTCTTGCTCTGTCACCCAGGCTGGAGTGCAGTGGCCGGATCTCAGCTCACTGCAAGCTCCGCCTCCCGGGTTTACGCCGTTCTCTTGCCTCAGCCTCCCGAGTAGCTGGGACTACAGGCGCCCGCCACCCCGCCCGGCTAGTTTTTTTGTATTTTTTAGTAGAGACGGGGTTTCACCGTGTTAGCCGGGATCGTCTCTCGATCTCCTGGCCTCGTGATCCGCCCATCTCGGCCTCCCAAAGTGCTGGGATTACAGGCTTGAGCCACCGCGCCCGGCCAATTTTTTGTATTTTTTAGTAGAGACGGGGTTTCACCGTGTTAGCCAGGATGGTCTTGATCTCCTGAACTCGTGATCCGCCTGCCTCGGCCTCCCAAAGTGCTGGGATTACAGGCGTGAGCCACTGCGCCCAGCTGCACATTCTTATAGCTGTTTTTATGTATATGAACATGCATCTTTTTAGAAATGTAATTGCTTATCACACTTTTTGCATATGTTCCACTTTGACAGTTGTTGCCAAAAGGTTTTCTAAACTGGCAATTTACATTCTCACTAGCCACATGCAAAAGTTCCAGTTGCTCTATATCCTCACCAATACTCAGTGTTGTCTTTTTCATTTTAGCCATTCTGGTGAATGTGCAAGGATATCTTACTGTATTTTAATTTGCATTTTCTTGCAAATTAATGAATTGGTGTCTTTTTGTATGTTTATTAGCCATTTGGATATTTTGAGACGTTTTAAATGGTGTTCTTTCTCCTGGTTATGAAAATAATACATGCTGAGGCAGGCGAATCACTTGAGGTCAGGAGTTTGAGACAAGCCTGGCCCACATGGTGAAACCCCATCTCTACAAAAAAATACAAAAATTAGCTGGGTGTGGTGGCATGCACCTGTAATCCCACTACCTGGGAGGCTGAGGCAGGAGAATCACTTGAACCTGGGAGGTGGAGGTTGCAGGGAGCCCAGATAGTGCCGCTGCACTCCAGTCTGGGTGATAGAGTGAGATTCTGTCTCAAAAACAAAAACAAAAACAAAAACAAACAAACAAAACCATGCTAATTGAAGAAGGTTTGGCAAATACATAGTGGTTTTGTACTATGTCAGTTTAGCTAAACTGAAACCATGTTTTTCAGAATTTCTTTCTCTGTATGGCTCTGGGCTAGGGTTGGCCACAGAAAATCTGCACAAGATTGGAGGGCAGAGGTGAAGCAAACATGCTTATGCTTAGAAGGTCAGTGTAGAAGCAGGCGCTGTTCTAACTTATGGTGTTTCAGATCTGCTAGCTCACCCTGTGGCCATGGGATAGACTTGAGCCTACATCTCCTTCGGCCCCCATGACAGCTCTTCCTTCAGCATTTTCAGTCCCTGAGTCAGGTCTGTGTTCAGCTTTATGACAAAGAGTTCAGCAATTCCTGTGGGTCGCCCACATAGTTGAAGTAGGGTGTTTTAGAGGCAGTAAGACATTGATACAGGTTCCAATTCATCCTGTGGGTGCCCCTGGTTCTTTTGGACTTCCACTGGTCCTTACTCTCCCATACTTCATGTCTACCTGCTGTTTCTGACTTCAGTCCCAGCACCAGAAACAGAAGCAACAGTTGTATACAAACTGCTTAACAAGTTCCCACATTGCATAACATCAAAACCCCACAAGAAACATCTTAATCCATGCCATGCCTGGTAGTTCTGCTTCTCTAATTAAGCCTTGACCAATAATAGGCATTAAGAAGTAAACCATGGCCAGGCACAGTGACTCACAGCTGGAATCCCAGCACTTTGGGAGACCAAGGCACGTGGATCACCTGAGGTCAGGAGTTTTGAGACCAGCCTGACCAACATGGTGAAACCCCACCTCCACTAAACATACAAAAATTAGCCAGGTGTGGTGGTGCATGCCTGTAGTCCCAGCTACTCAAGAGGCTGAGGCAGGAGAATCACTTTAACCCGGGAGACAGAGGCTGCAGTGAGCTGAGATCACACCACTGCACTCCCGTCTGGGGTGAAAGAGCCAGACTCCGTCTCAAAAAAAAAGGAAACCAGGCCAGGCACAGTGGCTCACATCCGTAATCCCAGCACTCTGGGAGGCCGAGGAGGGAGGATCACCTGAGCCTATGAGTTCAAGACCAGCCTGGGCAATATAGCAAGACCCTATCTCTACAAAAAGTTAAAAAATTAGCCAGGCATAGCGGCATATGCCTATAGTCTCAGCTACTTGGAAGGCTGAGGTGGAAGGATCACTTGAGCCCAGAAGGTCAGGGCTGCAGTGAGCTGTGATCACACCACTGCACGCCAGCCTGGACAACAGAGCAAGACCCTGTCCCCCATTCCAAAAAAAAGTAAACCAAACTCACCCATAATTCTATACCCAGAGAGGACCACTATCGACATCTTAGTGTGTATTCTTCCTGCCTGAAGTATTTTAAGTGAATAGAATGAGCCTGAGACAGATTAGATGACTGCTCAGCTTTCAACTAGCTGGCAGCAGAGCTGTGCCTTCAGAAGTCTGGTTTCATCCTTGCTCAACTAGCGTCACTTCCACTGTGCCTCAGAATCCCTAAGTGACCCTTTACTCCTCTGACCTTCCTGGGAGGCCTTCTTGCTCTGAGTACAAGCTCTGGGGCATGTGAAAGCAGCCATCATCCATATCTTCCCAAGCTCTGCAGCCACCTGCTTTGACAGCTTCCCCATTTTGTTCTAACCAAACTGCAGGAGTTTCACCTTCCTGTTCCGCTTCAGGAAACAAACAAAACACTATCTTTTTTTATTTTTATTTTTTTGAAACAGAGTCTCACTCTGTCTCCCAGGCTGAAAGCGCCGTGGCACGATGGCTCACTGCAACCTCCGTGCCCCCCCTGGGTTCAAGCAATTCTCCTGCCTCAGCCTCCTGAGTAGCTGGGATTACAGGCACCCACTGCCACACTCAGCTAATTTTTTGTATTTTTAGTAGAGACGGGTTTTCACCATATTGGCCAGGCTGGTCTCGAACTCCTGACCTCAGTTGATCCACCCACCTTGGCCTCCCAAAGTGCTGGGATTACAGGTGTGAGCCACCGTGCCTGGCCTTGTTTAAAAAAAAAAAAAAAAAAAAGATCTTTACAAGATCTTTAGGTGGGCACAGTGGCTCACACCTGTAATCCTAGCATTTTGGGAGGCTGAGACAGGCAAATTGCTTGAGTCCAGGAGTTCAAGACCAGCCTGGGCAACATACTGAGACCCCGTCTCTACAAAACATACCAAAAAAAAAAAAAAAATCAGCCGGGTGTGGTGTGCGTGCCTGTAGTCCCAGCTACTTGGGAGGCTGAGGCAGGAGGATCACCTGAGCCCTGGAGGTTGAGGCCGCAGTGAGCCATGATGGTGCTACTGCACTCAAGCCTGGGCAACAGAGTAAGAGTGAGATCTTGTCTCAAAAAAAAAAAAAAAGAAAAAAAAAAAAGAAAAAAAAAAACTATGGCCAGGCATGATGGCTCATGCCTGTAATCCCAGCACTTTGGGAGGCCGAGGTGGGCAGATCACAAGGTCGGGAGTTCAGGACCAGCCTGGCCAACATGGAGAAACCTCGTCTCTACTAAAAATACAAAAATTAGCCAGGCGTGGTGGTGCACCTGTAGTCCCAGCTACTGGGGAGGCTGTGGCGGGAGAATCACTTGAACCTGGTAGGTGGAGGTTGCAGTGAGCCAAGATCACATCACTGCACTCTAACCTGGGCGACAGAGCGAGACTCCATCTCAAAAAAAAAAAAAAAAGAAAGAAAGAAAGAAAAAGAAAAGTCATGCCATGTCATCCACATATCTACATCTGGAGCAGTGGTGGCCACCAGGGGGCCAGAGAGAGCCCAAAGCCCTCTTCTCCCTACCAAACACAGTTAGAGACAGTCCTCTAAGTAAGCATTACTATCTCAAAGTTTCTCTTAAAGTATAAGTACTCCTGAGAGGGGGAACAGAAGAAATCCTGAATTCTTCAGAATGAATAATCCAGAAGATGCAGTGATAAGTGATACGCTGTCATCAAAGCTTTGGTAGACAACAGTGAGCAGGGGGTGGCCAGGGAACAGAAGGCAAAAACAAACTTTGCCTACTTTGCCCATTGGCTGGGAGCCTCTTGGACTCTGGGTTTTACAATAACAAGAATTCACAGGGCTTTTCTGCCAAACCTGTGTCCTGGGCCTGGGCTCAGCTCTTCATTTGGAGGTGGAGGAACCAGGAGGACAGATTTGTTTTCCTGAGAACAGAACCAGAGAGAAGCAATTGGGAATGGAGCGTAATTTAGAAACTAGTGATGGTGAGAAGCAGCTGGTGGCTCACTCATGGCATGTCAGTCCTGCCTGCCTGGTTTCTTGAAGAGGAACAAGAAGTGGATGCTGTATTTAAAGTTTCTTGCTTTTTCCCCCCCTCTTTCCAATGGCTGCAGATACGAGTGGCCTCTTTCCTGGTCTGCTCCTGTCACTGCCCACTGAGTGGAAGGGATGGTTGCCCCACAGGTTGGCTGAAGAACTGGAGCCTCAGGTTGGCAGGGAGGCCACAGCCCAAAGCACAGGGGCACCCAGGGGTAACATTATCCTGCCAAAACCAAACAAGGAACTGAGTGTTTAGAATAACTTCAAGAAAGTTGTGGGCGTTTCCTCTGCCAGGGAAACCAGAAACCACAGTGAGATAGTGGATAGCTATATTCAGGTCACAGATTATCAGCTGCCACTGCTGCTTCCTGTTCAAATTTGATGAAACTTCTTTCTAGTCACTGGAGCCTCCTGGATTCTGTGGGCATGACAGCATTTAGTGATGTGGGGCTCAGAGTTCCACCTAAGGATCTGACATAACCCGGGGGCAGAAACCGTTCTTTTGGGGTGAGGTTTCAGGGGCCAGCTCCTGGTGGAGGAGACAGTAGGTAAGGGGCCAACAGTAGGAATACATTTTCCTGAACTTTTACAGTGTTTCAGGCTCTTGGGCTAAGAGATTTTTGTGCATTATCTCATTTGACTCTCAAACAACCCTATGAGAGAGGTACTATTAGGATCCCTGTTTATTTGTTTTATTTTATTTTATTTTAGAGACAGGGACTTGCTCTGTTGCCCACACTGGAGTCCAGTGAGGCAATCAGGGCTCACTGCAGCCTTGACCTCCTGGGCTCAAGGGATCCTCCCACCCCAGCTTCCTGAGTAGCTAGGACTATAGGCTAATGCCACCACACCTGGCTAATTTTAAAAATTTTTTATTTTGTAGAGACAGGCCTCACTTTGTTGCCCAGGCTGGTCTCAAACTCCTGACTTCGAGCAATCCTCCCGCTTTGGCCTCCCAAATTATTGAGATTATAGGTGTGAGCCCCCTAGCCCAGCCTGTGATCCTCATTTTATGGGTGAGGAAAGGGGCTCAGAAATGTTGTCAATTGTCCAGGGGTCACAGGGGCAGAACTGGAAACCAAAATCAAAATCAGGATTTCTTTTACTTTCTTTCCCTCTCTTTCTTCCTGTCTTTCTCCTCTTCCTCCTCCTCCTTTCTCTCTCACATAGAGTACTATGAGAGTACTAAGTTATTGAGCTATAACTTACATATGCCTACTATGTAACATACTAGGCCATATCCACATAATTGTCCACATAATATGTGGTACACACTTATACCATATACATGCATGTAGCCACCACCCAGATCAAAATGAGACTATTTTCATCACACTCCAAAGTTCCTTCATCCCCCTTTCCAGCAAATACTCACTCCCCCTAACCTCCAGTGTAACCAATATTCTGACCTCTATTCTCATAGATTAATTTTACCTATTCTCGAACTTCGTATAAATAGAATCATATTGTCCAGGCGTGGTGGCTCACGCCTATAATCCTAACACGTTGGGAGGCTGAGGCAGGCAGATTGCCTGAGGTCAGGAGTTCGAGACCAGCCTGGCCAACATGGTGAAACCCCATGTCTACCAAAAATACAAAAAATTAGCTGGGCATGGTGGTGCACACCTGTAGTCCCAGCTACTCAGGAGGCTAAGGCATGAGAATCACTTGAACCTGGGAGACAGAGGTTGCAGTGAGCTGAGATTATACCACTGCACTCCAGCCTGGGCAACAGAGCTAGACTGTCTCCCCCAAAAAAAGAAAAAGAAAAAACAGAATCATATTCTTGCATGTGGTTTTTTCTGTTCTGTATAGTATGTCTGTGAATTTTCCCACATTGTTGTACCAGCAGTATGTTCCTTTTTTATGCTGAATTGTATTCCGTTTTATGAATCTACCACCCAATTTATTTATCCATCCTCCTGTTGATGAATACGTGGAATTTTTTTTCCCCCAGTTTTAGGCTATTTCGAATAACACTGCCATGAACATTCTTATTAGGGAGAAATATGTTTAACTTTATTAAGTACACCAAACAATTTTCCAAAGAGATTGGGCCATTTTATATTCCCAGCAGCCCTGTACGAGAGTTTCAGTTGTTCTACATCCTTGTCAACCCACGGAATTGTCAGTCTTTTCATTAGCCATTAGAGTGAGGGTGAGAAATCAGGTCTTTCCTATTCCAAAGTCTATGCAGCATCATAAAACACTCAATCTAGCTGGGCATGGTGGCTCATGCCCATAACCCCAGCACTTTGCAAGGCTAAAGGGGGTGGATTACCTGAGGTTAGGAGTTCGAGACCAGCCTGGCCAACATGGTGAAGCCCTGTCTCTACTAAAAATACCAAAAAAAAAAAAAAAAAAAAAAAATTAGCCAGGCATGGTGGCGCACACCTGTAATCCCTACTGAGGCAGAAGAATCACTTGAACCTGGGAGGTGAGGTTGCAGTAAGCCGATATTGTACCATTGCACTCCAGCCTGGGTGACAGAGTGAGACTCTGTCTCAAATAAATAAGGCTGGGTATAGTGGCTCATGCCTGTAATCCCAACACTTTGGGAGGCTGAAGTGCGTGGATCACCTGAAGTCAGGAGTGACCAGCCTGGTCAACATGGTGAAACCTCGTCTCTACTAAAAATATAAATATTAATCGGGCATGATGTCAGGTGCCTGTAATCCCAGCTACTCAGGAGACTGAGATAGGAGAATTGCTTGAACCCAGGAGGCGGAGGTTGCAGTGAGCCGAGATCAAGCCATGGCACTGCAGCCTGGGCTACAGAGCAAGACTCTGTTTCAATAAATAAATAAATAAATATAAAATAAAATAAAATAAAATAAAAAATAAATAAATCACTCAATCTGAGCTCCTACCACATCCATGACTCCCTGTTCTGGGGAATAAGAGGCCTAAGTGCCACTTAATCCTGGCAGCAAGGATGGGAAGCAGCTCCCCAGCAAGGCAGGATGCCAGGAAATCCACCTCCTTCATCATTTCTGAAGGTTACCCACCAATTTCAAGGTTGGATGTGTACATGCCATTTTCTGGGAAAGACTGTCAGAAAACGCTCTCTTGTGGCTGTAGGTACAAGGGTGCGCCAAGTGTGTGGCCAGTGTGGTCAGAGCCTAGTGGGGTAAGCCCTCTTCTTCTTTCCTAACAGCTTTGAAGTGGTTTAAGCCAGAACATCAGAGGGATCTCAAGGATGGGGCCTGGCCCAGCACTGTGGTTGGAAGCATAAAAACCCTCAAGTTACATTCCAGCTTGGTCTCATCTCCTAACATGACCTTAGGCAAGTCATTTAACCTGTGACTCAGTTTTCTCAACTCTTAAATGGGGCAACAATGCCTGCACTCCATTCCATACAAGGTCTCTCAAAGGTTCCTTACTGTTTCCAGGGTGTCTGTTTCTCAGCTCTTCTTCCCCTCATGTCCACTGTGCTTCTGCCTCATTGACCAACTGAATGTTCATGAAAAGGATGTCCTCTTTCACTCCTCTGTATTGTTATAAAAGGTACTTTATGCAAGATGGTCTCTTTTTTCTGCAATGCCCTTTCTCACCCAGTCCAACTGGCAAACTCCTCCTCATTCCTCAAGACTCAGCTTAAGCAGCACCTCCTCTGTGAAGCCTTCCCTGGTCATCCCTGGACCCTCCTGGCAGATGGATGACCCCATAGTATTTGGTATTATACATCCTCACAAACTACATTATTTTCTAGTGAGTCTTCCCACCAGACTATGAGCTTAAGAAAAAGCACCATGTCAGGCACATAGCAGATGCTCAATAAACATTTATTGAATACATGAGTGAATCTTAAATAAAAAGAAATATGGAAATAGTCAAAAAGGAAAATTAAGCCATCATTATTGTCTCTGATAGTTAAAGAAATATATACATATTGTAGGGCCAGGCATGATAGCTCACACTTGTAATCTCAGCATTTTGGGAGGCCAAGGTGGGTGGATCACTTGAGGCCAGGAGTTCAAGACCAGCCTGGCCAATACGGTGAAACACTATTTCTGCCAAAAACACAAAAATTAGCCAGGCATGATGTGGCGTGTCTGTAGTACCAGCTACTTGGGAGGCTGAGGCAGGTGAATTGTTTGATTACGGGAGGTGGAGGTTGCAGTGAGCCAAGCCAAGATCCTGCCACTGCACTCCAGCCTGGGCAATAGAGGGAAACTCCTTCTCAAAAAAAGAGTACCCATATATATATATATATATATATATATATACACACACACACACACACATATATATATGTATTTTTCACCAAAATATAAATATATATACATTTTTTCCCCATAACTGGGATTATACTGTTCTGAATCTATTTTTTTTATCATATCATAAACATCTTTTCAAAAATAAATTGAGGCCTGGCATGGTCAATTATTCCTATACTCCCAGTACTTTGGGAGGCCAAGGCAGGAAGATTGCTTGAGGTCAGGTATTCCAGACTAGCAACATAGCAAGACCCCATCTCTACAAAAATTTAAAAAATTAGCTGGGCATGGTGGTGCATGCCTGTAATTCTAACTACTTGGGAGGCTGAGAAAGGAGGATTGCTTGAGCCCAAGAATTCAAGGCTGCAGCGAGCTCTGATTGCATCACTGCACTCCAGCCTCGCTGACAGAGCAAGATCCTGTCATAAAATAAAATAAAATATGACCAGCCTGGGCAACATAGCAAAACCCCATCTTTATTAAAAATACAAAAATTAGCAGTGCGTAGTGGCATGTGCCTGTAGTCTCAGCTACTTGGGGGACTGAGGCAGGAAGATTGCTTGAACCTGGGAGGTAGAGGCTGCAGTGAGCCGAGATGGTGCCACTGCACTCCAGCCTGGGCAACAGAGTGAGACCCTGTCTCAAAAATAAAAATAAAATAAAAAGTTGAAAGTACAGGTCCAAAACTTGGTAAATACGTTGGAGAGAAAAACTTAAGGACTGAATTTTCTTCTCAATTCTGAGAAGAATTCTTCTCACTCCGAGAACCCTAAAAAAAAAAAATCCCTTATTTATTTATTAATTCAATCACTCGTTTATTCATTTTAATTACAGAGGTTATGCCTGTGTACTGTGACAAATTCAAATACCATAGAAATGTGTAAATAAAGAAGTAGACGTCTCTCATAGATGTGTGTGTGTGTGTGCGTATATTTTATATACATATATATATATACACACATACTTTTTTTTTTTTAGATGGAGTCTCGCCCTGTTCCCCAGGCTGGAGTTCAATGGTGCAATCTTGGCTCACTGCAACCTCTGCCTCCCAGGTCCAAGTGATTCTCCTGCCTAAGCCTCCCGAGTAGCTGGGATTACAGGCGCCCACCACCATGCCTGGCTAATTTTTTTGTATCTTTAGTAGAGACGGGGTTTCACCATGTTGGCCAGGCTGGTCTCGAACCCCCGACCTTGTAATCCGCCCACCTCAGCCTTCCAAAGTGTTGGGATTACAGGCGTGAGCCACCGCGCCCGGCCATATATATACTTTTTAAAAAGAAAAATAATACTGTACTATATATGTTCCATAACTTTCTCTTTTTACTTAACAGCTCATGGACATCTTTCTTTTTTAGAGTTGGAGTCTCACTCTGTCACCCAGGCTGGAGTGCAGTGGCATCATCATAGCTCATTGCATCCTCGAACTCTTGGGTTCAAACAATCCTCCCTCCTCAGCCTTCTGAGTATCTAGGACAACAGGCATGCACCATCATGCCTGGCTAATTTTTTTATTTTTTGTAGAGACAGAGTCTCACTATATTGCTCAGACTGGTCTCAAACTCCTGGGCTCAAGCAATCCTGTTTCAGCCTCCCGAAGTGCTGAGAGTACAGGCATGAGCCACCATGCCCGGCCCTCATGGGCATCTTTCTATATCTGCAAATATACGGCAATTATAATTATATATCGAATATATATGAAAAGAACAATATACATTGTTCTTTTTTATGGTTGCCTAGTATTTCATTGAATGATGTACTATAATTTAGATGTCGTCTAACCCTGTGCTAATACAATATATCCATTAAATAAGTACTTATTGAGCACCAGTAGGAGAAATCAAATGACAGTATGGGGCTGGCAATAACAGGTTTACCCCAGGATGCTATGGGAGCCCAGATGAGACACAGACTGGGGGACCTGTGTTTGGCAGCATCCGCAGCACTGCAGAGAGAACTGGGAAGCATGGCTGGAAAGACCATGTGCCCAGCCCAGTGCTCTGCCTCCCACCAGGACTTGCATTTTATTGGCCAGGACAAGGCAGGATCCAGGACCCCCAGAGGGAGCATCCAGGAACGCAAGCTGAATAGAGCAAGCACAATTTGCTTTACAAGAACAAACTAGTTTTGCAGAAACAGGAAATTTCTCTCATACTTTAGGTCCTAAAATAGAAGAAATATGCTGGGATGCACAGGGATCTGGGGAATTTGGTTAACATCGTAAAGTAAATTTGATGTGCATTTTGAATCTGATCATCTTAATGTGAGCTGTTACACTCTTCTCAAAAAGGCTTTCATCGAAAATCAAGGAGTGTTCACACAGTGATAAAATGGAACAAAGAAAGCACTTCTAAGTATTGCTGGTTCCAAAGGTGCAGGTTCCTTCGCGCACTGTTGGGGAAACTAAATCCGCAGCCTACGGAGCTTGGCCTGGCCCAGTCTTCCTCTTCAGTCTGGCTTCCCACATTCTCTCCCCGCACACTGGGCCCGATATTCCTCCGCCTCAGCACACTCTGTCCCACCTCAGGGCCTCCACACAGACCTACCCTTTGTCTGTAAGGCTCTTTCCCCTTCAGTCTTCCCCCCAGGGCCCCAGTCTTCCTTGTCTAGACCACGCATGGCTAATTTTTTTTTTTTTTTTAGTAGAGACGGGGTTTCACCATGTTGGTCAGGCTGGTCTCAAACTCCTGGCCTCAAATGATCCACTTGCCTACCAAAGTGTTGGGATTACAGACGTGAGCCGCCGCGCTGGGCACATTACTTTTGTAATTAAGAAATACTAGGATGGGGCTGGGCGCAGTGGCTCACGCCTGTAATCCCAACATTTTGGGAGGCCCAGGTGGGTGGATTACCTGAGGTCAGGAGTTCAAGACCAGCCTGGCCAACATGGCAAAACCCTGTCTCTACTAAAAATACAAAAATTCGCTGGGTTTGGTGGTATGTGCCTGTAGTCCCAGCTACTCCAGAGACTGAGGCAGAAGAATCTCTTGAACTCTGGAAGCAGAGATTGCAGTCAGCCCAGATGGCACCACTGGACTCCAGCCTGGGGGACAGAGTGAGACTCCGTCTCAAAAAGAAAAAAAAAAAGAAATACTAGGCTGGGTGCGGTGGCTTATACTGGTAAACTCAGCACTTTAGGAGACTGAGACAGGTGGATCACATGAGCCCAGGAATTCGAGACCAGCCTGGGCAACATGGTGAAACCTTGTCTCCACAAAAAATACAAAATATTAGCCAGGCATGGTGGTGCGCACCTGTAGTCTCAGCTGCCCAGAAGGCTAAAATGGAAGGATCACCTGAGCCTGGGAGTTTGAGGCTGTGGTGAGCCGTGATTATGCCATTGTACTTCAGCCTGGGTGACAGAATGAGACCCTGTCTTAAAATAAATAAATAAATAAATAAAAGGTGCAGCGCCTCACACCTATAATCCCAGCTATTCAAGAGGCTGAGGCGTGAGAATCGCTTGAACCCAGGAGGCAGAGGTTGCAGTGAGCTGAGATCGTGCCACTGCACTCCAGCAGCCTGGGCGACAGAGCAAGTCTGTCTCAAAAAAAAAAAAAAAAGCAAAAAAAACCAGAGAAATACTAAAGACCGAAAAGAAAGGAAGAATAAATAAGAATAAATACAAATGGTGTTGGACCACACATAAATTTCATACTGTACATCTGAATACATGCACAGTAACAGGTAGACATGTTCATAGCTCTCTGACCAACAATAAGAGTATACACTCTTTCCCCTGAACACCCCCAGAAGCCGACACTTTTTCTTTGACTTGTGGATCCTGCCGAAGGAGAAGAAAGTTGCTTGTCTCCAAGAGATTTACTCAAACCTGACCTTGGGAGAGGGTGAGCCTAGGACCCAGAGGGTGTCAGAATCTTTTCAAGAAATCCAGAGAAGTCTCTTCTGAGCATGACACTGTTCTTTCAGGCAGGCCCAAATGAATTCTTTCTTTCTTTCTTTCTTTCTTTCTTTCTTTCTTTCTTTCTTTCTTTCTTTCTTTCTTTCTTTCTTTCTTTCTTTCTCTCTTTCTCTCTCTCTCTCTCTCTCTCTCTCTCTTTCTTTCTTTCTTTCTTTCTTTCTTTCTTTTGGGTAAGTCTCCCTCTGTGGCCCAGGCTGGAGTGCAGTGGTGGGATCTTGGCTCACTGCAACCTCCGCCTCCTGAGTTCAGGCTGTTCTCCTGCCTCAGTCTCCCGAGTAGCTGGGATTACAGGCGTCTGACACCACACCCAGCTAATTTTTGTATTTTTAGTAGAGACAGGGTTCCACCATGTTGGCCAGGCTGGTCTTGAACTCCTGATCTCAAGTGATCCACCTGCCTCGGCCTCCCAAAATGCTGAGATTACAGGTGTGAGCCACTGTGCCGGGACAGTTTTTTTCTTCCAATTAAAAAAATTTACACGTTTTTGTTTTTGTTTTTGAGACGGAGTCTCGCTCTGTTGCCCAGGCTGGAGTGCAGTGGCGCAATCTTGGCTCACTGCAAGCTCTGCCTCCCGGGTTCATGCCATTCTCCTGCTTCAGCCTCCCAAGTAGCTGGGACTACAGGCGCCCACCGCCACGCCCAGCTAATTTTTTTTGTATTTTAGTAGAGACGGGGTTTCACCGTGTTAGCCAGGATGGTCTCGATCTCCTGACCTCGTGATCCGCCCATCTCGGCCTCCCAAAGTGCTGGGATTACAGGCGGGAGCCACCGCTCCTGGCCAAAAGTTACACATTTTTATAGTGAATATTCAAACAATACAGAAAAGCACAAAGTAGAGAATTAGTAACTTATAGTTCTACATCCTAGTAATAATATGATTTAGAGATAATAGTACTTTGGTATAAATTCTTTCAAACTTTAAAATTCACACACATATAAATACATATGTACACACACATCTTATGTTAATATATAAGATGCCTGACTGATATATTTGCCTATTTTATTTTATACACTTTTCAGCTTCAGCTTTTCCTTTTTTAAAAAATTTTTTCTTTGTTTTTTTATTTTTATTTTTATTTTTTCAGACAGAGTCTTGCTCTGTCTTCAGGCTTGAGTGCAGTGGCGTGATCTCAGCTCACTGCAATCTCCGCCTTCCAAGTTCAAGCGATTCCCCTGCCTCAGCCTCCTGAGTAGCCGGGACTACAGGCCGGCTAATTTGTTATATTTTAGTAGAGACAGGGTTTCACCATGTTGGCCAGTATGGTCTTGATCTCCTAAGCTCGTGATTCGCCCTCCTTGCCCTCCCAAAGTGCTGGGATTACAGGCATGAGCCACCATGCCTGGCCTTTTTTTTTTTTCCTTTTTCTTTTGGAATAAGTTTAAGTTTACAGAAAAGTTGCAGGGATAGTAGAGAGAGTTCTTGTATACCTTTCACTCAGCTTGCCTTATTATTAACACATGACATACTGTAGCACATTTGTCAAAACTAAGAAATTAACAGTGTTACAGTACGATTAACTAAACTATAGATATTATTCAGATTCTACCAGTTTTCCATGTATGTCCTGTTTCTTTTTCTTTTTCTTTCTTTCTTTTTTTTTTTTCTTTGAGATGGAGTCTCACTCTGTCACCCAGGCTGGAGTGCAGTGGCGTGATCTGGCGTCACTGCAACCTCCGCCTCCCAGGTTCAAGCAATTCTCCTGCCTCAGCCTCCCGGGTAGCTGGGATTACAGGCGCCCACCACCATGCCTGGCTAACTTTTTGTATTTTTAGTAGAGATGGGTTTTCACCATGTTGTCCAGGCTGGTCTCGAACTTCTGACCTCAGGTAATCCACCTGCCTTAGCCTCCCAAACTGCTGGGATTATAGGTGTAAGCCACTGCACCCGGCCTGTGTCCTGTTCCTGTTCCAGTATACTACACATTGTGTTTAGACACATACTTTTTTTGTTTTTGTTTTTTGAGACAGAGTCTTACTCTGTCACCCAGGCTGGAGTGTAGTGGCATGATCTTGGCTCACTGCAACCTCCACCTCCCTGGTTCAAGCAGTTCTCATGCCTCAGCCTCCTGACTAGCTGGGACTACAGGCATGCACCACCACACTCAGCTAATTTTTGAGATTTTCAGTAGAGACAGGATTTCACCATATTGGCCAGGCTGGTCTTGAACTCCTGACCTCAGACGATCCACCCAACTCAGCCTCCCAAAGTGCTGGGATTACAGCCATGAGCCACCGCGCCCAGCCTAGACACATAGGTTTCTACAAATTTCAACTATTTCTTTGTTTCTTTTCTTTCCCCACCATATGCATCAGAGTGCCTTCCTACATTTTTCCATCTCCTTGCCGTCTGGCCAAATGTTTGCTCTCCCTGCATGTTTCTCCATATACTGCTTTTGGGACTCACCAGTGTGAAGTCTCCCCAAAGACTCCTTTGATCAAACAAATCCTGCTCCTGGTCCCCTCTCCGAGTAGGGTCATTCTAGTCAGGAGGTCTGGCCATCATGGGACACTTTCCCCAGGACTGGACAGGATCCACTGCATTCTGCTTCCTTTCAGCGTGGGTCTGCCCTGTAGTTGCCACTGTAATTCCAGCCCCACAACGCCCCGACCTGTCCTCTGTGAGTCCAAGCCTTTACCTGTTATCTCATCCACATGATTTCCTGTGCCACCCTGGAATTCCCCTAAGTTGCCTGAAGCATCTTTGTGGTCCTTCCTTTGAAATAGCTACCCAAGTTTTATATAGCCACCAACTATTCCAGTCGTTAAGGAGACTCTCCTGATGTCCTTATGTTGACCATCTGTGTGAAACTTTTCAAGAGCAATTTTCCTTCCCTCCAGTAGAGAGTTGGAGAAATCTCTTCAGCTCAGGTAGACCATTTTTCATCTCTGGTAAGGAGGTATCCTCTTTTATTTTTTCCCCCATTCAAACCCTATTTATTCATCCTTCTCCCTATCCCATAAGAGACTCACTATAATGTGTTTAATGCATGTCCTTGGGTATATAGACATTCCTAAAAGATATACAGTGCTCTTTTATGGGTAGGTGTGACTTTAGCCTACATAAATGGTGTTATACCCTAGATCTTATTGTATTTCTTCTTTATGTGACACCCATTTTTAAGATTGTTGTGGGGGTCTAAGTACCTTTAGTTCACTGTGGCTGACTGCTGCACAGTACAGTAAAGCATGCATTTATACATTTTACTTCCCCATTTCTCTAGCGATGGCCCCCCTAGGTTGCCTCCATGTATAATCCTCTGATGAATGTGCCTGTTTACGTTCCTCTGGAGACATGAGATTGCTGGCTCATTGGCTATATGCATATTTGAATTCATGAAATAGAGTCAGATGGCTTCCAGAACGGCTCTACGAGTTTATACTCCTACCAACAATTGTCCCTTTTTCCCCACATCCTTTCCAACACTTGGAAGGCATTATCAGACTTGCCTAACTTTTGTTGATTGAGGTGACACCAAGTGATATCATGTTTTAATTTGCATTGCTCACAGTACTTCTAAGATTGAGCTTTCTTTTCTTGAGACAGGGTCTCACTCTGTCATCCAGGCTGGAGTGCATCCTTCACCTCCCAGGCTCAAGCAAGCCTCCCACCTCAGCCTTCTGAGTAGCTGAGACTGCAGGTGCACATCACCATGCCTGGCCTTTTGTTGTTGTTGTTGTTGTAGACATGGGGTCTCGTTATGTTGTTGAGGCTGGTCTGGATCTCCTGGGCTCAAGCAATCCTGCCTCAGCCTCCCAAAATGCTGGGATTACAGATGCGAGCCACTGTGCCCAGCCAAGTTTGGGCATCTCTTCACACACTTGCCAGCCATTCTAATTTCCCTTCTGTGATTTCTGACTTTATTATTTGCTCACTTTTCCATTGGATTTCTGGCCTTTTTTTCTTGTTGATCCACAGGAGTTTCTTGAGCATTCCAGATATTAATCTTGTGTAGTTTTAGACATTGCAAACCTCTTCTTCTATGTGGAGGAAGTCTGCTTGGAGGGGGTTTGAGCTCACTATCCGGGAATTAAAATAATTCATTTGCTGAGATCCAGCTTCTCTTGCTAAATCTCTTGAGTCCCAGTCACCCTCCCTAATCCAAGAACAATTAAACTATTCCCCATTTTTCTAACCCATTTATTGAAAGTAGTGTTTGTTGCCAGGTGCGGTGGCTCACACCTGTAATCCCAGCACTTTGGGAGGCTGAGGCAGGGGGATCTCCTGAGGTTAGGAATTCGATACCAGCCTGGACAACATGGTGAAACCCCATCTCTACTAAAAGTACAAAATTTAGCCAGGCGTGGGGACACACACCTGCAATCCCAGCTACTTTGGCAGACTGAGGCAGGAGAATTGCTTGAACCTGGGAGGCAGAGGTTGCAGTGAGCCGAGATTGTGCCACTGCATTCTAGTCTGGGCGACAGAATGAGACTCAGTCTAAAAAATAAAATGAAATAACAGTAGTTAGTTTGGGTTTATATGTCTAAGCTGTCCTCCAAAATATCCATCTTGATTGCTGTATTACTCAGGATAGTGATGGTCTGTGGGAGGAGGGAGGGCTGTGATTTGAACAGTGCACACAGAAGGTTTTCTGGGGAGGCTGGAAAAATTTTTTAATTTTTTTCTTCTTTGAGACAGGGTCTCTCACTCCAGTTGCCCAGGCTAGAGTGCAATGGCATAATCCCGGCTCACCACAGCCTCAAGCTCCTGAGCTCAGATGATTCTCCTACCTCAGCCTCCTGAGTAGCTGGGACTACAGGTGCACACCACCACGCCTGGCTAGTTTTTTATATTTTTAGTAGAGAGGGGGTTTCGCCATGTTGCCCAGGCTGGTCTCAAACTCCTGGACTCAAGTGATCCACCCGCCTCGGCCTCCCAAAGTGCTGGGATTAGAGCCATGAGCCACCTCGCCTGGCCTTATTTCTTAATCTGGGTGGTTTTACCTTATAATAATAAGTTATACATTTGATTTGTGTGGTTTTCTTTTCTATGCCATGTTTTACAATAAAAGATTAAAATATATGTCCTTCAGTTACCTTTCATTTTCCACTGCTCTTTTTTTTTTTTTTTTTTTTTTTTTTTTTTTTTTTTTTTTTTTGAGACGGAGTCTCGCTCTGTCGCCCAGGCTGGAGTGCAGTGGCGCGATCTCGGCTCACTGTAAGCTCCGCCTCCCGGGTTCACGCCATTCTCCTGCCTCAGCCTCCCGAGTAGCTGGGACTACAGGCGCCCACAACCGCGCCCGGCTAATTTTTTGTATTTTTAGTAGACACGGGGTTTCACCATGGTCTCGATCTCCTGACCTTGTGATCCGCCCGCCTCGGCCTCCCAAAGTGCTGGGATTACAGGCGTGAGCCACCGCGCCCGGCCATTTTCCACTGCTCTTTAGTTTGCAAGACTAAAATTCATTTTTCTTTTGAGACAGAGTCTCGCTCTGTCACCCAGGCTGGAGTGCAGTGGTGTGATCTCGGCTCACTGCAACCTCCGACTCCCGGGTTCAAGTGATTCTCCTGCCTCAGCCTCCCGAGTACCTGGGATTACAGGCGCGCACCACCACGCCCGCCTAAATTTTTGTATTTTTAGTAGAGATGGGGTTTCACCATGTTGGTCAGGCTGGTCTTGAACTCCTGACCTCGTGATCCACCCGCCTTAGTCTCCCAAAGTGCTGGGATTACAGGCGTGAGCCACCGCGCCCAGTCCTAAAATTCATTTTTCAAAACAATCTAGTTTCTCCCTGAGTCAAAGCAAACCTGATTCCCAGACATAGACTGCTCTGAAAATTGACTTTTTCAATTATTACAGATCGGATATTCCTCTTTATTGTCCACCGATAAAACTGACCACCCTCTGGTGGCTGAATCCACAGCCATGGCAAGGGTCTGTGCAGTCAACCTGTCAGGCCAATGCTGGGCCTGAAAGTGGAGAAGGGTAGGACTCAGGAACCTCTGAACCTGTTTCATGAGCCTAAGGGCTTAGCTTGACCAAGTTTCCCTATTAATAGGCTCTGGGTCTTGTACAAAACAAGAGAAAAATGACAGAATCTGAGAAGGCTGCTACCACTAGTGACCTAAGGACTCAAATCTTCACACAAAAATATGAAGAACCATATATAAAGAAGTGGCCGTGCTAGGTGTGGTAGCTCAAGCCTATAATCCCAGCACTTTGGGAGGCTGAGGTGGGCAGATCACTTGAGCACAGAAGTTCAAGATCAGCCTGGGCAACATGGCAAAACCCCACCTCTGCTAAAAATAGTAAATATTAGCCAGGCATGGTGGCGCACATCTGTAATTCCAGCTACTTGGGAGGCTGAGGTGGGAGGATCACCTGTGCCCAGGAGGCGGAGGTTGAAGTGAGCCGAGATGGTGCCAGGGCACTGCAGCCTGGGTGACAGAGGAAGACCCTATCTCAAAAAAGAATTATATATATATATAAAAAAAAAAAAAAAAAAAAGGCGGTGTCATATAAAGAAGCTGCTTTTTCCACAGTTTAAAGTTTTCATTTGCAATATTGGATGAGAATGGGTGAAGGGGCGCCAGCAAGCTGTGGTGGCATAAATTGCTTGACTCACAGTGACTAAAACCTCTGTCTATTTGAAGTGAGCCTCTGCCAGACCCAAAAGGCTCTATTTTCCCAATAACCTGATACCAGCTTTGGTCAAGGCACTAGCCATGGCAGCTGCACTAAGCCAGGAGCTCCCACAAGCTATTTTTGTCTCAAATACTCACTAGGATCCACTGGGTCACCAGTATGCTCAGGGAAAGGTTTGGGGCCCTGAATCCTACCTTCCACCCTACAGGGATAAAGACCATGAGGACGGTGAGGAAGCTTTTTTATTAAATGGTTGGTTGAGGCTCCTGCATGCCCTCAGAACAATTTCTTTCAGTAAAAGCAGGTGAGAGAACTTGACTTTGGCCAGGAGGTCTTAGCAAGAAATCCTGCTCCCTGTTTCTGAATCTGAGAGTTCATGACCCCAACCAGCTGCACAGAGGAGAATGGCTGCCCTGGTCAGAGAGGCCAGGCCCTTTACGGTCACCACGTGGAGCCGGCAAGGAGAAGAGAAGAAATGGGGCGATGACTTCCCACCCAGCAATCGGACACTTCCCTCCCTGGGCTCAGCAGTCTTGCTCTCAGACCTGGACTTGTCCCCTTCCTCAGCCGCACTTTCAGAACAATCCCTGAGCCCACAGCGTGGCATACACAACCGTGCGGTAAACAGAACTTGTCTTCTTTGAGTCCCCTCAACCCTACGCAGTCTCTCCTTCCCCAGCTCGAGCTCGGGGCACCGCCCCATCCCAGGTCGTCTTTCACCGCCAGCCCAGCAGGGGCCGCCAGAGCGATGCAGATGAAGCCAGAGCCGCGCCAGGGCCGCGGAAGCAAGGCTCCCATGGGCCGCGCCCGGTTCTTGACGCTCGGTCCAAGTGCCCAGCGAGGACAGGCGCTCTCAGGCTCTGGTTTGGAGCTGTCCTTACCCTTCTCAGAGGTGAAGGCTGAGCCAGACTCCTTCCGTTTTATTTAAAATTTTATTTTTATTTTGTATTTTTTGCAGAGACAAAGTCTCACTTTTTTGCCCAGGCTGGTCTCGAACTCCTGGGCTCAAGCGATCTTCCCGCGTCGGCCTCCCAAATTGTTGGGATTTCAGGCGTAAGCCACCGCCCCTGGCCCCGTTTTATTATTTTAAAAAAATGTTGGCCGGGCGCGGTGGCTCACGCCTGTGATCCCAACACTCTGGGAGGCTGAGGTAGGCGGATCACGAAGTCAGTTCAAGACCATCCTGGCTAACACGGTGAAACGCCGTCTCTAATCCCAGCACTTTGGGAGGCCGAGACGGGCGGATCACAAGGTGAGGAGATCGAGACCATCCTGGCTAACATGGTGAAACCCCGTCTCTACTGAAAATACAAAAAACTAGCCAGGCGAGGTGGCGGGCGCCTGTAGTCCCAGCTACTCGGGAGGCTGAGGCAGGAGAATGGCGTAAACCCGGGAGGCGGAGCTTGCAGTGAGCTGAGATCTGGCTACTGCACTCCAGCCTGGGCGACAGAGCGAGACTCCGTCTCTCAAAAAAAAAAAAAAAGTTTATTACTTCCCTTTAAAAGCTCCAGATATAGATAGATACAGATTTTTAATGCCAAAACAAAGTTACTGAAAGTGTGGTATATCTCAAATGTTTAAACTTAGCAAGTCAAAGTTGTGACCCCCACACCCAAATAAATAAATAAATGAGTAAAAGAAAGCCAGGAATGGTGGCTCATGCCTATAATCCCAGCACTTGGAGAGGCTGAGGCAGGAGGATCACTTGAGCTCAGGAGTTCGAGACCAACCTGGGCAACAAAATGAGACACCATCTCCACAAAAAATACAAAAATTAGCTGGGCATGGTGGCACATGCCTGTAGTCTCAGCTACTTGGGAGGCTGAGGTGGGAGGATCACTTCAGCCCAGTAGGTCCAGGCTGCAGTGAGTGGTGATGCCCCACTGCACTCCAGCCTGGGTGACAAAGCCAGGCCCTATCTCAAAAAAAAAAAAAAAAAAAAACCCAAATCTGTGACTCCTGCTGACACACACACACACACACACACACACACACACACCCAGAGAGAGAGAGACAGCGGACGAAAAGAGTCACATTGTGTAAAATATTTGAAGAGATTTATTGTGAGCCAAATGTGGGTGACCATAGCTTGTGACACAGCCCTCAGGAGACCCTGAGAACATGTGCCCAAGGTGATTGGGGCACAGCTTAGTTTTACACATTTTAGGGAGACATGAGACATCAATCAACACATTTAAGATGTACATTGGTTAGATCCAGAAAGGGGGGACAACTCAAAATGGGGAATGGGAGTACAGAGGGCTTCAAGGTTATAGGTAGATTAAAAATTTTTCTGGGCCAGGTGCAGTGGCTCATGCCTGTAATCCCAGCACTTTGGGAGGCTGAGGTGGGCAGATCACCTGAGATCAGGAGTTTGAGACCAGCCTGGCCAACATGGCAAAACCCTGTCTCTACTAAAAAATTAAAAAATTAGCCAGGCATAGTGGCAGGCACCTGTAATCCTAGCTACTCGGGAGGCTGAGGCAGGAGAATCATTTGAAGCTGGGAGGCGGGGGTTGCAGTGAGCCAAGATTGCACCACTGCACTCAAACCTGCACTCAGGACCCCGTCTCAAACAAAAAAAATTCTCACTGGTCATGGTTAATAGAGTTATCAATAGAATGAAATATCTAGGTTATGATAAGAGGTTATGAGACCAAAGTTTTATCATGCAAATGAAGTCTCCAGTTAGCAGTCTTCAGGAGAGAATAGATTGTAAAGGTTTTTTTTATCAGACTTAAGGTCTATGTTGATGCTAATGCTGGTCAGCTTTTCCTGAATTCCAAAAGGCAGGAGGGCATTATAAGGCAGGCCCAACACCCACTTCCCCTCATGGCCTGAAACAGTTGTTCAGGTTAACTTTGGAGTGCCCTGGCCAAGAGGATGGAGTCTATTCAGGTGGTGGGGAGTGCCTTAGATTTTTATTTTTGATTTACAGCAAACACACACACAGAGTCCCATACACACATGTGTATATATGCATATATAATGCAACGTAACAGAACAATTCACAAGCCATATGAAGATAATGAGTTTACAGCACACCATAGGGCTGGTAATGGGAGCAAGTTTAGGATGCGTATCTTCTGCTGATCCCACAGAGCGAGGCTGAGTGTTGCTCTGACAGGTATGTGACCCCACACATTTAAGGTCTGTATCTGAGGCCCTACATAATCTGAGGCCTTAGCCAAATGCGCCCCCCTCCAGGCCACTGCCTACTCTCCACCCCCATTCTCATGGTCCAGGCCACCAAGCAATATTATACTCAATGAAGAGTGGAGAAAAAGCCGGGGAGTCCAAAGTTACTGGGCCTCTTCCTCCGGTTCCCAACCTGCCACCGCAGTGGAGAAAGACTCTCGGCTGGCTTGGGGAACACAGCTGGACAGTGAGGAGGCAGCTTCTCTATTCCTGGGCTGCTCTCTGTATCAGCCTCCACCCCAAAAGTCTCCACCTTGGTCCATTATCCCCTCTCCTTAGGCCCCAGAGCCTTTTCCTGTGTTTGTGTTGTTTTTGTCAGGGCAGGAAGTCTTCCTGGAAATCCACCAGAAATCCAACATCCTCCTCCTTCCCCAGGGGACCCTGGCCTTAGGCGTACACCCCACCCCACCTCAGCTCTGGCTGAGGCACAAGGCCAGAATCACAAGAATCCATCTTCCCAGGAACCTGCCTTGCCCTCAGGCTCTGCGTCAGCCCCCGTCCTGCCTCCCCACACAGCAACACTAAGAGCAGCAACTCCCTGCAGTAGAAAACAGCAATAAGGGAGAACACGCTAATCATTTCTAGAGGAAATGTGAAAAACACAGCAGTGTACACAGAAGAAAACCACCATAACCTGGATGTCCACCATGCCGCTCTTTTTGGTGTCCCTTTTCCACCAGAAGCTGACGGTTGAACCAGGACTCCCAACCACATCTGCAGACATGCACAGGCTTTCCAGCTTCTCCTCCTTGTTTGGCTGTCAGAATCTAGTCAGTGTGGGAGAGGATAAGGCTAAAGCGAGAATGACCGACTGTGTTCACTCTTCTGTGTTATAGACTAACAGCTCAGGGTGTCCTTGGAGTCCGTGAAATACCTGTCCTGCTAGATGCTCCTGGAAGAGGGAGTTCTGAGATCATCTATGTTGGGAACACCATCTACACGGCCCCATCCCGTATCCACCAGGTTGAAGTCCAATAAGTGCTAAAAACTAAGTTTTAAAAAATAACAGTCTGGGTACAGTGGCTTATGCCTGTAATCCCAGTACTTTGGGAGGCCGAGGTGGATGGATCACTTGAGGTCAGAAGTTTGAGACCAGCCTGGCCAACGTGGTGAAACCCCATGTCTACTAAAAATACAAAAATTAGCTGGTTGTGGTGGGATGCGCCTATAATCCCAGTTACTCGGGAGGCTGAGACGGGAGAATCGCTTGAACCCAGGAGGCGAAGTTTGCAGTAAGCCGAGATCATGCCACTGCACTCCAGCCTGGGCGACAAAGCAAGACTCCGTCTAAAAAAACAAAACAAAATTTAGGGGTAAAACCTGACCTAAATTGATGTGGCTTTTCAGATTTTTTATTTAGCCTACTTAGTATGAAGATCAATACGTTTTGCTGCAGAAGTGTGGCTTGATTACAGGGCCTGCTGGCTCTTCTGGGTGCAATGGAATAATAGTGAAATAAATAGCATATTCACCATTAAACCTGAAATATTCTGAAATCCAAATACATCTGGTTCCAAGGGGTTTGGGTACTGGATTGTGAGCTGAATAAGTTCATTGTGTGGACGTTTAACCTGTTCAAAGCATATTAAGCCTTGTAGACAAGAAACTAACCTCACATAATATTCTCCAAATTTATTTGGCTACAAACCGCTTTGTTCCACTTACTATCTACTATTAACATATCACAAAATTGCCATGTGGACCCTTGGGAAACATGGAATGTTTCGAAGACTTTAACTCTCTAATAGTGAGTTTTCAGATGTAGAAAAAGGGTAGATCTTCCAGAGGGCTCTTAGATCCCAGGCCCTAAGACTGTGCAAGGTGAGAAGCTGGTATAGGGATGACTGAGGCAAGACTTTGATGGTTTACATGGGCCTGGGACAGGGCCATGACCTGCTGGAAAACCTAATTAAGACAGACACATATGTCAAACCAGAGAATCAAAGCAGAAAGTCAAACAAAAATCAGGAGGGAAACAGTTAAAAGTTGAGCTAAAGATCAGAAACTAGAACATTTTCAGGACTTAAAGCACTCAGGGCTCTACATTCTCAACAACAATGAATCTCTGAGACTAAGCCGACTTTTGCCCCATCCTGTGAGCTTTTATAAGCTTCCTGGAAACATCTGCACCCATTCTGTAGTTTACAGGTAGAAAGAAAGCAAGAGCTCCTGGTTAGTGTGTTAAATCCCTGAAGAGGCAGCTGGGACCCACCTAATGTCCTCTCTTGACGCAGGCGAAGGAATTATATTCAGGCACGATATTGAGGGACTTGTGAGAAGAGCAGATTCAGGCAACAAGCATTTGAATCCATTCTTTGGGTCTCCGGTTTCTCAGCTGCTGATGTTACAATTCTTTGAAATCAGGCATTGACCAAACCTGTTGGGCTTGGGTCCCATGACTCAGCATGATCAGAGCTGGGTGCCCTGGCCTGACAGAATATGCTGGTGAGGAGTTGGACATCTTGGCTGGTACCCCTTAACAGTCCTGGACTGAGAGGTGGCAGGAAACCCTTCAGCGTTAGTTCTGGGTAACTCTAGGGTAATTCATTAGCAGTTTCCTCCAAGCTCTTAAGGCTGATGCTTGGAAGCAGCACATCAGGAAAGGATGTGCTGTGTCCATCCCACACTTTGCTGGAACTAATTCCTGTCTCTTGCTGCTATAAGTACAGTATTTAAAAGGCCTTTAAAAAATGTCTCTTCCTGCCTGGGCATGGCAGCTCACACCCGTAATCCCAGCATTTTGGGAGGCTAAGGTGGGTAGACCACTTGAGCCTAGGAGTTTGAGATCAGCCTGGGCAACATAGTGAGACCCTGTCTCTATTAAAAATATAAAAATTAGCCAGGCATGGTGGTACACACCTGTGGTCCTAGCTACTTAAGAGGCTGACATGGGAGAATTGCTCCAGTCCAGGAGATCGAGGCTGCAGTGAGCTATGACTGCAGCACTGCACTCCAGCCTGGGCAACAAACAGTCAAGACCCCATCTCAAAAAAGAAAAAACTCCCTTCCAAAATTCTTACGCTCACCACTTGGCTACCTCTCTGTGCCTGCCCTCTACACTTATTCTCTAGGATTTCTCAGCTGTGACACTGTTGATATTTTGAGCATCCTACATTGTAGGATATTAGCTACCTATGAGATGCCAGTAGCAGCTTCCCAGTTGTGACAACCAAAAATGTTTCCAGACACTTTCAAATGTCTCCTGAGGGCAAAATCACCGCCCTCATTGACAACAACCACTGCCTTATCTGAATGGGGAGGTCACATGGCAGACAGTGCATATCTGGCTGAGATCTCCACTCTCCCTGGGCTAGCTGTGCCCCTAGACATTTATATTATTCCATTTGTGACCCTGTAAGATTTTCTGCTAAATTTAACCCCTTTGAGCCTCAGTTTCCTCACTTACAAAACATTAAATACAAAAAAATGATAGTAGGCCAGGTGCGGTGGCTCACGCCTGTAATCCCAACACTTTGGGAGGCTGAGGCGGGAGGATTACCTGAGGTCAGGAGTTCAAGACTAGCCTGGCCAACATGGTGAAACCCTGTCTCTACGAAATAAACAAAACATTAGCCAGGTGCAGTGGCACGCACCTGTAATCCCAGCTACTTGGGAGGCTGAGGCAGGAGAATCGCTTGAACCCAAGTGGCGGAGGCTGTGGTGAGCTGAGTTAACGCCACTGCATTCCAGCCTGGGCGACAGAGTAAGACTTCATCTAAACAAAAAAAAAGAAAGAAAAACATGGTAGTAAAAATCTCAGGCACTTTTTGGAAGTATTAAGTGAGCTAATGCATAAAAAGGTTACAGTGCTTGGCACAACAGAGCACTCCAATACGGGTGGATTATTAACCCCTGTCCCCCAGGGCTCCACACCTGTTCAAGGTGACCACTAACTGACCTTACAGTAGCTTATAAAATACTCCATGGTCTGACCTTACCTCTGTGGCTTCATTCTTCCACACACCCTCTCCAAACTCATCACTCCAGACATGTTGACTGCTTGCAGTTCCAAGGAGGCAGTCAAGTTTATATGACTCCTGCAGTCTTTGCGTATGTTGTGCTGTTCTCTGTGCCTGGAGCTCTCTTCCCCTCCGACTAACTCCTGGTCTCAGCTTAGATATCACTGGGTCCAGAAAGGTTTTGTCTCCCCAGGTCTAGGCAGAGGAGCCTCCTTTGCAATTCCCTGGCATCTGCACTTCTCATCATCACGCTTCTGACACTGCGTGGTCATTGCCTGCCTGTCTGTCTGAATTGCTCTCCCAACTGGGATCGCTGTGAGGCAAGGGATGCTATTTTGTGGATGCCGAGTCTCCAGAATTCAGCACAGCTCCTGACATCATCCTGTAGAGATTCCGCAATTCTTGTCCAGTTAATGACTAACTGTATGAAGTGCTTAGCACTAATATGGAAAAGGACTCTCTTTTTATCTTCCTTCCTAGGTAACCATGTTTTATTCTTTCCATTTGAGTAGATAGTACTTGCAAATGGAACACAATTTAAAAGTGATCAAAGGATATGTGGAAAACAGTAGTAGCAATTTTCCTTCCTGGAGGTCATTACATTTCTGGTTCTTCCGCAACCTTACAGAGATAGTCCAACTGTGCATTTTATTTTTATTTTTATGTATTTATTTGAGATAGAGTCTCACTCTGTCACCCAGGCTGGAGTGCAGTGGCGTGATCTCAGCTCGCTGCAAACTCTGCCTCTTAAGTTCAAGTGATTCTCGTGTCTCAATTTCCTGAGTAGCTGGGATTACAGGTGCACACCACCACGCCCAACTAATTTTTGTGTTTTTAGTAGAGATGGGTTTTGCCATGTTGGCCAGGCTGGTCTCTAACTCCTGGTCTCAAGGGATCCATCACCTAGGCCTCCCAGAATGCTGGGATTACAGATGTGAGCCACCACGCCTAGCCCCAACTGTGCATTTTATTTTATTTTTTATTTATTTTTTTTTTGAGACGGAGACGCTCTGCTGCCCAGGCTGGAGTGCAGTGGCTGGATCTCAGCTCACTGCACGCTCCGCCTCCTGGGTTTACGGCATTCTCCTGCCTCGGCCTCCCGAGTAGCTGGGACTACAGGCGCCGCCACCATGCCCGGCTAGTTTTTTGTATTTTTTAGTAGAGACGGGGTTTCACCATGTTAGCCAGGATGGTCTCGATCTCCTGACCTCGTGATCCGCCCGTCTCGGCCTCCCAAAGTGCTGGGATTACAGGCTGGAGCCACCGCGCCCGGCCCAACTGTGCATTTTAAATGGAGCTTTTGTGATCTAGCGACTGGACTCTCCTAAGCACTACACCACTGTCAGGTCTCCAGTCTGGGCAATCAGCAAAAGTCCTCCCTATTGCCCAAATCCCACCTTCCCTAGTCAAAAAGAAAAAAAAAAAAAAAAGAATTCACTGGGGCAAGAAATAAACTCTCAACTCTCCCTAAAGGGCAGCAGGGTAGCAAGTGGCAGGCAACAGGGGTGAAGGCCGGGGGAAGTCTTGTAGATTCCAGCATGCCCACCCTCAAGTGTCCTAGACTGTCTACACACACACACACACACACACACACACACACACACACACACACAGAGTGTAAAAGCAGAAGCTGTAGGAAGAAGATGCTCTAGCGGGAGACCCCACCCTGACTTTCTTTTTTTTGAGACGGAGTCTTGCTCTGTAGCCCAGACTGGAGTGGCGCAATGGCATGGTCTTGGCTGACTGCAACCTCCACCTCCTGGTTCAGGCGATTCTCCTGCCTCAGCCTCCCAAGTAGCTGGGACTGCAGGTGCCCACCACCACACCCAGCAAGTTTTTGTATTTTTAGTAGACACGGGGTTTCACCATGTTGGCCAGGCAAAACTCCCCTGCAAATCTCCCCTTCCCCCCTCATTACCTTGAGAAATCAAAGAGGAGCGTCAGGCCCAGCTTTGGACTTCCTGCTCCCTCCCCAATGAGGGGAAGAGAACTTCAATGCTGAGTCATTTCCCATCGGGTTGGGCTTTACCTGGGAGTTTGAGTCACCATGCAGGTGTCCGGGAGGGAGAGGTGCTGCCCAGCATGACACATCTGCCTGCTCAGGAAGGAGGTTAGCCACTGGGGGTAAGGCATTGAGGGTTCCAGGGACCACTCCATGTCTGACCCTGAGGCTAAGAACCCCTGCTACTCTGTGAGGGGTTTTATAGTCCCAGGCCAAAACCAAGGCCTTAGGCGTGAAAATCAAGAGCCCAGGGCTCCTTTGCTTGTCTAACACCTCTTCCTTTCGCTCTGCTTTCTCCCCTCCAAGCCACAGGCACCCAGCCATCCTGGGTTGCATCTCCCAGCATCTCAGCTGGTGAAACCACAACCCTCCTGACAGGTCTTGGGTAAAGGCCCCACAGCTCCAGACACAATAAACAATGTCACTTCCCTTCTTCTCTCTGAGTTGCGAAGAAAATCCCAGACCTGAGGAACACCAATGAGAGTCTGATCCCAAGGCAGCTTCAGGGGCTGCCCAAACCTTGTAGCCACATCAGGGGCTTCCTGGAGCTGACCAGCCCAGCCCCAGGAAGCCGAACACTAGACAGGGTATCTCCACCCAACTTTCTTTTTTTTAGAGACAGAGTCTCACTCTGTCACCCAGGCTGGAGTGGTGCAACGGCACAATCTCGGCTCACTGCAACCTCCACCTCCCGGTTCAAGCGATTCTCCTGCCTCCACCTCCCAAGTAGCTGGGACTACAGGTGCCCACCACCACGCCAAACAAATTTTTGTATTTTTAGTAGAGGTGGGGTTTCATCATGTTGATCTCAAACTCCTGACCTCAGGTGATCTGCCCACCTTTTCTGCCCAAAGTGCTGGGATTACAGGTGTGGGCGAAAGATTACCTAGGTGCCAAGGCAGGAGATTGAAGGCACAAACTGTTTCAGTATAATAAAGCAAATAGTTAGAATAAGAATAGTCATAATATAAATTAGATATAGAGATGATCATGGACAATTATCAATCATTATTATAAACATTATTAATAATTAGCTTTTAATGTTACTCTTTGTTGCATTACTTATATAACCTAGGAATAACCAGCGGGTATAGGGTCAGGTGCTGAAGAGACATTGTGAGAAGTGACCTAGAAAGCAAGAGGTGAGCCTTCTGCCACGCCCGCAAAAGGGCTGCTTGAGGGCTCCTTGGTCAAGTGCTAACGCCAGTGTCTGAGAAGGCACCCGTTACTTAGCAGACGGCGAAAGGGAGTCTCCTTTCCTTAGAGGAGTCAGGGAACACTCTGCTCCACCAGCTTCATGTGGAAGGCTGGATATTATCTAGGCCTGCCTGCAGTCATCTGGAGGCCTAAACCGCTCCCTATGGTGCTGTGCTTCAATGGTCACACTCCTTGTCCACTTTCATGCTCCTCCCGTACTCCTGGTTCCTCTTTGAAGTTCATAGTAGATAGCGGTAGAAGAAATAGTGAAAATCTTAAAGTCTTGATTTTTCTTACGAGTGCAGAGAAGAAAACGCTGACGTATGCTGCCTTCTCTCTCTGCTTCAGCTACCTAAAAGGGAAGGGCCCCATATCCTGTGATCATGTGACTTGCTTCACCTTGTCAATCACTTAGAAGATTCACCCTCCTCACCCTGTCCCCTTATCTTGTATGCAATAAATATCAGCGAGCCCAGCCATTCGGGGCCACTACCGGTCTCCACGTCTTGATGGTAGTGGTCCTCTGGGCCCAGCTGCTTTCTCTTTATCTCTTTTTCTTGCGTCTTTATTTATTACAATCTCTTGTCTCCGCACATGGGGAGAACACCCGCTAAGCCCCATAGGGCTGAACCCTACATACAGGCATGAGCCACCTGGCCTTGTAGCTTTATTTTTAATTGACAAAAAATAAATATATATATTTATGGGGTACAATGTCATATTTCAATAATGCATATGTTGTAGAATGATTATGTCAGCCTAATTAGCATACTATCACCTCACCTCAAATATTATTTCTTTACGGCGATAACGTTTAAAATCCTGTTTTAGCTATTTTGAAATATACAATACCTTCTTACAAACTCTAGTCACTGTGCTGTGCAGTAGAACACAAGAGCTTTTCTTCCTATCTAACTGTAACTTTGACCTATTGACTGCCTCCCTTTTACCCTTCCACCCCTACTGCTTGACTTTCATGGTCCCTCCACTTTCCATTCTCGTTAGTTAAACCATGCGAACTGTGGAAGGCTAAATAATATCCTCCCAAAGATGTCCACATCCTAATCCCTGGGGCCAATGATTCTGTTCCCTTACATGGCAAAGATGACTGCAGATGTGATTAAGGATTTTTTGTTTGTTTGTTAGTTTTAGAGACAGAGTCTCTGTCATCCAGGCTGGAGTGCAGTGGCATGATCTCAGCTGACTGTAATCTCCATCTCCCAGGTTCAAGCAATTCTCCTGCCTCAGCCTCTCGAGTAGTTGGGACTACAGGCGTGCGCCACCACACCCAGCTAATTTTTTTTTTTTTTTTTTTTTTTTTTTTTTAGTAGAGACAAGGTTTTACCTTGTTGTCCAGGCTGATTTCAAACTCCTGACCTCAGGCCCTCGCTGGCCTCCCAAAGCGCTGGGATTACAGGTTTAAGCCATCATACCTGGCCTAAGTTAAGGATATTGAGATGGGAAGATTATCCTGATGGACCCAATGCAATCCTCAGGTTCCTTCTAAGAGGGAAACAGAAGGACCAGAGTGGGTGAAGAGGATGTCATGATGGAAGCAGAGGTCAGAGTGATGTGGGGTCATGAGCCAAGAAATGCAGGCAGCCTCTAGGCTAGAAAAGGCAGGGAAATGGATTCTTCCCTGGAGCCTTCGGAAGGAACCCAGTCCTGCTGACCCATTTTGCATTTCTGACCCGGAGAATTGTAAAATAATACATATGTTATTTTAAGCCATTAAGTTTGCTACAGTAGCAGCAGGAAATTAATACATTAACCTGTTTATACAGTAAGCTTTACACCTTCCAAGCCACCCTGCCCACTCTCCCAGCTGAGGCCCCTTCCACCTTCCCAATCAATCTCCCCTGGATTTCCTACATGGAAACCATAATTAGCCTTGCCCTCAGGCTTCCACCAAATTGTTTCCTTGGCATTCCTTGCCTTCTCCTGTTTCCTGACCCTTCCCGGATCTGCATCTCCCTTTAACCTAATAGGTTTTTTGTTTTTTGTATCTTGTTTTGAGGCAGACAGAGTCTTGCTCTGTTGCCCAGGCTGGAGTGCAGTGGCGCGATTTCAGCACACTACAACCTGCACTTCCCATGTTCAAGTGAAGCTTGTGCCTCAATCTCCCGCGTAACTGAGACTACAGGTATGCACCACCACACCCAGTTAATTTTTGTATTTTTAGTAGAAACAGGGTTTCACCATGTTGGCCAGACTGGTTTCAAACTCCTGGCCTCAAGTGATCCGTCTGCCCTGGCCTCCCAAAGTGCCGGGATTACACGCATGAACCACCATGCCCAGCCTAACCTGATAGTTTTTTTGTTTCATTTTGTTTTTTAAGAGCTCTGGCTGGAGTGGTCATAGCTCACTGCAACCTTGACCTCCTGGCCTCAAGCAATCCTCCTACCTCAGCCTCCCAAGTAGCTGGGACTACTGGCATGTACCACCGTACTCAGCTAATTTTTAAAACAATTTTGTTTTGTAGAAATGGGGGTCTCATTCTGTTGCCAAAGCTGGTCTCAACCTCCTGGACTCAAGAGATCCTCCCACCTCAGCTTCCCAAAGCCATGGGATTAAGGCATGACCCCCACATCCAACCAAACCTGATAGTTTTTAACTCTACCTATTAAAATAATCCGGTGTGAGACATTTAAAAAACATTTTAAAAAAACGTCCCAGCCCAGACCAATTCAGTCAGACTCTATGGAGATGGAGCTCAGGTCATCACATAATTTTATAAATCTCCTCAGGTGATTCTAATGTGCATCCAGCATTGAGAACACCTGCCAACGTGTTGCTCTGTGGTATGTGCACTTTAGTATGCACAAGAATCACCTGGAAAACTCTGAATGTAGATGCCAGGACCCCACGCCCGGAGAGTCTGGGTCAATACCTCTGATGGGGGCTCAAGATCCTGCTTTTTCAACAAGCTCTCCAGAGGTTCAGATGCAGGTAACATTTGGAATGTTAAGAGACACTTCCATTGCCCTTCTGTCTGCTCCCTCTCCAGGAGACTCAGCTAATTAGAGAGTTCCTTAAATCAATGATCCTCAATCTTCGATGAATATCAGAATCGTCTAGGGAGCTTACTAAAAATACAGTTGCCCAGACACCAGTCCAATTTGTTTAACCAGATCCTATATAACCAGCTGCCCCAGGCGTTAGGATGCATCCTGAAGTTTGAGAATCAACGCCTAGAACAGTGGTCCTCAAACCTGAGCAGGCCACGTAATCCCCTGGAGAGCTTGTAAAAACACAGATTGCTAGGCCCCACCTCTAGAATTTCTGATTCAATCTATCTGGGGTGGGGCCTGAGAATTTGCACTTCTAACAATATGCCAGGTAATACAGAATTGCTGCTTTGGGGACCCTAATTGCTTTAGATTGATGTACTAGGCTGGGTGCGGTGACTCACACCTGTAATCCCAGCACTTTGGGAGGCCAAGGTGGGCGGATCACTTGAGGTCAGGAGTTCGAGACCAGCCTGGCCAACATGGTGAAACCCCGTCTGTACTAAAAATACAAAAATTTAGCTGGGCATGGTGATGCACACCTGTAATCCCAGCTACTTGGGAAGCTAAGGCAGGAGAACCACTTGAACTGGGAGACAGAAGTTGCAGTGAACAAAGATCACGCCACTACACTCCAGGCTGGGTGACAGAGCAAGACTCTGTCTCAAAAAAACAAAGATTGATGTTCTAAGCAGAGTGTTTATCCCACTGTTTCCAGTTCATCATTTTTCTTCATTCCCTCAGCCAGCACAGAATTCAGTTGAGGAGACAGAAAGGGCAGAGGGAAGTACTCAAAGAGGTCTTGACTTGAAGGGACTTTCAGAGGACTTCTGGTGAGCTCGCCACTAGGGAAACTGGCAAAATTCTAATAACTCTCTACAGCCAAAGATGGTGGCCAAATTCCAGTGGGAAATAGCTATTAACTTCACAGATATGTCCAGTTCCAATGGGACTCAAGAGCTTAGAGCTTCCCTGGCAGAATCTCTCAGCCTGTGGTGGTAAGGAGTGTGTAGGTATAGTGAGAAATCAGAGAAAGTTTGAGGCTGGGGGGCCAGGCATGGTGGCTTATGCCTGTAATCCTAGCACTTTGGGAGGCCGAGGCAGGCGGATCACAAGGTCAGGAGTTCGAGACCAGCCTGGCCAATATGGTGAAACCCCGTCTCTACTAAAAATACAAAAATTAGCTTGGTGTGGTGGCACGCACCTGTAGTCCCAGCTACTCGGAAGGCTGAGGCAGAAGAATCGCTTGAACTCGGGAGGCAGAGGTTGCAGTGAGCCAAGATCATGCCACTGCACTCCAGCCTGGGTGACACAGAGAGACTCCGTCTCAAAAAAGAAAAAAAAGAAAAGGAAAGGAAAAGAAAATTTGAGGCTGGGGCTGACACTTGTTACATTCATTCATTCATTCATTCATTTAGAAATAAGGTCTCACTGTGTTACCCAGGCTGGTTTTGAACTTCTGGCCTCAAGCAATCCTCATCCCTGAGCCTCCCAAGTAGGTGGGATTACAGGCGAGCACCACCATGGCTGGCTTCACCAAGACAATTAAATGGAAAAGCCAAGCTGGAGCTACAGAGTCCTCCCTCCAATGGCATTAACCCCAGCTTATACAGTGCCCTGGAGAGAGAGCTAAAAAGACAGTAGGGTGAGAATGGGAAGAGCCAGGTGAGGGAGAAAGTAATTTTCTTTCCTTTATATGAAAAGGGATTGAGAAATTAAGGGCAACTGAAGAACCACCAAAAAGAGGGAAGCAGAGACTGGGCTCGGAATCCCACCAGCTGGAGTCCTTACAAAATCTGCTCCATCACCACACCCTCGTGCCAGAACTTGGTGATGTGCTAAGGGCATGTGATCTGTTGAAACACCAGAAGTCACATTTTTAGGAAGTCAGAAGGCAGACAGCTAGATCCAGCATCTGCTGATTTCCTTACACATGCCATGAACCTATCCACTAACTCACTGCCAGTGTATCACATGACCAGGAGGTTCGGGAGAAATTCCAGGTGTTAGAACCATAGTCACGGGACTGAACGTGCCCGGGGTATTTAGGAAACAAGCATCAGCCTGTGCAGGCTTGGATATCAGCACTGCATGGTGATTATGGTGATAGGGAAGTTCTCCAGTTGGGTAGACAGAGTCAGGGAGGTCATTAGCAGGACTAGCTGCCCTGAGCTACTGATCCTCAAAGTTCTACAAGTGGTAACTCTAGCTTGGTCAGCTACCTACTCTAAATCTCTTATAGTGGAGCCTCAGTTTCTCACCTGTAAAATTATGCTGTTGCCTTATCTACCGGAAGGCAGGAGACTAAATCAAGTGATACCTCCTTTTCTTCCCACCCCCAGCCAGACACCAAGTCTATTCTATCCCCACCAATCTTCCACATCTATATCCTCTGCTCATATCCCACTGCCATAGCCCTGGCTCAGACACTCTTCAGCTCCTACCTCGCTGATTGCAATAGTCTCCAAACTGGTTTTTCCTGCTTGTAGTCTCACCCAGGCCCAAGAATCTTCTTTTGATCAATTTTTCACACTGCTCCAAAATCTTTAACCATTCCACATCACAAGAAAGTTCAAAGTCCTTCATGTGGCAGGCAGAGTCCTCTAGGCCTATAGGTTCCAGCTCTTGCCAGTCCTTCCGTTCAAATCACTTCATTGCCAGCCCCTACCCCAGCGGCTCGAACCACCTGCCGTCCCTCCAGTGCCCTGGGCTTCCTCCCTCCTCTTCATGTTTGCATGTGCTGTTTCCTCTGTTTAGAGAAGCCTTTCTTCCTCCTGTATTTGCCCTTCAAGATTCTCCCCAAGGTCACCTCCTCCACCTTGCTGTCTTAGCCCTCCCTGCCCATCTTGTAAATCTTCCTCACCTGTACTCTATTCATTTGCAATGTGTCTCTTCCCCAACTTGACCCTTATCTCACTGAAGTTGAGACTGGGGCTCTCATCTTTATACCTAATACACAGCACAATTCCAGGCCCATGGCCGACTCCCAATAAGTGTTTGTTATATTAATGAGTGAAGGATGAATCAGTGAATAAATGAACATTTTGGGCTCTCTTCTAGCCCTGAATCCTCACCAACCTGTGCTAAGAGTGCCCTTCTTAGGCCAGCCATGGTGGCCCATGCTTATAATCTCAGCACATTGGAAAGCCAAGGCAGGAGGATCACTTGAGCCCTGGAGTTTGAGACCAGCCAGCCTGGACAACATGGTAAGACCCTGTCTCTACAAAAGAATTAAAAAAAAAAAAATTAGCCAGGTGTGGTGGCGCATACCTGTAGTTCCAGTTACTTGGGAGGCTGAGGCAGGAGGATCATTTAAACCCAGGAGGTCAAGGCTGCAGTGAACTAGGATCATGCCACTGCACTCCAGCCTGGGCAACAGAGCAAGACTGTGTCTCAAAAAAGTGCTCTTCTTTTAGTGGTCCTTTGGTCCTTTTTTTTTTTTTTTTTTTTTTGAGACTGAGTTTTGCTCTTGTCGCCCAGGCTGTAGTGCAGTGGCATCAAACTGGGAAGCTATTGTAGGGTAGACTGGGTTCAACTAATGGTGATGGTGGGGAGGGAGAGAAATGGATGACTTCAAGAGATATCAGTCAAATCCCCGGGATTTGATGATGCAGGGGATGAAAGAAACCAGGAGAGAAGCATCAGGATGAAAGAAACCAGGAGAGAAGCATCAGGATGAAAGAAACCAGGAGAGAAGCATCAGGATGAAAGAAACCAGGAGAGAAAACCAGGAGAGAAGCATCAGGATGAAAGAAACCAGGAGAGAAGCATCAGGATGAAAGAAACCAGGAGAGAAGCATCAGAAACCCCCAGGTTTCTGGCTTTCATAACTGAATGGATGTGGTGCCATCATCTGAGACAGAACGTGATGGGAGATGTCTCCACACTGGGGCATGAAGACTGGGCCAGTTTGGGGCACGTTGACTTTGAGGTCCCCTGCAAGTGACAACCGAAAGTGGTGTCAAGTAGACAACAGAAAATGAGTCTGGAGTGCAGAAGAGAGGTCTGGCTAGAGATCAGCTTTGTAAGTCATCTGTTTATTGGTGGTCATTTAAGCCTGGGTGCTAACGAGATCCAAAGGGAGAAAGCTTAGGGTTGTAATAGGAGGTTTAAGATCAGGCTTTGGGAAACTTAACATTTAAGACCGAGTAAAAGAGGTCGAGATTACAAAGGAAACCCAAGAAGCCAGAGATGTTAACAATGGCTGTGGAATGCTATGAAAGTATTTTACATTTGTAGCTACTTTTACAATTGAATAAAAATGTTTAGTTTAAAAACCAAACTTTTTATGGCTTCTATAACTTAATTCACTTTCTGGATTTTGAAAAATAGTGCCTGAGGGCAAGAGGTGATAGATCTCAGAGGCCTTTGCTATGCCACAGGCATTAACCCTGTGGTTGCTGGATCATGAAGAAGTGGAGAGAGGCTGATGGCACGGGCCATGCAGAGAGGATCTCAGGACAGCATCTGTTTAGTCATTGAGGAGAACCGGTGCCTGCTGCTGAGAATCAGTCCTGGGGTCCTCACCAGGTGGATCCCACCAGATTCTTCCCCACCATCTCCACCTGCTCATTGTCCCCCAGAGTTCTCCACCACAATGGACTATTCCTCATTTCCTGAGGACACCTCACCTTTTCATGCCTCCATGAACTTCCCTATGCCTACAATGCCTTTCTTCTAGTTTGGCAAATTTCTGTGAATATTTGAAAGTCCAGGTAAAATATCACCTCTTCTGTAAAGTCGTCATTGACTTCCCCAGGCAGAATCAATTACTTCTTCATTATTGTTCCATGCATTTTATGCAGACTTAGTATAGCACTTCGCAAAGTGGTAAGCTCCTTGAGGACTAGAACTGCCTCATTTGTATCTAAAATAATGTCCTGTGTATGGGTACTTTTAAAAAATGACAAAGGACCAGGGGCGGTGGCTCATGCCTGTAATCCCAGCACTTTGGGAGGCTGAAGCAGGTGGATCACGAGGTCAGGAATTTAAGATCAGCCTGGCCAAGACGGTGAAACCCCATCTTATTGAAAATAGAAAAAAATCAGCAGGGCATGGTGGCAAGTGCCACCAATCCCAGCTACTTGGGAGGCTGAGGTGGAGAATTGCTTGAACCTGGGAGGTGAAGATTGCGGTGAGCCGAGATCGCGCCACTGCACTTCAACCTGGGCGACAGAGTGAGACTCCATCTCAAAAAAAAAAAAAAAAAAAGGAAGAAGGAAGGAAAGGAAGGAAGGAGGGAAGGAAGGAGGGAAGGAAGGAAGGAAGGAAGGAAGAAAGGAAGGAAGGAAGGAAGGAAGGAAGGAAGGAAGGAAGGAAGGAAGGAAGGAAGGAAGGAAGGAAGGAAGGGCAAAGATTGTTGAATGAATCTCAATGTGACTGCAACCTCAAAAAAGAGACCTAGAACTTTTTTGTTTTTGTTTTTGTTTTTTTTGAGATGTGGCCTCTCTGTTGCCCAAGCTGGTCTGGATCTTCTGAACTTAAGGGATCCTCCTGCTTTGGCCTCCCAAAGTGCTGGAATTTACAGATGTGAGCCGCTACACCTCACCTAGACCATCTTTTCCCTCAATTTGTTATTTAAAACTCAGCAACCTCATTGACACATGCTATGACATGGATAAAACTTGAAAACATCATGTTAAGTGAAAGAGGCCAGTCACAAAGAACCACATATTATAGGATTCTATTGATATGAAATGCCCAGAATTGGCAAACCCACAGAGAGGACAGAAAGTAAATTAGTGATTGCCTAGGGCTGAGGGGGTTAGGGAGAAAAAGGGAGTGATTGTTAGTGGGTACAGGATTTCTTTGTGAGGTGATGAAGTGTTCTAAAATTGGTTGTGATGTCTCACAATTCTGTGAATCTACTAAAAACCATTGCATTGTACACTTTAAATGGTGCCAGACATGGTGGTATGAGCCTGTAATCCCAGCTACTCAGGAGGCTGAGGTGGGAGGATCACTGTGGCCTAGGAGTTTACAATCAGCCTGGGGGAGAGAGCAAGACCCTGTCTCTAGAAAAGAGAAAGAATAAATGGGTAAGTTGTATGATATATGAATTATATCTCAATAGAATTGATTTTTTTTTTTCTTTAGAGACAGGGTCTTGCTCTGTCGCCCAGGCTGGAGTGCAGTAGTGCAATCATAGCTCACTGTAGCCTCGAGCTCCTGGGCTCAAGCAATCCTCCCGTCTAGGCCTCCCACAGTATTAGGATTACAGGTGTGAGTCACTGTACCTGGCCCAGAAATGATTTTTAAAAACACCTCAGCAACTCCTCTTACTTCATCTAATTCAAAGGGAGGGCTTAGTGTTTCCTGCTGGGAAGGATGGTGGACCCAATGGGAGTGAGTATGGAGGGGTATGTGCCGGGGTGCAGCTGCTGTCGACTTGGGAAAGATAGGGCATACGTGGAATGCAGGCTGAGTCCTGTTAATATAATGGGCTGAGAATACTTCAGAAAGAGGGGTTCTGGTGAAAACGGAAACCACTTCAATGAAACCAGGTTGCAGCAGAAATGCTGAGGTTACGGTGAGAACAGTGAAGTTTTACTTTGAAACCAGTGGCTGAGTGTGGTCTCCTCACCTGGTCTGGGAATCTTCTAGGAGGAAAGAATTGTTATCTAGGAGAGGGTTAAAATTCTGATAGACGAGGCTGGGTGCGGTGGCTCACGCCTGTAATCCCAGCACTTTGAGAGGCCAAGGTGGGCGAACCACGAGGTCAGGAGTTCGAGACCAGCCTGGCCAACATGGTGAGACCGCCCCCATCTCTACTAAAAATACAAAAATTATCCAGGTGTGGTGGTGCACGCCTGTAATCCCAGCTACTGAGGAGGCTGAGGCAGGAGAATCGCTTGAACCTGGGAGGCAGAGGTTGCAGTGAGCTGAGATTGAGCCACTGCACTCCAGCCTGGGCGACAGCGAGACTCTATCTCAAAGAAAAGAAAAGAAAAGAAAAAGCACAGTGCTTGATCATGGAGGCACTAATAAGAGGCAGTCTCTGGAGTGAGAATCTGGAGCTGTGAAACTGGTTGCTGGAGAAGCGGCTGATGCCTGCTCGCCTGGGGTGAGATCTAGTATTAGGCAAAGAGACAGCAGCTGACTGGGGGTCGGGGTGTTGGCTGGGAAATGGCCTGAAGATTGTTAACAGCCTCATTGCTTAACCCTGCCAGTAGGGCTCATACTTCCTGTTTTCAGTGTCTCTGAGCCCTGATGCTGGAGCTGCTCAAGTTTGAACAAGATCTTTCTTGGCCCCTTAGGGGAAGGCAGAAGCTGAGCGGCCACTCAGCCTGGGCAGCTTCCTAGCAAGTTTCCACTCCCACAAAATAGTGCAGTTCTGAGGTGGGAGAAGGGAGAGGGTTCCCATCTGATCTGATACTATAAGAATTTACTTAGCTTTGTAATAATAACCACCGTTTTTATGCTTTTTTTAGGTGCCAGTATTATGCTAAGGGACTTATGAACTCATGAATTCTTTTTGTTGTTGTTGTTGTTGAGACGGAGTCTTGCTCTGTTGCCCAGGCTAGATGGCAGTGGTGTGATCTCTGCTCACTGCAAATTCCACCTCCCAGGTTCAAGTAATTCTCGTGCCTCAAACTCTCGAGTAGCTCGGATTACAGGCATGTGCCGCCACGCCCAGCTAATTTTTTTTTTTTTTTCCCCAGTAGAGACAGGGTTTCACCTTGTTGGTCAGGCTGGTCTCAAAATCCTGACCTCAGGTGATCCGCCTGCCTCGGCCTCCCGAAGCACTGGGATTACAGGCCTGAGCCACTGCATCCAGCCTTCATGAATCCTTATAAAAACCCAGGGAGGTAGATTGTATCATCTCTTTTGTGCAGATGAGGAAATTGAGGTGCAGAGAGGCTAATAATTTTTCTCAAGTCACACAGCTGGTGTTAGATTCTAGTTCAGGCCACCGGACTCCAAAATCCATCCTCTGAACCACTGCATCAACCTGTGTAAAACAGCACACTAGATGATGGAGATCAAAAGTCGAATACTAATCCCAACACTTTGGGAGGCCGAGGCAGGCAGATCACCTGAGGTCAGGAGTTCGAGACCAGCCTGGCCAATATGGTGAAACCCTGTCTCTACCAAAAACACAAAAATGAGACAGGTAGTCGTGGTGCATGCTTGTAATCCCAGCTACTTGGGAGGCTGACGCAGGAGAATCGCTTGAACCTGGGAGGCAGAAGCTGCAGTGAGCTGATATTGCGCCATTGTACTCCAGCCTGGTGACAGAGAGAGACCCTGCCTCAAAAAAAAAGAAAAAGCCAATATTTGGAGTTCTTACCCTCTAAGGAAGCACGGTCCAGAAAGCCTCTAACCAGGGAATCCAGGAGACCTTGTGCCACCAAACCCCGCTCAGAAAACGGGCTGTTCATGCAGAAAACTCATGCTGACCATATCTGGAATTTTTCTGGGCCCTTCATATATTCTGACCAATTGTCCCCCAAGGCTGTCAATCAGTGGTGCATGTCAGTAACACCCAGGGAGCTTTTCTAAAACCACGAGACCTGGCACCAGCCCTGACCTGAATCACAATCTCTACAGGTGGAGTGTAGGTGTGCATATTTTAAAAGGTCCTCAGCTGACTCGATTAAGAAACGCTGCCCAAACCCATTAACACAGCTTGGAAATTATAATTTTTGATACCCAATTATCTCTCAACCTGCCTTCTATACCCCAGTTTTTCAGAACTTCATGTTTTGTTCAAAATATATGGTCACTCCCATTAGGACATCATCCTGCTTTGAGATTCTGGGCCCCCTAATCATAGCATAGCAATGGCTGGTCACAAGCTCTGTCAACACACTGGGAAAATTCCAGCATCAGCCCCACACACAGATGATGGGGAATTATGTTTTCTATTTCCTGAATGCCACAGACTCAAGCTGGTATTCTGGATAAGCAATTTTCTTTCTTCCTTCCTTCCTGCCTGCCTGCCTGCCTGCCTGCCTGCCTGCCTTCCTTCCTTCCTTCCTTCCTTCCTTCCTTCCTTCCTTCCTTCCTTCTGAATAAGCAATTTCCCCCTTTCCCTTTCCTTCCTTCCTTCCTTCCTTCCTTCCTCCCTCCCTCCCTTCTTTCTCTTTTCTTTTTTTTGAGGCAAAGTCTTCCCTCTGTCGCCCAGGCTGGAGTACAGTGGCGCGATCTCGGCTCACTGCAACCTCTGCCTCTGGGGGTTCAAATGATTCTCCTGCCTCAGCCTCAGCTCAGCCTGTAGCTGGGATTACAGGCGCCCACCACCACACCCGGCTAATTTTTTTGTATTTTTAGCAGAGATGGGGTTTCACCATATTGGTCAGGCTGGTCTCAAACTCCTGACCTCAGGTGATCCACACACCTCGGCTTCCCAAAGTGCTGGATTACAGGCGTGAGCCACCGAGCCCAGCCAGCAATTTTCACTTACAGGTCATCTTCTTCTTCTTCTTTTTTTTTTTTTTTTGAAACAGGGTCTTGCTCTGTCGCCTAGGCTGGAGTGCAGTGGCACAATCATAGCTGACTGTAAACTTGAACTCCTTGGCTTATGATCCTCCTGCCTCAGCCTCCCAAGTAGCTAGGACTACAGATGTGTGATACCACACCTGGCTAATTTTTTTTATTTTTTGCAGAGACAGGGTCTCACTAAGTTTCCCAGGCTGGTCTCAAACTCCTGGGCTCAAGCAATTCTCCCACCTCAGCCTCTCAAATGTTGGGATTACAGGCATTAGCCACTGCACCTGGCCATAGGTGTTCTCCTTGGTTGAGGTCAGCTCAAGGATTGTTGGGGGCAGAGTGAAGAGAATGTTGTGGAGTTAACCCTAAAGAAGACCACAATGTACAGCTGTACAAGATGTGCACTGCACAAAGGTATCAGGCTAAGGAGGCAATTGGGAGCTGACACTAAGCCTGCACACTACTTACACAGCCATGGGATTGTGGTTTGGGGAAACTTCGTATACCTTAAGTGCTGCGGTGGCCCTGCCCTACAGCTCTCCTAACTTGTACCTCCCAAAGCTCCATTAAGTCCAGAGATGAAGTCCCATAAGAAACTCTGGGGTGCAGTCCACTTTTGTTATTTTCTCCTTTTTATGTACTCCAACACCTTCCCATGCAAGCACCAGGGAGATTTGTCATCAGAAAAATCACATTTTATTGATCACTTTTATTTAAAATTACAAAAATATAAATAAAAATAGTGAAATATAAATATTCAGTGTACAGGAGTGGTCCTCACCCCACCCAGTGAGGATTGGATGAACGAGGCTAAAAGGAAGGGATAACTGGCCAAGAAAGGGACATCTATGTGAAAGTGAAACTGAGACAGTGCTGGTCACAGGTCATACTGCAGAATAATACATTCCCAGGCACTATCATGTGGGGGACACAAGAGGCCCCAGGAGTGACCTATAACCTCTCCAGACAGACCACTCTATGTGGCATCACAGTCCACACAATTTAAGGAAATATCTAGACTTGCAATCAGATACCAGCTCTTACTCACACTTACACTCACAGCGCACACACAAGTGTGCAAACATACACACACATATATATTTCCTGATACATTCATGGAATGTCAGAGCCCTGCCCTGAAATCATTAGTGTCTCTACTCCCCAAACTGCTGCTCCCATATTGGCTAAGCGCCCTCAAGAGGCCTCAGCTGTTACACTTCCTAATTGGGAAATTATTCATTTCTCAATCATGGGCCTTATGAATGCCCACCATCAGGGGAGCTGGCTCTCCCTTCACCCATGCACAGGAGATGCCCTGCCTTTTTTAACTCCTGCAGGCTTCAGTCCAGAAAAAGACAAGTTGCTGGTCAGTAACATCTTGAGTCAGGACCACCCGTCCATCCTGGCCAGAGGGGTCTGGGCGGCCAGCACCCAGGCCTATGCCTGAGGGTAAAGCTATTGTTCGCCCTGGTGGGTGGCACAGGAAAATCCATCTGTGCAGAGCCTGTCTTCCCAGCCTCTTCTTACAGCTGATGGAGATGACTCTACTGCAAAAATGACAGCCAGCAAGAAAGCGGCTCGTGCCCGTTTCCTCCCTGGGGACCCTCAGAGGGCTAGGCCATTCTCTTCCCTGGTGTGACTGTGAATCCAGGGCAAGAAGCGTGAGACTCTCGTGTAGACGCCTGGCTTGTCCTTTAGGGCACATCCACGGCCCCAGCTCACAATTCCAGTCAAAGTCATGTGGCCTTGGATGGAACAGACAAGGGGTCCCCCTGAGTCTCCCTGTGAAGCCAAAGACACAAAAGATGAGCCCTAGAGAAGTGAGGAGGGGGTTTCTGATCCCACCACCCAACCATACCTGAGAGAGGGAAGTTTCCCAAAGTCCTTAGTGACTTCCCATTTTCTTTCTTTTTTGGGGGGGCAGGGGGAACAATCTCCCTCTGTCGCCCAGGTTGGAGTGCAATGACACGATCTCGGCTCACTGCTAACTTGCCTCCTGTGCTCATGCAATTCCCATGTCTCAGCCTCCTGATTAGCTGGGATTACAGGCATGTACCACCACACCTGGCTAGTTTTTTTTTTTTTGTATTTTTAATAGAGACAGGGTTTCACCATGTTGGCCAGGCTGGTCTCAAACTCCTGGCCTCAAGTGATCCACCCACCTCAGCCTCCCAAAGTGCTGGGATTACAAGCATGAGCCACTGTGCCCGGCACAGCCCCATTTTCTACCACATCAAGTTTAAAATCCCCTGCTTGGTTTTAAAACCCCTGTCGTCTGCTGCTATTCCATCCATACTCCCAGACCCTACTTTTCCTCCCCACCCGGAATATGCCAGCCTCCTACTCAGTTTTGTATCTTTCAACTGAAACACCCTCCTTTCTTCCTTCTGCATCTTCAAATGCCTATCAAGTCACGTTTCCTTTAAAGCCTCCCCTCCCTGACCCTCAAGTTGACACTCACCTCCCTCTCCTGAACACCTGATCATTTATAGTTCACAACGCACCCTGGGCACTGAGTTACATTGTCTTTTACTGTTTCCTCTTTCTAGGATCTCGTGCCCCCAGTCTTAAGCGACCAGCACAGAGCTGGGATTTTTTTGGTAATGTTTGGTAAACACACAAGCATTGCTTTAAACCCTCAAAGACCTGAGCTCCTGATTCTGGCTACTTAGGGCTTTGGCTAGAGAGAGACACCCCAAAGCTGGCTGGGACAAGCCCAGGAGTTCTGGAGAGATATGGAAGAGATGGAGAGAGATGCTTAGAACTCTCACCTGGCAGGAATCTGTTTCCCACTGTGGGTCAGCAGCACACAGCATTTTGGTGGTGACTTCAGAGCCGTAGTAGTGGGGCTGCTGACACTTCTGGTGGGAAACCAGCTTCACAACAGTCATTTTCAGCCGCTCCGGATAGAGATAGTCGGCTAAGCGAAGAAAACAGGGAGGCGTTTGTGTCAAGATTTATCTGTCCACTGGGAGTCTGCCAGGGAGGGGAACCGTAAAGTGTCTCTACCAGGGAAGGCCCTTATTCTTTTCCATGCAAATCTGAGCCTTTACTCCACCTATAGCCCCTACCATCTATTTACCTTTGCAGCCCATCACTCCCTAAACAACAGTCCTCATCCATCCCTGGACCCATCTGCCACCTCCTCAGTGCTCCCATCTCTAACTCTGCAGTCTTCCCTTGATCATGCTGGGCTTGCTTTCAGGTCAAAACACTCCCCAGGACCTCCTAAGTCAGTCCCAATTTTCACTTACTAGAATTCTCTTTTCCAAAGCCAGTGATCTCACAGCTTGTGCCAAAAGGGGGATCGTTATACGTCGAGGGCAGGCAGATGGTCTGTATAGTCCGGGATGGCTGCGCACACCTGCCCTCCTTAGAACGGATCTTCAGCAAGGCTGGGGGAGGACAGAGGGTGAGAGGAGAAAGATCACTACTGGTTAGGTGGTCCCCATCTGTCCCCTTCAAGTACCAAGGAAGTAGCTATGTCTATCCCTAGGTCAGTCATCCAGGGAGGTCTGCTGGTCGCTTATCACCTGGAAACCTCCCCTGCCCCATGCCCCAAGGGCTTTGTTACAGGTGTTGAAAAAGTCTTGGATGGCCAGAGCCACTGCATACACCTTTATAGGTAGTTTCTGCAAAAAGTCCCAGGTGAGGTAGTTAGGCTGGAATCCAGCCCAAAGCTCCATTCTCCAAGTTCTACATCCCAACACAGACAGAGGCTACATCCCACAAAGGAAGGGGCGTCTTTTTCTAATTCGTATAAACAGGGCATTCCCAGCCCAAGCCATATACCCACAGGGCCATTTCCACTCGCAAGAGGCTACTTGTTGGGGAAATTCAGGGTCTCTCCACAGGAGCACCGGACCCCTCAGACTTTATGGAACTCTTCCCCGCCACCACTCCCTTTGTCATGTATATTGAGGCTTCAAGGTCCCCCACCCCACCCCTGCCCCACCAGCCAGCTTCAACCTCAGCTCCAGTCTCTCCCTGGGTCCCACTCTCCCCAAGCCATCATGGCCACAGCAGTCGCGGGGTTCCCCCTCACCAATGTCGTTGTGGTGAGCAAGCGTGTCAGCGCTGTAGTCCTCATGTAGGATGAGGTTTTCCACCTCAAACTTCATCTCCCCTTGCGTGTTGGAGTTAAGCCTTGAGCGACCCAGGTAGACGATGTAGTCCTCCTTCTTTGGGTAATTACTGTGGGAGAAGAAATCCATCAGACAGCCTAGTCCCATGAAATCCTGCCACTTCTTCCTTCCCTCCCTAGAGGCCTCAAAGCATGACTTGTCCCCAAGGCCATGGGCTGCAAGGAGAGGGGCAGACGAGGGAGAAATGAGGCGGAACCCTTTGCTGGGAAGGAGAAGGGGATGTGTTTGGGGTGGGGCAGAAGAGTCAAAGAGGAGAAACCCCAGGGTCGTACATGAAGCAGTGTGTGGCGCTGACCACCCAGCAAGGGCTGATGAGGCTGCCTCCACACACGTAGGTGACAGAGCCGCCCCGGTGCCTCCTGTAGATGGCTGCAAACCAGGGCTGGTTCTCAATGGTGGTGAATTCTCCCCCAACAATCTTAAAGCGGGGCCTCAGAGTCCTTTGGCCACACTGAAACTGTAATTCTTCTGGAGGAGAGGAGGGCTTTTTTCCTGGAGGACAAACAGAGGGATGTCTTGGGGAGGCGGTTAGGAGAAAGCATCCCTCTCGGGCGCCCCTCACCTCCTCAGCCCTCCTGTGATGGAATAAGGGGACATGCGAGTTTGTCCCCTTCTACCCCACTGTCATCAGCAGGTCAGTGATGCTCACCATCTGCACAGTTTTGCACCATGCACTCTTGGACAAGCTGCTTTAGGCCGACCTGCACATAGCACCAGGGTCGCCTCCGGTTGTCTGGGTTCCTGACAACACAGAAAGATAGGGGATGTCATTCCAACCCAGAGGGCCTTCCCTGCCTCCTCCCCTCAGGGAAGACTCAACCAGAGACTGCGCTTCTCTCATGCTATGGCCGGCCCTCCGGGAGAAGGGGATGGTAACAAGGTTTCTGGGAAGCTGTGGGGAGGACTCTTGGTCCTTGTTGTCCCCACCTCACCTGCAGTAATTGTGCTTCCCCAGGCCCAGCTGAAGAGCATCAGATCTGTGGGCATGGTATGTTTGCTGAAGGACGGTGGCAGAGTTCCAGGCCAGGCAGGACCGGCCCATGGTGTCAGTGCTGGCCTTTCCTCGGTAAAAGTGACCATTCCCCTCATAGCAGGTTTTTGACTTATCTACGAGGGGACAGGAGGATGAGAGAATGTGAGAAAGAGAAGGACGTTCCAACGAGCTTTTTTTTTTTTGAGACGAAGTCTTGCTCTGTCGCCCAGCTGGAGTGCAGTGGTGTGATCTCAGCTCACTGCAACCTCTGCCTCCCAGGTTCAAGCGATTCTCCTGCCTCAGCCTCCCAAGCAGCTGGGACTACAGACATCCACCACCATGCCGGGCTGATTTTTGTATTTTTAGTAGAGGCAGGGTTACACCATGTTGGCCAGGCTAGTCTTGAACTCGTGACCTCAAATGATCCACTCACCTTGGCCTCCCAAAATGCTGGGATTACAAGCGTGAGCCACCACGCCCAGCTGCCAACGGATATTTTAAAGATGATGTGGTTTCAGACCTGCCAGAAGACTGGACAGGGTCTCCTTCCAACCGCACCTCACATTTGTGTGGCCATTGCTTCACAGGAGTGTGTTTATGCTTGTCACATAGGGATGAAGATGTCACCCACCCCACCTCCAGCTCCTAACTCCTGCCTGCTCTTGCCTCCCACCCATCCCTCCCTGTCCCCAAATTTTTGGTGCCCCCTAACTCCCAGTTGCAGTGGAGATCCCCATACCTATCTCACAGTGCTGCCCTCCGAACTTCTTTGGGCAGTTGCACCAGTGAATGCTGGAGAAGTACTTGTTGGACATACATGTTCCTCCATTTAGACAGCCACAGTCTGCTGGAGAGAACAAAGGTGGGGTAAGCGAGGGGGAGTGGAAGCCCTAAGGGCTGGGGCAGCCCTGCAGCAGGGGTAGGGAGGGGATGTCCCCAGAAGCTTTCCCAAGATGTCTGTACAGTCAATTGTTGTAGGGGTGGATACTCACATGGAACCTGAAGTTCACGGCTGCCCTGGAAGAGATTCGGGAGGAGGCTTCATCAAAGGTCCCATGCTCCAGGGACTCCAGGGTGAGGGTAAACTGGACCCAGTCCCAAAACCCACTCTTCCTTCCCTCTCGCCTCACCCTGTTCGTATCTATTCTCACATGGAAGACCATGGGTTTCCAGCAAGGAGAAATGGATTGACCCAAGCAAGCTTCATCTACCAGATGCCCGCAGGCTGGGGCAGTCCCGGCGGCTTCTTCCTCCCTTGCCGGTCAGTGCCAACCCCCGTGGTTCTCAAGCCTCCGCTGCCACCCTGTCCCATATCCTGGGGAGAGCCTGGCCCTGCTATGGATGGAAGCCGGAGGACCCCCGCTCCCTGAGCAGCCCCCTCCTCTCCCCTGGTGCTGATCAGAGGTCCTCGGGCGGCATCGGTCAAAGCAAGGGAGCACTCACTTTGGAGTCGCTCACGACCAGGACGCAGAGAAGCAGGTGTGCCAGCAGGGCTCTCATGGTGGTGAGGTCGGGGCGCTAGACGGCGGTTCTGCAAAGGAAAGAGAAGTCAGGGCAAGAGGCGGAGGAGCGGGAAGGCGGGCCAGGCTGGCGACTGCAGCGCAAGGGAGGTGCCCGCGGTGACCAGGCTCCCCAGCCCCGGCTGTCTCTCTCCTCTCTGGGCTCCGGACTCCCGGGCAGCCTGGACCGGCACCCGCGGGGGACGCCCGGGAGCGGCCGCGGTGACTCCGTGTAGCCGCCAGGGAGCCGGGGCAGCCCGGAGCTGGAGAGGCAGATGCTCGGGAACTGGGGCCACCACGCATCCGGCCCGGGGATCTCGATACCGCGACACTCACCGCTGGCTGCGGCAGGAAGGCGCGAGCCGGCGCTGCGGGGACAGGTGGACCCTGAGCTGGGGTCCGGGGCTGCAGTCTCCGCGGCGTCCTGCGACCCGCGGCGCCTGCTCTATATCAGGGCCCGCCCCGGCGCCGCCCCGCCCTCTCCCGCCCAGCTCCCTCCCCTGCCCTGCAGCGCTCAGCGACCCGGACCCCGCGTGCTTCCGCAACGCTCACAAAGATTTGGGGGCAGCGCGATCTCCAGCGGAGGGGACCCAACAGCGTCTGTACTGAGGAATTGAGAGGATTGTAAATTCTCCGTGCTTCCTCCCATGAACCTGGCCCGGGGCCCGCCCCAGTGCACGGAGTCCCCGAATTGCAGAGAGGAGAGAAGGCGCACGGGAGACTCTCTACCTCGCCCAGCTCTGAAGCCTCCTGGGGTCCCCTAATCAGTTCTTCTCCAACCTCTCCCTGCTGGGCCCCAACTTGCCTAAGAGGGCCTCAGACCCCCTTGCCCGCAGCTGATGGAGCTGTGAAGTCTTCATCAACGCGACAAATGTAGGAGGCACACTCTCCCAGAAACACAGACACAAAAACCCCTGCCTGCCGGGGCTCCCTCTGCGCCTCTCTGTTCAGTGGCAGTCCCTAGATTAGATATCACCAACACAACCAGTGGATGGAACAAAGCCGGACTTACTGCTTTCGGCAGTAAGGGAGTTTGATGGTGCTATCAGAGAGGAGGAAAGGCAAGACCAGATTACTGAAAATTTGCAGTTTGATTTAAAGTCCGTTTTTGACAGGGCTTGATAAGGATTGGATTAGGTGTCCTGATATGATGTTACAGGATTGTGGGAACAAAGTCCTACGGCATAAACTGTTGGTGCTTCCTATTGAAGTGTTAATGGGTCTTTTGGGAAGTTTTCATAATGAACAGTTCATTTATTTGTGCGGGCAAGAATAAAAGTAAAGACAATGGAAACATGTAGACAGTTAACTGTGGAGATTCTGGAGGGTGTGGAAGTTCTGTTCTCACCTCTGAGTAGAGGAATTGGAAGACTGGAGGACAAAATAAGAGGAAGATTTATTTTTCACTGTATGTCCTTTTACACTCTTTACATTTTAAAAAACACATCCCTGTATAGCCCATTCCAAAGATAATTACACATTTTTAAATGCATGTGTATTTAGTGTTTTACTTCATCATAGAGCCTTGTTTATTCTATTTGGATAGAAACAATTGTTTATCAAATAAAATTGTCCTCCAGAAAAACAGACCATGTGTAAACGACTGCATACACCCCTCCTGCCTAAGGATAAGCAGACATTTGTGTATACTCACACACACGCATCTTTGGGCACACTTGGAGGAGTATAGTAGGGATTCTGTGATTCTGTCACCCCCATCTCTTTCCCCTAGTGTCAGGAACCAGGGCTTGGGGTCATTTTGAACCCAGTAGGACTTGCTCTCTTAGTGGGAGGGAGGAGGCTGAGTCCCAGCAATCCACTAGGGGCTCAAGCTTTGGTCCCTTTCCCAGCCTAGGCCTGCAGCATTTTCCTGCCTTGCAAATCTGGACCTTGGGTCTGGGTCCACTTGAGAATGACAGAAGGCAGGCAGGGAGAGTGCCAGGAGGGTAGGAAGGAGGAAGGCTCCTTTGCTCCGCTGCAGCAGAGGGCTCAGGATGCCAGCTGGTAGCTGGGGAAAGTACAAGTTAGCCTTTCAGCTTTTGGGAGGCAGGTGACCCACTGTCTTCTGGAGAGACTTCTGTGCTTGCTAAACTGCCAGCCTTCCAGGGGACACACTGAGTCAGAGATGCTATAGGTCTCAGAGCCAACCTTGCTACTTCCTCAAGAAGACTGTGGTCAGTTTTGTTTGGATTTGAGAACCCATTAATTGTAAATAAACGTGACCAGAATGTAAACAGAGATGTTGCAGCCTGAGGACTTACCCCGAAACTCCTAGGTTAGTTATCAGGAAATTCCCAGAGGCCGTCATGATTCATGCTGCTCCCCTAGCAGCTCTCATGACTCCGGATTACTTGGCTGGAGGCTGTCATGCTGATTGTTGAGAGCGGATGACTTCATTTCCTCCTGCACAAAGAGGTTTGGAGACCGTTATGAAGCCTGACACCCTTCCCCCTCACCACCCGCCCCCTCCTCCCCCCTACGCCTCCAACTCTTTATCCATGTGCTCTTCTTTTTTTTTTTTTTTTTTTTTTGAGACGGAGTCTCGCCAGGCTGGAGTGCAGGGGTGCCATCTGGGCTCTCTGCAAGCTCCGCCTCCCGGGTTCACGCCATTCTCCTGCCTCAGCCTCCCGAGTAGCTGGGCCTACAGGCGCCCGCCACCACGCCCAGCTAATTTTTTTGTATTTTTAGTAGAGACGGGGTTTCACCGTGTTAGCCAGGATGGTCTCCATCTTCTGACATTGTGATCCGCCCGCCTCGGCCTCCCAAAGTGCTGGGATTACCGGCGTGAGCCACCGCGCCCGACCAATGCGCTAATCTTTAGCACTCTCTGAAATATTTGTGCATAGCATGTGCTAGACTTTCAGTTCTTTTTTTTTTTTCTTTAAAGACAAGGTTTTGCTGGGCTTCTGGGTTCAAGGGGTCCTCCTACCTCATCCTTCCAAAGCGCTGAGATTACAGGCATGAGCCACCACACCCAGCCATATATTTTATATTGTATTTCTGTCTTGTGCTTAAAGGCACATTAATGTAAACCATTTCTCTTTAAACTCATAACTGCTTGTGATATAGACTGGTACTGTTGTTCCCATTTTGCAGATATGGAAAATGAAATGGAGAGAAGATACACAGTTGATGAGCAGCAAAGCCAGCACTAAAACCCAGCATCTTCTGATCCTTGTTCCTATGTGCTATACCTCACTGTCTTCATGAAAGACAGAACGCTGTGAAGGGAGGGGCCAGTGAGCTAAGATGATCCAGCTCGGAGGAGCCCTCCTCCTGACTTTGGAGACCTCCTTCCAGAAAGACTGCTCGGACTATGGACTCTGAGCTCTTAAGTTGCACCCGCTGTAATACAAGTTAGTTGCTTGCCTGAATTCCAAGAACTGCCTCTGTGGTCTAGGCTGTCTGAAATTTCTACTGAGGGTAAGAGAATAAGGAACTGAATGTGTATGAGTTCATTCTTTTCCTGACTCCTAGAGTGAAGCCACCAACCCCTGCCTCTGTGTCTCAAGGGTACCGAGCTCCTGAGTCAGATGTGGCAACAGAGACTGATGGAGAAGCCCTTTCCAGGAGATTCTCATAAAAGGGAAGGCAGATGCCAGATGCGCAGGGAGGGGCAGGGTATCCAAACCTGGCCCTGAGACTAAGTCCAGGAAACTCAGCCCCTAAGGACTTTCTGACCCAAAAGGAAGTTCCCATGGAGTCATAGGATGCAGTTCTGTGTTGTATAGAAAGAATGCTCAGCATGGCACTATAGAAAGACCACAGTGTCTAGCCTTGAGTCTGCTACGTCAGAGTTGAATGATCTTAGGCAAGTTGCTTAACTTTTTTTTTTTTTGACAAGGAGTCTAGCTCTTGTCACCCAGGCTGGAGTGCAATGGTACCATCTCAGCTCACTGCACCCTCCGCCTTCTGGGTTCAAGCAATTCTCCTGCCTTAGTCTCCCAAGTAGCTGGGATTACAGGTGTCTGCCACTATGCTTGGCTAATTTTGTATTTTTAGTAGAGATGGTGTTTCACCATGTTGGCCAGGCTGGTCTCGAACTCCTGACCTCAAGTGATCTGCCCACCTCAGCCTCCCAAAGTGCTGGGATTATGCTTAACTCTTTTATCTAGTTCTCCCATCTGCAAAATGAAGCAACACCTGTCCAGCCTGTGCCTCGCTCTGCAGATTGGCTGAGATCATGCTTGCATGTGAAAGTATTCATTCATTCCATATTCATCATGGACCTACTATGTGCTGGGCACAGTTCTGGATGCTAGAGATAGGAAGAAGAACTGTGTAAACTATAATTCCTACACCGAGTGCCTGCCTCCCCTTTTTGACTGCAGTTGGATTGACTCAGAAGACCAAGTCAGGCTGGAGTCCATTCCAGGATTCCAGGCCAATGGGGATGCTGTATCCTTGGCCAGCAGTTCCCAGCAACCAGGCAGCTGGGCCCACAGCTGCATGTGCTGTTCACTCCCACATTCCCTATGCTCACTCCCTCTCCCTCTTGTCTGTGTTCCTGTGTGGCTCAAAGCGCCTCTTTCCCTCCTACACATGGGGCAGACGGACTCTTCAACAGTTCTGGGAAGGAGACATGGAATGCTGGTCACATAGCTTCCTTGAGTCTAAGGACCCCTTCTTCTTGAGTGTCTAGTGTGAGGGGTGAAGCCGGCCGGCAACCTCAGGCACTGAAAGCCGCTTCTGGGCCTGTAACATGATAGGGGGATTGCTGGAGCTGCAGGCCCCCAGCAGGCTGTGGAAGGGGTGGAGGGAGGCAGCATTCTTGCTTCCTTACTCATGGAAAGCAAAGATCCCAGGGGTTGAACACTGAGGTTACACTGTCCTCAGTAGCACCATGAAAGGGGAACTAAAGCTGGTCCCTCCAGCATCAGGCTATGACCCCCCTAACCTTCCTCACTCTTTTTCTGCCTTACCAGCTCTGGCCTGCTTCCTAGGCCTACCTAGGCCAGTCAGCTCAGACTTCTGCATGTATGTCATGAGTCTTGGCCAAATTTTTCTTTGTCCTCCCTGACCCAAACCCAATTATTACCTAAGTCAGGAACTTAACTGCTCTAAAGGAGTTTGCCGGGCGCGGTGGCTCACGCCTGTAATCCCAGCACTTTGGGAGGCTGAGGCGGGTGGATCACTTGAGGTCAGGAGTTCAAGACTGGCCTGGCTAACGTGGTGAAACCCCATCTCTACTAAAAATACAAAACTTAGCCAGCGTGGTGTTGCGCGCCTGTAATCCCAGCTCCTCAGGAGACTGAGGTGGAAGAATCGCTTGAACCCGGGAGGCAGAGGGTGCAGTGAGCCGAGATCAGGCCACTGCTCTCCAGCCTGGGTGACTAAGCGAGACTCCATTAAAAAAAAAAAAAAAGGAGTGTTGGTCATGGCTTACCAGACCTTCTGGATTCTGAGCCCCTCACCAGGAACCAAAGTTAGGCCCTGGTCCTAAAACTTCTGCTCAGAGTTCCGGTTACCATGTTGGGTGGCAACAGATGCTTCGCTAGAAGCAAAGGGGCATGCCCAGGAACAAAGGACTGGGATGACTAACCAGCAATTGGTGGGCTTGCTGAAGACTGCCAAAACATCAATCATGTTTAGGGATATATGTTCAGCCAGAAGCTGAAATACTGAAAAAATCCTATTCAGAAGAAAACTAACATAATATTCATAACCCATATGATGTCTAATTCCACATGCTCATAGCTCTCCCAAGCTGGATTCTATATGCCGGATTCTATATGCATCTTTGTCTTCAAAGCAAGCACTTCCCCTTCCATTACACAGAGAGGAAAATAGAGGCTAATGAAGGGAAGTGAATCATCTGAGTTCATTCACTAAAAATGATGAGATTCAGGATTCACAGATTTTGAGGAACTTCATGACACATTTCCACCCTCTCCTTTCTTATTCCGAATCCTCAGCTCCTCCCTTTCCCCGATCACCATCCATCCCCATACTCAAATCTGTCTTGCCTACCCTTCTGCAGAAGGTGCCTCTTTTCTCTGGTTTGCTGAGCCTCTGAGGAGGGTTTGGAGGCAACCAAGTCCTACAGAGGGGACAGTCTCCTTTGAGAAGGCTGCTAGAGGACTAAATGTGTGAATATCTATGGGAAGAGGGAGCAGGGATCCTGGGAGGCAGGTATGTGTGCAGAGTGAGTGGGAGGAACAGTATGTGGATAATCTCCTGCATGGGCGTTCCTTGTTTACTCTGGAGACAGTGATGGTGGGGAATGTGGCAGGGACTAAAGGAAAGGAAGAGTACCAGATGCAGCGGCTCACACCTGTAATCCCAACATTTTGGGAGGCCAAGGCGGGAGGATGGCTTGAGCCCAGGAGTATCAGACCACTTTGGACAACATAGTGAGACCTTATCTCTATAAAATATTTTTTAAAAATTAGCCAGACATGGTGGCACACACCTGTGGTCCCAGCTACTCAGGAGGCTGAGGTGGGAGGACTGCTTGAGCTTGGGAGATTGAGGTGGCGATGAACCTTGATCACACCACTGCACTCCAGCCTGGGCAATGAGACCCTGTCTCAAAAAATAAAAATAAAAAAGACATCTGTTGTCTCCAAGGGAACAATACAATCTTACAATCTATCCCTTGTTAAAGATAGATAATAATAATAATAATAACCAACTTTTATTTGCATTACATTCATTTTCTTTTTACATCTTAACACTTTAAGGAAGGTACTATTAATGTCACCATTTTATGGATGAGAAAATGAAGGCTCACTGGGCTTAAGCAATTTCCACAAGGTTAAACTCCAGGGAAATGGAAGCACTGAGACTCACATGCAGACCTGGTTAACTACAGAGATAGTTGGAGAACTATCTCTGAGGCAGTATCAAACTCAATCAGGCAAGTGGAGGTGCTTATCCCTATAACTGGGAATCTTCCTACATCTAACCCATGGTGACTTCCCAGGATAGCTCTAGCTGTCCGTCCAAGTCATGTCTGCCTTGGTTCCTGCCTGCCCACCTTGAACCAGACTTTGATTAAAGTGTTCTTCCTTTTGTCTAATGTAGCCAGCCACAGTTGTGTCTGCTGGGTCTAGTCAGAGAAGTGATCACTGGGCCTTCTGGCTGTGCTTATATATCTGTGTGGACCCCTGGAACCACCCATAGCCAGTTTTTCTTTTCCACAATTATTCACCCATATTTATATGATGGAGATACTCTAGGGTTCTTCTATGGGGAAATAACAATAGCATCTATTTATTGGCCATGCCTTTTATTTAGCAGGCACTGGGCTAACAGTTCTGTATGCATTATCTCATTTGATCCTCACTGAAGGAGATGCAATATCATCCCCACTTTATGGATAAAGAAACTGAAGCACTGAGAGGATAAATAACTTGTCCAAGATCACACAGCCTGGCAGGTCAAACCCAGGTTTCCTGCTCCAAAGCCTGTGTTGATAATCATCACTAAGATGGCATTGTCTCTTTACCCTTCCCTAAAGGGGAGGGGGGGAAGGCCCTGTTGGGTAGATGCCCAGGTATCTGAAATAATAAATATTCACTAATGTTATCTTTGCCAAACTTGTCTGATGATAAGAGTCACCTAGCTTGAAGGTTGAAGAAGTACAGATTTTCAGGTTACCCCTTTGTAAATTCTGATTCTTTAGATGGGGCCTAGAAATCTGATTTTTTTTAAAGAGAGACAGGGTGTCAGTCTGTTACCCAGACTAGAGCACAGTGATGCAATCATGCCTTACTGTAGCCTTAAACCCCTAGGCTCAAGCAGTCCTCCTACCTCAGCCTCCCTAGTAGCTGGGACCACAGGTATGCACCATTATGCCCTGTTAATTTAATTTTTGTAGAGATGGGGGTTTCTCTATGTTGTCCAGGCTAGTCTTGAACTCCTGGCCTCAAGTGAAGGAATCTGATAGGAGGGAATCTGAAGGAATCTTAATAGGGCCCCAGAGGATTCTCATCACCAAACAAGTTTGGGGAAAATGTCAGCCAATGCATCATACATCTAGAGAGTGTTGTTTTATTTTTTTCACCCAACTAAACTACAAACTTTCTATCTACTGGGGCTTCTACTTCAACCCATCCTTTGAGATGGGGGCTGGAGGAGAACACAGGTGGGGAAGGCCTGGGACTACAAGGCAGGTCTTTGGGCAGCATTTCCCAGGCAGGGATGAATCAAGGAAAGGGATGTACACCTGAGAGCCTTGTGCCAACCAAGCCACCCTGAGGCGACTTTTCTAGAGAATCTGTTCTCAGAAAGTGAATTGCTTCAGCACTTTTGTACTTGTTCTTTTTTTAGGTTCCTAGTGATAGTTTTATTTTTTAAATGCCAAACAAATGGTTAAATGGAGGGACTTTTCCATATAGACTAAAAGAGCTTGGAGGCCAGGTGCAGTGGCTTAACTGTAATCCTAGCACTTTGGGAGGCCAAGGCAGAGGGATCGCCTGAGCTCAGGAGTTCAAGACTGCCTGGGCAACATGGTGAAACCCTGTCTCCACTAACTTAAAAAAAAAAAAAAATCAGCTGGGCATGGTGGTATGTGTCTGTGGTCCCAGCTACTCAGGAGGCTGAGGCACAAGAATTGCTTGAACCCGGGAGGCAGAGGTTGCAGTGAGCCAAGAGCACGCCACTGCACTCTAGCCTGGGTGACACAGACTGTGTCTCCAAAAAAAAGAAAAAAAAAAAGAGGAATTGGAAACTCAGAAGAGCCCTCAAAGTCATGTCAGTGAATAAAAAATTGGCTCCCCAAGACCATGGGAAAATGAAGGGAAATTAAGTAGCGGTTAGAACAAAGCAGAGTTGAGAATAGCTGTACCTACTAGTACCTGTCTCTCTGTGATGCTTCCTCTCAGTTCCTGTACTGGCCCTCTTCTCAGCTTCTCAAGGTCAGTTTTTGGTTTTGTTTTTATTTCTAAGGTCTTCGGTTCTACCTGCATAGAATTGGGTTTCCAGAGCATTATGCTTTGCAGGGAGAGTAGACCCAGTAGCTTGTGTGATGACCACGATATTGCATCTTCAGTCAAAGAGGAAGTGACAGTGACACTGTCCCCAAGCAGACTTCGCTCCACAGTGCAGCAGTGTCCTGAAGACTCGTTCAGTCTGTATCATAGCAGTCAGCTTGTTCTGTTTGTAAAGGGAATTCTACCCTAAGTTCTCAAAAGGATTAAGCTCAACTCAAACTGTTCATTTCATCCAATCAACCAGAAAGGACTTTCAGACACCTAAGGACATGCCTCACACTGTGCTAGGCACTGAGTGTACACAGGAGAACAGGACAAGATTCCTGCCCTGAAGACACCTGAAATCTGATAGGAAGACAAAATGAATTTACATGAAACAATGAAAAAGCCTTTAAACAGGATGGTAACTCTAAAGAAAAAAAATAATAGAAAATAACAAGTGTTGGTGATGATGTGGAGAGAGTGGAATCCTTGTGTACTGTTGGTGGGATTGTAAAATTGTGCAGCTGCTATATGGCAGTTCCTCAAAAAATCAGAACTACCAAATGATCCAGCAACTCCACTTCTCGATATAGAAGTAAAAGCAGGGTCTTGATGAAATATTTGCATACCCTTGTTCGTAGCAGCACTGTTCACAATAGCCAAGAGGGGGAAGCAACCCAAATGTCCATGCAGATAAATGGATAAACAAAATGCAGCATATATACACAATGGAATATTAGTCAGCCTTCAAAAGGAAGGAAATCCTATCACATGCTAAAACTTCAGTAAACCCTGAAGACAGCAGAGTAAGTGAAATAAGCCGGTCACGAAAAGGCAAATACTGTATGATTCCACTTAAATCTACTTATATTTTATATAATAGTCAAATTCATAGAAACAGAAAGTAGAATGGTGGTTGCCAGAGGCTGAGGAAGGGGGAAATGATGAGTTGTTGTTCAGTTTTGCAAAACATAAAAGTTCTGGACCAGACGCGGTGGCTCACGCCTGTAATCCTAGCACTTTGGGAGGCCGAGTGAGACCCCGTCTTAAAAAAAAGTTCTGGAGATTGGTTGCACAACAAGCGAAACGTACTAAACACTACTGAACTGCACACATAAAAAATTATAATAAAAAATTGTAAAGATGGTAAATATTATGTTATGTAATTTTTACCAAGATTTTTGTAAAAGTTGTTAATCATTAAGCAGCCTGACTATCAGTCATAAACACAGCAGAAGATTAGAGACTGGAGACACTAAAGTTAGAAATTTCCTGGACTAATCTTTTTTGTTGGGGAGGAGGACAGGGTCTCACACTGTCACCCAGGTTGGTGTGCAATGGCGCGATCTTGGCTCACTGCAACCTCTGCCTCCCAGGATCAAGCAATTCTCCTGCTCAGCCTCTTGAGTAGCTGGGACCACAGGCACCCACCACCACACCTGGCTAGTTTTTGTATTTTTGGTAGAGACCAAGGGGTTTCACCATGTTGCCCAGGCTGGTCTTGAACTCCTGAGCTCAAGCAATCTGCCCACCTTGGCCTCTCAAAGTGCTGGGATTACAGGCATGAGCCACCGTGCCTGGCCTCCTGAACAAATCTTTTTTTTTTTTTTTTGAGACAGAGTCTTGCTCTGTTCCCCAGGCTGCAGTGCTTGATCTCAGCTCACTGCAACCTCTGCCTCCCAGGTTCAAGCATTTATCCTGCCTCAGCCTCCCAACTAGCTGGAATTACAGACTCATATCACCACATTCAGCCAATTTTTGTATTTTTAGTAGAGACAGGGGTTTCACCATGTTGGCCAGGCTGGTCTCAAACTCCTGACCTCAAGTAACCCACCCACTTCATCCTCCCAAAGTGCTGGGATTACAGGCGTGAGCTATCGCACTCACCCATGAACAAATCTTAAAAGATGGGTGAGGTTGGGATTGGCAGAGGGCAGGAAACAAGAATTGCAGGTAAGACTCCTGGAAAGAGACAGGAGCTAGGAATAAATATTTTTACATGTTGTGGAGAATAAACCTGAATGTATTTAAGTGCGTGCGTGCGTGCGTGTGTGTGTGTGTGTGTGTGTGTAGATGTATGCACAAGCAGTGAGAAGTCTGGGTTGATTAGGGAAGGTTTACATTGCATGAGAGCTAAGTACAAATAGTTAGAGCGAGGTCAGATTATAAAAGGTCTTATTGCAGCTAGAAGTGTGCACTTGATTCCATAGACTCCAGAAAGGTACTGCAGGTTCTTGAGCAAGGGTATGCATAAGTTTAGTAAAGCTGAAAATCCCCATCAATCTCAGTTGAAATATAGGAAGCGAAAAACAGTGATTTGAAATTTGTCTGTGCTTGGGCTGTCAGGGGAATAAACCCCAGAAGCTTGGTGCAGTAGGCTGGGCGCGGTGGCTCAAGCCTGTAATCCCAGCACTTTGGGAGGCTGAGACAGGCAGATCATGAGGTCAGGAGATCGAGACCATCCTGGCTAACACGGTGAAACCCCGTCTCTACTAAAAAATATAAAAAACTAGCCGGGCGAGGTGGCGGGCGCCTGTAGTCCCAGCTACTTGGGAGGCTGAGGCAGGAGAATGGCGTGAACCCGGGAGGCGGAGCTTGCAGTGAGGTGAGATCTGGCCACTGCACTCCAGCCTGGGCGACAGAGCAAGACTCCGTCTCAAAAAAAAAAAAAAAAAGAAGCTTGGTGCAGTAATGGAATTGGGAATTGAAATGAGAGGACTCTGAGAGAGGAAGTGAGAGTGCAAGTCAAGGCATGAGGACTTGTACAGCTGTCATGTTTCGTATCTTTAGGGGCTTTGATTTTCCAAACTTGGAAAGTCATGTGCTCTGCTTTAGAAAGAGTCTTTGAGGCCAGGCGCGGTGGCTCACACCTATAATCCCAGCACTGTGGGAGGCCAAGGCGGGCAGATCACCTGAGGTCAGGAGCTCGAGACCAGCCTGACCAACACGGTGAAACCCTGTCTCTACTAAAAATACAAAAAATCAGCTGGCTGTGGTGGCGGGTTCCTGTAGTCCCAGCTACTCAGGAGGCTGAGGCATGAGAATCACTTGAAACGGGGAGGCAGAGGTTGCAGTGAGCTGAGATGGTACCACTGCACTCCAGCCTGGGAAACAGAGCAAGACTCTGTCTCAAAAAAAAAAGAAGAGTCTTAGAAAGTTCCTTTAATGGGTTGTACCATGAAATCCATATTTGAAGGCCAGAGTAGTCTCCTGGATTGGAGTGGGAAGAGCCGGGGGCAGAAAACCCCGTCCAATGCCAGCAGCACCTGTTGAGTCCAAAGGCCGTATCTTTGAGCATGAGCTGAAGCTTCCTCTTGAGGAAAGGAGTGACTGCTGTGGTGAAGGCTGTGGTTTCAGAGTCAGAGGACAGAGCCCCATTCCTGGCTTGGTAGCTGACTCCATCCATGAACCTGGCTGAGTCACTTCCCTCCATATGCCTGTTTTCCCTTCTGTGGAATGCAGCAGAACGTCTTTTCCACCTGCTTTCACAGAAGACAGAATCAGCTAAAAGAAAAAGAAATTTTCCTCAGGTACCTGTAAGCAAAGGGGTGAGGCCTGGGCTGAAGAAAAACCTGGGACGTCTGTAGCCCATGGGGGCCATGTTTGACGTGGACATGGGGGCCAGGTTTGACGTAGCCTGCTCTTGACATCAGAAGGCCATGGAGAGGATGTAACTATTAAACAACATAAACAAATGTTACCCCAGAGAGCCTGAGTTCTGGGAATATGAACAGGGACTCCTGACCAAAATTCCAGGTCTCCAAGTTCCCCTTGAGGAGTCATGAGGATCAGACAGGGTGAATCACCACACCCAGTGTCTGTCTTGGAGACCTAAACCCAGATATGAGCTTCAGCAAAGGATGGGGCTGATTCAAATAGCATGGGGATTGTAGCCAGAGCAATATAAGATGTTCCCCTGGGTCCTGATGGGACCAAGAAACAGTTTTGCCCAACACTTTGGATGTTGTTCTAGTTCTGAGGTCAGTGGCAGGTCAAAGCCATAGCCGGCCCCCATGGAGTCAGCACAGTTAGTTGCCTCTGGTCTGGAAGACTATGTGGAAAAAGAAGCTCAGAAGACTGTGGGCTCAGAAATAGAGTGAGTATTCTCCCTAGAGCCTGTATTATTTCTCAGTCCAACTCTACATAAATGAAAGGCAGAGAGATGGCCAGTTCTTCAGAGCTTGGAAGAAACCAGAGGGTGCAGGAGAAAGAAGCATGTTGGCTGTTCAGCTGCAAGGGTGGTTCTCCCACCACAGGGAAATGCCACGTCTCAGAGCTAGGAGAGGTGGGGTCTCAGGGGGAGGAGCAGACCCTGGAGCCTGAAACACTCAGACATCTGGAGTATTGTGTTCAAAAACTATCTCACATGTGATCTCACACCCATTAGGATGGCGATTATCAAAAGAAAAAAGAAAAGAAAAAGTGTTGGTGGTCAGGCTTAGTGGCTCACACCTGTAATCCCAGTACTTTATTTTATTTCTGAGACAGAGTCTCGCTCTGTCACCCAGGCTGGAGTGCAGTGGCACAATCTCAGCTAATCAGAACCTCCGCCTCCCAGGATCAAGTGATTCTCATGCCTCAGCCTCCGAAGTAGCTGGGATTACAGATGCGCACCACCACACCCAGCTAATTTTTTGATTTTTAGTAGAGACGGGGTTTCACCATGTTGGCCAGGCTGGTCTTGAGCTCCTGACCTCAGGTGATCTGCCCACCTTGACCTCCCAAAGTGCTGGGATTACAGGTGTGCGCCACTGCACCTGGCCCCAATCCCAGTACTTAAGGAGGCCAAGGTGGGAGGATCGCTTGAGCCTAGGAGTTTGAAGCTGCAGTGAACTATGAACGTGCCACTGCACTCCAACTTGGGTGACAGAGTGAGACCCCCATCTCAAAAAAAAAAAAAAAGAGCGCTGGTGAGGATGTGGAGAAATTGGAACTCTTGTGCATTGCTGGTTGGAATGTAAAATAATGCAGCCACTGTTGAAAACATTTTGGTTGTTTCTAAAAAAGTTAAACATAGAATTACCATATGATCAAGCAATTCTGCTTCTAGTTATCTACCCAAAAGAACTGAAAGCAGGAACCGAAAGAGATACTTGTATACCCATGTTCATAGCAGCATTATTCACAACAGCCATAAGGTGGAAGCAACCCAAGTGTCCATTGATGGATGAATGGATAAGTAAAATGTGACACATACATACAAGGAATATTATTTAGTCTTAAAAAGGAAGGAAATTCTGGGCTGGGCACAGTGGCTCATGCCTGTAATCCCAATACTTTGGGAAGCCAAGGCAGGCGGATCACTTGAGGTCAGGAGTTCAAGACCAGCCTGGCCAACATGGTAAAACCCCGTCTTTACTGAAAATACAAAAATTAGCCGGGCGTGGTGGTGCACACCTGTAATCCCAGCTATTCGGGAGGCAGAGGCAGGAGAACCACTTGAACCTGGGAGGCAGAGGTTGCAGTGACCCAAGATCACGCTACTGCACTTCAGTCTGGATGACAGAGCAAGACTCTGTCTCAAAAAACAAACAACAACAACAACAGAAAAAACAGGAAATTCTGATACCTGCTGATACCTGCTACAACATGGATTACCCTTGAAAACATTATGCTAAGTGCAATAAGCCAGACACAGAAGGCCACGTATTGTATAATTCCACTTACATGAGATAATTAACATAGGCAAATTTATAGAGACAGAAAATAAAATGGTAGTTAGAGGGGATGAGGATGAAGGGAATGGAAGTTATTATTTATAGGTAGAGGTTCTGTTTGGGATAATGAAAAAATTCTGGAAATGTATACCAGTGATTGTTACACAACAATGTGAATGTATTTAATGTCACTGAACTATACATTCAAAAATAGTTAAAAAGGCAATAGTTTAAAAGGTAAATTTTGGCTAGGTGTGGTGGCTTACATACATAATCCCAGCACTTTGGGAGGCTGAGATGGGAGGATTGCTTGAGGCCATGAGTTCAAAAGCAGCCTGGGCAACATAGTGAGCAAAACCCTGTCTTTACAAAAAATTTTAAAAATTAGCCAGATGTGGAGGATTGTTTGATCCCAGGAGTTTTTGTTTGTTTGGTTGGTTGGTTGGTGTTTGTTTTGTTTTGTTTTGTTTTTGAGACAGAGTCTCATTCTGTAGCCCAAGCTGGAGTGCAGTGGCACGATCTCGTCTCACTACAACCTCCACCTCCTGGGCTCAAGCAATTCTCGTGCCTCAGCCGCCTCCCGAGTAGCTGGGACTACAGGCACATGCCACCACGCCCAGCTAATTTTTTGTATTTTAGTAGAGAAATACATGTTTCACCCTGTTGCCCAGGGTGATCTCGAACTCCTGTGCTCAGGCGATCCACCCATCTTGGCCTCCCAAAGTGCTGGGATTACAGGTGTGAGCCACTGTGACAGCCAAGCCCAGGAGTTTGAGGCTTGATTGCACCACTGCACTCCAGCCTAGGCAACAGAGTGAGATCCTGTCTAAAAAATAATAATAATAATTAATAAATAAAAAGCAGGGCAGGGTGGGTGGCAGGCACAGTGGCTCATCCCTATAATCTCAGCACTTTGGGAGGCTGAGGTAGGTGGGTTGCTTGAGCCCAGGAGTTCGAGACCAGCCTGGGCAACATAGTGAAACCCCATTTCTACAAAAAATTAACCAGGCATGGTGCACATGCCTGTGGTCCCAGCTACCCAGGAGACTGAAGTGGGAGGATCACTTGACCTCTGGAGGTTGAGGCTTCAGTGAGCCATGATCGTGGCATCGCACTCCAGCCTGGATGACAGAGTGTGAGAACCTGTCTGAAAAAAAGTAAATTTTATGTTGTGTATAATTTACCACAATAAAATAAATAATAATTTTTAAAATGGTAAATTTTGGCTGGGCACAATGGCTCACACCTGTAATCCCAGCACTTTGGGAGGCCGAGGTGGGTGGATCACCTAAGGTCAGGAGTTCAAGACTAGCCTGGCCAACATGGTGAAACCCTGTCTCTACTAAAAATACAAAAATTAGCCAAGCGTGGTGGTGGATGCCTGTAATTCCAGCTACTTGGGAGGCTGAGGCAGGAGAATTGCTTGAGCCTGGGAGGCGGAGGTTGCAGTGAGTCAAGATGGTGTCACTGTGCTCCAGCCTGGGTGACAGTGCGTGAGACTTCATCTCAAAAAATAAAAATAAAATAAAACAAAATGGTAAATTTTATGTTGCATATATTTTGCTACAAAAAAAATGTTGCCCAAAACAAAAGGATCCCACAACAGAAGGATCTAGCAGACTCTGAGACTGAGACTCAGAGACATGAGAAGACAGCAGCAATGACATTCAGTGATGTGAACTGAGATGGGGGTGGGGACTGGGATGAAGATAAAGAACCTGCTGGCAAGGGACAAGGATCAAGTGTGAGTGTCAGAGATGAAAGAGAAGTTGACCCAGCTGGGCATGATGGCTCACACCTGTAATCCCAGCACTTTGGGAGGCCGAGATGGGCGGATCACGAGGTCAGGAGATCGAGACCATCCTGGCTAACACAGTGAAACCCTGTCTCTACTTAAAATACAAAAAATTAGCCAGGCATGGTGGCAGGCGCCTGTACAAGTCCCAGCTACTCAGAGGTTGAACCAGGAGAATGGCGTGAACCCCGGAGGCGGAGCTTGCAGTGAGCTGAGATTGCACCACTGCATTCCAGCCTGGAGGATGAAACAAGACTTCGTCTCAAAAAAAAAAAAAAAAGAAAGATGAGAAGTTGACTCCAATGGAGTTCTGCTGGGGATAGTGCTGACAATTTTAACCTTTTTTCATAATTGCATTCTCTCTCTCCTGCCCTCTCCACACAGGGTGGCCATGTGTATGCACCTAGTTTAAATTATTTTTTCCTTAACAATTTGAAAGCAAGACATTGAGACACTTCACCCCAAACACTTCAGTTTATATCTGTTAAGAACAAAAAATTTCACGTAAATAACACAAAACTATTACATCTAATACAATTTAACACTGAGTATGGAGAAAGAAATGGCGACTGGCAGGTCTAATTTTAAAAATGAACTTTGAGTCTGAGTCTTTTTTCTTTGGCAGGCACGTGGATTTCTGTGTTTATCGCCCACAGGGCTTGTGGTAGGATGCTTCTGAGACCTTCATCCACTGGCTACTGGTCAGCCCGCAGTTGCCCTCTGAGGCTTCCTGTCTCCTTTTAGAGCTGACAGACACCACAGTGAGTCAGTTCTGCCAAGGCTTGACTCATTTTTAACCCAGTTTTGGTGATCAAACACAATACCCTGGAATTTGGCACTACAGCTCAAAAGGTATGGCGGGCCCATGGTTAGAAGACCGGGCTCCAGCTGCTTCCTGTTGCCCCATCCCATTTCTTTATAAAGATTGGAGTGAACTGCAATTAAAGTCAGAGAAACTTGGGTTGAAGCTCTGGCTCAAACTCTTGTTAGCTGTGCTACCTTAAGCAAGTGATTTAACCTCCATAAGCCATGGTTTCCTCTGTGAGATGGTGCTTCCGAGCTCCATAGCATTGCTGTGGGGGATTAGATAGCTAGTGCATGAAGAGCTTCTTGGCACTCTGCTTGTCACAAAGGAATTCCCCAGTAAGCTAAGGTTATTGTTATCACCACTACTATTAGGATCCTGAGATCCTTGGTTTTGCTCACTCTGTTACCCATGCTGGTTTTGAACTCATGGCTTCACAAGGGCAATGGAGACCTATATGGGGAGCTTCAGCCACCCAGTCTCCTCTAGTGCTGGATTTAAAGCTAGAAGACCTGAATCTGATCTAGGTTCCCCCATTTACTAGCTGTGTGGCCTTGGGCATTTTTCACGAGTCTCAGTTTTCTCATGTATAAAATGGGATGATTATGTAAAGTCAAATGAAATAATGTGTGCTAAAGCTTTATAAATAGCCAAAATAGTAATTAAAAAAAGGCATAGATGCACAGATGTACAAGGTACTCAGGATCAGAAGAAAAGACATACCTGGGCCAAGGTTAGGGTCAAGATGGGAATCAAAGCCAGGCATGGTGGCACATCTGTAGTCCCAGCTACTCAGAAGGCTGAGGCAGGAGGATCACTTGAGGACAGGAGTTTGAGACTGGCCTGAGCAACATAGCAAGATCCAGTTTCTAAACATTTTTTGAAAATATGTATGTATAAGAATCAAGGTTGGGATTGCTGGGATTGGCACCAGGGCTGTAAAAGCAATTGTGATCAAGATCGGGGTTGGCACTGGGGTCAAACAAAGCTTTGGGTGAGGACAGGGAAAGTATAAGGAGCAAGGTCACAGCAGGGGGTTGGGTGGGGTTTTTGGGTCAGGATAGGAATCTAAGCTGGGAGGTGCACACTGTCTGAGCCCTGAGGGGGTACAGGAGTGCTGTGCAGTGACTCAGAGGCGGCTCCACTGCCTTGGTTAAGGCTCTAATCCAATGATCTTAGTTTGGGGGAAAGTAGAGCGTGGGATTTAAAAAATCCTTGGAGATCTGCAAAAGTACAGGCCTTTGGCAAGTCAGTTCCATTGGAGTAGTGCAACCATCTCATCTCCTTCATCCTCCTTCCCCACCCCCAGTAGTTAAGTTGGATTAAGTATTAGCCTATCTCCAGGGACATCCTGCACTGTGCTGGTCCTCATGGCTCTGACCATCCCTCTTCCATCCATCATCCATCATCCACCTAGCATCATTGATCCATCAACCCACGATGTACTGAGTACTTGCTATGTGTTCAGCACTGTGCTAGACCCTGGGGATCCAGCAATGATAGAGGCAAGCCCATAACCTGTCCTCGTGGAGCTTCAATCCAGAGGGGAGACAGATAATACAATGGATTTCCACCTTCTGCATTTATGGGAATAGTGGCAGATTCTAAAATCTGTCTGGGAGATAAAGATTGCCAACTTATTCTTGAAAATCCCTTACATTACCAGGACCTAGGCATTCAGAAGCACAAAAGCCGAGAAATAACATCTATTTCTCTTTGTACTTTGGTTGTGATGCTGGGGCAGTAGCTATCAAGATCTGGCTTTCATGGTGGCATGTGACTTTAAATAAAGGAATTTCTTTGTTTCGGGCTTTTTCAGCTGAGTGTGTGGTAGGGTTTGAGTAAGTGAACTGCATTCATGATGGAACCACAGTGTAAATACAAATTAAACCAATATGTAAGTAATGATTGTGAATACGTTAAGAAGGAATACAATGGCCTGTGTGAATGTACAGCACAGGGACATAACCTGGTGAGGGGCGGAGGAGTGGATGAAGTGGAAAACCCCACTGAGGAGATAACGTTGACACTGAATCCTGAAGAATGGCCATGAGGGAGCCTGTCGTAAAGGGAAAAAGAACTTCCCGGCCGGGCGCGGTGGCTCAAGCCTGTAATCCCAGCACTTTGGGAGGCCAAGACAGGCGGATCACGAGGTCAGGAGATCGAGACCATCCTGGCTAACACAGTGAAACCCCGTCTCTACTAAAAAATACAAAAAACTAGCCGGGCGAGGTGGCAGGCGCCTGTAGTCCCAGCTACTCGGGAGGCTGAGGCAGGAGAATGGCGTAAACCCGGGAGGCGGAGCTTGCAGTGAGCTGAGATCCGGCCACTGTACCCCAGCCTGGGCGACAGAGTGAGACTCTGTCTCAAAAAAAAAAAAAGAACTTCCCAGGCAAAGGAGTTGACATGAGGCAGAAAGGAACATAGAGCATCATAGGAACTGAAAGCCAGTCAGGTACAAGACATCAAAGAGATAATGAAGGGTCTCCCCTCATCAGTCACTCAAAGTGAGGATCTATTTCACATGCTCTGACACAGTGCACTTAACTGCATAGAGGGAAGGCAGTCTGATATTCAGGGAGTTAAATAATTCAGTTGCAGGGCTAGAGAAACAGAAATAATCAGTCAATATTTTTTCTTTTTTTTCATTTTTTTTTTTTTTTTTGGAGACAGGGTCTCACTGTGTCATCCAGGCTAGAGTGCAATCTAGCCTGTTGACCAACAGACCATCAGTTTGGGATTCTGACATAAACTAAGATTTCATCTGTCTTTCTCATAGTAACCACCCAGCAAAGGAACACACGTACTGCAGCCTCGACCTCCCAGGCAGGTGATCCTCCCACCTCAGCCTCCCGTGTAGCTGGGACTACAGGAACGCACCACTATGTCTGGCTAGTTTTGTATTTTTTTTCTTCTTCTTCTTTTTGTAGAGATGGTTTCACCACATTGCCCAGGCTGGTCTTGAACTCCTGGACTCAAGCAATCCTCCGAATTAGCCTCCCAAAGTACTGGGATTACAGGCATGAGCCACCGTGCCCAGCAAGTCAACATCTTTTGGAATCACTGGGCTAGCTATATCATGTAATGCATAGAAGAATAGGAAACAAACTATTGGAAACAGAGACAGTGGGATTCAGAGCTGTAATGGGGTAGACTACACACAGACATAAACATGAGCGTGGTGAACATGAGCACCCACGAAGCTATATAGGTAACATAAAGAGGAAAGCAGGCTGAGTGCAGTTTTTGCCTTTCCTAAAGGAGCAACTGCTGCTCAGCTCCCACTGATTATTGCCACGTGGGAACTGAAGACCAGTTTTGCTAGATCTTCTGTATTGTAGCGGATCCTGTCAGTGCCAGCTTCCTCTGACCTCTGGAGCCCACTCTTCCCTCCTACACAGTAGCCTGGAAGTCCCCCAGGAGCTACCACTGCCATTACCCTTCCTCCCCTACACCACATCAGCGCCCAACCAGTGACTGATGAGTTTGGTGGATAAATACCCTAATGCCCTTGCCTCTCAGGTGAGAAAACTTTGAGATACATGTTGGACACTTTTCCCAGAGTTCTCCAGGAGAATTAAGCTCCAGTTGCCCATATATATAGTACTTCCTTGAAACCTCACCCTTATTGACTGTCTCAATTCCTTTCTGTTTTGTTTTTTTTTTTTTCTTGAGATGGAGTCTTGCTCTGTCATCCAGACTGGAGTGCAGTGGTGTGATCTCAGCTTGCTGCCACCTCCATCTCCCTGATTCGAGCAATTAACCTGACTCAGCCTCCGAAGTAACTGGGATTACAGGTGCCCACCACCAGGCCTGGCTAACTCTTGTATTTTTTGTAGAGACAGTGTTTTGCCATGTTGGCCGGGCTGCTCTCAAACTCCTGACCTCAAATGATCTGCCCACCTTGGTCTCCCAAAGTGCTGGTATTACAGGAGTGAGCCACCGCACTTGGCCTTTTTTTTTTCTTTGAGGCACGTTCTCACTCTGTTGCCCAAGCTGGAGTGCAGTTGCGCAATCACAGCTCCCAGGCTCAAGCAATCCTCCTACCTCAGCCTCCTAAGTAGCTGGAACTACAAGCATGTGCTACCACGCCCAGCTAATTTTTAAATATTTTTGTAGAGACAGGGTCTCACTATGTTGCCCAGCTGGTCTCAAACTCCTGGGCTCAAGCGATCCTCCTGCCTTGGCCTCTCAAAGTGCTGAGATTATACGCATGAACCTCTGCGCCCAGCTCCTGCTTCCTTTCTCTGTCTCACTTCCCCACTTCCTTACTGCAGTTTCCTGGAATTAACTCCCAAATAAACTACTTGGTACTGAAGCCTTATAGCAGGGTCTGCTTCTGAGAAAAACCAACCTAAGGACACCAAATGTTAAGATATTTGAAATCTGAGTTTGTTTTGTTTTGGTTTTGGTTTTGTTAGAGACAGGGGCTCACTCTGTCACGAAGGCTGGAGTGTAGTGGCACAATCACAGCTTACTGTAGCCTTAACCTCCTGGATCAAGGGATGCTTCTCCCAAGTAGCTAGAATTATAGGCACACATTACTGTACTTGACTAATTTTGTTTTTTTGGTAGAGGTGGGGGTCTTGCTATGTTGCCCAGGCTGGTCTTGAACTCCTCACCTCAAGCAATATTTCTGCCTCGGCCTCCCAACGTGCTAGAAGTGCAGGCAGGAGCTGCCATGCCCAGCTGAAGCCTGGAGTTTTTAATGTTAAATTTTCCCAATTAAAATAGTACATGTTAACAAAATCAGGTCTGGGGACTACATTTGACCAACAGACCATCAATTTGGGATTCTGACATAAACTAAGACTTCATCTATCTTTCTTATAGTAACCACCCAACAAAGGAACACACATACTAAAGAAAGTGTTTTAGAAAGAGCTGGAGGAGGCCGGGTGCTGTGGCTCACGCCAGTAATCCCAACAATTTGGGGGCCCGAGGTGGATGGATCATCTGAGGTCAGGAGTTCGAGACCAGCCTGGCCAACATGGTGAAACCCTACTTCTACTAAAAAATACAAATATTAGCTGGGTGTGGTGGTGGGCGCCTGTAGTCCTAGCTACTCAAGAGGCTGAGGCATGAGAATCGCTTGAGCCTGGGAAGAGGAGGTTGCAGTGAGCCAAGATCACACCATTGCACTCCAGCCTAGGCAACAGAGTGAGACTGTCTCAAAAAAGAAAGAAGGAAGGAAGGAAGGAAGGAAGGAAGGAAGGAAGGAAGGAAGGAAGGAAGGAAGGAAGGAAGGAAGGAAGGAAGGGAGGGAAAAGAAAAGAAAAGAAGGAGGAAGGAAGGAAGGAAGGAAAGAATGGAGGGAGGGAGGGAGGGAGGGAGGAAGGGAAGGAGGGAATGAGAGAAAGAGAAAGAAAAAGAAAGAAAGAAAGAGAGAAAGAAAGAAAGAAAGAAAGAGAAAGAGCGTGCAAGCGAGCTGGATGAGGCCGGGTGTGGTGGCTCACACCTGTAATCCCAGCACTTTGGGAGGACAAAGCAGGAGGATCATTTGAGGTCAGGAGTTCAAGACCAGCCTGGCCAACATGGTGAAACCCTGTCTCTACTAAAAATACAAAAAATCAGCCAGGCATGGTGGCGCATGCCTGTAATCCCAGCTCCTTGGAAGGCTGAGAAAATCACAAGAATCGCATGAGCCTGGGAAGCAGAGGTTGCAGTTAGCCAAGATCGTACCACTGCATTCCAGTCTGGGCGACACAGTGAGATGATGAGATAAAGAAAAAGGAAGGGGAGGGGAGGGGAGGAAAGGAGAAGAAAAGAAAGGAAAAGAAAAAGAGAGAGAAAGAAAGAAGGAAAGAAAAGAAAAGAAAAAAGAAAAGAAAAGGAAAGGAAAAGAGTTGGACGAGAAAGTTCTTTTTTTTTTTTTTTTTTTGAGACGGAGTCTCGCTCTGTTGCCCAGGCTGGAGTGCAGTGGCCGGATCTCAGCTCACTGCAAGCTCCGCCTCCCAGGTTCACGTCATTCTCCTGCCTCAGCCTCCCGAGTAGCTGGGACTACAGGCGCCCGCCACCTCACCCGGCTAGTTTTTTTTTTGTGTTTTTTAGTAGAGACGGGGTTTCACTGTGTTAGCCAGGATGGTCTCGATCTCCTGACCTCGTGATCCGCCCGTCTCAGCCTCCCAAAGTGCTGGGATTACAGGCTTGAGCCACCGCGCCCGGCTGAGAAAGTTCTAAAGATAGAGACTCGTGCCACATGCAAATGGCGGCTTAACATCGGGTCAGTTAGAGAAGGGCTCAGCAATGATGAGTGTTCCTGCTAGAACAGCATTTCTTGCCCATGGCTCCCCGCTGCAAGCTTCCTCATTTGAATCAGGCCTTGGCAGCCACCACTCCCACCAGGGTAAGTCATATGAAGGCCCCATGGGAAATCCCAGAGCCTAGCCAGGCCCAGTGGCCCACAGGCAGGCACTCCAGCAGCTGCACACCAAACTGGTTCTATAGCTACAGTGACAAGCCAGGGCCTGCTGGCCACAGGGTCCTCAGAATCAGACTTTTCCAGTACCCAGTCCACAACTTTCCCTGGGGCCACAGTTGCAGCTGCTATTCCCTGTGATATTAGCTCAGCTCACCTGGCCTCTTGGCACGAGGGAAGTTCCCAAGAGCGCAGGGGTGAGGACCTGGTTGAGGGAGCAGTAAGCCCCCTCCTCTGGCACCTCTAGCCAAGCCAGCTTTCTAGGTAGTCATCCAATTCAGCCACCCAAAGTGCTGACAGGAGGAACTGTCATCCTGGGGCTGCATAAAGGAAGACAGTCCAGACCCTGGAGGGCAGAGGGCTGCACCTGGATGGGATGCCCAGACAGGCCCATGGGTGACAGACAGCACCTTATGCCCCAAGCCCAGTTTCTAGCGGTGTTTTCACAGCCTGTGCTATTTTAGGTTTCTTTGTCATCGCTGCAGGCAAACTGGGCTGGAGGAGGCTGATTAGAAGAGAAAGAACCGGTTTAACAGAGCTAGGGTGATGGGGGTTGCTTGCCGGAGCTGGCACCATAGCACCAGGCAGAAGAGCGGGTGTCAATGCTTCCGAGGCTCACAGCTGGGTTAAGATTACGGCACTGGGTTTCAGAGCAACTTGTCAGAATAAACGAGGAAAAGAGGAGGACTTTGAGCTTCAGGAGCCAGAGGCTATAATTTCTGTCTCAGGAATAATGATGACAACAATAATACCCTTATTATAAATGCGCTTTATAATATGCAAGATACCTTCATAGACATTATCTCATTTGATCCTTACTGCAGCCCTATGAGGCAGGCAGATATTCTTCACCGCACTTTAAATATAAGGAATCTAAATCTCACCCAGGTAAGTGACTTGTCCAAGGTCAGTCTTAAGAAAGTGGCAATGGCAGGGCCTGCGTCAACGTAGAAGGGGGTTTGGGGAACCTAGACCTGCATAGCTAGAGGTCTTTGCAGGAAGAAAGGAAC